>NC_137967.1:3705618-4305618 GCF_963924665.1 Micromys minutus | reverse complement strand
AAAAGGTACTCCAGGAAGAAATATGTAACCTTTACTTTTATATGGTGTGTGTGTGTGTGTGTGTGTGTGTGCGTGCACGCGCACACGGGCCTGTGAACTGTATCACACTCCCTAGCCTGTCAACTGATAGAAACCCTTCTGTATTAAGCTTCAGAGACACTCATACATGCCGTGTGTGTGTGTGTGTGTGTGTGTGTGTGTGTGTGTGTGTGAGTGAGGATAAAGGACTGAATCTGTCTGTGAGTTGTTCACTTCTGCTGGGGAGACTGACCAAAGCAGATTCCTGGAATTGCGATACAGCCAAAGCAAAGAAGGACTTGGGGAAAGTTCAAGAATCACCTTCTTGGAGAGGTTATTGAGAGTCCCACTCTCGCCTTAGTGTTACGGGCTCTTTCCTCAGCCCTTTACTGGGCAGAGGGATCCCGGCGGCTGGCGGTCTCCACAGGCATGGAATTCTCGTAGGTGCTTCTGCCTGTAGGTAAACTGTAATCTCCTCTAGGTGTCTCTTTGTCTAGAAAAATGCCCTTGAGGGCAAAGAAGTGAATTGCTCTCCACGTTTAAGTGGAAACAATTTGGTGTCTCGGAGGGATGTGTGGGATGGACTCAAGCATTTCAGAGAGAGTCACACACACCAGGCAAAGCTCCTAAGACGGAAAGACTGGAGGAGTCTCAGGAGGTGGAATCAGACAGCACCTACTTTCTAGTTTTTTTTTTTTTCCATCCTAATGAAACTAAGAGCCTGGAGCTAAACAAATTCTCCACCACTGAGCTGCACGTCAAGCCCAACACTGACTTTCTTTATCTTTTTAAAGGTTTTTTTATTGTGTATGTATGAGTGTTTTTGCATGCATGTTGGTGCAGCACATACATGCAGCTCCTGCAGAGGATTTCCTCCACAGGATCTGGAACTGGGGTTACAGGAGGTTCTGAAACACTGCGTGGGTGCTGGGAACAGAATGTGGGCCTTTGTGCAAGAACAAGCGCTCTTAGCCACAGACCAAGTCCCCAACAGTTTTCATTGTTTGCTCAGTCCTGTGTCCCAATGCCTGCTCCCCTCCTTCAGCCACTATCTGTAACCCTCTCCCCTAAATCCTTATTTAAATTCAACCCTGGGCTGGAGATGTAGCTCAGTAGCTAGGGGGTCTGCCTAGAATTCTGCTGTGAGGGGCATGACTTAGTGGTAGAGCACTTAAGTCAAGTGGGGGTGGGCTCTCAGGTTTTAAAAACCCAGGCCAGCCCCTGTCTCTTTGTCTCTGTCTCTGTCTGTCTCTCTGTCTCTCTGTCTCTGTCTCTCTCTCTCTCTCTCTCTCTCTCTCTCTCTCTCTCTCTCTCTCTCGTGCTGCCTGTAGATCAGGCCTTAAGAGCTCAGCTGCTGCTCTGATGGTGAACCCGTGTGCTTCCAGTCATCATTATCATAGACTACTCTCTAAAACTGTAAGCAACCCCCCCCCCCACACCACCACCACCAATTAAATGCTTTCTTTTGTATGAGTTGCCTTGGTTATGGTGTCTCTTCACAGCAACAGAACAGTAAAGCACCTAGCAGTGTCCAAAGCCAATCCACAGCACTGCAAAAACAAGTTCATAATTTAGTCAGGTACTTCTGTTATCACTTGGAAAGGTGAGACAGGAGGATTGCAGTGAGTCTGAGGTAAGCCTCAGCTGTATGAAGATATCTCTGCGTAAAAGTTTTCTCTGAGGCTGAACTATTCCATTCCATGTGGAAGCTAAGCAGCAAGCAAACAACCCAAAAGCTTCAGGAAGTCCCTGAAGCTGACTAGATTCACTAGGCCCCTCTCTGCCAGAGTAATCGATGAAATTGGAGAGCCTCTCTCAGAGAAGCCAAGCTGCAAAGAAGATTCTGAGAGCAGGCCAGCTGCCTGGAAGAAACAGAAACCAGCTGAGCCACCTGGGAGAGGTTTAGACCAACTGAGGCACATGGAAAGGACAGTCTCCAACCTGATGCGCTGCCTGCCAGCTGTGTAGTGTGCACCAGACCCCCAGCTTTGTGAGCTGTCACTCTTGCGAGGGAGGGGTTTGGTGATGCAGCTGTCTGAGTCATTTCTACTCCTGTAAGTGACCCCTCTTGTAAGTACTGCCAATAAAACTCATTGGTTCACTAAGTTGGACTTTGTGGTACCCATCCTTTCGTTGTCATGGGATCCCTCTCTGGGATGAGTAGATAAGTGCTCTGTCTCCACAGGAACAAGAACAGGGCAGAAACATAGAGTCGGGGAGGTGTGAGTACATGGTCCTGGCTGAGCAGCCTGAGGGAGCAGCGCCCCCGGAGGGAGGGAAACATTCCAGGGGAGCTGTCCTTTCCTGTGTGGTGTGTGCTAGTGGGCCTTCATGCCATGACAGTGGTTGCGTGGCCCTTACAGTGAGACATGCCACTGAGGCTGAGCCATCAGTACTGGGAGGCTCTGTGGGAAGAGTCCCAGGATGGAGTCTCCATCTGTGTGGTGTGTGGTGGCATCCCTGCTTGATGAGTGGGGTCCAACCGTGTGTGTATGGAGATGCCCTAAAACCTGTTAAAGGGGCAGAGGAAGTGTTGGCAGTCTTCATGACTAGCACGCAGGGGTTGGCGCTGCTGTGGGCAAGCAGCTGATGAGGTTGCCTGGCTACACCCTGTCCTGAAGCTAGAAATGCATCTGAGGCTGAGATGGTGCTGAGCACGGGTTTATTGTTGAGGAGGAGCAACTGCAACAGAAAGGGAGCTGTAGCTAGCATCCTCCACGTTACCCTCTGATGTGGCAAGTAAATTAGATAAAGGAGGAGGGAGGGGGAGGAGCTGGCTTGCCATAGCCTAGAGCTTGGGGGGCCAGGAAGGAAAGAGAGAAAGAACAAGTTAGGTCCATGCTCAAAAGCCCTTCCTGAGATCCAAGGGGACATGGGGAGACTTGGGGAGTGAGGAAGAGGAGAACATGTAAGACCAGCAGAAGGTACCCTGAGGGTCCGACCTTTAATAGGATAAGAGGGAGAATCTACGGTGGAGCCTTAGTGGCCCAGCACGAGGAACTAGGGTGAGCAGGAAATGCTCAGCATTTGAACTGCTGAAATTAGGGAAGACGCAGGCAATAAAAGAGCCAGATACAGCCCGGCCTGTGGGGCAGTGGGTGGGGTCAGTCTGGCCGCTGTGGAGGCAGAAGAATTGCTTCAGGTAAACTCCCCGCTCCTCCTTAAGGCAGAGGCTGCATAGTCTGAGAGTGTGGGAGGGAAAGATACTGCTGCTGGGACTCAGGAATAAAGAGAGCTGTGCTCGAATCCCAGTTCGCTCGGCCAGATAGAACTCAGGACCTCAAGGTTGGCGCGGAGCCTTAGCGGCTTTGGTGGGTGGGGCAAACTCTTTAGAAAGCAGGGAGACTCTGTGGACCCTGCTTGTGTTTGACAGTAGTATCTTCCTGGTTGTGAAGTGTCACCTGATGCGTCTGAGGACAGATGGCCACAGACTTTCTGAGAGCATCCCCAAGGTCTTCTTTGTAACCCACTGTTTGTTGTTGTGGTTTGGTATGGGATGGTAGTTCAGGATGCTCCTATCCTCTGGGAAAGATTGTGTGTCTGTGTGTGTGTGTGTGTGTGTGTGTGAGAGAGAGAGAGAGAGAGAGAGAGGGAAATGGTGCTACCTCTGAGTGTTTTGCAGATTTCAAAAGCCATTGGAGAGACAACCAGTGGGACTTCCATCTACCTTACAGTCCTACTAAGGCTGGGTTGATTAAAAAGAAAAATGAGTTGTTAAAACAACAGCTAGAGGGCTGGAGAGATGGCTCAGCAGTTAAGAGCACTGACTGCTCTTCCAGAGGTCCTGAGTTCAAATCCCAGCAACCACATGGTGGCTCACAACCATCTGTAATGAGATCTGACGCCCTCATGTCTGAAGACAGTGACAGTGTACTTACATATAATAAATACATTAATTAAAAAAAAGACAACAGCTAGACAGTTTAAATCCAAAGGCACCCTTACAGTTGGGAAGCGACACCCCCATAGATCCTAAGGTTACTGAATGAAAATCCCAATACCTTCTGTGAGTTGTTGGCCATGAAAGCCCTCGAGGCCCCGCAGACCATAATGGCTACAAAATGCTAATGCCATGTTCGTTGGCTGTATGCCAGAACTAGACAGTAAGACCATATCACTGAAGACGTCGCACGGGTAAGCTAGGACTGCAGAACCTGGAGAAGTTAAGCTGGGACTGAACTGGAAACTCCCACTCCACTGTACTCTCTGGCTTTCACATTGCTAGAGGGGGCCATGGAGACCACACCGGTGGAGAGCTATTACCAACATTCCTGCTTGGCTATGGGCCCTGAGCACCGGGACACCATTATGCCAGGCAGGATGTGCCTACTTGTGTAACTGTGGCACAGGTATCGGGTGACACCAATGGCCTTCCTGTTGGAGTTAAGCCTGCTCTATAAGGGGGGAGTTCACATCTGGTACTGAAAGCCAAGACAAAAACCTGTGACTGGGGGAACATAGTTTCCAATGGGGAAACAACGACTATGGTTTTACTAAATGGGTGTGATGTGCCTGTCAAACTGCTGTCTGAACGTGTGTGCTTACTCAACTCATAACCATTGGTGACACTCTTAAGTGGCCACATCTATGGCACAGTGGGCTAACTCTTAGCCACAGGTAGACATATATTGTCACCCCCTCTAAGGTTCTTGGATCATTATGGATGAGGGGGCAGAAAGAATGTAAGGGGGGGTGGAGGTGGTGGGTATGGAGGGGGGGAGTGCTATATAACACATTTCTGAAAAACTGGATTATTCCATCCTGCAGGGAAGGTAAACAAATCAGCTTCAGGAAGTCCCAGAAACTGAGCAGATCATTAGGCACCTGCCTGTCAGAGTAAGCAACAAGAGCTGAGAGTCCCTCTCAGGCAGAAGGAAGCTTAGCTGCCAAGAAGACTGTGAGAGGAGACCAGCGGCCTGGAAGGATGGCAAACTGAGCCGCCAAGGGAGGTTTGGACAGGAAAGGACGCTCTCCAAGCTGTGGGGCTGTCTGCAGGCTGTGCAGTGTGCTCTGGGCTCCTAGCATTTGGGAACTGTCACCTGTGCTGGAGTGGGCCTTGGTGACACAGCTGTCTCTGAGTCATGTCTGCCTTGTAAGCAACTGCTCGGTCAAACCCCTGTGAGGTGCCCCAGTGAAGTCCATTGGTTGGACTTCGGTGGTGTCTGTACTCTGGCTCGCCGTTGGCTGCCTGTCTGTGGTGAGAAGGTGTTGTGTCTCCCCAGGAGAAATCTTGTCACGCAGCAACCCTGTCTAAAATAGAAGAAACAAACAGGACCCTCCGGCCATCCCTTGCAGCGTTTGCTAGAGTGTGTATAGAGTATATTGGAAACCAGGGCTTCCCTCCTCTACCCATTCTTTCCTGAGTGTTTGTTCCCAGCTGGGGGCAGAAGAAGCTCAGCATTCTCGCCAGCACCCATCTCTCCTCAGCTCCCTCCTGTCCTGCTTCCCTGTGCCACCACCGGTCCTGTGCCATGGGACGCCTGCCACCCTGTCCCAGCCACACTGGCCCTCACAGCTCCGTACTGGCTGTTCCCTCTGTGGAAATTCCCCCAGACAGCCGCCCAATTCGGCCTCTTCCTTCCTCCGAGTGTTTGTTCAAAAGAAAATTCTGGAGCCCTTGTTTAACACCGAAGGCCTCTCCACAGGTTTCCCAAACTTGACCTTTTTACAGTGTAAGCACGAATCGCCCCCAGCATGCCCTAGCATCTTACGCAGCTTGCATTCTGTTTCCCTCCATTGGATTTTAAGTTCCATGAAGGGACTCTCTTGGGTTGGCTTTTTTGTTTCGTCAACTTGACACAAGCCAGACAATGCCCCCATGACTACAGGTGACTGGTGTTGGTTAGCACACACCTTTAATCCCAGCACTTGGGCGGTAGAAGCAGGTGGGATATCTGTGAGTTCCAGGCCAGCTAGGGCTACATAAAGAGGCCCTGTCTCAACAACAAAGAAATGACACGGTGGTGACCATGTGTGGCTATTTGCACTTGCATCTTGAGATTTAAGAAATGGGCGTCTCAGGCGACAAGAACCACATTTCAAGGGATGTCTTGCTGGCCTACCGGGTCTAGTACTTTCCACCCACTGCAGGAGCTCGCTGCTCTACCACATATAGCTGTGTCTCCGTACGGAGAAGGCTAGTCTAGATATCCGAAAGAGGGCTTGGATCTGCTCACTGCCGAGGCAGGGCTCAGCCACAGGTTTATCAAGCCTGTGCCAGTCCTGCTCAGCTATTTCCTTCTTTCTTCCTTTCTATGTTAAATAAGTGTGTGTGTGTATATATATATGTATGTATGTGTGCATGAGCATACTCGTGCCTATGTGTGTGTGTATGTGTGGTGTGTGTGCATGCATGTGTGTGTATGTGTGTGCATGTATGTGTGTTTACATGTGTGTGTGAGTGTACATGCTTGTGCCTGTGTGTGTCTGTGTGTGGTGTGTGTGCATGTATGTGTGTATATGTGGTGTGTGTGTATGTGTGGTGTGTGTGCATGCATGTATGTGTGTGTATGTATGTGTACATGTGTGTGTACATGCTTGTGCCTGTGTGTGTCTGTGTGTGGTGTGTGTGCATGTATGTGTGTGCATGTATGTGTGTTTGCATGTGTATGTGAGTGTACATGCTTGTGCCTGTGTGTGTGTGTGTGTGTGTGTATGTGTGTGTGTGTATGTGGTGTGTGTGTGTGTATGTGTGTGTGTGTGTGTGTGTGTGTGTGTATGTGGTGTGTGTGTGTATATGGTGTGTGTGTATCTTATACCAAGAAATACACACTGGCATTGGGAATTCCCTGACAAACGGTCCAGATGAGCCTCAGGTAGAGCGTGTGGTCAGCAGCCCTGCTCATGTGTTCACTGTCACAAATTCACTTCACCTCCACTCCCAAATGTGCAAAACAAACATGGAGATCAATACAGATACCAGAATAAACGGGAGGAGAACCGGTGAGATCTTCTCACAACACCAGAGGAAGGATTCTACTATGGAACTTATAGGACCCTAAAAATTCTGGGACCAGAAGTGTGAGGCGTTCCGGCCGTACGAACCTGCAGTCCCAGCCCAGGGAAGGCTTAGGCGGAAAGACGTAGAAAGTTCAAGGCCAGCCAGGTTTACACACACTTAGACTGGTATTGGCACCCCCAACAAACAACTGCAAATGGGGAAGGAACCCCAGGAAAAACAATGAACCATGGAGCCAGAGGTGGGGGAAGCAGTACTTAGCGGTACTTCCGAGGTCCGAACACAGATGAGGAGTGAGTTAGTCACAATCGTGATGTAAACGTGAGAACAGACAGTCCATTGTAAGAAGTGGGTGTGAAACGTCGAAATTAAAAATCAAGGTTAGGGGGGCTCCAGAGAGTGGTTGGGGGCCTTCTTCCAGAGGCCCCAGGTTCAAATCCCAGCACCCACACAGCAGGTCACAGCTTCCTGTAACTCCCAAAATCTGACATTCTCACATAGACATACATGTGGGCAAAAACACCGATGCGCAGAAAATAAAGGAAAAAAAAATCAAGGTTAGTGGGTTGGAGAGGTGGCTCAGTGGTTAAGAGCACTGACTGCTCTTCTAGAGGTCCTGAGTTCAGTCCCTACACCCACAGAGCACCTCACAACTGTCTGTAACTCCAGGGAGAAAAAGTCATGTCATTCAAAACAAAACAAAAACCTAGATTGGCTTTACAAATGTGGTATTTGGAGCTAAGGAGATAAATGACACAAAAATAGCAAAATGACACAGCAAATGAAATGAATGGGGCTTTTCTCCAGGTGGGAGAAACAGCGAACAGGCGCTTTTTTCATTAGGAAAGAAATCTTTGGTCGACTTAGTGACACAGGCCTGTACTCCCAGCACTACGGAGGAGAAACCGGGAGAAGCAAGAGTTCAAATCCAACTTCAGCTACCTGTTAAGAAAGAGGCTAACCCCCAGCCTACCTGAGACCATATGTCTAAAAGAAAAAAAAGTATATATATATATATATATATATATATATATATATATATATATATATTTATATATATACACATGTATATATCCAGCATTTCATTCTCAACTCTGGATGGGTAACTAGTCAAAGTTAAACTAGTTACATACAAGCCAAACGATGTTTGTACTGATAATACAAGTAATATGTGTGGACTTTTTGTTTTGAAAACAAACAAAATCCTTCACTTGCTTATTTGTCCTCCCCCAGGGCGGCTTGCTGGGTGCGAGCGAGCGCCTTGGAGTGTGGAGTGCCTGTCCCCGGGCCAGCACGCGTGCTCTCGTGGGTTCCCAGGCTTCTGAGCTGCGAGTTACATTCCAGCTGATGAGATGTTCCAAAGAGTGAATTAAATCAGCAGAGGTAGGTGAACAGAGAATGCCGGGTTCTATGGAGTGTTCAGGGGACGATCTGAGCGCTGGCCAGCTAGAGCTCAGTGGGAAACAGAGACTCTAGGGATGTGAAGAAGCGAGAACCGGAAGGGGAGGAGCAAGTAGAAGCGGGGGTGGGGGGTGGGGGGGGGAGGTATGGGGGGGAGGTGTTGGGGGGAGGTGTTGGGGGAGGCATGGGAGGTGGGGGTAGGGGGGAGACTGGAGAAGGAAGGAGGCAGAGGAAAAAAATACAAAAAGTGAGGAGGGGTTTCTATTCTTTGTTGTTTGTTTTTAAGTCTATATGGCTTGTTTATTTATTGTGTGGTACTGAGGAGTTGAACTCAGAACCTTGTGTTACAGTCCCAACCCTCAGGAAGGGTTTCATGGAAACCTTTATTTATTTATTTATTTATTTTTACTTTTTAAAAAGTAAGATTCATGACAAAATAAAAATAAAAAGTTTAATGTCGCTTTAAAAGATGAGGCAGAGGAATGTAATAACAGAATGGAGAGAGAGCCGGATGTGACAGGTCCAGCTGGGTGTGAGGGCACATGCCTTTAATCCCAGCGCTCTGGAGGTAGAGACAGTTGGATCTCTGTGAGTTCAAGACTAGCCTAACCTGGTCTACAAAGTGAATTCCAGACTAGCCAGGGCTACATAGTGAGACCCTGTGTTAAAAAAGTTGTAATAGAGGGCTGGAGAGATGGCTCAGTGGTTAGAGCACTGCTGCTCTTCCAGAGGACCTGAGTTCAATTCCCAGAAACCACATGGTGGCTCACGACCATCTGTAATGAGATCTGATGCCCTCTGCTGGTGTGTCTGAAGACAGTGACAGTGTCCTCATATAAAATAAAATAAATAACTCTTTTAAAAAAGTTGTAATAATGGGGTGTTCCATCAGTGTTTATATTAATTGATTACATATTAGAGTAGTAACAGTTTGGAGTTGTCAGAGTAACAAACATGAAATTACCCTCACCTCTTCTCCTGCTATTAGAATGCTGTGACTCACACTCGGAGCTCCCAGCTCTGTTCCGGAAGGTGGGAGGGAACAGCACAAACCGCCGTGAGGAGCAGAGAGGCGGTACTTTGACCCAAACCCTGTGCTCAGCAAACAGTCCATTTCATGGCAGAAGAGCGGTGTAGAAAGGAGACCATGAAACTCGGGTTGCTGAGAATACAGGGAGCGATGGGCAGGACCGGGGGCTGCCAGCTTCAAGGTGGAAAGGAAGGCAGGAGAGGAAGAGTCCTTGGATAGAACCTGTCACCTGTCCCCACCCGACCCCCAGCCGCTTGCTAAACTCAGCACTTTCAAGTGAGGTGTGTCAGGATCCACAGCAAGTTCCAAACCCAGCTCTGAACTCACTGCTGCTGGTGTTCCTGAGACCCTGGGGGAACCAGAACCAAAGGGTCTCAGCACAGAGGCAAGTGGCACAGTCAGAAGGACCAAGTCTCTCTGGCCTGACGCCCGAGAGCTGAGACAACAGCAAAGGCCCCCTTTCCTTCCTTCCTTCCTTCCTTCCTTCCGTGTATGTGTGTTATATGTACATGTTTATATGGCTGTGTGTGCACATGTGTGTAGAAACCAGAGGTCAGTACTGGATGTCTTCCATCGCTGTCTGCCTTTTGCGTGTGTGAGCTAGCACGCTGCATGTGTGCCTGCGTAACTGCACAGAGTCCTGAGGAAGACACCGAGAGTAATCGGTCTAGCACGCTCTGCTTTTCTTCCCTTGAGACAGGGTCTCTCACCGAACCTGGAGCTGGGCCCGGTAGCTAGCACTGCACAGCGGTCCTTCCTGTCCCTGTCCCTCACACCGTTCCCGGCGTGCACGCAGGCACACCAAGATGGGGATCGGAGGTCCTTACGCTTACTTAGTGAATTGCTTCTGCCTAAGGTATCACTGCAATTCAGGCCAACAAGAGGGGAGGATAGGAGAGTCAGCCCTCATAGCCAGAGGCGGTGGAAGGAGCCATGAAGTTTAACTTGAAGATATATAGATATGGATATAGATATAGATAGATGTAGATAGAGATAGATATATAGATACACACACGCACACACACACACACACACGCACGCACACACGCACATATATATTTACAGTTATCTGCCAAGGTAGGATGGCCACCATGCTGGTACTTAAAGCATGAACTTTCCCATTGCATGGATCCGTGGAAAGTTTTCAGTGCCTGCCTAGAGCACCAGCATCATCTGTCATACGGCAGATGGGTTTAGGGAGAGGGTGAAGGAGAAGGAGGCGTCTTAGCAAGGGTTGATGGCCAGGGCACCGCACCACAGGGGACAAACCAGAGCTGCCTGATAAGAAAGTACTAGATCCCAAGGGAAGGCTGGATGGCTCCCTGAGAGAGTGGATATGGAGTCCACGTGACCCCAGAAAGAAAGGGTAGAGAGGGCAGAGATGGAGAGCCACCGGAGAGAACTTTCGCAGGCGTGGCAAAGCAAAAAGAAGAAGAAGAAAGAAGAAAGAAGAAAGAAGAAGAAGAAGAAGAAGAAGAAGAAGAAGAAGAAGAAGAAGAAGAAGAAGAAGAAAGAAAAGAAAACCCCAAAACGCAGGGCAAGGTTCCAGCTCAGCCTCAGTAGTGCACAGCCTCGTTCTCGGCCCAGATAACCACCTTCCCAGCTGCCCCCAGTTACAAGTGGTCACTTGGTAGGTTCTTAGAAAGACACACAAGCTGTACCATCGAACTGAACATGGGGTCCCCAATGAAGGAGTTAGAGAAGGACTGGAGGAGCTGAAGGTGTTTGCAACCTCATGGGAAGACCAACATTATCAACCAACCAAACCCTCCACAGCTCCCAGGAACTAAAACACCAACCACTGAGCACACACGGAGACCCATGGGTGCATATGCAGCAGAGGATGGCACTGTCTGGCATCAGTGGGAGGAGAGGCCTTTGGTCCAGTGAAGGCTCGCTTTCCCAGTGTAGGGGAAATGGCCAAGGCACTGAGGTGGAGAGGGCGGGTGGGAGAGGGAGCACCTTCAGGGAGGCAATGGGAGGGGGAGGAGGGATGGGACTGGGGGAAAGGGGATAACATCTAAAATGTAAATGCAGAGAATATCCCATAAAGAAAGAAAGAAAGAAAGAAGGAAGGAAAAAGACACACCAGTCTCTGAGAGGGCAGAGGCTGGCGGAGAAGAGCCCGCACTGTCACTCTTCCTTGTCCATGCTTGGTGCCAGGACGTGCTCCATGGAGCGGCCACAGCTTCCCTGTGACTGGGAAGGTCTACACTGCAAGGTTGGTAGAGCAGAAATGTGTACGAAGATTGGATCCTTAATGGCATCTTTGAGCTGTCCGGCTGGCCAAGCACTCTTTCGTTACCCTGTTTGAGACAGGGCCTCACCACCTAGTTCAGAATGGCCTTAAACCCACCATCTTTTAGTCTTCCTCCCCCAAGGGCTGGGGTAACAGGCTCGGACCACCACATTGGCTCCCTGGACTTGTTATCCTACAGAAAGCAGTGTGTGTGCCTTCTCCCCAGTCTCGAAGCCTAGCTGCTTTGCTGTTGACCACGTTTCTAAGCACAGGAACCACCGATCCCCCAGAACTGTTCTCTCACCACGTTTAGATGGGTGAATGGGTGAATACTTTTTGCTACAGAACTTTATTCTCGGGCCGACCCTAGACTGTGCCAGGTGGCGGCATTGCTTCTCTTGTGGCTCAACAATTCACTCGAGAGAAAGGGGTAACAGATCCAGCCGGGATGGCTGCTTGAGGTATGATCAAGAAGTGGGGGGGGGGGGGCGCACTGGAGAGATGGCTCAGTGGTTAGAGCACTGACTGCTCTTCCAGAGGTCCTGAGTTCAAATCCCAGCGACCCCCTGGTGGCTCACCACCATCTGTAATGGGGTCTGATGCCCTCTTCTGGTGAGTCTGAAGACAGCTGCAGTGTGCTCGTATACATAAAATAAATAAATCTTTAAAAAAAAGAAGAAGAAGAAGAAGGTGGGCCTGAGGAAGGTTCCAGATGGCGGACATCCTCCATACTAAGCTTCCCTATGCTCTCTGAGTGGAGAACAAGAGCTGCTAAGTCTCCTGTAAAGATGTCTCAGCACTTTGGCACGAAGCCAACCCTGATGGTCTCAGGGGCCACTGTTAATCCTCCTCTCCTCTGCCCTTTCACTCCAGGCCCATGCCCTTCAGCCACCTGGTCTTCCAGATGTCCCTCCGCACCAACCTCGGGGCCTCAGCGCATCCTCTGCCTGCAGGGCTCCGAGTCCCCCCATCCCCCAGCCCGGGTGAGCGCGCACAGGCTGTTTCCTCCCAGAAGCCCGCCCGATGCCCTGGCAACTGCGACCCCGCTGAGGAGCCCACTCTAACGCGCAGCGCCCACTTTTTCCGTGTTTGCTGCTCGTCCCCGTCACCTCTGAGAACCGGGGATGGTCTACCCACTGTCCAGCACAGAGAGGGGATGAGAAAGGAAACAGGCGCTGGAGGCTGCAAGGGAGAAGCTGCAGCCCTTGGGATACACCAGGCCAGCCCTCCACCGCTGAGCCACAAAGCAGGCCCCCAAACTAGGTTTGCCATTCTGGGAGCTGCACTTTGGGGACTGATTTTAACTTTAGCCCTATGATTTAAGGAGCTAACATTCAGAAAACAAAGATCACCTCCCAAGATCCAAGGATTCGTTGCGGAGTTCAGAACTGACGATAACGGCACAGTAACTCACAAAGACCCAAAGCGCTCTCTGGCCAAGGCTCTGTGCGCATGAACTACGTTTTTTAGTTGGTTTATTTTGAGGCAGGGTCTCAGTATGTCGTAGCCCTGGCTGGCCTGGAACTCACCAAGAGCTGCCTCCCAAGTGGTGGAATTAAAGGCGCACGCCACCACTCCTGACCAAACTTTGTTCTTAAAGCAAGGCGATGCCTTTGGGATCCTCACTGTGCACGCGAGAAACAGATAGAGCACCCAGTCAAGTGTCTAACGTTACAAAGCAAAGAAAGGGGTTCAGTCACCGCCCTGACTGTTCCAGGCCCCCTTAGCGAACCGCTCGAGATGACCTAAGACATGAGCCCGCGCCCTCCCCAAATGCTCTAGAGACCCCACTGCCCGAGTCTGCGCTGACCCTGCCTTGAGTTGCGTGAGCGCCTCCTCCACTCTGGGCTGGTTGTACCGCACCATGTAGCTGTGCATGTCGGGGTAGTTGCTTCGGATATTCTTCTCCGTGGACCCATTGGGCACCGTCCCAAACTTCAGAGGTGGGTATTGCTCCTGGGGTCGCTGGAACTGGAACAGAGGGAGGCGTTATTAATGTGCCCTCTAGGACACACCCAAACCAGGTGCCACTTTCTGGGGAGTCTGCAAACTAAGGGTCGGGCTCAGAGAGGGTGGTGACAGAGCCACATTCTCTTTGCTGGATCAGGTATGAGCGATACGTTGTGTTGATGTCCTACCTCTGAGGGCAACGCTTAATGCAACCTGTTCCATCTCTATTCCACAGTCCTCTAGCTGCTTGAGATGGGGGAGTTAGTCACTGTAGTCTCACAGTGTCCTTTATGGCTGCCACACCTACATGCCGCGGATGTAGCAAGCCAGAGTAGAAACGGAGAGGGCGGGCATTTGGAGTGTTTTGATGGGATAGCTTCGTGCATGTCGAATCTAATCAGTGAAAACTTGGTCTTGACTATATTGCTGTTCTTATACTAGACAGGGACCGACTTTGTAGCCAGCCTGTCGTTGGAACATATGAGCCTCCTGCCTCAGCCTCGGAGGACTGCCATTATAGGCATGCATCGCTAGCCTGAGATCGACCCATTATAGGCATGCATCGCTAGCCTGAGATCGACCCATTATAGGCATGCATCGCTAGCCTGAGATTGACTTCTGTATGTCCTGGTATCCAGTGTTATTTCTACTTTATTAGTCACTCATTGCTGATGTATTTTACCCAAGCATGGTATCCCAATGGATTAGCTGTGTCAAAATTTCGATCTTCACTATGGTGTGAGGGATACATCCCGTTTGGCATCACTGCTCCTGAGACACTGAACAACCTCTTCCCCCAGGAGTGTTTCAATCATTCGGCTCCTTTCAGAACCACCCATCTTTACTCTGGGGACCAGGAGGAGCCGGGTTGACTCCCACTGGGCGACCTCCCAGGAAACCCTCTGTTACCAGCCAGCTGGGCCCACCCCCTGCACACACCTTCCGGTCGCTGAGCCCCGACACCGTGTCCACGTACTCCTCCTGGATCATGAAGGCAGCCAGATTGGCTGTGTAGCTGGCAAGAAAGATGACGGCAAAGAAGGCCCACACCAGCACCATGATCTTGCTGGTGGTGCCCCGAGGATTCTCCACAGGCACCGAGTTGTTGAACACCAAGGCCCACAGCAGCCAGATGGATTTCCCGATGGTGAAGGTGGAGCCGCCGGGGCCTGTGGGGGGAGGGGCAGGACAGGACACGGACCTCACAGTTCATACCTAGCTCTACCCCAGGGCTACTGCGATATAGTTCTGTGTGTGGTCGGCTAAGGAAGGGGACTCACGTTTGCCCGTGGCCAGGCTTCGGTTATAGCCCACAGGACTGAGGTACTCGAAGATGAAAACGGTGACGGCCACCACGGTGAGACACATGACGAACATCATCACCCACACGGCAGGGCTGTAGGGCTCTGGGAACACGGGAGGCGTCAGCCAAGCCAAGGCTTGGGGGACCAGAGGGAGCCCAGTTGACTCCATCCTATTCTGGTCCCTACTTCAGGGACAGACTATGTGCACCTAAACTCCTGGCGGTCTTCCTCAAAGAGAGATCCTGTAACCATTTCTGTCTTCACCCCACCCCACCCCCCAGTTCAGCTGTCTACCATGTTCCCTACCCCCCCAGCACAAGACCTGAGTCCCCACCTCACCAGCTTTCCCTCAGGCCTATTCATCCCATGCGAGCCGCCACATCCATGGATACCCGGCCCCCGCATCCCTGGGTACTTAGCCCCCGCATCCATGGATACTCAGCCCCAGGCTGCACCCCTTGCTCACAGCCTTCCTTGCTCACAGGTGACAGGATCAAGGTGCCCCTGTTCCTTGATCTTGTCCCTCAAGGTCCTTGGGCCTGTCCTCCCCATCTCCATGGCCAGGAACAAGCATGGTCTCTCTGGAACCATCTCCCCAATCCCATGACCCTCAGGGGAAAGACTATCCCTCCTTCTGTCTCCTCTCTCTCTGAGGAGCCTTGCTCAGACTACCTAGAGCAAGGGGCAACTGACATGACCTGCTGGCCTTGTCCTCTTGCCCACTTCTGTGGTCCCAAGATCAGGACTTGGTGTCTCTACCCAATGGACCACAAAGTGGCTTCCTGGTCACACCCAGATCCATATCCATTGTCCCTGGCTGATGTGCTTCTGCACACCCCTGTCCTTTGTGTCCTGGATCTTTGCAGAAGCCCCCTCGCCAGCCTTCAGTCCCAGCACTTGGGAGGCAGAGGCAGGCCTATCCCTTTGTGTTCAAGGCCAGCCTGGTCTACAGAGTAGCAAGAAAGAAGAAAAGAGCCTGGCCTCGCCTGTCCACACCAGCAGCACCCTGTGCAGCTCTCTTCACCTCATTTCCTAATTTCCCATGATAGCTATTGGGGATGATCTAGTCTGTATCTCCCAAACGTAGGCAGCTCCTAGGAGACAAGAATTTGTCTGCCTTAGTCACTATGGTCTTCTAAGTCTTGGGTTTAATCCCCTGCACTGGGGAAAATAAACCAAACTAAACAAACAAACAAACAAACAAAACCCTACACATTTTTAAGCTGGGGTACACCTGGCCTCTCCTCGAACTCTAGAGGCAGGCAGAGACAGAGACATAAAAGGGTGGTTGGGTGTTCAAGGCCAACCTAAGCTACATATTAAGTGTATATCTTAAAACAGAACAAAACAACCAAAAATCACCTGGGGAGGTGGTGGCACACATCTTTAATCCCAGGACTCAGGAGGCAGACAGACTCTGAGTTCGAGGCCAGCCTGGTCTACAGAGCTAATTCTAGGACAGCCAGGGCTACACAGAGAAGCCCTGTCTCAACCCCCCCCCCCCCCCCCGCAAACAAACAAACAAAGATATTGGGATGGAGAGATGTCTCAATGGTTAAGAGTACTGACTGTTCTTCCAAAGGGCCTAGGTTCAGTTCCCAGCAACCACATGGCAGCTCACACCTGTCTGTCACGCCAGTCCAGTCAAAATGAAACAAAATCTTTAAACAAACCAAAACCAAACATCTGGCTGGGTGTGGTAGGACACACCTTTAGTTCCAGTACTCAGGAGACAGAGGTAGGCAGATTGATCTGAGTGCTGAGTTTCAGGACAGCAAGACTACTAGAGAGACCTTGTCTTAAAAACAAAAGCAACAAATGCGACAACAAACCCCCAAACAACTGTGGGTGCAAACCCAGGGTCAAAGCAGTGGAAGGCACTGCAGAAGAAGGCTCTCCAGCACAGGCTTGCTGATGTCACCTCACGGGACCCAGGACCCCACAGTGTTAAGAGACCGTTGTTCCAGCCTTGTCTAAATATGACTTTCCGTCATGGCTGGCTCACCGAGGAAGGCAGAGGGGGACACAGTGCCATTGCTGCGTGCCACCATGACGCTGATGCCCGTCTCTACAAAGGGGACGGAGAAGTCCACGATCTCTGACCGCTCCTCATTGATGGTGAGAGAGCCGATCGCCATGTCCGCTCGCTGATAGAACACCTGGGGTGGATCGAGGAGTTGGCAAGGGGGGCAGCTCAGAGGACAGAGGCCAGCGCTGGGCAAAGCCTGGCCCTGGGAGACAGTGATGGTGTGGGAGACAGGCTAGGAGGTCTGGTTGGTGAGTGAGGAGGGGAACAGAGGAGCAAGGGAAGTAAGGGGTAGAGAGAGCAGAAGAGGTCTCCTCTACCGACCCGCTGTCCCAACATCATTTGCCTAAGGCCTGGAGATCCAGACTTCATGCTCCGCCCCCTTCTAGGAATTCCACCCTCCAAAACCCTTTCCCCTGAGTTCTACCCTCCTACCCCGCCTCTCCATTGTCCTCCAAGGTCCCTTTCCCATATTGCCTCCCATAAACTGGCAATTCTCTTGGCCCTTCCCCAAGCATCCCCTGAAGGTGCCCTCAGCCAGCTCCTTTGGCCACGCCCCCTGCTCCAGGACGCCCTCCTCTTGGCCTAGATCCCTAGGATCCTCAAGATTCCTCTCCCACAGGTTCTGTCCCCGCCTGTCTTACCTCACCGATCATGCCATTCCAGACGCCATCGATCTTCTTGCCATGCTTGCCGTTGGTAACCAGGTAGAGGTCATAGCTGAAACCGATGGTGTGCGCCAGCCTCTTCAGAATGTCAATGCAGAAACCCTTGCAGCACCTCTTCTCCGGGCGGGGAGCATCAGGCGGAGGGCTGCGGGGAGCGACCAAGCTTGGAGAGGTTGGGGACCACTGTTAGGCTCTCCCATGAGGTCAGGGGCAAGCAGCTGTTAAAACTATGGGTAGTGCTTTCTTGGGAGATGTTGCTTAAGAATTTCTCCCCCCCCCCCCCCCAGGTCACCCAGCAGGAGGGCTGAGGGGCTGGGACCTGACCTGCTCTGTTTGGGGAGGGGGTGTAAATAAAGAGGAATCTGAGGCCAAACCGACTGGATCCGGGGCTGTCACCTGTGGGTACGGTTGAGCTGGCTCCGGCAGGGGACCGAGTCTCTGATGCAAGTGCCACTGATGGGGTCTGCAGGCTCTACAATGACAAAGGGTCTCTCCTCCAGCGTGGCCACAGTGAGGTGCTGTGTGTCATCCACTGGCTGCAGGAAGCGGCCATAGCGGGACCATAGAGGGTACTTGAGGCGGAGGGTCTGCTGTTCCCAGCTGCCCACCTTGGCAAAAACAAAACCAAAACAAAACCAAAACCAAACAAACGAAACAGTCATACTGCGGTGCTTCCTGGGAGCTTTCCTGCCCCTTCCTCAAACCAAGGATTGTGTTTCCCATCTTCCTCCAGAACCCAGATACCTTGCTCCTTCCTCCTTCAGACCAGAATCTGTGCCTTCAGTTATGACTTTCCATAACACGATGGAGTCTAGACCCGTGTCTCTTCCCTCAGGCACAAGGGTCCGGACCCCCAGTCCTCCTCCCTTAGACCCGGGGTCCAGGGTCTGGTTGGCCACTCACCACTTCCCATGTTCTGTCTCTGGTGAGGGAGATGACCACCAGAGAAGGGTTCACCAGAAAGCCATCCTCATTGAAGGAGTAGTCTCGGTTATCCCAAGTGATGTTCATGAAGTACCTGCCCAGGAGAAAGGGCGGGGGCCACATGAGGACCTGAGTTGGGTCCCTTGGTTGCTGAGCACCTGGCCTCTTTTCTCTTGACCACCCCCAGTTTTCACAAGTCCCCCCCTTAGTTACCAGGACCCCCAGGCTCAGGACCCATGCTCTTGGCTTGGTGTTGATACCTTAGAGTCATCGTATGCCATGGTTTTGCCTGTTTCTGAAACCCCCTCTCTGTGGGAAACACATCATGCCACCAGGCCTTTGAGGGCTGTACCCCTAGAAAAACCTGCCTCTCACCCTGACCAGTTTTGATAAGTTGTACACACTCATCCCTTCTGGGATGAAGCTCCCTGGGAAACTCTGGGTTCCCGATTGTCTTCATAGAGCCCAAGCATCCCTTCCACCGCACCGGCTCTCTACCCGTCTCCCTCCGCCCTATTCTTCTTTCCCCACCTCTCCTCCACTGGCTACAGTCTTCGCCTGGGCCTCCTTCCTGGATCCCTCCCCTAGGAGCCACTGTACCCCTCTAGCTGATTCCTTTGCCTCCCTTCCTCAAGGACAAGCTTTGGCCCCACCCACCTTCCTGGCTTTGGCCCCACCCACCTTCCTGGCTTTGGCCCCACCCACCTTCCTGGCTTTGGCCCCACCCACCTTCCTGGCTTCGGCACCTCAGCCTCTCATCTGGTCTGTGCTACGGGGGCCCTGTGTTTGCCAACTTTTGTTTCTCTAATCCTTGAGTCTTTCTGTAGGCTTTCCTCATGGAAAGAATGAATGCTCTCCATGTCTGGTGAACTTGCCGAGCGCCCTTAGATTGAAGCTGGCCTGAATCTACTCACATCCACAGAGATGGCTGAGGCCCCATGGCTCTGAGGCCTTGCCATTCCCTTTCTTTACTCAGACCCACCTATGTACATTGATTTAAAAGAAATGTGTGTGATTTATGTGCACCCAAGTGTACAGCAGCCCATGGAGGCCAGAAGAACACCCCATGTATATACATACATATATATATATATATATGCATATACATGTATATATGTGTGTGTATTTATGTGTACCGCATATGTACAGTGGCCTATGGAGACCAGAAGAGAACACTAATTGTGTGTGTGTGTTTGTGAACCACCCAATGTGGCTGTATGGGTGTTGGAAACCCAACCTGGGCCCTCTGCAAAAAAAAAAAAAAACAGCAAGTGCTCCTCACAGCTGAGCCATGTCTCCAGCTCCTCCCCATCCACATTATTTTAGCCTCTGAGTATTACGTACCTACTGCCACCTAACCCTCTGGACCTTATTTATTTGTTTCACATCCCCCATTTTATTTTCATCCCAGAGGCTGCCACCTGTGGATACTTTTTATAGGGACAGTTCTTTTCTGGCCTGTTTATTGCTTGTTCCCCTCCCCCACCCTCCCTCATTAGGCTGTTAGCTCTGTGAGAACAGGGAATTTATTTAAAATTTTTTTCAGTTTTTTTTTTTTTTTTTGATTGGGGGGGGGTGTCTCATTATATAGCTCTGGCTAGCCTGGAACGCACTATGTAGACCAGGCTGGTCTTGAACTCACAGAGTTCTGTCTGAGTGGTGGGGTTAGAGGAGTACACCACCACACTTGCTTTGATTCCTTTGTGCCTAAAGCAGTGCTTGGCACATAGACTCTCAGTAACAGGTTTCTCAGTGGATGGACATTTGGCCAGCAGTTCATTCCTAGGTCTCAGTTTAGGATCCTGCCCTCCAGGAACCTCCCCCCCACTTCTGCAGCCTGTCCTGGGAGGATGAGTGTCACCAACCAGTCTCCCCTGGGGATGCTCTTTTACAGTGCGACCTGTAGGTTCTAAAATTATGAGGAAGGAGAAAGCATGGATTAAGATCTGAACAGTTGCTGGGGAAAGTGAGCCGGAGCGGAGAGAGAACAGAGTCAGAAAGCCGAAATCAGGAGATGAAAGAGTCGACGGCCGGCACTTGGCCTCGATTTCCGGAGTCTCTTCAGTGTATGTTTATCTTTCCAATGAAGCCTCTTTCTCCTGGGAAAATCTAGACACTGCTCTAAACGAGACTGCTTTTTTTTTTTTTTTTTTTTTTTTGTGACAGAAACCTGTCCTGGTTGGGCAGGATTCCTCCCCCACCTTCCCCAAGGCTGCTGCTGTCTCCATTACTGTAAGTGTCACACTGTGTGGCCATTATTCCCATCCCTGTATGTCACCGCTTTAGGTCCTGGCATTCTTTGAAGAAATCTGTGGTCTTATTCATCCCTGTGTTCCCGGGGCCCAGCGTGAGCCCTAGTTCCTAGCAGGCGCTCGGTATTTATGAACACAGGATGCTTTTTCTCACCCTCTTGTTCTGGGGTCCTGATTCCCTGGCTTGGTTGTCCATTCTCCCCGCCCGGGGCCTCTCCTGCACCCACCACCTCCTTGCAAGGCTCATTCCTTCTGCTGTGGTCGCTGTGTGCACAGTGTCCCCACTCCCAAAACTTTAGGCACGAGAGATGCTGCGACACCCGGCTTCCTTCCAACATCACGGCGTGTAAGCTGGACCCGTGGCCGCGGCAAGGGTGCCAGCCTCCTTGGCAGCCCAGCCAGGGCGCATACAGGGTGGTTCTACGTTATCTAACGGTCAGCACCGCACAGGTGCTGTCCCATCAGAGTGGAAGCCTACCCAATCAGCCAAGAAGGAGGCTTGTACAACCAGTATGTCAGTCCTTGCTTATATGCGCCCTGGTCCTCCACATCCTCTATTGGTGCTTGCTCTCTGCCATGGCTTCCCCCTTCCTTAGACTAGGCTCCTTCTGCCTACACCCTGCTTCTACTGAGGAGAGTAGGAAGACTCTGAATTACCACACACAGCCCCAGTCTCCTGACAAGCAGGACTGCCAGACGCTCATCTCTAGGCTGTTATGTGACGGAGGGACAAAATTCTGCCTTGCACGGGCTGCTCGATCTCGATTATTGGGTCTTGTTATCACTGGGACTCACCTCATGGTGATTTGTTTTGTCCAGCCTGAGAAACTATCAATTGTCACTGTTTTTATATTTAACAAAACCAACCAACCAACCAGCCCAGCTCTGCCTATGAAAACATGGTAACCGATCAGTTATAGGATGACTTTAAAGGCAACCACGTGCGCGAGCACACACACACACACACACACACACACACACACACACACACGTACGCACTATTTTGTTTTAGGTATTTTAGCCTTGCCTCCATTTCCAGATTGCTGCTGGGATGGCGATTCTGTTCTACGATGGACTAAAATTATACGTTTTCCTTGCTTTGCTTTATTTATTTGAAACAGGGTCTCATGCAGCCCATGCTAGCCTCCGACTTGCTGTGCATACAAGGACGGACCCTGATCTTCTGCCTCCACGCCTAAAAACCCGGGACTAAAGTCTTTCACCACCAAGCCCAGCCTTAAGTTTACACAACCGGAAGCCATGAGGTAATGCTGACAAACTCTCTGTACAGAGGTGCTTTCCAGATTACCTGGCCGAACCCCAGAAAGGAGACCCAGTTGCACCCGTTTACAGAAAAGGAAATCGGAACCTGGCCGAGCTCCACACCCCAGCTCACGGATGAGTGAGAACTCCAAGTATCCCCGCCAATCACCTGTGCAGACTCTCCCCGCGGTGGGTGCGATTCTGGGCACGGCAGTCATGGCCCAGTTCCGGCAGGAAGCCATAGTCTCGCAGCAGGGCCTGGGCACCTCTGGCCACCACCGCCACACCAGCCGCCACTCGACGTGCCAAGTCGTCACGCCAGCCAGCAGAGCGCACAGCAAACAGCCCGGCAGGCAGTGGGGCACCTCCTGGTAGAAGAAGGGGCTCCCCAGGGACCCCGGAGCCCCCGCCTCCAGCCAGCTGGGGTCCCACCATGAACCAGACATAGCCAGGCCCAGTGAGGCCGGCCTCTTCTGCCGCCCGGAAAACAGGCTCTGCCTCCTCGCGGGCGCAGAAGAGCAGGCGGATCTGCGCGCTCACACTGCGGAGCTGGGCGCCCAGGACAGCCTCACCCGCCCCGGGGTCCAGGGTCAGCGCTCCTCGATGCTCCCAGCCCACCAGGCTGCCATCGGTCAGCACCTCGATGTATGACAAGAAGGCCCGATGGCCTGGGGCACGCGTGGTCACTGCCACAAAGGATGTCCAGTCGTACTCCTCGAGCACCTCAAAAATGACCTGCAGCTGTTGCTCTGTGGAGGAGCCGAGCTGCAGGAAGGTGGAGCCCTTCTCCTGTGGGAACAGGGGGGGACTAGTGAGCGGTCCATAGTTTCCTGAGCCAGCGCCACCAACAGCTTCCACTATGGCTGCTCACCAGGCCTGGCTCCTTCTCCTTCTGCGGCACTGGCTTCCTCTAGGTCACGTTTAGCCTTTCGGGTTCATCTACAAAAACCTCACCCCGAACCTTATCTCCTGCCTGAGGGCAGCTGTAGAGACCCTGAAGACCCAGGGTCTCACAGTCACAGGAGGAGTGCAGCCTGTGCCGCTTCCTTCCAGTCAGGACTCCCTATTTGGGTTTTGTATGGATGAGAAACTTATGGGGTGAGCTGCCGAAGTGGCAGCATGTGATATCACCACCATGAATTCATCCCAGGTCTTTCCGGTCTTCACTGATGCACAGTTGCAAAGAGCCAGACTACAATTCCCAGCATGCAGTGAGGATGCTGAAGGGCACTCTTCCTTCGAAATGGAGTCATGGCCCTTTAATTTCCCTTCTGACCCCATGTCCCCCATTTAGGTCTCTCTTACTGGCCTCTGCTCCTCAGTCAGAACCCTAAATAAATACGAGTGTTTTAATGATGTTGTCTTTCCCTTTCTGTCCCCTCTCTGTCACTTAGACCCGTGCCTGAATACCGTCTCCAGCACTATCCAACATGGTAGCCACCAGCCCTGTGTAGCTATTCGAATTCTAATGAAATACAACTGAAAAGAGAATATAGGTCCTCAGCTGCACCTTGCAAGTGCTCTGCAGCCACCTGTGTCCATCTTTGTCCCCGCAAGAGTTCAGTGGAATGTGCCCCAGGCTCTTATCTTTGGTTACAGCCTCTCCTGTGAGCTTCAGACAAGCCAATCCCACATTCTAGTCTCCAACCCCAAACCGGGACTTCCACAAGCGTCTCAGGGACCAGCATGTCAAAAGCAATTTCCTGACTCTCTTAAAGCCTTCTCTTTTCAGCAGAACCAGCCAACCTCCTCCCTCCCTCCCTCCCTCCCTCTATGATCTCATATATCATCACATAAAACAGAAGATGACCCTGAACTTCTGCCCTCTTGTCCCCTCCGGAATGCTGGGCTTCCAGGTACGCACCGCTACGTACCGGCTTACATGCAGGTGCGACCCAGGGCCTCATTCCCGCTAGGCGAGCATAGAGCAGCAAACGTTTGTTTCCCCTCATACTTGTATGCAAGCCACCTCCAGGACCTCCCTGCTGCTCGCTCTAACCCGGTGGACAGCCCCCGCCTGCACCGCCCCGCCTGCACCGGCCCCCCCCGCCTGCACCGCCCCCCCCCCGCCTGCACCCCATTCTCCACACTTGTCATAGCACTTGCTCTTGCCTAGACATCTGCAGCTCTCTAGCGTCCCTGTGTCCATGCCTATGACTTTTAGTTTGTTCTCCAAACAGCAACCAAAGGGACCGTTTCGGGATATTAACTGGAGCGCATCTCTTCTCAATGGAAAAACCTTCCAGTCATTCTGCTTTAGAATCAAAACCCAAGCACAGAGAGCCCTACGTGAACCGAGCCTCAGCACCCCTCTGAGCTCACCATCTTCCCAGCTCTCCCTCGGCTGCACATGCTCTGCCTTGTTTTCATACCTAATGCTTCTTCTACGCTTTGCTCTTAGCGGTTGTCCCTCCTGGAGACACACTCCCCGGCTTCTCCATGCCTAGCTGCCCTTCCCCATCCCTCAGGGCCTGTGCAGAGGCCACCTCCTCTTGATTACCATCTTTTGGAGCCTTAGCCTCAGTCATTCCTGCTTTCCCGTAGGGCGGATTTCACTAACTGATGCTTAGTTTGTCTCCCACATTACAGCACAAGTTCCGCATAACCAGACCTCCATATTCGACTCAGTTCCATAATCCCGAACCTAACTAAACAGGTCCGGGGCCTCACAAGCCTTCCTGCAGCCACATGCAGACAGCCGTCAGAATTTCTTCTTTGGCATATGCCAGTGGTTTAGTGCTGGGTATGAGGCGGCTGTCCCGAAAGGAGGGGGCTTCCCAGCATGCATCACAGAAGACCTCACCCCTCGGTGGACATGGCCATGAAGGCCTACGAAGGCATTCACTGTAGCCTGGCTGAGGCAGCTAAGGTAACACTCTGCATCCCTGGAGCTGATTTTTCAGTGGGGAACAGAGTCACCAGCAATGGAAGCAACAGGAACCATGTATGGTGGCAGCCAGGCCCACAGATCTAGCCACGAACACAGAAGCCAGATGGAGGTCTTTCCCAAGACAGACCGGGGGGCCCCGGGGTGTAACGGTGCTCTGGGAACAAGGCCGCAGGCCCTCCTAACTGACTGGATTAGGAGGCTTCATCTCTCTTAGTCTGCAAATTAGGCTAGTCCACGCCTCTTCTTTGGTACCTGCCACAACCCACAGTCCCCACCCAAGCCTCTGGAGGCGGGCCTTCCTCCAGTCTACCACCAGAACCAGTCTCTCCCCCACTCCAAGTTCCTGGTTTTCTCTGAGTTCATCCTCATTTCCGTACTGTTTGATAAGCTTATTCTGAAACCCCACTCTCTCAGCAAAGCTCTTCCATTACAATCCTTGGAGTGGGTCTACCCTCAGCCTCCCCCACCGCACCCCTCCCTGGCTCCTTCCTTGAGATTAGCGAGTCCTTGGGCCTGGCCTGCCTTTCATCAGCCCACCTCCCAGAATGCTTGGCTCTGCTGTCGTTTCCCAGACCTCTAGGCTCCAGCCTCCGATGAGCCGCCCACCCCGCCCTTCTTCAGCACCTAATTCTCTTCTCCCGTGGTCCCCCGGCTCTGCCTTCCTGGACACAGCTTCTTCACTAGACTCCAGCTCTTTCTGGACCCCATTCCTTTCACACCGACCCTTCCCCTCACTGGTTCAAGATCCGTAACTCTGGTTTCTGACCCTGCCCTCACTAAAATCTTTCTCTTCTGCCATTGCTTTTCTTCTCAGTCCTCACTGTAACCCACCTCCTTCCTGATTAGTGATCTGACCTTTGTAGGTGACCCCTGAGAGGTGCTGTGAACCCTACCGACACATCTCTTTAAGTCAGACTCCTCACTATACAGACTTGAGTCTTAACCACCAACCTGGCAACTGACCAACGGACGGCTCCACCCCCTAGTTACTGTCTCCGCCCTTATAAAGCCCACCAAACCTCGATAAAACCCGCCCCCAAGTTATCATAGGTCTCGCCTCTCAGAGTCTTTCCCCTCAACCTACGCAGGCACTGCCCCTGGACGAACCTCCCACCCCGAGTCAATCAAAACTCCCCGGCCCCGCCCCCCAGCCGCCAGGCCCCGCCCCGAGGCCGGCCCCGCCCCCCGCGGTCGCGCGCACCTTGGGTGTGAGCACGAGCGCGGCGCCGCCGTGCACGGCCACGATGGGCAGCGAGGTCTGCGCGGACAGGAAGTCGAGAATGGGCGCGACGGCGGGCGCGCGCGAGTCGTCCTCGAACACCACGCCGTGCACGCGCAGCCCCGACAGCAGGTCGCAGAGCTGCAGCACAAGGCTGCGAGGGTCGGAGCCGTTGAGCACCAGCGCCACGGGCCGTACGTCCAGGCCCGGGCTGCGCACTGCCGCCGCCACGGCCGGGCCCAGGCGCGCCGCCTCGGCCGCATATGCCGGGCCCGAGAAGACCAGCGCCACGTTGAGCGGCCGCGCCCCGCCCGTGCCCCCGCCGGCCGCGCCCGGCCCCGGCACCTCCTCCGGGAACGGGCTGGCGCACGCCAGCGCCAGCAGCAGCAGCATCTTAGCGGGGCCCCGAGGGCCGCGGGGGCCACCGGCGCCGCGCATCGCCTGCGGGCCCCGCCGGGCGGCCTCTGCGTGGACGGGAGGCGAGGGCAGAGCCCGAGGGGAGGCACAGGAGAGACGGGGCGAGAGGGGAAGGTTGGGTGATGGAGAGAGGGAGGGAGACAGAGAAGGGAGAGCGAGACGGAGGGCAGGAGACAGAGATCGAGAAGCAGAGATAGGGAAGGTGACAGAGACAGTGAGACCCAGATAGTGAGGGAGACGCAAGAGTCAGGATGAGAGGGGAAAGTTGGATGAGAAGAGCGACGGCAGAAGCGTAGAGAGAAACAAATGAAGAGCGAGAGACGGGAAGGAATGGAGAGACAGAGAGGGAAAGGGGCAAGGGAGAGACACAGACCAGAGACAAGAAGAGACAGCGGGAAAGGCAGTGCAGAGGAGGGAGTGGAAGGGAAAGATGGAATCCAAATAGAGGGAGGGGTGGGGGGTGAGATGGAGGATTGGAATGTGGGAACCAGGAGGTACAAAGGCGGGAGGGGGTGAGTAATGGGGTCAGGGAAGATACAGAGGTAAGGGGTGGAGGGAGAAGGCAGGGATGGAGTGGACAGTGACCGTACAGATGGGAAGAGACCCAGAGATGGGACAAAAAGCCAGGAACAGAACCAGAGTGAGAGCAAGGAGAGGGAAAAGAGTGGAGGTGGAAGGCAAGGCTCACAGGGACACAGACCCAAGAGAGGGAGCACAGCAGAGGATGGTGGTGAGGCGCGGAGAGATGAGAAAGTTGGGGGGTATCGAAGGCAAGGCAGGGACCCACAGCCACCCAGAGTCAGGCACACACCAACCTCAGGAGGAAGGAGGGGAGATGGAGAAAGGCGAGCAGAGCAAATGGGATATGCAGAGAAGACAGAAATAGCGAGGCAAGGCGAAGCCCCAGACCCCCACCCGGGAGGTGCCCAGCACACATGAAAGCCAGGCAGAACCAGGTAGCAAGGAAGTGGAAATAAACGGGCAAAAGTGAGGGGGTACGGGGAAGGGAAAGGGGGTCAGGTGTGTGGGGGAGAGAGGGGAGAAATTAGTTGGGTATCCAAGGAGAGAAAATACCCACCACCCCAAGCCGTTAGCCCCCTCCTCCTGTCCCTGCCCCCTCCTTTTCATTCTTGATGAAACTGAGTCACAGTCCAGTCTTGGGGTTGGGGGCACAGCTGTGAAGAGCTGGGGGGGCTCTCCCTGGCTTCCAGCCCAGAGCAATTTAGTAAATTAAAGGAAGAGAAGAGTGTTGCCTGGTGGCCCCTGTTGAATACTAGTTGCCTGGGGAGGGTGGGCTAGGATCCCAGGTCCTGGGTACTAGGTCTGAGGAGGAGGCCCTGGGGGCCTGATCTCTGCTCACAGAAAAGCTCCCAGGGCCTGCACTGGGGGCTTGCTGAATGGGCCAGGGTCCAGATACATAAGGGTTCTCTCTTGCCTGTCAGTCTCCTGTCTGGTTGCCATGGTAGCACAGGCCAGTCCACTCTAGACAGCAAGGGTTGGGGCAAAGGCCCATACCCCCTACCCTGGCTAGAAACTTCATCTTACAAATCACCACCCCACCTTTCTGGAGGTCCTGGGCCCCTGTCTCCCCAGAGAAAGGGGGTGCCCCCTCTTGGAGGCCACACCTCCTCCTGTGCCTCCTCTCCATTGCCTTTCCCTCCCAAGCAGCTGGCTCAGTCCCTGCTCAGAATAGCCCCCCTTTCTCCCCAAAATAACACACAGCTGTGGCCTGGCCCCCGCGGGGTTAATACTGGTTCTCTCCCTTTCTGGTGGCTGCTCAGCCACCAGCCCCCTCCTCCACTTCGCAGCCCCTGGCCTCTGCTTTTTTATTGGGGGGGGTCCCAAGGTCCTTGTCACTGTGAGGCCTAGGAGGGCAGCCTCGGCCCCACCCTGTTGGGAGGCAGTGTTTTCACATAAAGGGCTCTTGAGGGCAACCCTTCCACCCAGCCCTCCCACCCCTATTATCAGTCCTCTGAAAACAAAGTCCCCAGAGCTCACATCAGGGTTGGCAAAGTCCACACCGACTTCCACCCTGTGAGTTTAGCCTTCTCTTTCTATTCTACAGCGGCCTAAGAAACACCCCTACCTCCAGCCTGCTCTGTCAGGAGTGCTCACCCTCCCCAAATTCCCGACTGAACTTGGCCTGGCAGGTACCCCCCCCCCCCCCATTCCAGCACTGCAATCCACTCATCTCTTGTTCAGGGCCCGGGCATCCTGGCCTCATCCTATCCCAACACCTGGGAGTCTTGGTTCCTGTCTTGTTCTCCTTTAAGAAGCCCCTCCCTTTTGCCTCAGACCCCATCAGTCCCAACATCCTTGCAGCTCACTATCTCTGGCCTTCCCAGTCGTTCCCCTCATGTCTTGACCATGGTATAAGGAGATGGGGTAGTCTCTGTCTCCATAGCCCCCTAATCCATCATGGGAATGGGGAGACATACTTTGATCAACAGCTCCCCTTCATTGTGCTGCAGAGAGCTTCCTGTCCCCCCACTTCACACACACACACACACACACACACACACACACACATCTCCATCCCAATCCTGGAAGGGCATTCTAGAACCTTGAGGAAGGGGTGGCCTCTTGGGACTGGGTGCCGGTCACTGGACGCCCTCAAGGTCCTTGGCAGGGGTATTAATAGCAGACTCATAGCTCTGAGGTGGGAGGGGAAAAGGAGAGGAGAGAGGGAGAGCCAGGCATGGGGAGACTGATCGAGGAGGGGTATAGAGAAGGTGAGGTGGAGAGGCTGTCAGAGGTGGGATTCAGCTATGCGCAGCTGGGGACAGGGTAACTGTCAGGAATAGGAGGCTTGGGTGGTTTTGAGGTGTAGCAACCCAAGAAAGGGGCAGTGAGAGAAAGAGAGAGAGAGCACACACGCGAGAGCAGATGGAAGACGGTCCCTGAGGGACAAGGGGGCAGAGACATTCGGTTTGCTTGCATTCAAACCCCTTCCCTCCTTGAGGTCCCTGGCCAACTTTCCCTGCTCTAGATAGGAGGGGGCCATATCCCCACCCCCACCCCTGCATCCCCTACCCCAGCCTTACCTTTTCATGACCCTGTTCTTTGGGGGAAATTGCTGGGGGGCCAGGACCGGAACTAGCGTCCAGAGACCCAAAGATTCCGTGGAGTGTTGGGGAGCTGGTTGGGGGCCAGGCCCAGGGCGGCAGCGGAGGCAGCAGCAGCAGCAGCAGCAGCAGCAGCAGCGCAGGCAGCAGTGGCGGGGACCTTTTGCTTGTCCCGGCTCAGTCCCTCCTCTTCTTGATCCTGCCCTGCCCTGTCCCCCAAGGTTGCGGCCACCAGACTAGGCAAGGATGAGGCTACACATGTTGCGCTGGAAGTTGGGCCCCGGACATTGCGGAGGCTGGCGGGGTGTCCTCTTGCGGCCTGACCCCATGGGGATCCCCTCCACCCACCTGGGGTGCCCCCCTCTGCCGGCCTCAGTCGGGGCTCCTCCCCTGGCTGGCATGTCCCATTACCTCTCCCTAGCTTATTGGCACCCCCTTTGTGCTCACAGCACCCCCTCCCTTGTCTCTGTCTGTCTGGGTCACCTCTGAAGCCAGTGGCTCGTGTGTATGTTTTATAAGGAGCGTGAGGCTGCCTATCAGAGGACCTGCTTGCCCATTCCCTGCTTGGCCACCTCCAGACCCCCCCCCTTTAGTGCCCCCACTCTCAAGCACAGGCAGAAACACACATGCAGATGCTCACACACACAATCTCACTTCCCGGGATTCCCCTTCAACACCCCCGGAGCTTGATGAGGGAGACACACACACACACACACACACACACACACACACACACGCTTGCGCAGGGCCCCAACATGGGCGTGTTGTCGCTGCTCTCAGTGGCTGTTTGGACAGACAGGAGGACACAGGCATCCGGGGACATACAGACTCTCGGCTGGATGCAGGCAGGAGGCACAGAACCCAGGTGCCCACCATCCATCCAGGTTTGGGGGCTCAGGGAACCGATGGGGGCCCGTAAGGTGCAGGCAGGAGGCGCAGGGTCGGTCCAGACAGACGGACCCCTCCTCCCTCAGCTACCGCCGCTGCAGCCTTTACAGACACACCCCCCCACCAGCCAGCCTCACACCAAGACCCACATCCTCACCTACCGGATGGCTGTAGCACGAGAGACCCCTGGGGGCCAGGCGGACCCACCCAGGCTGATACCCCTCAACAGGGCGCTGCTGGCCGAGGAGGCTGCGGGCGCAGGCCGAGGGTGGCTGGTGGCAACAGCAGCGGCCCGCCGCCGCCGCCGCTTGCAGGCTTGCAGGAGCCAGAGCGGGAGGGACTCACACACTCGCTGTTCTCTTCTCGCACACTCACTCAGGATGCGATTAACATTCAGTCCCCGTCCCTCCCTGCCAGGAGACCCACAGCCACCCCCCTCTTGGCTTCCCTAGGGACCCCTCCTCCCATTAGGTCTGAGGGAGGGGGCCAGCCCTTACCCCATTTCCAAGACTGTTTTCCTCATGGGACATGGGACTGAGGGGCTGTGATGGAAGGGGAGAGGCGGAGGTGGGTGGACAAGGACACTGGTACAGAAACATTTCAGACCTGGGGGGCTGGGTGGTCACTGCCATTGGCCCCTTCCTTCTTCTGCACCGCAGCCATACCAAGACCTATCCTGTGAGTTTTATGGCCCGAGGCAGGATGTAAGCTGACTGTCTAGCTTGGAGCCAGGAGTCTAGACTCCAAGTCCCAAATCCTTTGGACCCAGATGTCCAGATGCCAGCCCACTTCCCTCATACCCAAGGGACTAGACCCTTCTCCCCACCGATGGGGCTGGAGCCCAGTCCTCCTACCTCAGACTGCAGCACCCCCTTTAAGCCCATAGGGCTAGGCTCCCAATTCCCTCCTCCCTCAGACCTAGATGTCCACACTCAGCCTTTCTCTCTCAGGCCTAGGTACCCAGACTGTGGCACTAGTTTTTGTGACCTCAGGGTTTAGATCCCAGCCATCCCGCCTCCAAACCAGGGGTCCAGACTCTCCCTGGGTTCTGAGCTTTGGATCTCCTGTTTGAGATTTGGGGTCCAGTGTCTTGCCTGTTCTCTCGGAACCAGGATTCTAGATACCAGCCCTCCTTTCTCAGGCCACAGGCTCCAACTTAGTCTTCTCTCACACCTGGGGGGCCAGATCTTGAGCAAGTTCTTCACTGAGGGACTTGATCGGTGAGGGCCAAGTCACTTGATTCCCTGGAGGAAAATGGTCTCCTGTCACAGACACAGACAACCTAGTCCCTGAGGTCCCATAATGTCACCTGCCTATCTTGCCCCTGGTAGGACAGTCCTTAGAATCTGTACCATTGGGAGGAGTGCTTCAGGATTCCTGGCTCCCTGAGAGTGGAAGCTGGAGGTGGGGGAGAGAGGGGGAGGTGGGGGGAGAGAGAGGGAGGTGGGGGGAGAGAGGGGGAGGTGGGGGGAGAGAGGGGGAGGTGGGGGGAGAGAGGGGGAGGTGGGGGGAGAGAGGGGGAGGTGGGGGGAGAGAGGGGGAGGTGGGAAGAGAGGGGATATGCTTGTGTAGGGGGAAGATGTGTGGAGCAGGGGCTGGGACCAGGCTTATAGCGATCGCTTCAGACTTCTGCCCTCAAGCACACTATCGGGGTCCTGCTTCTTGTTCCCTAAGATCTGGGAGAACACAGGTCACACTGACTGTTTCTCAGAAAGCCAGGACCTGACATTTTGGGTTTGAGGAGGATGGGATTATGGGTGTAGATTCCCGGCTTAGAATGTTGGGCAGTAAAGTGATCGCAGAGGCAGTAGGCTCTGTCTGGATCCTAGTGGGTGGGTGGCAGTGGGCCCTGGGTCCTCTCACTGAATCGGACTAGATATCACAAAGCCAGAAGTCTACTGTCTTACTCTCCAGGACTGCTGTCGTCGTCGTCACTATCAATATTAGCATTAATAATTCGTGCAGGAATAGACTGTCCCTGTGGAGCCAGCCCTAGGCCTGGACCTGGGGGCCCCTCTGCTTTATCCTCCTTGTACTAAGATTACAAGCTGTGCTGTCACCCAAGGCAGCGCTAGGGTCTCTAGATTCAGAACTCAAACTCCAGGATTCCTGCTTAAGGGAAGAGGTTAGGTGGACTCCCTTACGAAAGAGAAGGAACCTGGGAATGTGGGACCCTAAAGACCCTTCTTCCATCAAGTAGGAGGCTGAGAAAAGCCGAATTCCATACGACTCTGCAAGGCAGGTGGCAGGCGGCAGAGGGCGCCAGAGAGCCAACCCGCCCTTGGGGTGGCGCTCCGGCCCAGACTCCTCCCTTCCCACCTCGGCCCTCCTCCCTTTTCTCCCAGCCAGCTTTAGCACCAGCCCCGGCCTCGGCTCACCTCCCAGAGCCCCTTCCACGGAGCTGAGCTACCGGAGGGCTTCTCTCCCGCCCTCAACCCAGCAGCACCGCAGCTCCGGGGCAGCCCGGCCGGCCAGCCTCCCCCCCAGCTCAGCCCTGCCCGAGTCCCCCCCACCCCCCAGTCATGAACCTCTTCCGATTCCTGGGAGACCTCTCCCACCTCCTAGCTATCATCTTGTTACTGCTCAAAATCTGGAAGTCCCGATCGTGTGCGGGTGAGAGGCCCCCCCCGCGGAGAGGGGGCGGGAGCGGGCCGCCCTGGGGCACCGGGAAGGTTGGAGCTCGGCAGGTTAGAGTCCTCCCGGACTGCCTGCTGGGGGATCACTCTTCTAGGGTCACCAGGGGGTCAGCTCCTTTCCCTAGACTAAGGGGTACACACAGTTTGGTGGGGCGCTCAGTTCAACCTCCTGCAGCACCCTTTGGGACAGCCATGGGTGTTCCGGGGCCGGGAACCAGGAGCCATGGCAGGCGGGGAGGTGGCTGGGAGTTGGTGACGTGGACTGTGGAAGGCCAGGAAGGGAGCGGGAGGAAGGTGACCGACTGGGAGGCTGAAGCCAGGCAGAGCTCTCCTTAGGTCCCAGTGTAGGTCCAGACTGTCAGGGGATCCTGAAGGAGACAGAAGTACCGGCGAGGCCTAGCCTGGGATGGAGCCTCGGTCTGGAGTATTTTTGGGGCCGGCTGCCCCCTGGCTGTGGATGGTGGGAAAGGGCCGTGCTCAGGCTTAAAGGCCTTTGGGGGACCGCTGTGTTCTAGAGCTCCAGCCGGCCGGCCCCGGCGCTGCATGGTAGTTTATTATTGCCCAAGTAGCCCACCTCCAGCTCTCCTCTCCCTGCCCCTCGTTCTCAACCAGGCATTTCAGGGAAGAGCCAAGTCCTGTTTGCTGTGGTGTTCACTGCCCGATATCTGGACCTGTTCACCAACTACATTTCACTCTACAACACCTGCATGAAGGTAGAGTTGCAGTCAGCCCCCTGTGGCGAGGTTCCAGGCCAGGGATCAGGAGGCTTGGGCCTAGACATATGGTCTGAGGGAGATGGGCTGGGAGTGTGGGGTCTCACTACCCTACGTGTGAGCTGAGGTGCTGTTACCCTCTTACCAGGTGGTCTACATAGCGTGCTCCTTTACCACGGTGTGGATGATCTACAGCAAGTTCAAAGCTACTTATGATGGTAACCACGACACTTTCCGGGTGGAGTTCCTCGTTGTTCCCACTGCTGTTCTGGCGTTCCTGGTCAACCATGACTTCACCCCTCTGGAGGTAGGTTTCTGCTGGGGCAGAGTGTCTGACAGCAGACCCTGTGAGGTGCTTTGTGGCAGACATTGGGAACACAGTCACAACACTGCATGCTATGTGCTGCTCCCAGGAGCTAGCGTGCGCTGGCGGGCTAAGTTCGTATAGAGCGGCACCCCAGTTTTCAGAGGAGGAAACTGATCCTTAAGTTGTCTGGATGTCCAGGGGACCTAGTCCGGTAAGAACTGACTGGGGTTAGGAATGGCGAGCCGAGCTCTGGAGTGAGGCCACCTGATTTAAATCCAGACCCACATCAGATTTGTAGTTGTTTTCTTTCCTCTCAGGAAGTGTTGGAGATAAAGCCTCGGGTCTGCATGCGGGGCCAGCGCGGGGCCAGCGCGGGGCCAGCGCTTTGTCGAGCCACTGTCATCCACTGGGTTTTTGAGACAGGGGCTTACTACGGTTCCAAGGCTGGCCTAGGACAATCCTCTTGCTTGTAAGCCTGGATTATAGCTGCACTTTATAGCCCCTGATTGGGAGCTCCTATTTCTACTATAATGACTTGTCTCTTCTTTGCCTCAGTTGGAAGGGACCAAGTCAGCATGTGTGACACTTCCACCTCCGGGTGGTACCTGTTTGATTTTTAGCCCTCTGGTGTTTTGGTTGGGTCTGTGTGTGTCACCTCACGGACGGGTGGCAGTCGTCAGGAACTCCTTCCCTCTCAGTGCGCTCCTGTCCAGGGAGCCGGCCCTGGGTGCTCAGATGCGAGGTTTTCAACAGAAGCTGAAGCTCGGGAGTCCTCCGAAACACCTAGTGTTAAGTTTTAGCCACATATTCAAGATATATTTCTTTTCCTTCTCTTATTTTTATGTCTCCATAGGGATTGTCAAAAATTACCAGTGCCAATTGTCATGCTGGCATATTAGGAACATTTCTTTTTTTCTTTCTTTCTTTTTTTCTTTTCTTTTTGTTTTTTTATTTTTTTGAAATGAGATTTCTCTATAGTCCCCGCTGCTCGGTAGACCAGACCAGGCTGGCCTCGAACTCTAGAGATCCGCCTGTCTCTGTCTCCTGCGTTTGAGTGTTGGGATTAAAGGCGTGCGCTACCACCGTGCCAGGAGAAAAGTTTTCAGTTAGCACCTTGGATAAACTTCATTGGCTATGGCATTGCCGCTGTGCAAAGCTCAGAATGTATTAGTGAGAGCGAAGAACGAGGTGTAGCCCAGCTGACCCCGACTGTACAGATGTGCCTCTGGCACCAAGCTGCACGGGGCATTACCCAAACCGTGGGTTTACTCCTTACCACAGCTGAGGTGGGGTTGCTGGACTCATTTTCCAGGTTGGGAGACTGAGGTCGGATAGGCAGAGGGCGGTTCTTCTGAGTCTGTGCTAGTAAGTAGCACACTCGAAGAGGGGAAATCACTTTTAAGACAAGATTTTGCTGTGTAGGCCTGAGTGACCACCGGTTTAAACTAATATTCCTGCTTCAGTCTCCCAAGAGCTGGGATTACGAGCCTGTGCCGCCATATCTCTCCGGGCGCCTGTCTTTAATCCTGAGCGGAAGCAGGTGGATCTCAGTGAGTTTCGGGCCAGCCAAGAGAATGAGTGAATGAAGAAGAATAAAAATAAAGAAAACAAAACCGAGTTCAGATTCTGGACTAGAGTATTTCCTGCTCTTGCAGAATTTGGTCCCCGGGACCTGACCTGTGTCAGCTGTGCACAGCCACCTGTCACTTTAGGTCCAGGGCTCCTATGCTTTTTTCCTCCAGAGGCACCCAGCGTGTATGTGGAATTCACTTAGATAGACATGTAGACATACACTTAAGTAAAAATAAAAGCAAATCTTAAAAAACAGTCATGGGTCTGGAGAGAAATGAGTCAGAGCATTTTTAGAAGCATGTAGTTCAGTTTTAACATACACATACATATTCAACATACACATACATATTTAACACATGCATATTAACATACACATACATATTTAACACATGCATATTAACATGCACATACATATTTAACATAGCATACATATTAACATACACATACACATTTGAAGCCAACCGTCTAGCTCGGGTTCCAGGACCCAGTCCCCTTTTCTGACCTCTGTGGTACTAGGGCATGAACATAACATTCAGACACATTAACTGAAAACATTTAGCTGAGCACGGTGGCTCCCACCCTCAATCCCAGCACTCAGGAAGCTCAATCAGGTGGATCCCTGGGTTAAAGGACAGCCTGGCCTGTGTGAGTCAGTGTCTGTCTGTCTGTCTTTCTCACACATACACACAAAATAAAAAACACAGTAACACATGTGAAGTACATGCAGAAAATGTAAAAATAATTTAGATATCAAACTCTGGTGCGACAGGCCTGGTTTCTGTATGCTGTGCTTCAGCCAGGCACGTCACCCCAGGATGAGCTGGGTGCTGATCAGCCTAATGGTCTGTTTCTCCAAAGACCGCCTGGAGGAGTCTGGACGGTCAGGAGGCCTGGAGTCCACCTGCCAGGACTGGGGTTCTTAGTCCTTGGGTCCTCAGGAACTTGGTTCATAGGTACAGTGAGGGTTAGAGCCGGACCCCCCTGAAATACTACGGCTGAAGCTAGTTAGTGTCTCGTGGTGAGAGAGAGGTCCCTGGGTTGTCACCAGCATGTCCTGTCTTTCTCACTTTTGTCCTCTAAGCCAAAACAACCGGGGAGAAAGAAGCCCCAGCAGCACCTGCCTCTGTTCTCGGAGGGGAGGTTCCGGGTGTTCAGCTGCTCGTGTGCCGCAGGTGGGACTTTCAGAGGGCAGGGCCTTCAAAGGGCTGTGATGATCTGCTCATCAAGGTGGCTGTCCATGCTCCCTGGGGTGGCTTACATGTACACAGGCACACTTTGTAGGTGCTCACTCTGGGTGACTCATCGAATCCCTAGTTCAGGAGCTGTGCTTGGTGCTGAGGACCCTGGGGTGAACAAGACACAGGTTCCAGGCCTCATAGGATTCACAGAAAGGAGCCATGACAGGATGGACTAATTTGTAGTGATTCCTGGGTACAGCTCTGGCCTGGGCTGTCTGTCGGTTCCACAACAGGCCAGCTTTATACCAAAAAGTGAACAGGCCAAGTTTGACAGAGCACGCCTTTAAGAGCAGCACTTGAGAAGCTGGAGGTGCTCTGTGATTTCCAGGCCAGCCATGCTATGTAGTAAAACTCTGTCTCAAACAACACTAAACAAAGCCCCCCAAACAAAACAAGGGTGCAGGAGAGGTGGTTCAGTGGTTGATCACTTGTTTCGGGTTTGGTTTGGCTGGTTTGGTTAAGTTGGTTTGGTTGGTTTGGTTTAGTTGGTTTGGTTTGGCTGGTTTGGTTGGTTTGGTTTGGTTTAGTTGGTTCGGTTTGGTTTGGTTGGTTTGGTTTGGCTGGTTTGGTTTGGTTGGTTTGGTTTGGTTGGTTTCCCTTCGCTTTGATATTTCAAGACAAGGTCTGTCTGAGTAGCCCTGGCTGCCGTGCACTTTGCTCTGTAGCCCAGGCTGGCCTCAGTTGTGGAGAGCTCTGCCTCCTGAGAGCTGGCATTAGCGGCATGTGCCACCTAACGTGCTGATCTTTGCAGAAGACGTGGTTGACTTCAGCTCCCAGCACACAGTGGCTAACAAATGCCTAAATGTCCAGTTCCAGGGAATCTGATGTGCTCTTGTCTTGAGCACACATGATACACATACGTATACTTGGTGCACACACATGCATATAAATAGGGCTGGAAAGATGGCTCAGCCATGTAAGCACTAGCTGATATTCCAGTGCTGGGGCTTGAGTCCACATGGTGGCTGGCAGTCTCCTGTAACTCCACTTCCTCGGGATCTGATGTTCTTTCTCTCTGGTCTCTGCAGGCACCATGTAGGGCACAGATACATATGCGAGCTAAAAGATACATACACCTTTTCCTTAAACATTTTTACATGTGTTAGTGCCTTAGAGTTTTCATTGCTGTGAACAGACACCATGATGAAGGCAACTCTTATAAGGACAACATTTCATTGGGGCTGGCTCACAGGTCAGAGGTTCAGTCCATTATCATCAAGGCAGGAAGTGTGGTGCTAGGAGGAGGGTCTCAAAGGCCACCCCTATAGTGACACACTTCCTCCAACAAGGCCACACCTCCTAATAGTGCCACTCCCTGGGCCTAAGATATTCAAACCACTACATTCCACTCCTTGGCCCCCACAGACTTGTTCAAACATAGGAGTCTCTGGGGGTCATTCCTAGCCATGGCATAATGCAAAATACATTTTTCCAGCTTCAAAAGTCTCATATTCTATATTCAACAGTGTTAAAAGTTCAAACTTTCTTCTGGGATTCATCCAATCACTTAACTCTAATCCCCCATAAAATCAAAATGAAAAAGCAGATCACATACCTTTAACATCAGAGGATATACATTACTACTCCAAAATGTCATAGTGAGGAAATACTGAACTGAAGCAAGACCAAAAAAAAAAAAAAAACAAAAACAAAAAACAAAAAAAAAAAAAACGAGCTGGGCAAACTCCAAACTCCGAGTCTCCATGTCTGATGTAATGTAAAAGCGATCTTCAGATTTCCAACTCCTTTCATCTTTGTTGAATGTAAAAAACTTTTCTCTTTGGCTGGTTTCACTCCGTTAGCAGCTTTCAGCAGGTGTCCACGGCTCTGTCATCTCAAACATGCTGGGGTCTCCAAGACAACTTCAACCTGGCAGCTTCTGCTCCAGTGTCCGGGATCCACACAGGATCTTCTGGGCTCCTCCAGCAGGCTTGGGTCACACTTCCAGCTCTGCCCTCTAGCACTCGGGCTTCTGGTTGATCTACTCCACTGCTGCTGCTGTTCTTGGTGATCACACCATGGTACCGACATCTCCAGTACGCTGGGATCTTCTGCTGCAACTAGGCTTCACCAGTAGCCTCTCACAGGCTCTCTTCATGGTGCCCAGCCTCAGTTCCTTTTCATGACAACTTCAGTCCTATACCGTCAACTGCAACTGAGACTCAACCTTTACCGGTGGCTTTTCCTGGCCTCTCACTGTGCCGAGCCGCAGCTGCTCTTTATGACCCCTTCATTCCTTCAAAACCAGTACCACCTGGGTGACGCTTACACATTACCAAGTCCAGCCGCAGCACCAGGTACAACCTCGGCTGCCTCTGGAGCACAGCCTCTTTGTGCTCTCAGGAAACACTTCCTAGAAGATTTCACCTCAGTGATGCCGGTCTCTTCCTAATCACTGCTAATCTCTGAGCTCCAGCTGACCAGCATCAATGGCCCCAGTGGTCCCTTCTATTCTGGACTCTAAAGCCAGAGGCGCACGGCCAAAGCTGCTGCTGAGTTCTGCTGCTTGCAGAAGCTGGGACATTGGCCCCTTATTCTGCTTTTTTTTTTTTTTTTTAAAGAATTATGTGAGCACACTGTCGCTGTCTTCAGACACACCAGAAGAGGGCATCGGATCCCATTACAGATGGTTGTGAGCCACCGTGTGGTTGCTGGGAATTGAACTCAGGACCTCTGGAAGGGCAGTCAGTGCTCTAACCACTGAGCCATCTCTCCAGCCCCATTTTAAAATTTTCAATAAAACAAATAATCCGAAAAGGCAAATTGTCATAGGTCTTGGAGGAAGAATTCCAAGGTGAGCCTGTTCCAGGAAGTGACTGGCTGCTGGGGTTGGGAGGGCTCAGGGGGTGATATGTTGGGGAAGAGCAAGTGCAAAGGCCCTGAGGCAGGAGGAAAGGTCTGGAGTCTGAACTTTATTCTGAGCAGTAACAAAGCCACCAAGGGGTTTTAAGCGAGGGAATAACTGTATGGTTTGTTGTCTGTTTTTGGGGGGGTCCTCTGTGTAGCCCTGGATGTCCCACTCCGTAGACCAGGCTGGCCTTGGACTCAGAGGTGCACCTGCCTGTGCCTCCTTATAAGAGTAGGAAAGGGTCTCCGTTGTAGAGCCGGGAAGAGGAGATGGGGTTGGGTGCCTTCGGCTCTGGAGGTGGAGGTGAAGTGCGGGCTGCGTGCCTGTGACACTGCTGCTCGCGAGCTGTGTGGTCACGGGGAGGGTCCGACCGTCTCAGGCTGTAGTTTGAGGGCCGTGGCGAGGATACGGTGCTGGCCTGGGGGTGTGGGCTCGCTAGGGTGCCTCATCCTGCCCTTACCTCTGCAGATCCTCTGGACTTTCTCCATCTACCTGGAGTCAGTGGCCATCTTGCCACAGTTGTTCATGGTGAGCAAGACGGGGGAGGCCGAGACCATCACCAGCCATTACCTGTTTGCTCTGGGTGTCTACCGCACGCTCTATCTCTTCAACTGGATCTGGCGCTACCACTTCGAGGGCTTCTTTGACCTCATCGCCATCGTTGCCGGCCTGGTCCAGACAGTCCTCTACTGCGATTTCTTCTACCTCTATATCACCAAAGGTAGCTGGGGTGCAGGGCTGGCTCAAAGGGGTCTGCTCTCTCCCCATCCCTGTATCCCATGGGTCCAGGGTCCGCTTATTCCTTAGTATCACTTGAGGGACAGGGCTTCCTTTCCCGGCTTCTGGGGTTCCACCATCCCCTATTCAGACTCCAAACCCTGCCTCCCTGAGGCTCAGGTTTTCACGCTCAGGCTGGATTACTGCAAGGGGAGAACAGGAAGAGCCGGCACTCTTGCCCGGTGAGACTCGTTACTTCTCACTGTATGAGCTCCTGGGTCTCTGTTGTGTCAGCTGTAGTGGAAACGGTCATCGAGGCGCATCCTCCCTTAGATCTTACCGAGGAAGGTGGCACAGGAACCGTGCGGGAAGACTGCAGACATGGGAGGAGCGTGGAACGGGTGAAGGCGGGCACACATTCTTGGAGTGAGGAGTGACAAGAGTAGGACCTGCCTTAACCAGGACCTGTGGGCATCTTAAAGTGATGTTTAAACAAAACCCTAAAGGCCAGGAATCAGTGTGTGAAGGAAAGAGGTAATAAGGCCGGGCCCCTTATCCCAGCACCGTGGGCTTCAGGCCTGAGCATCACAGCAACAGAGTCTGGGGCAACTGAGACAAGAACTTGGAGGTCAGGCTGTTCTCAGGCCCAGGAATGAAGGCTTAGCAAGGGGTAGGCGGTCTTGTCTAGTGACCAATGTCTGTAGTGACCAGGCTTCTAGTCAGCGCTACTGGAAACGAAGTGTGCTTGTGGCCTCCTCCGCTCTGGCCTTGTGACAAGGTCATGATTCTTGTTCTACCCCTGGTTGATCTAGACTCAGAGTTCTGGGGGTTCCCTCTCCTTGCTCAGGGTGGGAGGTGCCCCTCTGTAGGGTGGAAGGTGAGGCCCCCTTGTCTCTCTTCACAGTTCTGAAGGGGAAGAAGCTGAGCTTGCCGGCATAGCCCTGGCCTCACCAGCCTTCCTCGAGGCAGGGCAGGAGGCAGAGAAGAGAGGCTGCTGGAGACCATGAGCCTTCCCATCCGGAGTTGACTTTGTAAAGAACTCGCCTCTCCTGGCTCCCTACCCCTCCAGCTGGGTTTTGGGGTCCATGGAAGACCCCTCTCCTGGGGAGCTCAGGACCTGAGCTGTTTGTAGCCTTTTGCCTTTTAGAGAAGAAAAACAAAAAACAAATCTTTCCACTATTTAGTTTTTGATTCTGATGACTTTTTTCTCTTCTACCTGGCCCTGATTTTTTATAAACTGTGTTTTGAGTGTTCTCTGGACTAGGGCCGATGGGGGTCTACCCCCTTCTCCAAGGTCCCAGCCCAGCCCCATGGTTGCCAAACACTACGTCTGCCAATGTCTGCCTGCCCACCTTGGCCGTGACCACAATGCTCCCTACAAGTTCCTGGATCAGTGGGAAGAAGGGATAAAGTTCAGGAGGGTCTCCTAATTTTTCATGATTTTTTTCCCCAGAATTTGTTAGCTTTTTGTGTGGGAGGAGGGGAGGGTTGTCCTGGTTTTGGTAAGGGGAAGTTAGGAGCTTAGGCAAAGGAAAGAGGCTGGCTGGCCCAGGTGGTGACCCAGACTACACTCTAACACCATGTTTTTGTACAGAATTTGATGGCTGATTCTTTGTTCTCTTGAAATAAACCAAGGAAAACTGTCCTTTGCTGTTCCCTGCCTGCTTTGGTTTGTACGGGGCCTGTTCCACTTTTGCATCATGGACCTTCTGGGGATAATCAATGTGGAAGAGCAGGAAGATGAGAAATGGGACCCCAGGTCTCTGCAGTGCACCTCGGTGCCCTGAGGGTCTGCGGGAGGAGGCTGGGAGAATCTGGTTCCTTGTTTAGAATAGAAACTTCCCTGATGACTGTCTGACCTAAGTACCACAGAGGACCTTGAAGACCAATGCACACCCGACCTGTGGATGGGGCAGTCCCCATTCTCCCCCATCGGCACTGACACAAACTGTTTTATGTGTGTTAGTATCTTGCCTGTGTGCGTGTATGTGTACTATTTATGTGCCTGGTGCCCACAGAGGCCAGGAGTGGCTGCCAGATCCCCTGGAACTGAAGTTAAGACAGTTGTGAGCTGCTATGTGGGTGCTGGGAATTGAACTCAGGTCTTCTGCAAGGGCAGCTAGGGAGTGCTCTTAACAGCGGACTATCTATCCAGCCATGTTCCAAACTGACATTTTGATACTATTTAATTAAAATGAAAAAAAAAAAAAAGGTTGCTAGTTTTTAAAAAGTAGATCTATAGTCTGGATATCTGGCCCCTTTAAACGAAGTTAGTCGATTCAACAGTGGTGGTTGTCGGGCTGGAGAGATGGCTCAGTGGTTAAGAGCATTGACTGCTCTTCCAGAGGTCCTGAGTTCAAATCCCAGCAACCACATGGTGGCTCACAACCATCTGTAATGGGATCTGATGCCTTCTTCTGGTGTGTGTGAAGACAGGTACAATGTACTCATACACATGAAAGAAAACAGAAAAAACAGTGGTGGCCGTCATCCTGAAGCTAAGCAGATGGACGCCTGCATCTGCCGGGTCTCTAGGTTCTCCCTGAGCTGTTACCACTTAATATTGGGCTAATACGGAGTGTGGATTTAAAGATTTATTCATGTATGTATGTTATGTATGCTGGCACACTGCCACCGTGTTCAGGCACATCTCTGTATAAATTCGAGGCCAGCCTGATCTACAAAGTGAGTTCCAGAACAGCCAGGAGCACACAGAGAAACACTAAAACAAAACCAAAACACAAACCCCACAGGTGACAGGCTCCACACCTGGCCATTTCCCACTTCAGTCTCTGCCTGGCTCTTGTCAGTGGCAGGACAATTCTGTTACATTCTGGGGATCAAATTCTGGACCTTGTATGCATCCTAGGCAGGCAAGCAGTCCTTCACTGAGCTCTGCCCCCCTGGGTTTTGATCCTGGGTTCAAACTTCCTATTTGTCCAGTTCCTCGTTGTGTCTGGTCGCAGCTCTTTGGACAAGCTTAGGGACTGGGCTGGCTTCTCCGGAGGACCTGCTGTGCCTCCAAAGCACACGGTGCTCTCATTTGGTCCTCAGCCCATTTCATGAATGAGAAAACTGAGGCATAGGAGGATTAAGTGGCAAAGATGGGGGATGGGGATTGTTCCTGGACTTCCTGGCTCCAGAGCCCTTGTGTTTAATTGCCGGGTGGTGTTTTACTGTTCCTCCTGTTTACACGTTTAGCCCAGAAGTCTGATAGAAATGAGTGCATGGTGTAGGCAGGTTCCTGACCGCTCATCCCTGAGATGTCTCTTTGACTATGGTCTAAGAACCAATCCATCTGGGGGGTTGGAGAGAGGGCTCAGTGGTTAGAGCACTGACTACTCTTCCAGAGGTCCTGAGTTCAAATCCCAGCACCCACATGGTGGCTCACAACCATCTGTGATGGGGTATGATGCTGTGTCTGAAGACAGTGGCAGTATACTCACATATAATAAATAAATCAATCTTAAAAAGAAAAGAACCAATCCATGTAACAGAAATCACAGTAGCCCTCTGTCACTTCCCATCCTCTCCTCTGCACTGGACCAATGCTAAAACCCAAATGTGACCTCAGTTGTATCTCTGTGAAAGCTCTGCAGGCCGTGCCACCCCTCGGACGGGTTTGGTCGTGTGTGTACATCAGGGTGTCAGCTGCCCTTGGCTGGCCTCAGATCCCTACACCTTGAACTTGGACAGAGATGTGCTGGTCTGTGTGATGCTAGAGATGAAATGAACCCAGGGATTTGTGCATGCTGAGCAAGTGCCCTACCAACCGCGTTTCAGTCCTTGCTCCCTATTTTAAAAAAGTCTGTCACCTACTAATTTCATATACAAAACCCAAACCAAATCCAACAACAATAGAAAAGATGTTTAGTTGTTGTAGAGAGGTCCGCCAGTCGGCTGCTGTTCCGTGACACTTGATGTGGCTGATCCCAGTGAGCTGTGTGGGGAGGTGAGGTGCACCGTGGATTCAATACTTAGAGTGGCTGTAAATGCTGCAGGTAACTCAGTGCTGGGAATGGTGGCACCTGCCTGTAATCCCAGGATTGAGGCTGGGGGATAGTAAGTTCCAGGCCAGCCTGAGCTACACAGTGAGACCCTGCTTTACAAAGAAAAAGAGAAAAGTTGAATTTTCATCTTGATTATATGTTGAAAGAGTAACACATTGGATATATTAAGTTAAATGAAACATATTAAAAATGAACTTGTTTTCTTTTCTCAGTGAAACCTTGAGCCAGTTCTGCATTGTCAGCCCCATGGCTGGGTGGTGGTTAAAGATCATGTCTCTGGCACAAGGCGCCATCTGCCTGGTCCCTCCTAGCAGTGACCCTGGTGGGGGGTCTAGAGCAGAAACACTTGCCTGTCTCCCAGGATAGCCTTCAATGTGTTTGGAGACCCGGATCTCTATGGGGGAAAGAGCTCGGGCTGCTGGGCCAGCGCCACACTTTCTCACAGGTACTCCGAGGAGATGCTCTTTTCTCCCTCAGCCTCAGATGTAAATGAGGCCCTTGTGCCTCCTCTTCAAGGCCTGTGTGGGCTCAAGGTGCGGGTAACATGGTGGGCTTCCTGCCTGTCCCCACTGGCACCTGCCCTTAGCAGGGGGATGGTACTTGGGAGTAGCACCCTGTACCTGCGGCAGGGTTTCCCTTCTCCTGCCACCCAAGGGATGAGAGAGAGACAGAACCGGGTTGTTCAGAAACCCCTCAGAGGGGCTATTTACTCATGTATACAAGCTGTTCAGCTGTCTGGCATCATAGCCAGGCGTGGGGCCTTTGGAGTAGTCATGTAGGGAGACAGGGCTGAGCTGGAGTAACTCAGACTGTTGGGGCCTGTGATGGGAGGGTTGGTGGGACTAGTGGTGGATGATGGAGAGAGGGTGTTCAGCACCACAGTACCCTCCTCCAGGGAGCGCTTGTAGGGGACCGGAGCCTCGTCTCGGAGGTCCTGGAAGGATAGGTAGGCCTGGAGTATCTGTGGGCAGGAAAGGCAGGATTTAAGTTGGCTAGGACGGGAAGAAAGGCCCCAGACTGGCCTGGGGGATACAGTGGACAGTTGTCTGCTCACTGCCCAGCGGCGCCCAGGATGGGTTTGCCTGAGGAAGGCAGGCTCAGAGATGACAACAGAGCCCCGGGGAGAGTCCCAGCCCACCCTCGAGTGGGGCCAGAGCATGTCCTCACCCAGACAGGGACGGAGAGGAATGAAAAGGCAATGGCTGCCTTGGCGCTGCTGTTCCCCAAGAGGAAGTGCTTGAACCTCGAATGCTGCCACTGGCTGGCTAGGAAGCAGAAGGCCGCAAACCAGACACCTGCCCAGAGGACTGGAGGGGCAAGGAAAGAAGAAAAGCCTGTGGGGCAGGGGCAAGGAGTGCTAGAGAGTCCTGGGACACCCCCTGGTGCTAACCCAAATCCCTCAAGCGTCCCAAAAGTCAGCTTCTAGAGTGCAGCTCCCATGGCTAACAGCACCCTTTCAGCTTCAGCTGCATCAGGATCACTAAACAACCCAGTTCCCTGGGCACCAGCCACATCGCATATGCTCAGGAGCTATATGTGAAGGGGTCCTTTACTCAGAGGACAGCACCTTCCCACTCAGGGGTTCTCTGACAAGCAGCCTTTGGCTCTGAGGTACCTGGGGAGGGGGCAGAGAGGCAGTGTGAAGGCCTGAGGATCTGGGTATAAAGAATGGGCTTAGAGGGCTGGAGGGATGGCTCAGTGGTTAAGAGCACTGACTGCTCTTCCAGAGGTCCTGAGTTCAAATCCCAGCAACCTCATGGTGGCTCACAACCATCCGTAATGAGATCTGATGCCCTCTGCTGGCATGCAGGTGTACATGCAGACAGAGCATTCATACACAAAATAAATTTTAAGGGCTTAGTGCTTGCTCTCTGTGTGCCGGACTTTCTAGATGGTGGGGCGTGGTCAGGCAGGCTGTGCTGTGCTTTGAGGCACAGGGATTGCCATTCACAAGGAAGCAGTGGCTCAGTCACATGACCACCTCAGCCCCAGTGTTTCTGGTAAAGTGAGAAGATGGGCAGGACTTACCCCCAGGGCTCTTCTTAGAGCCAGAGGAGAGGCACAGACCTTGATGGTGCCCAGCACGTGTCTATATCCCCCTCTACCCCCCACACTCATTTAACCCCTGCAAGGCAGAGTCTTCATCCTAGCTTTCATTGAGGGGCCTTCTGGTCCGGTGCTCTGAATCAAATTCCTGCCACAGGGCGGGCTTTTCAGGCTATGTTTAGTGGGCCACAGAAGTGAAGGTGAGGGAAAGTAACTTGGGGTAGAGGCAGAGAGGGGACTGGAAGGGACAAGGACTAGAAGGTGCTTGTGGGAGGAGCCTCGGTGGGAGGACCGTCAGGCACAGGTTTGGTGGGGGCCCAGGACTGTGACCTGTAAGCACTAGGGAAGAGCCTGGGAGGCTGAACAGAGGGAACTCACCAGCCAGAATGAAGTCTAGGAGCTGGAAAGCTGTCTTAAAGCCGGTGCCTACGACACGACTCTCACGGGCATCTACGGCGAGGAAGACCAAGCAGCTGAGAAAGGACAGGAAGCCAGCTCCTACCGCAAAGCTACAGGCCGTGTGGTTGCTGTTGAGGACGCAGCGCAGCTGAGGAGACTCTGTCCTGTTCTGGTAACCGTCAGTTAGTAGAGAGGAAAAGATGACCAGGGAAAAGACCTGTGAACCACAACAGACAGGATGGACTCAGCGCCCCACCAACATGTCCTTCCCTTTGGGTGGGCACCCCGGGGATGGGCCGTTCTTTAGCTGCCCTTCCTGTTCCAGGCTCAGAGGCCCATCTCCGCCTTTCACCTCCTTTCCTCCGTCTGGGCTCTGGCCTCATCCTTTGCCCACTGAAACCTAGTCTCCTCCCTGCTCTTCCTGACCACGGTCCCTCAGGGCTCCCAGTGCCCCAGGGCAGTCCTAGACCGTCACCACAGCCTCCGAAGCTCTCTTGCTAGTGTCCCCTCCTCTCCCTTCCTGGCTCACATACCCAAACTCCACACAAACACTTTACTCTGTGTTCAGCCCCAATTCATTAAAAAAAAAAAAATTTTTTTTAAAGAAACATTTTCTTTTTCTTTTTGAGACAGGGTTTCTCTGTGTAGCTCTGAGTCCCTAGAACTCTCTCTGTAGACCAGGCTGGGCAAAAACTCAGAGACCTGCCTGCTTCTGCCTCTTCGGTGTTGGGAGTAAAGGCACGTGCCACCACCAGGCTCATTTTATTTCTTACATTTATTCATTTAATACGTGTGGAAGGTTTGTGTACATGTAGGTCTATGCCTGACAGTCCTTCCACCGAGAGTCTGACTCAGTGGCTCCTCCACCTTCTAGTCCTTGTCACCATACAAGTGCAGTGTCCGTGGGGGTGACAGAGACAGGAGTTACACATGGTCTGTGGGCCATTCTACGGGTGTTGGGATTTGAACTCAGGACCTCTGGAAGAGCACTCAGTGCTCTCAACAGCTGAGCCATCTCTCCAGCCCCCGTTGCTTTGTTTTTTGAGACAGGGATTCTTTGTCTTGGCTATCTTGGAACTCACTCTGTAGACCAGGCTGGCCTCAGGCTCATAGAACCACTGCCTCTATCTCTCCAGTGCCGGGATCATAGGTGTGTGTACCACCATTGCCTGGCATTCTGGTCCCCCTTTTGAAAAGATTTTGAATTATCCATGTTTGTACACGTGCATGCTTTGTGTCTGTGTGTGGTGTGTGTGATGTGTGTGTATGTGTGTATGTGTTTGTGTGTGTGTATGCCTGTGTGTATGTGTGGACCAGAGGAAGGAGGACATTGGGTTGCTTGGAGCTGGAGAAGTTCAGGTTCTCTGCAAGCGTAGCGAGCACCCTTAGCGTCAAGCCATCTCCTCAGCTCCCTCTTCCTCAAGTCACTTTTTTGAAATAAATGTTTGAAACAGTCAAAGTACACAGGAAAACGTAAAGACAAAACAGAAATGCACTGCTGCTCATAGAATTAACATGTCAACATTTTGCTTTTTAACTTCATGGGATTTCACAGGCAGCTCTGGCTGGCCTTGAGCTCACCGTCATCTTCCTGCCTCAAAGTTCTGGGGCTGTAGGTCTGGGGCACTCTACTTTTTGCTTCAGAGTTCCTAAGCAAGCAGTCCAGCACTGCCCTGGTGAGCCCCCATCTCCGCCCCTGCTTCCTGGGACACTGGCCTGCAGCCACCTGTAACGGAGGAGCTTTCCTGACAGCAAATACGAGATGTGGAGGATGAAGAACTGGATGAATCTATCAGCTAGTGTCTCAGTCAGGGTTTCTATTCCTGCACAAACATCATGACCAAGAAGCCAGTTGGGAGGAAAGGGTTTATTCAGCTTACACTTCCACATTGCTGTTCATCACCAGAGGAAGTCAGGACTGGAACTTAAGCAGGTCAGGAAGCAGGAGCTGATGCAGAGGCCATGGAGGGATGTCACTTACTGGCTTGCTCCCCCTGGCTTGCTCAGCCTGCTTTCTTATAGAACCCAGGTCTACCAGCCCAGGAATGGCTCCACCCACAATGGGCTGGGCCAGGGATGGCTCCACCCACAATGGGCGGGGCTCTCCCCCCTTGATCACTAGTTGAGAAAATGCCTTACAGCTGGATCTCATGGAGGCATTTCCTCAAGGCTCCTTTCTCTGTGATAGCTCCAGCTTGTGTCAAGTTGACACAAAACCAGCCAGAACAGCCAGGGAGCAGCAGAGCCTTGACTGGACTCTGCCTCAGGCTGGATGCTGTCTAGAGAGCAGTGGTTGCTACCGGCACAAATCTGTGAGAGGCTGAAGCCCCGTCACACTGTGGGGTGATAAGCCTGATGTTAGGTATAGAAGGAACCCATGTGAGTCTACTGGATGCAGAGCGGAGTGGCTCAGGGTCTTCCTACGTGGACTTTACAGGATGAGAAGGACTGAGTAGTGGGACTATAGTTTGGAGAGCTGTGTGCGGGGCGGGGCGGGGTGGACGGGATCAGCTCTCAGTGCAGACACAGCCTTCAGGTGGTGTAGAATGGGGTAACTCAGCATGCTGGGGAGTCAGTGAACAAGATCTGAACTTCGGGTGGAAACCAAAGTTCTGGGGCTAAACTTTGGAATAAGTTGAGATCTTGACCTTAAAGGGGTTTTGCAAGGTGTGGTGGTACATGCCTGTAACCCAGTGGTTCTCAACCTTCCTGGTGCTGTGACCCTTTAATACAGTTCCTGTGTTGTGGCCTCGACCATAAAAGTATTTCATTGCTACTTCATAGCTGTAATTTTGCTACTGTATTGAATTATAATGTAAATATCTGATAAGCAACATATCTGATATGTGGCCCCTGTGAAAGGGTCGTTCAACCCCCGAAGATTGAGGACCTGCACTCAGAAAGCTAGCCCCAGCTCCAGGCCATCTTGGCCTTTATGAGATTCTGTCTCAAGAAACAGAAAAGGAAAAGGGAGCACATGCAAGAGTCAGAGGTCAAAGCTGGCTCCTCTGGGGACAAGAGGTCTTGAGAGGTGAGGTGAGGCTGCAGTGTAAACAAGAGCTGGCCCCCAAAAGACCTCAGCAGATCTAAGAAGACGTGAAAATTAAAATGTGGGTGCTCAGGCTTGAACTTGGGTCCCCTGGAAGAGCAAGAGCCATCTCTCTAGACCCTCATCTGAATTTCCTATGTGTCCAGGGGTTCTAAGAGAGTAGCCAGGACCAGACCCAAGGATTAGAGAAGTCCCCTGGGGTCATGTGGCCAGTGGACTGGATAAGGGGTAAGAGTGAGGCAGAAGTTCACAGAGCAGGTTGGCAGTGAGATCAGAGCCTGAGCAGTTCAGACATTTTGGCTCTACAACTGGATCAATGGGATGTGACTATAAGCAATGGAGAAAATAAATGAAAGAAAGGAAAAATGGGAACTTTGATAAAATTTGAACCTCTGGGGACAGGCCCTGTAGGGGTCTGTGTGTGTCTGCACACGCAAGTGTAAGTGAGGCCTCAGCAAATGAGTGTGAAGACTTGGCTCCTTCTTCATGTCCTTTGGTATGGGGTATGAGGTGAAAGGCTGACCCTAACTCATCCTCCTTTTTCCTGTCCTCCCTCTCTTCTCTGCCATAACTGCTTTGTAAGTGCAGCGATCAGTTTCTCTTCTTGCCAAGAACTTTATGGCTAATGCAGAAAGGGAGGCTGTGGGATAGTTTGGGGCAGGTGGTTTGAAACCCGTGTGCCACATAACACATCCTGCATATCAGATATTTATATTGCGATTCATAACAGTAGCAAGATTAGTTCTGGAGTAGCAATAAAAATAATTCTATCGCTGGGGTCAGCACCACACGAGGAACTGTATTCTGGGAGTGAATGATTCAGTCCTGAGGAAGGACCTGACAAGCCAGGACAGGCGAGTTGAGGAGGCGCCTCAATTCTTTCTCACCTCATACTCTTCCCACCTGTGCTACCTGCCTGGGACTGTGCACCAGTCCACAAAGGGACCGTTATGATCACTCCCATTTTTGATAAATCTACACCACAGCGCAGTAGGAAAAGCCACGTGTCAGGTTCAGCCAAACTGTGTGGGCTTGAGCAAGTCACTCGGACCTTGGGACCTCAGTTTCTCAGTGTGTTTATTGTGACGGGGAATGGGGGCTCAGGCCTAGTAAGTGGTCAGGACAACCATGGCTCTCAGAACTCACCTAGGAAGAAGCAGACCCTTAATGTTAACTGCTCTACAGTGGGGTTTGAGTCCAGCCCGGCAGACTTCCAGGCCCTAGGGGCTGTTTGGCTAAGGTAAAGCTTAGGAGGGGAATGTGGGGAGGGGCATCAAGTGTCTGGGGATCCCATTTCTTTGAGGTCAGCATTCAGTCTCTTTTCTGCACCTCCCCTGGCTTGTCTCCAGGAGAGCAAAGATTCACGGGTTAAGGCGGCAGTTGGCAGGCAGCTGAAGGACATGAGCACCAGCTGCCCAGAGACTCCCATTGAGGAACCAGGCTAAGGGAAGGAGGAGGACTGCGGCATGGGCCATGTCTGCGACCACATGGTCTGGCGTGGCTCTCTCCCAGCTTGCACTGGGCCATACCACCTGGGCTCCCAGCTCGCTCGTCCTTGCCTCTGCTTTCCAGGCACTGGACACAGGGAGTGGATCTGAGTTCGACTCCATCAATTGGGGTCACCTTGACAAGTCACTCAACCTCTAGGTCACCCTTTCCCCTGGGATTATACAAATGTGTCCTTGTTACAGGTTGTGGCGAGGGTATGTGGCAGTCATAATGCCTCCTTTCTCACAAGGAAGACAGACAGTGTGGCTGCAGTCCCTGTCATGCCAGGTTCCTCCAGCCCTCTCCCTCACAGCCGAGTTATTCCAGGGACAATGCTTGCTATTTAAGGAGAGCTTGGCACATGCTGGCCCCCCACTAATCAGCCTGTCTATGTGCTGCCTGGTTTCATCTTCATAGCAGCCCTGCCCAGGAGGCGGGTATTAGGACTGTCTGGGTCCAGATGAGGACACAAAGGTTCAGAGATGCTTCAGGTCACACAGGTGGAGTCTGACCATGGAAACTCCTGAGCCAAAGAGGCATTTCTGAGAATGAAAGGTGCTTCTGCTGCTGGTGATTATGCCAAGACAGCCCAGCCAACAAGGTAGCTGTCCCTCTAATGGATACATGGCTAGGCCAGGCCTCAGAGCCAGCCCTGTCTGGACTCTGATCCAGAGGACAGAGTGAAGACACTCTGGCCTGGGAACCTGAGGAGAGACTTTGGAGTTTAACCTATGGAGGAGGAGACAAATGCCGACTTCCTAGACACGCTCCCTGAAGAACCAGGGAGGGCTGGCCTTGCTCCCACAGCCCTCGGACCTCATCACTGACTCAGTGGTCAGTTCTGTCCAGGCTAACAACACAACTAGTACAGACTGGCTGAGCATGGGGGCTCATACCCCTAATCCCAGCACTTAGTGAGGCTGACGCAGGAGGACCATTGTGACTTCAAGGCTAGTCTGGGCTAGGCTACAAATTAAGACCCTGCCTCAAACAACAAAAACAGACGAAAGACACCCCAGTGGTAAAACAGGGTGCGTGTGAGCATGAACTCGAGAGATGGTTCAGTGGGAGAGAATTTACTGTGTGGTTTGAATGACAGTGACCCCCACAGGCACAGGTGTTTCCTTTTTTGGTTTTGATTGTTTTGTGTCAGGGTCTCTCTGTGCTTTGGGGCTTGCTATGTAGGCCAGGCCAGCCTCAAACTCAGGCTGATCCTTCTGCCTCTACAGAGCTAGGATCCAAGGTGTGTGCGACCATACCTTGGCTGCCTGAACGCCTGGTACCCAGTTGGTGAAACTACGTGGTAAAGATTAGGAGGTGTGTCAGTAGGGGTGAACGTTGAGGTGTGCCGTGCCTGTACCACTCGCTCTCTCCCCCACCCCCTCTCCAACCAGGCTCACCTGCCTGCTGCTTCGCCCCCGCCATGACAGTCATGGACGCCCCCTTTGAAACTACAGGCAAGCCCTCAGTTAAATGCCTCTGTTCCTGAGGTGCCTTGGTTAAGCGACAGGAAGGTAACTAAGACCCACAGCAGGTCACTCACAACTGGCTCCAACTCCAGTTCTAGCTGACCTGAGCCCCTCTGGCCTCTACCGGCACCTGCGTGCATGTGGCGCACATGAACTCGTGAAGCCGCATACATATCTGTTAGAATCTTTAAAGGGAGGAGGAGTCGGTGTAGGTCGAAGCCCACAGACACATCTGGCTCTGATGTTCAGAGAGGGCCAGTGGCTGGGCTCCATTTCAAGGTTCCACAGCATGAGGGGGCTGAATGAAGGTTTCCCTCTCGGTGTCCAGCTCCCTAGGGAATATGTCGGGTGAGAGGACACAGACAGCATCTGCCTCGCGCCTGGCACGGTGACTACTCGCCGCTGGTGCCCAATGTCCTCCCAGTTCCTGTTTTCCCCTCCCCCACTCGAGAAGTAGAAAATGGATGGGTCCTAGCATCTCCTAAAACCTCGTGGGCGCTGCCCCTTCTCGGCTCACTACTCCCTGTGCTGTCCAACTAGAGAGTCGCAAGGCACCTGTGGCAACTAAGCACCTGGAATATGGCCGCCGTGACGGCAGAACAGCCCATTTGAATGAAATGACCTGGAATTGGAGTAGCTCCCGTGGCTTGTGGCTACCCTGCTGGACGAGCGGTCTTCCAATACGGATATCATTTATCAAAATTATGTGGTGGTTTTTTACTTTTCTTTTCTCAAGGGTTCTTTTTCACCTTTTTTCATTTTCTTACACTGTAACCAAGGCTGGCCTCAAACCCGTGACAAGTCTCCTACCACAGTCTTTCATGTTCTGGTGTTACAGGTTGTACTCAGGTCTGAGGGGCTCTTTCTTGTGACGACTCAGATGATGCTGACAAATAGCTAATGACCAGAAACTCAGTAATAAGGTGGCGTCAGTTTTGGGCCCCTGTCTGCCTGTCTCCCTATCTGACCACACCTACCCCTCCCCCTGTTCCTGGATGCCTCCTGTGTCCTGACCCCTAGGGTCTCACCCCTCCGAAGATCCTTGTGATGCTCTTTGGTCTCCTCAGAAAGCGCACAGTCTCACTGTCTGCCAGGTCCTGCAGGCTTTCGGGGAGGTGCATAGTGGCTGCTCTTCTTTGGGTGCCCTGGGAGGTAGGGGCAGGGCCGTTGGGTGCTGTTTTCTGGGCACCACTGCCTGTGTGTCTCAGTCCCTCCTCAGGGCTCAGCTGCTGCAAGACAACAGGAATAAAAATGTCAAAGTGCTGGGAGTGTGAGGTACTGGCCCAGGCTTGGGTGGGGATGGATGGGCTGAGGGGCTGTTGGGAGCGCTAGGGACAGAGGGAATGGGATGAAGGGGCTGGCTGCTCCTGTTTTCAGTTGACAGGACTATGGGGTGAGAAACTGCTGGGTGGTTCTAGGTGCTAGACAAGAGATGATAGGTCTCAGGTGCTGATAAGGGGCCACGGAGGGTTCTGAGGGCCCTGGGTTTTGAGAATACAGGATGAGGGTGATAAGGGGTGGCAGGTCAGCTGGGCCCTCAGAGGTTAGGGACCCCAGGACATGGGACGCTAGTGAGGGGGGCTGTAGGCTGGTTGGTCCTCGAGGGAATGCAGCTGCCCCTAGAGCCCAGGAAGTTAAGAAAGTTCCTTAACTTGGGTCATTTTCTGTAACACGAGCCTTGCTTAGGCTTCAGCTCTGTCTCAGGATGACATTGTCTCAGACGGAAGCCTAGAGAAACCAGCGCCACTCAGTACGAGAGTCATAGCAACCTTCTTACACTAGGGGCTTCCCTTCTAAGGACGTAGGGGCGGAAGTGCTGAGACCCCCTGGGGGACGCTGTCTGAAGGGCGCCACCTATTCTCCGAGTGCGGAGGACCGGCGCTCGCCACCGGGAGGTAGACTGTTCCGTCTGCCTGGCTTCCTCTCCTGCTCCCGGGAGCCACTTCTAGCCTCCCTTTGGTTCCTCTTTTTCCCGCCCTTTCTGTTTTCTACAGCTGATTGGCTGCAGACAAATCCCGCCCCTTTCCTTTCCGCCTATCAAAACTCGTCAAGGAAGGGGCGTGGCCTCGGCAGACGTTGGGCGGGTCGCCGTTGGCCTGGAGCGCGCGAGGGCCGGACCCAGCTCCAAATAGCGGACGGACAGGGAGACACTTCTTCGGCGCGTGCGCATCACCTTAAAAAAAAAAAAAAAAAAAAAAAAAAAAAAAAAAAACTAGCGGTGAGGCGTGCGCAGTAAAGATAAAAAAAAATGGTTTCAAAAGCCCAGGCTGTACGCATGCGTCTTGCTGTTTGCTGAAGCCAATCCTCTGGGCCCAGGACCTTTTTCTGCACATGCGCAGAAGGCCCAATGACAGTCGCGCGTTGGCTAAGGTGAGGGTAGGGTCGGGGATTGCATGGCCCAGGAAGGACGACCCAGCATCCGCTATTAACGTTTCCTAGTTTTCTCAACACTCCTGAGATCCACCTCGTTGTTTAAGGTTCTCAGAGACCATCTGTAGTGCTACAGAGTCCTTGGGCCTGCAAGACACTCCAAACTACGACCTCTGACCCTACTCGGGAGCCAACCTAAATGTGCAGTGGCGAAGGAAACGGAAAAAGGATTAGAGGGAGGGAGACTGCATAGCAGCTGTCCCTGAAGGGAGGGGTGTGTGGAGGTACTACCTCCAACTGACCTTTGACATCCCCCTTCATTTGCTTATGTTTAGGCTCTGGGAAAAGGGGCAGGCCATGTTGCACGTGACCTGGGGGTCCAAGGTCCGAGTATGGTCCCTGGTGCCTGCTCTCCTTGGGACTCCCCGGGCTCTATCGTCCCTGGAGAACAGGATGGGGGCGTACCGCAAGATGTGGAACCCCAAGGAGCCCTGCAACTGGGCCCAGCAGTACCGCGAGCGCTTCATTCCCTTCTCCAAGGAGCAGCTGCTCCGCCTCCTGATACAGGTACCGCCCATCAGTGGTCTAAGAGCCGAGGGACTACAATTTCCAGCTGACCTTGCAACTGCACCGCTACACCTGTTTTTTGAGGATTGCTCTGGTGCCTCCTGGGAGTTGTAGTTTCTGGTCCCTTTAGCGTTCCTAGTGGGTGCAAGAAAGAGCCCCAAGATGAGATGCTTAAAGAGCTCTGTACTTGGGCTTCTTCCGGGGCCTTGAACAGGCACTCTGGGATATGAGTTTTTCCCTTGAAATAGATATAACTATCTTCTTCGTCATTACTTTCTACTACGTAATAAGTTTGTACCTGCAAAGCCGTAGTGATAATTGTTAACATACTTTGAGCTATTACTCTGTGGCATTGTGCTACACGTTTGTAATGTATGGAACCATCAGAACAACCCAGGAAGAAAGAGGCCACCATCATCCCATTTTACAGGTGTGAAAGCAGAGTGCCTCACCCAAAGCTAGAGTGAGTGACCCATGCTTGCTGGACTAGAGTATACCTCTTCTTACCTCACCCCTGATCTATCCCAACGTTTGAGCTCTCAGCTCACCATCACTGTCAGAAGATGGTCATTCATTAATATAATAGTTACTTATTGAACACCTGCTGTGTATACCAATTCCTGTGCTAGATTTTATATATACCTGCATACACGTGAGCACAAACAATCTCATCTTAAATTTCTCCTAGTGGCTGGAGAGATGGCTCAGTGGTTAAGAGCACTGACTGCTCTTCCAGAGGTCCTGAGTTCAATTCCCAGTAACCACATGGTGGCTCACAACCATCTGTGATGAGATCTGATCCCTCTTTTGGTGTCTGAAGACAGCTATGGTGTGCTCATATAAATAAACATAAATAAATATATTTTAAAAATTCTTCAGTTAGTCTGAGAAAGATGGCTTAGCAGTTAGGAGCATTTGTGACTCTTGCAGATGACCCAGGATCTGTTTCTAGCACCCACATGAGAACTCATCACCACCCATAGGTCTAGTTCCAGGGGATCCAGTGCCCTCTTCTGACACACATGTGGTGCAATCAAAACACACATATGCTATCAATTAAATTCTCCCTGGAGTCAGAAGGGTGCATTATGACCCTCAGGAATGGCTTCACTGAACCTCAGTTTCCCCTTTTGAAAAACTGAGGTTCTAACGTCATCTACCCCGTCCCTTCTCTGGAGGATGATGTTCTGCTAAGGGAGAGCATCCGGCACAGAGCTCACGTTCTGTGGATGTGCAGTTAGCGGCAGAGCCGGTGCAGAGCCTCTGGACCTTGAAGACTTCTCCTTTTCCTGTGCTATGCTGGGTCCATACGATGGACCAAATGTCTTTAAATACAAATTTAAAAGCCCCGAATTCCCACCTTGTGTGTGGGTTGCCATGGAAGTGCTCCTCTGCAGGAAGAGGAGAGAGGCCTAACTGGGTTTTCTTTCTGGGTGCCAGGAGTTCCACTCCAGCCCAGCAGAGAGAGCGAACCTGGAAGCATTCTCAGCTCATGTGGACTTCTGTACCTTGTTCCACTACCATCAACTCCTGGCCAGGCTGCAGGTGAGGGCGGCTCTTTCAGTCTTGCTGTGCACACTCGTTCGTTGTTTAGTACGCTGTGACCAATACCTGCTGGGAGCCTGGCTCTGTTCTGAGGACTCTGCCGTGGCCAGGACAGATCTAGTCATTTCCTCACGGAGCTGCCGTGGAGACGGTGGGGAGATAGGAACTAAACTGAGTGTAAAATATGTCCGGCTGAGGGATCTGCAGGGAGAAGGGACTGGCGTGCCCTTGAACTCACAGAGACCCACACGCCTCTGCCTCTTCTGTACTGCCACTGGGTGTGCACCAGTGTGTGCCAGCATGTGTCTCAAGGAAGTTGGTTATCTGAGTGGTTGCTGGACGAAGGCTCGGGTCTGCAGTGAAGGAGAAGCTTTGGAAGAATCTTGACACTGAGACTCTCAAGGGATTTAGGGTTGTTTCATTGTTTTACACTAGGATATTGCAACAAAAAGCTGTTCTAACTTGCTTCAAGCATAACAGAAAAATGTATAGAATATTCAGTCACTTTTTCTGTCCTTTGTGGAGATTTCATGCACTGTCTAGAGAATGGGTTGGCTGCAAGGCCCCTGGCACTTGAGGGGTATCCGTGAGGTCTTGAGTCCATCCAAATGGTGAGGCGCTGAATTGGAGAGAAGGTTCAGCAGTTAAGGCTTGTTGCTCTTGCAGAGGACCTGAGTTCAGTTCCCAGCACCCACATGGTGGTTCACAACTGTCCACAACCCTGGTTCCAGGGTATCTTCTGACGTCTGTGGGCTTGTGTGATACACATACATACATGCAGGCAAAATACTCATACGCATAAAATAAGCAAGCAAAAACAAATGAGAAGCTTGTGGTGGTTAGGTTTGTATTTCTGGTGGGGGGAAAGCATCCATCTGTGCTGGGGCAGCTGACACTTGAGGATGGGTGGGCAGGGAAAAGGGGGGAAAAGGAGGAGGAGGAGCATGGGGAGTGGGGAGCATGGATGTGGGCTATGGCTGTGGGTGTGGTCTAAGAAGACGATGGGCGTGGTCTGAGACTGGCTATGGGCGTGGTCTGTGGGTGTGGTCTATGGCTGACTGTGGACTTGGTCTAAGTCTGTGGTCTGACTGACTGGGTGTGGTCTATGGCTGTGGGTGTGGTCTAAGGCTGGTTTTGCTTGAGTCTTACCCTGGTCCAGCATCTCCCTGCTCATTGGCGTTGGACGGCTAACCATCAGCCTTTACTCAGGCTCTTCCATCTGGACTACCTTCTGCTGTCCTGCAGTGCCTCCAAGGTGTGTCACAATGTTTAGGATAAATTACACATTATACCTGGACCAGATGGGGTTGCAGCTGAGATTCTCGATGCACCTTCCCTTCCTTCCAGAGCCTTGGGGGGTGGTTGTCAGTACAGAAGATAAGGGGGCTAGGGCCACTTTTGAAGGGCTGTTTTTAGCTTTATCTTTTTTTTCCTTTTAATTTACTCATTTTATGAGTATATAAGTCTTCAGACACACCAGAAGAGGGCATTAGATCCCAAAACAGATGGTTGTGAGCTGCCATGTGGTTGCTGGGAATTGAACTCAGGACCTCTGGAAGAGCAGTCAGTGCTCTTAACCACTGAGCCATCCCTCCAGTCCTGTTTTATCTTCATATTTGGGGAGGTTAGTCAGGTACAGCCGTGGGTGGGGCACGGGAAAGACCAGGGGAAAGACACTTACTTTTCTCACTATTCTAGAGGAAGGCACAGTATGGTGGGAGCACTGTTGGGGTTCCCGGAAAAGCCCGGGCAGAAGCAGAAAGGTCAAGATTGTACGGGATGAGACCTGCAGACTTGGAGCTGTGGGCTGTGTATGGCGTGGCCTCAGGTGGCTGGCACCTGGTCCTGGGATGAAGCCTTAGAGGAAATGGTCCTCTATCAGGAGGAGCTGGAGGCATAGCTCAGATATGCTTCTGGCCGGGCCACTGCTGCTGCTGAGAGGACCATGTCTTTAATAGTCTGAAAGGTTTCGTGTTAGCCAGCCCAGGCTGGTCTTGAATTTGTGATATTCCTGTTTTAATTTCCTGAGAGCTGAGATGACAGCTATGCCACCATGCCCGGTCAAAACACCCCCCTCCCGTCTCCTCCTTCTTTTAGGATTCCATAGCCAAACAGCATGAAGCCCACTGCCCTAATCTACAGGAAATTTAAAAATACTCAGGTTCAGCAGGCCAGGTGGGGTTTGAGGCTTGCACATCAAGTTGCAGTAGAAGCTCAGAGGTGTGGTTGTCATTTCCACTCAGTCTCTGCATGGGGCTATCTCCTAGTGGCCTGAACTTAGTCTCCTCCAGGGCCGTCTGCGCTCTGGTCTCCTGCAGCCTCTTTGCAGAAGGAAAGGCCATTTGCTCAGCACAGAGCTCCTAAGGAAGCTGGAAGTGCTGCTGAGGTTGTCTGCACAGTGTTCCGGTTTTTATTTTTATTTTACGTGCATTGGTGTTTTGACTCTGTGTAAGTCTGTGTGGGGTTGTCAGATCCTTGGACAGCTCGGAGCTGACATGTGGGTGCTGGGAATTGAACCCCAGTCCCCTGGAAGAGTAGCCATTTCTCCATCCCCAGTTTTTTTTTTTTTTCTTTTTGAAACAGGGTCTGGGTATGTTACCCTGGCTAACCTGGAACTTCTTATGTAGACCAGGCTGGGCTCTAACTCAACAGAAATCCACTTGCCTCTGCCTCCTGAGTGCTGGGATTAAAGGTGTGTGCCACCGTATCCAGCTGCACAGTGTTTTAAGGTGTGTGTGGCAGGGTAGCACAGGCTAGCCCGGGGGGGGGGGGGCATAGGAGAACTACAGGACTGGACTTTCCTAGTCCTCGGGCCCACGTCACCCGTGTTGTGTGTTGTGACCTGTTTTTCCTGTCCTCTCCTCAGGCCTTGTATGACCCCATCAACCCTGACAGGGAAACCCTAGACCAGCCGTCCCTTACTGACCCCGAGCGCCTGTCCAGTGAGAAAGATGTGCTCCAGGCCCTGAAGCCCCTGCTGGCCCAGGCCAACTTCTCTCCACTCTCTGAAGATGCCCTGGCCTATGCACTTGTCGTCCATCACCCTCAGGATGAGGTCCAGGTACCTGTCCCCAGAGAGGCCATATTTGCTAGCCCAGAGGAAGCACACCTCCCTCACCCATCAGGCAACGGTCATCAGACGAGAGTCTCAGGGCCAGGGACAGTGCTGGCACCTAAATGCATTTTGTGGTCAACAGTGTCAAACTCGTTGCATGGGGTTGGACAGATGGCTCCGTGAGTAAGAACAGTTGCTGTCGTAGAGGACAGCACCCGCATGGTCACTCACAACCATCTGTAATTCCAGTTCCAGAAGATCCACCGCCCCTTTCTGGCTTTTACAGGTGGGCACCACACATGCATGAAGTACCCTTACATACATGAAGATCAAACATATACACATAAAATAAAAATAAATTCTAAAAAAAAAAGAAAAAGAAAAGAAAATCAGAAAAGAAAAAGGAAATCCAAAGTCTGGGTGTGGTGGTGCACACCTTTAATTCCAGCCCTCGGAAGGAAGGTGGATCTCTGTGAGTTCAAGGCCAGCCTCGTCTACAGAGCAAGTTCCAGGACAGTCAGGACTACATAGTGAGACACTGTCTCGGTATTCCCTGAAAAGTTTTTATCTACAAAGATTCCAGGGCTGGAGAGATGGCTCAGTGGTTAAGAGCACTGACCGCTCTTCCAGAGGTCTTGAGTTCAATTCCCAGTAACCACATGGTGGCTCACAACCATCTGTCATGGGATCTGGTGCCCTCTTCTGGAGTGTCTGAAGACAGCCACAGTGTGCTCACATAAATCTTTAAAAAAAAAAAAAATTCCACCAGAAAAATAACAGAAAACCCTCTCCATCCCCTCCTTCTTAGAGTCAACAAAATTGGGAAGAAATACTAAAATTTTCCAGTCTTCGCGAACTTAAGATCTATTTTTCCTAGATGTACTCTGTCATATTTTATGGTGCGTCCCGCCAGTGGTGGTAAGACATAGTTTAAGTGACAATGTCTTGTCCTTGTAGTTGCTTCCTAACTGGAGCCTCCTAAACCAATGCTACCTTAGGCTCTGAGAGGACTCTTACATGCAGGGCCACTCTAGAGGCTGCACCCTTCTGCAATGCTCAACACGAGCAACCGAGTGTGACTCCACACCCACCCACACTGCATGTTCAGCAACAAAGGCAGGGGCCGTTTCTGGCTGGGTTCCTTGCTCTAACACCTGGCTCACCTTCAGCCACCTCTGCTTCCTTTTCCCCCTTGGCAGGTGACAATAAATTTGGATCAGTATATCTACATACAGTTCTGGGCCTTGGGCCAGAGAGTTGGGCAGATGCCCCACAAGTCCAGTGTGGGTTCCAATCGTGGCTTCTTCAGAAAGTTGCCCCCTGTGGAGAGGTGAGGAGACCCTTGTTCCCCAGTCGCAGCAAAAGAGAGCACGGTGTGAGTTGAGAGGGACCGACAGGTCAGTGTCTGCCTTCGGTCTCGGGCCCCTGGGGAAGTCCAGAGATGGGAGGTAGATTGTCCAAATGCAGCCTTTTTTTCCAAGAGAAAGTAAGAACTACTGCTTCCAGAGGAAGAGAGGGAGTGTCAGCCCTCCAGTTTCTGAAATGAGGAAAATTGAAGATCAGGGAGGGGACTTATCCCGGAGAAGTGGCACAGCCATGATTCTGATGAACAACGTCAATTAAGAGGTCATATGAGTAACGAACCCCAGCCCCATGGCTGAGCATGTGACTTACTTCCAATGTCTTGTGATTAAATAGCTTTCTACAAGGCATGGAGATATGGAACTTTAGATATGTTAGTCAGAGTTCTTTAAAGGAACAGGTCTCTCCTCCTCTCTTCTTCTCACATATGCACACACACACACACACACACACACACACACACACACACACACACACTTGAACACTGGGATTATTAGACTGGCCTTCAGGCTGTGGTCAGGATAGTCCAATGGCTGCCCTCGATGGGAAGGGTAAGACTCAGATAGTCCAATGGCTGCCCTCGATGGGAAGGGCAAGACTCAGATAGTCCAATGGCTGCCCTCGATGGGAAGGGTAAGACTCAGATAGTCCAATGGCTGCCCTCGATGGGAAGGGTTAGACTCAGTAGTTGCTCAGTCCTGGCGGTTTCTGGAGAGTTGCTGATCAGAACCCTAAAGTCCGTGCCCACACAGCAGCAGGATGACTTTGTCAGCGAGAGTAAGAACGAGTGGGCAAAGCCCAGAAGCTCCTTCTTCCTGTCCGTTTGTTGATTTTGAGACATGGTCAACCCTGTGCTGCTTTGGCTGGCCTGGAACTCCCTGTGTACACCACCAGGCTGGTCTCGAACTCAGGAAGGTCTACCTGCCCCTGCTTCCTGGAGGCTAGAATCAAGGTGTGTGTCACTAGCCTTTCATATGGGCTGTCACGAGAAGGCGGGTTGCCATGTTTTAGAGTGGCTCTTCCCACCCCAGAAACCCGTTCAAGAGAGTCCCTCACAGGGGTGCCCAGAAGTCTCGGTTCTAGCTGGTTCCAGTCAGTGTGACAACCAGGATTAGCCATCACAAGGCGAGAGGGCTCTCTGGCCGCCCTGCGCTCACATCCTCCCTTCTGGCCCTCAGGAGATATTTCAAGCGTGTGGTCTTGGCAGCCCGGACCAAAGGGGGGCACCTGGTTCTGAAGAGCTTCAAGGACACCCCACTGGAGGGCCTGGAGCAGCTGCTGCCGGAGCTGAAGGTGCGTACACCCTTGCTGCAGCGCGCCATGCTCAACCTGATGCTGGTGGTCTCCGGCGTTGTGTTCTTCGTCAACGTGGGCATGGTGATCCTGTCTGACCTCAAGATGGCCACCTCCCTGCTGCTGCTGCTCTTTGCTGCCTTCATGGGCCTGAAGGCCTCCAAGGTGAGCGAGCACCCTTGGCTCCCCTCCTCGTGGACTGAGCAGTCAGGTCCCCTCCTTACAGTTCTTCCCTGCATGGCGCACGGTGCCCTTACATTCTTTTCCCAGGGGCTGGGGACCCAGGAGCCATCTGGCAGAGGAGAATGGCTGGCTTGCTCTGTAGTGCTGGCGGTGGGAACAGACACACAGCCTTCAGGCACAGACAAGGCCCCGGGGTGGCCATGGTGGTCGCTCCATGGGCTTTCTCCTCAGGGTAGCGGGGAGGCGGTTAAAAGGAGCAGCTGGGCCACAGGCACTGTGGAGGGCGGGACCCAAAGCCGGGGAGTCTAGAAAGTGAAAGAGCCCTACAGAGTGGAAGGGCCGCGTTCATCCATTCCTGGCGTTCTGATCACTCACTCCATACTCCTGCAGCCCAGTCCTGACCTCCCACCCGGCCAACTCCCCCCAACCCTCAGCCACATCTTTAAATATCCGTTTCTTCTGTGTTCAGTGCCCCTGGGTTTATGTGTTGTCGGCCCCCCTCCTGGTCCTTTCCTGTCTCCCTGTGTACGGCCATATGCTCTCTGCCCGGCTTCTCGGCTATTCTCCGCTGGGGAGCCCTTGTGCCGTGAGTCTCTGTGGCCAGCTGGGCCTGGAGCGGTTGGTTCTCACTGGCTGTGGCATCCAACAAATCCCGTATCTGTTCTTTGTGGGGACAAGGCCATGGTGCCTGCCTTGTTTCCAGCCTCCAGGTGGTTTCTACAGCCCATTCCCAGCCCCACCTGTGGCAGGCCCTCCCCTGCCTTCTCACTTCCCGTCGGGGTCCCTGTCCAGCTGGTCTGTGGTTAGTCACGATCCTTTACCACCGCCACCCCACCTGAACTGTCTCTGCTCTTTGTGTGTGACACCTAACCTCCTCTCCTGCATGTGCTGTCCCCTCTGACTGATTCTCACTGGGCTGGTCACCCCTCTGCATTTCTCATCTCTTGGCTAGAGGCCATCAAGCTCCCTGAGACCTTCCCGGTTCACCAAGGCTGCAGTGGGTCTCTGGACACCCGACCACAGCCTTCGTTCTCTGTGCAGAGTGGCCAGGGCAGCTTGGAGGCTGTGGGAATGTAGGCAGGGGCGGAGGCCTGCGGACACAGGTTTGTAGGAGGCTGAGGGAGCATCTTCTCTCTGGACAGCCTTGAGGAGGAGGCAGTGTTTTCTAGGAACAGACTGGGGTGTGTTGCTCATTTAAAGGCCCATGATCTGAGGGGACCGGGACGCACATGCGCACAGCAGTGTTTACTATGTGGGTTGTACTAGGGATGGAGTAGGGAGATGGAGCCAGGGAAGAGTTAGGCATCAGGATGGGTTAGGGACAGGCAGTCGGGCCAGGAGGCACAAGGGTGGTGGTGATAGGCTGTCCCTGTGACCTAGAGAAGGTAGGGCTACCAGAGTGGGGGATGGGAAGGGAGTATGTTTGCATGCCAGTGTGGCGTGGTCCCACAGATGAAGACAGGAGACCCAACGGTTCCATGCAGGACGGTCCCTAGCAGAAGATTCTTGCCTCTATGGCAATTGGGCCTCGAAGCTCCGTCCTTACACTGTCCATCATGTCCTGACTTTTGGGCCCTCCCCATCACCCCTGTAAACAGTGTTTACAGTGGTGCTGCTCTAGACCACTTTCACTCAAGGCCTGGGGGCTGGTAGGAGCTGGCAGAAGCAGCCCGAGGGCGCCGGACTGCAGTCAGCTCATCCATGCTGGCTAACAGTGGGTCTGCAGTGTGGGTGAGGGCCAGCCCAGAGGGGCAGGGGCCAGGCTATACCCGGTACCCTTTACCTGCAGTGGGTCTGCAGTGTGGGTGAGGGCCAGCCCAGAGGGGCAGGGGCCAGGCTATACCCGGTACCCTTTACCTGCAGTTTTCTTACAGCGCAGCAGCCTAAATGTTTCCTTTTCAATAATGGAGAGGTTCAAATAGACACAGCAGTAGGGTCTCCTGCAGTGTTTGGTTTACAGCAATCTGATTGCATTTTAACACTCCTGTCTGTCTGCTCTAGGTCACTATAAAGCTAATTTAAATGTTGTTTGGGGATATGGAAGAATACTTGACAAGGAAGTACTGGGATTAGAATTTCCTAGGCCCACCAACCTAGGTCCGGCCCACCACAGGCCGGGCCTAGGCCTCCCTCACATACACAGCAGATGTGCAACTTGGTCTTCGTGTGGAGACCACATGGGGCTGTCGCCTGTGTGTGGGATATGGCCTTCTCGCTGGGACGCCTTGTCTAGCCTCAGTGGAAGAGGATGCATTAACCTTACAGCATAGCCTCAGAGACTTGATGTGCCAGGATGGGGAGATACCCAGGGGGGAGGGAGGAGGGGGGAGTGTGGATGGGGTGAGAAGGAGAGGGACAGCGAGCATATATAAATATAAAGTGAATAAGTTAAAAAAAAAAAGACATGGGCTGGAGAGATGGCTCAGTGGTTAAGAGCACTGACTGCTCTTCTAGAGGTCCTGAGTTCAATTCCCAGCAACAGTTACATGGTAGCTCACAATCATTTGTAATGGGATCTGATGCCCTCTTCTGATATGTCTGAAGACAGCTACAGTGTACTTATATATAATAAATAAATCTTTAAAAAAAACAAACAATAAAAATATTCAGACAGACAGACAGACAGACACACAGAACTTCCTAGGTAAAAGCTCATGCTTGAAATCTTTGCACAAACCCATTAACGTGGCCAGAAAGAAAAGCCATGGGCACTCTGGTGCTGCGTGGCCCTGCTTCAGTACATCTAAGTCTGTCTTCCCACAGGCGTTTGGGCAGCGCCGCAGTGCCCAGGCCCTGGAGCTGGCACACATGCTGTACTATCGAAGTACCTCCAACAACTCAGAGCTGCTCAGTGCTCTGGCACTCCGCGCACAGGAGGAGCATATCAAGGAAGCCCTACTAGCTCACAGCTTCCTGTCCCGCCGGCCAGGGGGCCCCGAAGGCATACCTGAAGGTGAGTCTTCCCTGTCTTCTAGCTCCTTCCTTTGTTGACAGACCTTCCCCAGTTACCTCCCAGGTCTTCCCTGCTGTCCCCAGTGCCCCTGCTGTCCCCCAGGCCCTCTCTGCTGTCCCTCAGGACTTCCCTTCTATCCCCCAGGGTCCCCTTGCTATCCCGCAGGCCCTCCCTGTTGTCCCCAGGCCCTCCAGGCTGTCCCCCAGGCCCTCCCTGCTGTCCCCCAGGCCCTCTCTGCTGTCCCTCAGGCCTTCCCTTCTATCCCCCAGACTCCCCTTGCTATCCTGCAGGCCCTCCCTGTTGTCCCCAGGCCCAGGTGTCCTCTAGCTCCAGCTTGGACATAGTCTCTCCCTACAGAGACCTCCAGGTGGCTGCAGTCTGAAGTGGAAAGCTGGCTTCTGGCCCAGTCGGGCTGTGATGTAACCTTCAATGGACCTCGGGCCCTGGCCCATCTGCAAGCCCTGACCCCCAGCTTTGGGTTGTTCCCACCATCTGAATTGCCACAACTGGACCCTCTGGTCCTAGGCACTCCAGAGGCCCCGCAGGCTGGGCCGGGTAGTAACTACCCCTCATCCTGACCACTTACTACCAGGCCCTGCTCTGGCAGGGTGCCAAGCTCCGCCTCCTCCATGGCAAGCTATCAATTGTGGCGACTGCATCTCCTTCCTGGACTTTCAGTTGTTGACAGGCTATTATTTTTGCTAGGCCATTAATTTTGCTATGCTATAGACTTAAGAGTAGCCAATCGGGGCTGTTAGCAGTTGCTAGGCAGCCTCCTGAGGCCAGCCAATCAAAGCCGTTTATTTCAGCTGTTATTTTACGTCTTAGACCCGCCCCTGGCGGGAACCTCACCAAGGTCGGTGGAGGAGGCGGGGCTTGGGGAGGCTCGACACAGCTGCTGGGTGGCAGCTGCCAGCCTTGGGCACAGTGAGACGAGCCAGGCTGCGAAAGCCGCAGTGGGAAGCCCTGCTTCGTCTTCCGTTTAGCCTGCACAAAACTGCCCGCCACATGCAGCGGGGCCCACTGCAACCCGAGAGCTGTTTGGCCTCGGCACACAGTGAGTGACAGACACTGGGCGCTTCAGCCACGGGCAGCCAATCAGAATGTCTGAAGGAACCTCCGAATCCCAGTGAGAAGAGCCATCTGTCCTGCAGCTGATCTGTTCTGGGTAGAGGCACTGAAGACTTCCTGCCCCAAAGAAGACTTGCAGGATTCCACCCCAGGATCCCTGGCCTCAGCAGGCTCCTAGGCCTGCTCTGCCTTGCTGTAGAAACCACTTTGGCCGGGGTCTCCCTATCTGTACTGTTGGTCATGTCACCCTCTTCCAAAGGAATAAATCATGTTAATAAATCTGGTTTAGTGTGGCTGCAGGTAAAGGGACGTTGGGGATCAGAATCCTGGAAAGGGGGTGTGGCTGGGTCTGGGACTGAACTCTTAGAAGTTTTGCCTGAGTAGAGTTTTGCCTGCCGGAGTCTGGGTATCACACAGGAAGGCAGGGTGCGGGAGTAGTCAGGAGGTAGGCGCCTGGGAAATCTAGCTGGGACCTATTGCCTGAGAGCAGAGGGTGTCCTATTGGCTGTAGAGGTGGCCTTTGTTGGTGAGGGAAGGGCTGGGTTATTGAGAGGAGGGGACAATGGTTTGCAATAGGAAACAACCAGTCATGCAGTGCCTGGGTCAGAGAGGAGGTTCGGAAGAGACCATCAGCGCGCAGAAAAGTACGCACAGCAGCCTGGGCTCCTTAGAACGGTGCCATAGAACCTGGCTCAGGGAGAGGGGCTCACAGGAGCTCCAGTGAGGTCTTCAGGGAGGAGAGGGGTGCATCCTTTTCTTACCTAGGTAGGGTCCCCTGGGGAAGCTGGCTCTGGCCAGGGTCCCAGGGCGCAGAGCCTGGGAGTTGAGCTTGAGCGAGACCAGAGGGGACTGGAGTTGTTAAGGAAGGAGGGGGAGCCGAGTCAGGCTCGTGGTTAAACAAATTTATTTTCCAGGGGACACAGCGTTCAGTTCATTCACGTTTCCGAAGGTGGATGTAGACAATGCCGCTGACCAGGGCGAGTGGAAAAGCCACCCAGGCCAGGGCGAAGCAGTAGCCGAAGCTGCCCCCACGCGGGTGCTTTGCCAGGATCTCCTCAGCGTGGATGGCATAGATCAGTGCCCCGGAGAACACAGCTGCGCCTGCGGAGCCAACGGCAGTGTGGGGCTGGGGCTGGGTGCGCAGGAGGCCCCTGCCCCGCGTCCTCAGCCGTCTCCCAGACCCACCACCACCTCTGGTCCCTAGCCGCTCATCGGTGAAACAAGGCCGTGACAGCTGTGACAGCTGTGCATCCACGGACTCTTTCTGAGTTTTGTCATGAGTCAAACATGCAAACATGAGATAAGTCAAATGAGGGAGGTTCTCTGGGAACCCAGGAGGATGTTTCCAAAAACCACCATGACTAACTCAGCCCTTTGCAACCTGGAGCCAAAAATTATTAAAAAAAAAAAAAAAAAAAAAAAAAAAAATAGAGCTGTGCTTTCAGATCTCATTGACCTCTTCATTCCCACACGGCCTCGAGTCTTAATGTATTTCACCGTAAAAAAAAAAAACAACCTGGGATGTAATGGCCCATCCCTACCCTCTTAGCTACCCAGGGTACTGAGGCAAGAGGACAGGAAGGTCAAGGCCAGCTAGGGCAATTCATCGGAACCTATTTCCAATAAAATAAATAAATAAAAAGAGGGTTAAGAGCACATGCCTAGGGCTGGAGAGATGGCTCAGTGGTTAGAGCACTGCTGCTCTTCCAGAGGTCCTGAGTTCTATTCCCAGCAACCACATGGTGGCTCACAACCATCTGTAATGGGATCTGATGCCCTCTTCTGGTGTGTCTGAAGACAGCCACAGTGTGCTCACATTAAAAAAAAAAAAAAAGGCACATGCCTAGAACCCACCACTGTGGAGCTAGTGCCTGTCCCAGAGAGTCCATCTTACATGCCATAGGCCCCAGTACTGGGAGAAGAGGGGAAAAAAAAGATCAACTCCTTGAACAAGTACCCAAGAAACTGCAGTCGGCTGATAAGATTCAGAATATTTCTTCTGTGGATCCTTTATCCCTGGAACCCGGGTCATTTGCCGGCACCCACTTTTCAAGAACTGGCTCAGCACAGAACCCTTGAGAACCACAACCCCGCTAGCCCGTGGGGTCCCAGAAGCTGCTCTCAGGAGAGGGCTGGGATCCTGAGGAGCCTGGAGCGCTCTACTCCCATTCCCTGCCCCCGTCCCCCACGCTGGGGGCGGAGCTTACTGGTGCAGAGCTGGCAGAGGCCAGTGGCATAGAAGAGCCCTCCTCTCCGCATGGTGTAGAGCTGGAACATGAAGAGGATGAAGGACAGGCAGCAGAGGATGAGGGACAGCACCATGAGCGCCTGCACTGCCTTCAGCCAGCCTGCAGGGGGCGACATAAGGGAGGTCACAGCTGGACCCTCGGTCCCCACTGGCTTCGACTACCCACTCCAGGTTCAGCCAGGCAAGCTTCAGGGGAGTATGCGTTACGAGGATGACAAGGATTACCAGGCAAACATCTTACTGATGAGCTCCAGCCCCACCCTCCCTGGCTGTCAGAATCCTGGAAGGAGGAACTCCGTCCCTTAGAACTCGGGTCTTTCCTTATTCTCCCGCACGGTCAGCGATGGCTCCCATATTCGTGACAGTAGCTCTTTATAAGTTTGAAAAGTCTTCTCAGAGTTTAGGGAGCTTTCTCCCCTGTTCGTTGAGCTACAGTGTGTGGCTTCCACCCTCTGGAATTAGCAGAACCGAGGCAGTGCCTTTCCATGCAGACTGTCCACGGCTGCCCCAGGCGCTCACTGCCTGGGCTAGGTTTCCAGCCCTGGTCCCGGTGGGCCTCTCCGTGTCCCCAGCCACATGCTCACCATTCTCACTGACGTTAGTGCAGGCCCACGACTGAGTGGTGGTGTTCCAGGTACAGTCATACCACAGGTTCAGGGACTCCTTCTCGGGGAGAGTCCACCAGGACTGGAACGGACAGAGACCGACGGTGAGGCAAGAAGCAGGACAAAAGATGTCAGGGACAGTGCGGGTGGAGGCGCCCGATGGGCCGAACGCATGGGCAAGCTAGGGAAGAGGGGGAGAAGGGAGGTGGGGGCACAGAGACAGGGAGGTGGGGGTACAGAGACAGGGAGGTGGGGGCACAGAGACAGGGAGGTGGGGGTACAGAGACAGGGAGGTGGGGGTACAGAGGCAGAGGCAGGGAGGTGGGGATACAGAGGCAGGGAGGTGGGCACAGAGGCAGGGAGGTGGGGGCACAGAGGCAGGGAGGTGGGGGCACAGAGGCAGGGAGGTGGGGGTACAGAGGCAGAGGCAGGGAGGTGGGGATACAGAGGCAGGGAGGTGGGCACAGAGGCAGGGAGGTGGGGGCACAGAGGCAGGGAGGTGGGCACAGAGGCAGGGAGGTGGGGGCACAGAGGCAGGGAGGTGGGCACAGAGGCAGGGAGGTGGGGATACAGAGGCAGGGAGGTGGGGATACAGAGGCAGAAGCAGGGAGGTGGAGGCTTAGAAATGGGCTTCAGCTGGGGATCCCAGTGAGCTGGAAGCTTACCTTGTCCAGAGTGGCCACAAAAAGCAAGACCAGAATGAGGATGTGAAGGGCAGAGACCACCAACAGGAGGAGTGACATGGTTGTGAGGTGTCTGGCTCAGAGCAGGAGAGGCAAGCCTGCAAAGGGTGGGAGCACTCGGTCCTGGGGCAAGAGGGCTGGGGTCTGGCTTTTTAAGTCAGAGAGGAAAGCTGGGGAGGACTGGAGTCTGAGGGAAGACTCTGGTGTGAGGGAGAAGGGGAGTAGGCTGGCAGTTCCTCCCTGTGGAGAAGGGTAACCCGGGGGACAATGTGCTCCTGGAGGGGCAGGTGGACTTTTAGGGAATGAACAGGATTAACAATGAGTTGGTGCATCCCTAGCGCCCTGTCCCTAGGCTATGTGTGTCCCATAGGAAAGTTTAAATTGACACCCCTTTCCCATCCATCAGGAGCAGGAATTGCCCCCAGGACAGACATCCTTGACTCACTCTCTTCTCTGGGGGTGAGTCATGAGTGACTCATCCCCCCTCCCTCCGGCACCAGGGAAATGCCAGCCCCTGGCTGAGTCTCCCTGGTCCTCACCCGACCCGACTGTAGACCCGAGGCCCCGGGAGATGGATTTGAAGCAGGGAGGGTGAGGTCTGAGTGGAGAATCACCTCCTACCACCCTTCAGTGCCCAGAGGACTCAGCCAGCCCTGGGAGCCCTCCTGCACCCCTTAACCTCAGGAGGGAGTGGAAGAGCCCAGGGAGAAGCCACAGGACATTCTTTATGGTGGGCTCAGTTGGGACCACAAGTCTCATAGACGGCCCTACAGTTTCCTGTATTCCCAACACGAAGGCTGAGAGACCAGAGTCTTCTCCGGAGCTAAGAGTGGGGGGTCTCTTCCTGCTGACGTGCCCCTCCCATGGTGCCCAGTGAATAAAGTCCCGTCTGAATAACGGATTGAAAACTTACCGAGAGTCGCTGAAGAAGTCAGAGTTGGAGTCTGTCCTTCTTCGGGCCTCTTGCCCCGCCCTTCTGCTCCCTCCTTCCACGCTGAGGCCCCCGCCTCCCTCACCGCCTTCCTTCCACCCCTTAATACCCACCCTCTCCCTCTGCCTTCCCTCTCCCTCCCGTTCTCTTCTCTGGTGGTTTTTCTGCTTCTCTCGGCTCTCAATATATATACCAACCCTTTTATATCCACCTTAGCCTCGCCCAGCTGAGCTCTCCCGGCAGGGAGGGCACAAACTCTTGGTTCCTTATTCTCAGCCCACCCAGTCACACAGTAGGCATGTTCTGGGACCTCCTTTCAGGTCTCAGATGAGAAGTCCTTGGGGCCCTGGGGCGGGGCATGTTGCCTCCTTTGACTGGATGCCTGCTTTCTTTGATGAAGTTTGGGGCAGAGTATATGACAAGAATCTGGAAAAGGCGAGACCCCTGTGACATAGATCAAACTTTGGACTGACTCCTGGCAGGACAAAAAGTATGAATCTATAGAAAGGGGCAGGATGTCGCCTTTAAGAACGCCAATGTCGCCATTTCTAGGTTGTGTGGCCAGGGATAGATTATTTCTCTTACTTGGGCCTCAGTTTGCTAATCTGTATAGTGGGTATAGCACACTGTTAAAGACAAGTGATGGCAATGATGGGTGGATGCTTATTAAATAAGGATAATCCTGGAAAGCCTCTTGGAGGAGGTGATATTTGACCTGAGTCCTTTGGACACTAAGGAGAAAAGAAAATGTCTCAGGCCCTGAGAAGAAACGCCTGCTGTTTGGAGAGCAGACAGAAGGGCCAGTGTGGCTGAAGCACGGGAGCCTAGGGCGTGGTGAGTGGGACATCAGAGGATTCACTTAGGAATTCACTGGAGGAACTGGGAGTTTTCTGTAAGTGCTGTGGGAGGCCATTAGAATTCTCACAGCACTCTTGTCCCGGGGTTATATCTATCCTCAGGGCACTGAGTTAGGGGTGTGGTATATCTACACCCCCAGAACCAAGTCCTAGTTCTGATGAAGGTTGGGCTGGGGACCTGGATGATGGGAAGTGTGATGACCCAAGCCTGCAGGGGTGAGGACTAGCTAGCCTGGTGGTTGGACCGGGAGCTGGGTACCCCGCAGCCCAGAGTCTGCAGCCACTCCTCGGCTGTGTGATCACAGGGTTACTGATGGCTTCTCCGTGCCTTTCTGCATCTGTAAAAGGGACAGCGCCCTGGGTAGCTCAGATCTAGAGCAGCGCTGGGCTGTTCGGCACAACTCACAGCAGGCTCTGGAGCCCGAGCGGGGCCAAGGGAGCTCTGGTTCAGAGGCTCTAGTAATTGGAGAAAGAAAGGGCAAAGAAAGAAGGGGTTCAGTGAGTCCCGAAGCTAAAGTTTGGAATTCTGAGGATGGCTGGAGGAAGGGGGCAGAGACGTGGGGAAGCCGAGAGTGGGGTCCCTGAGGACAAAATTGGAGGGTGGGGGGCTGGGGCGGGAGGCCGCATCTCAGGCCTGGGAGGAGCCTGGTTGGAACCAGGAGCAAGGAAGATGCTAATGGGCTGAGGAAGCCTGCTGGGAAGTTTTAACACTCCTTGGGAGTTGAAAAAGTTTGGCACTTGGGGTACCTAGGGGAGCCGTTTAGGGAATCCACGTCAATAGTGTCCAGCACAAGTATCTGGAGACTAAGGGTGGTGGTGGGGGTCTCCCCTGCCCTGGCCTCGGAGGAGCGCTGCTTCGCAGCCACTTCCTCCCACAGGAAACCGCAGGCGTCGGGCACACCCAGGCTTCAGGCCGTGGCGTCCACAGCCCGCTTGCAAGAGGACCACGTGGGACGAAGAGCTTGGCCAGATGGGACCACTGGAGGTTCCGCCTACTCCCACTTCCGGCTCTGCCCTACGTGCCCCCCCAAACCGTTGGTTGCGCATGCGTAGTGAACCCGTGTAGGAACTGGGATAGTGGTGAGCGTTCCTCCAAACCATGGATCCCCCAAATAACCAGTCCAAGGCGCGCACTTCTCGGACCAGTACCGAAGGACCCCGCCTGGTCCCAAAGTCTAGTCTTCTAGTTTCCCTTCAGATTCTGCTGCCCCGGATACAGGCTGCGCTGCCCACAGACCCGAGCTCCACGCAACCCACATTGACCTCCCGCCAGTGTCCCTCCGACCATCCAAGTCAATCCCCCTGCATCTCCCTTTGGCTCTTTTCAAATAACGGGGCCCGACCCAAGCCCCGCCTTCTCACTAACCCTCCGGCCGCTCCCTTCTAGTCCCCGCCCCTTGCAGACCCTGAGCATCTCCCCTTTACAGGACTCTGACTCCACCCTTCTGCCTGCATCCTAGTCCCGAAGCCCCGCCCCCTAAGCATCCAAGCCCCTCCTCCTTGCTAATATCATCCTCTGGCTCCGCCTCTTCTCAGTCCTACACTTTCTTCCCTCCTCTTCTACAATTAGGAGATCTTCCCGAAGCCCCGCCCTGGACCTTACCTCTGCCCCTCTCCTTCCCCTCTTTCCTAGCCTCCGCTCCCTAGACTCCTGCCTCCTCCTAGGGCGTGGGCTCTCAACTTTTCTAATGCTGCATCCCTTTGGATACAGTTCTTCATGCTGTGGTGACCCGCCCTACCATAAGCTTGTTTTCGTTGCTGCTTCATAAATAACTGTAGTTTTGCTACAGTTATGAATCGTAATGTAGATATCTGTGTTATCCGATGGTCTTTGGTGACCCCTGTGAAAAGGTCGTTGGAGTCCGCAAGGGAGATCCACTGTTCTCTGGGGTCTTCTCAGCCCCGCCCCCTCCCCTCAAGGCCCGCCTTCTGGCTTGTCTGTCCCCCTCTCCCTCCAAGCTTGGAGTCTGCGTCTTCCACGGGTCTCTCCTGCCCGCCTCTTCCGCTGTCCTCAGGCCTTATTGGCCCCCTTGTCTCCCCAGTAACCAGACTACAACAGTGAGAGTGGAACTGCAAAGACTGGTCAGGCACTCGAGCAGGTAGAGCCGAGACCTCGCCCCCACCCCACCCCAATCCGGCTGGGGTTCAGAGGTGCGGAGAGGCGGACCGGGGAAACCGAGTCAGAGTCAAGCCGCAGGACCCAGATTGTGTGTGTTTGGGGTGAGCGATGTCCTGGTGTAGCCACTGAAGGGTCGAGGCTTGGTCGCTTTGTGCGCTGGCTTGCGAGCTCTGAGACTGGTGTCCCCTGCAGGAGCGCCACCTCCACGTTCAGGATGCATTTGGGTGTGTCCACCAGGAGCGCCCACTCCGAAGAGGGCAGCGAGATCTTCCTGGAGGGATTAGGTAATTCATGATTCCCCGTCTCCTCCGAAGTTCCTTTTCTGTCCTCAGCTTCTTCAAGTTCCAGAGCCAGGGGTGGGAGGCCTCCCAGGAGCGCCCTCTCCTGGGGGCAGATTCGAGCCCGAACAGAGGGGGCTCCTGGCATGTGGTGGGATGGCCAGAAAGACATATGACTTCAGGACTTTGTTAGGGTCCAGGACATCCAGAAAATAGGTAGGAGAGGATCCGTGAGGTGGCTTAGCTAGTAAAGTCTCTTGGCCTGAGTTGTCTCAGGGACCCAGGTGGTGGGCGAAGAAAACCAACTCCCTTGGGCCCCTCCTCACATTACGGTGTGCACATCTTTCATCTCTGCTGCGGAGGCAGAGGTAGTTTGAGTGTCAGGCTAGCCAGGGCTACATAGTAAAACCTTGTCTTAAAAAAATGCTGGAGGAGAGAAAAGAGCATATGTGGCTTACAGCAGGGTGTGGCTGGCTTGGGTTAGCTCTCAGCTGAGGGTGGGAAGCTGGGGGCAAGATTGACGGGATGGTGTGGTGGTTTGTAAATGCTTGGCCCAGAGAGTGGCACTATCAGGAGGTGTGGCCTGGTTGGAGTAGGTGTGGCTTTGTTGGAGGAAGTGTGTCACTTTGGGGGCGGGCTTTGAAATCTTCTTTCTAGCTGCCGGGGGAATCAGTCTTTTCCTGTCTGCTTTTGGGATAAGATGTACAGAACTCAGTTCCTCCGGCACCATGCCTGCCTGGATGCTGCCATGCTTCCTGTCTTGATGATAATGGACTTCATGAACCTCTGAACCTGTGAGCCAGCTCCAACTAAATGTTGTCCTTTATAAGAGTTGGCTTAGTCATGGTGTCTGTTCACAGTCATGGAAACCCTAACCAAGACAGAAATTGGTACCAGGAGTGGGGTATTTGCTGTGATAGGTTTAACCATGCTTTTGTCTGGAGAAATCTGGATTTTGGGGACTTTGGAAAGCCGTGGAATACTTTAAGTGGGGCTTAATGAGCCACTCTTATAGGAAAGGTGCTGAGGATGAGTTGAACAGTGGGGGCCTGGCCTAAGTATGGGGCCTCGAGACTGTAGGGTGGTTTTTTTTTTTTGTTTGTTTGTTTGTTTTGTTTTTTGGTGTGTTTTTTTTTTTGTTTTGTTTTGTTTTGTTTTGTTTTTGTTTTTGTGATAGTTTGGTGGAGAATGTGGCTGCCATTTGCCCTTTTTTCTGAAGAGTTCACCTGAGGCTAAGACTAAAGGGAAGAGAATCAGATTAAATTGCATTGACAAAGGAAGTCTTAGAAAAGCCCAGGACAGACTTTGTCCTCTGGTTAACTCTCATGGAGAACATTTTGATCAAGCGTAGCAAGCTTAAAAAGAACAAACACAAAATGTGTATTGAAGAATAAAGGGAACCAGGAAGTGAAAGATCCCCCCTAACTAAGCTTACTGTTTGTGTTTTCAGTTGAATAAGAAATGGTTATGTCATGTTAGGTGTTATTATCTGGTTATTGTTTTCATTTGGACTTTTAATCCGGCATGAACTACAATCCAGAAACTGAGGGCATACTTGTGGCTCCAGATCTTGAGGTATAGTGACCATGAAATCTTAGGCCCAGGGTTGGTGGTATCTGCCTTTAATTCCAGGAGACAGAGGAAAGCAGACCTCTGAGTTCAAGGCCAGCCTGGTACACAGCAAGTTCCAGGTAAAAGAAAAGCTTAAGTCCAGGCATGGAGGTATAGGTCTTTAATCCCAACATTCAGGAGACAGAGCCATGCAGATCTAGTTACAGTCAGTCTACAGAGCAAGTTTCAAAGCAGGTAAGCTTAGGCAGTGAAGGAAAACAGAAAGCTGGTGATAACGTAATAGAATGAGGAGAATGTTTCAGCCTCTGCAAGCAGTAGGACTGGGCAGCTTTGGACCTGTGGCTCTGGCTTTAGTGTCAAGACTAGAAGGGGTTACTGGACAATTGATGCTGGTTAGCTAGAGCTAAGGAATTAGTGGTGATTAAAAAGAGACCGGCATCACTGAAGGGAAAACTTCTAGGAAGTGTTTCCTGAGAGCACAAAGAGGCTGCTCCAGAGGCAGCCGAGGTTGTACCTGGTGCTGCGGCTGGACTTGGTAATGTGTAAGCGTCACCCAGGTGGTACTGGTTTTGAAGGCCTGAAGGGGTCATAAAGAGCAGCTGCGGCTTGGCACTGTGAGAGGCCTTGGGAGGCCATTGTGAAAGTGCAGCCTCAGTTGTAGTTTATGGCTCAGGACAGAAAAGGTCATGCAAAGATGTTGAGGCTTAGTGCCGTGAAGAGAGCCTGTAAGAGGTCCTTGGTGAAGCCTAGTTGCAGTGGAAGACCACAGCGTACTGGAGATGTCAGTACCATGCGTGGTGTGATTACTAAGAGCAGCAGCAGCAGTGGAGTAGATCAACCAGAAGCCCAAGTGCTACGGCGGGCAGAGCTGGAAGTGTGACCCAAGCCTGCTGGAGGAGCCCAGAAGATCATGTGTGGATCCCAGACACTGGAGCAGAAGCTGCCAGGTTGAAGTTGCCTTGGAGGCCCCAAGATGTTCGAGATACCAGAGCCATGGGACATTTCCTGCTGAGGAAAGCTGCTAATGGAGTGGAACCAGCCAAGGAGAAAGAACTGTTTGCTGCAGTCAACAAAACAGAGAAGAGTTGGAGATCTGAAGATCGCTTTGACATCAGACGTGGAGATGCAGAGTTGGGACTTTTCCCAGCTGGGTTTTGGTGTTGCTTAGGGGATTACAGTTAAGTGATTGGATGAGCATCAGAAGAGACTTTGAACTTTGAACTCTGTTGAGAATGCTAGAGACTATGGGGCCCTTTCTAGTTGGACTAAATGTTTTACTGTCATGCTGTGTCCGGGTTTGGCCCCCATAGACTCATGTGTTTGAACAAGTTCATGGGAGTCCAGAGAGTGGCACTTGTAGGAGGTGTGGCCTTGGAGGAAGTGTGTCATTATGGGGGTGGGCTTTGAGACCTTCCTTCTAGCTGCCTGGGAGTTAGTCTTCTTTGCTCTTTGGAACAAGATAAAGAACTCCCAGCCCTTCCAGCACCGTGGCTGCCTGAATGCTGTCTTGCTTCCCACCATGATGATAATGAACTGAACCTCTGAACCTGTAAGCTAGCCTCAGTTAAAAGGTGTCCTTTATAAGAGTTGCCTTGGTCATGGTGTCTCTTCACAGCAATGGAAATCCTAACTAAGACAGATGGGTATGGCAGGCTTCTTTGGCCTTGGATGCTGTCTTAGTCAGGGTTTCTATTCCTGCATAAACATCATGACCAAGAAGCAAGTTGGGGAGGAAAGGGTTTATTCAGCTTACACTTCCATATCACTGTTCATCACCAAAGGAAGTCAGGACTGGAACTCAAGCAGGTCGGGAAGCAGGAGCTGATGCAGAGACCATGGAGGGATGTTACTTACTGACTTGCTTCCCCTGGATTGCTCAGCCTGCTTTCTTATAGAACCCAGGTCTACCAGCCCAGGGATGGCTCCACCCACAATGGGCTGGGCCAGGGATGGCACCACCCATAATGGGCTGGGTCAGGGATGGCACCACCCACAATGGGCGGGGCCCTCCCCCTTGATCACTAGTTGAGAAAATGCCTTACAGCTGGATCTCATGGAGGCATTTCCCCAACTGAGGCTCCTTTCTCTGTGATAACTCCAGCTTGTGTCAAGTTGACACAAAACCAGCCAGTACAGATGCCAGGCTGAGGCATCCAAGAGGAAGGAAGGAAGGGTCCATTCTGGGTACAGGAAGTCCTCGAGGACTTTGTAGGGTGATGAGTGGGAGACTGGATGGAGCCCAGAGGATAGTAGGAGAGAGGCTACTGCAGTCTCACAGAAGTTTAGGAGGAAGCCACTTTTTTTAGTCCCAGGTGAGTTAGACCGGGAGGCTTCTTAGGAGCATCCTTAAGCCAGAATGGTTGTGATGGGAATGGATCAGTTTGGCTATTGGGGACACAGGGACTGAGATGAGGTCTCATGGGACTGGGGTACAGCTGCAGTTCTTGAGATCCTAAAGGGACCCTCTGGGGGAGAACTGACAGTCCTAATCCCTTTGAGTCTTTTGCTTGGTCTCATCCATAGCAGATGAGGAGCTCAGCCGCCTGCAACGACAGTGCAAGGTGATGGAGTTGGACAGGCGGGCGCACAGCAAGGAAGTTCATCAGCGCATCAGGAAGCAAGTGTGAGTTGGGCCAAAGAACGTAAACGGGGCTTCTGAGCCCTGGGAGGAGGGGAGAAGGGAAGAAGTGCTGGGGAAGGATCTGAGAGTTGTGGGACCTCTGAAGAGTCGGGTGCTGGGGTTAAGAGAGGAATCATCGGAGGGAAGGAGGGACGGGGTGGCGAGAAGCACGGGGGCGGGGGAGGCGGGGGCGCGGGGGGCGGTGCACCGGCTGGAGCTGGATTTTGAGTGCTGCCACCTGCTGGTGGGGATCACCTGCTCCTCCCGGATGGACAGTGAGGAGATTCGGCAGCTGGAGACGCTCCGAGCCAAGCTCCAGATGCAGATTAACATAGCAAAGAGCCAGGTCAAGCGTCTGGGGGATAAGAAGCATTTGGCCGACATGGACCGGCTTCTCAAGTGCCGGGCTCAGGTGCAGGTCGAAATCGAGGCGCTGCAGGAGCAGACCCGGGCCCTGGACAAACAGGTGGGTTCTCCTAGTTGGCTGCCATCCCGTCCCATTAGACCTCGTAGTAAATGTACGTCTTGAGATCTTGTCTGAAACATGGAGCCACCGAATGCATCCACCCAGAGCTAGGGATGGTATGTACTCCTGTAAAGCCAACACCCTGGAAAAACTGAGGCAGGAGAGTTGCTGTAAGTTCAAGGCTACAGGTGGTGAATTCCACTTCCCATCCCCCTGGATGTGCCAAGCAAAAGCTCCCAAACTCACACTAAATTTTACCTGGACTGTGGACCTAGTAGAATACTTTTAACCACTGGAAAGGAACGTTTGTTTGTTTTGTCTTTTGAAACAAGGTCTTACTATGGTGTCTTGTAACTTTGTATATAGACCAAGACTCATAGAAATCTGTCTGTCTCTGACTTTCTTCCATGGGCTACCATGCTAGACCCTGGGAGGCATTTTTGAACTAGTGGTACCTAAACTTTCTTTTCTTTTTCTTGGAGCTCTTAATTTCTGAGTAAGGTTTTTTGTTTGTTTGTTTTGTTTTTTAAAGTTTATTTTATTTTATTTTTATTATGTATACAATGTTCTGACTGCATGTACACCTGCATGCCAGAAGGGGGCACCAGATCTCATTACAGATGGTTGTGAGCCACCATGTGGTTGCTGGGAATTGAACTCAGGACCTCTGGAAGAGCAGCCAGTGCTCTTAACCGCTGAGCCATCTCTCCAACCCCTGTTGGTTTTGTTGTTGTTGTTTTGTTTGGTTGGTTTTTTTTGTTTTGTTTTGTTTGTTTGTTTTTAATGTGAGAGAAACCTCAAGAAGTCAGAACCACACGAGGAGAGACAACTCTGAGCAGGAAAGCCTCGCTTTGCAGATGGGCTGATTTTTTTATACTCACTGACACTCTTGTATCTCAGCCATGGTGAAGAAGGTGATCCAGCCAAGTCACAACCCAGGTGAACTGCTAAGCTCACAGAAGGTGACAGAATGATGCCAGTCACTCCCTTGATTGGTTGTGACAGTAAGAACCCCTTTTTCTAGATGGCAGACTGGAGGAAAGCCATCCACTGGCACTGAAGAGCTTCCATGTCATGTTGAAAATGGCCGTATGGCAGGGTCGGCAGAGGCCCTGAGTGATGAGCTGCTGTGCCGACGGGTTTTATGTCACCTTGTCACAAGATAGACATCTTTGGGAAGAGGGGGTTTTAGTTGAGAAATGCCTCCTTAAGACCGGCCTGTTGGCAAGGCTGTGGTACATTGTCTTGATTGACGATCGTGATGCTTTGAATAGGTATGGCCCCCGGAGACTTGTATGTTTGAATGCATGGCCCTTAGGAGGGCGTGGTCTTGTTGGAGTGGGCGTGGCCATATTGGAAGAAGTGTGTCACTGTGGAGGTGGGCCTTGAGGTTTCCTATGCTCCAGCTATGCCCAGTGACATAGTCCCTTCCTGCTGCCTGCCAATTAAGAAGTAGAACTCTCAGCTCTGTCTCCAGCATTGTGATGCCGTGCTTCCCACCAGGATGATGATGGACTGAACCTCTGAAACGTGAGCCGGCCCTGATGAAATGTTTTCGTTTATGAGTTGCCTTCATCATGGTGTCTGTTCACAGCAATGAAACTCCAACTCAGTCACTGATTGATGTGGATGGGCCCAGCCCACTGTGGCCAGGCAAGCCCATGAGAGACCAGCCAGGAAGTAGTGTTTCTCCATGGCCTCCACTTCAGTTCCTGCCTCGAGTTGCTGCCCTGACTTCTCACGATGGACTGTGATCAGAAATGAACCCTTTCTTCCACAAGTTGCCTTTGATCATGGTGTTTTATCACAGCAATAGAAACTCTAACTAAGGGTTGGAAAGATGGCTCAGCGGTTAAGAACACCGACTGCTCTTCCAGAGGTCCTGAGTTCAAATCTCACCAACCACATGGTGGCTCACAACCATCTGTAGTGGGATCTGATGCTCTCTTCTGGTGTGTCTGAAGACAGCTGCAGTGTACTCACATAATAATAATAATAATAATAATAATAATAATATAATGATAACAATAATAATAGATTTTAAAAAAAGAGAAACTCTAACTAAGATAGAAATTGATTCCAGGAAATTGATTCCCACGACAGACCTGATAATCTGTTTTGGGGAGGATTATGGAAGAACTTTGGGACTTTGGGCTAGAAAAGCCATTGACTACTAAGGCTCCGTGATCTTTTGTAGAAACCAGAAAGACAAACCTGAGAGCCATGCAGAGGATGGAGGCCTGGCTTATGACGTTTCATAGGGAACTTTGAGCATGTTTCAAAGACGCTATCAGGGCCACTTGTGTGATATTTTGGATTAAGAACTGTTGAAGTGAACCCTTTGCTTTGCTGGGACAATTGATTTTGGTCTTTTGGAGCCGAAGACCCGGCTGTGATTAAGACACCAGCATCACTGAGATGAAATCTGAAAGTATTTCCTTCAGCACACAGAAGCCGTGGCCCAGAGGAAGCTCAACTTGACAAGGGGTCAGTTGTGTTGGCTAATTTTATGTCAGACTTGTCAAAGCCAGAGACTTATTTGGGAAAACAGAATCCTAATAGAGAAAATACCCCCATAGGACTGGCCCATAGGCAAGTCTATGTGTGTCTGTGTGAAGTGTGCTTTTCTTGATTGATGGTTGATGTGGGTGGGCTCAGCCTATTGTGGATGGTACCACCCCTGGGCGGGTGTTCCCAGGAGCTATTAGAAATCAGGCTGAGAATGCCATGGTAACACCAGTAAGCAGGTTCTTCCCTAACTTCCTTTCACAATGGACGTGTTTGGGATATGTAAGCTAAAATAGACCCTTTGGATCCCAAAGTTGCCTTTTGCTCATGATGTTTTTATCACAGTAATAAAAGTTCTAACTGAGATATTCGCCAACAGTTATTTGATGAGGCTCAAGAGATCTCACACTGGGCTGATGGTGTCTGAGATGCAGTGTTGGGAGACACTGAGGCCCAAGAACTATGACATCAGTATGATACTGATACACAATCGGCCCCTTGTCAGTCTGACACACCAATGTACCCCTTGTTAAACCGCAACCCCTCCTTTCCCGTTGTCCCTAAGATGTCATGTTAATAATAGCAACATCACAATAGAAAACATACTCCAAACTTTAAAAGTCCCGGACTTTAAACATTCCAATTCTTGGGGCTGGAGAGATGGCTCAGTGGTTAAGAGCACCAGCTGCTCTTCCAGAGGTCCTGAGTTCAAATCCCAGCGACCACATGGTGACTCACAACCATCAGTAATGGGATCTGATGCCCTCGTCTGGTGAGTCTGAAGACAGCTGCAGTGTACTTACTCATACACATAAAATAAATAAACCAAAAAAAAAAAAAAAAAAAAAAAGATTCCAACACTTTAAATATGGATAGAGCACCCAAAGGACAATTTCCAGAGGCCTCAGAAAGAAGACTTTGTGGGAAGTCTCGAGGTCACTGGGGATGTGCCATTGAAGGAAGTAGCAGGATCCCGTCTTTCGGTCTCTGGCTCTACATCTGGGCTCCTTGTGGATGGTGTTTGTTCTGAAGCTGGCACCAACCATCTCTACTTAGGGCCTTCTCCAGGAATCTGAGGCAGGGGGACACAGAGAGAACCAGGAGAATGGTCAGTTCCCATGGCGACACCGGCAGCGTAGCACTAACTACGAGTTCCGGCAAACCTTGGGTTTTGAGTTTTCTCAGCTGACACCAGAGACACTAGAGCTGTGGTTTGATTGTCCTTTAATGGGCAGGGCTCAAGCCAAGTGTCTGTGTGATAAGAACGGAGCCATTTGTAAAAGTAATATGCATAGATCTAAAAAAAAGTTCATATTTTTTTACGTTTTCTTTTTATCTCTTATTCATGTGTGTCTGTGTGAAGTGTGGGTACAGAGGTACCTGTGGAGGCCAGAAGACGGTGTCAGATCTCTTTAGAGCTGGAGTTAGAGGTAGTTGTGCGTTAGGTCAGGTGGGCGCTGGGTGAGTGCTCTTAACCACTGAGGCATTTCTTCAGCTCTGTATTTTATTTCTATTCTCCCCCCCCCCCAAATGAGATGGGGTTTCTCTGTGTAGCCTTGGCTGTCCTGGAACTCACGCTATAGATCAGGCTTGCCTTAAATTCAGAGATCTGCCTGTCTCTGCCTCCCGAGTGCTGGGATCAAAGGCGTGTGCTGCCACCGCTCCCACCCGGCTGTGGTGATTGAAAATTTAATTAGAGTGATTGGGAATTCTCATGAAGGTTTAAGAATGGTGAGGAAACCCCCTCCCTGTACGTTTTACTCAGGATTTCCCAGTTCGGGTCTTTATTTCATTTGGTTTTTATGTTAGCTGCTGCTGAAAAATGATTCAGGAGCCTGTCACCCTACTGAAAGGCAAATACTGTCATCTTGTGGTAATCCCCCAAGACCTATGTCCACGTACCCTTACACGGTATATATCCCTGGGAGCGAATGGAGTGCCTGCTTGGGGCCTGCTTGTTTTTGCCAGAGCTACTGGAACAGGTCTCCTCACAGAGTGGTACACTTGAAATTGATTCTCAGAGACCACTGGCCAAGATCAAGGTACAAGCTGGGTCATTTCCCCAGCAGTCAGCAGGCACCTTTCCCTTGCTCCTGGTGTTTTGCTCGCCATTTCTGTTCCGTTGGCTGGGTTTTTTTTTTTTTTTTTTTTTGCTTGTTTGTTTTTTTGAGACAGGCTCTCACTACGTAGTTCTGGCTGTCCTGGAGCTTTCTCTGTTGGTAGTCTGTCTCTAGGTCACACTCTGAGGTCCCAGGCATCAGGGCGTTTGGCGGGGGTTTCTGGGGATATGATTTAGCCTTTATCAGTACAGACTGGGGAGGAGTCACGTGTTCATCCAGTCTACACTCTGCTGAGTAAGTCCAGACACAGCAGGAGCTCAGAAACCAGGTCATGTGGGAAGCTGGCCGGGCCCTCTAGGCAACCTTAGCATCTCAGACCCCTTTTAACTGCTGACCTTATTCTCCCAGCATCCTCCTCTTTTTGGGGACTGTGATAGCAGTAACCCTACCCTTCCATCTCACGTGCATCTTCAGAAACACCAGAGAGGCAGAGACAAGAAATCTCTGGGGTCAGCCTAGTCTTCATAGCCAGGTCTGGAACAGCCAGGGTGTACAGCAGGACACTGTCTCAAAAAAAAAAAAAAAAAAAAAAAAAAAAAAAAAAAAAAAAAAAGAAAGAAAGAAAGAAAGAAAGAAATGAAACCAAACTGAACCCATCTAACCACACACACAAACAAAAGCTAAAAAGGCCACCAGAAGAGAGAGCAGGCTAATCATGTGGTTGGCCAGACTCAGGTTCAGTGGCCGCAGGGGCATTTTGGCTGAGTTAGGCACTTCAGAAAGAAGGAAGGATGCTGGGGCTGCCGGGGCAGCAGATGTCCTTGATGCGTCTCTCCCAGGCATGTGATGGACGATGCTGCGTTCCCTCCAGATCCAGGACTGGGAGACCCATATCTTCATGCAGAGTAAGGAGGCCTCAGCTCCCAATATCATCTTGGATGAGAAGTCAAAAACCCAGAGGAGGATCAGGATCCTAGAAGACCAGCTGGACAGGGTGTGTGGTCTCCAGCTCTCTGGAACAAAAGGATCCTGGGATGGAGGGGTTTCGGTTTTCCCTGGAGGGAACAGGGTGGTCCCCAGCTCTGACAGGTACCAGGTCTTGTAAGTGTTCTAATACCCACCCTAGGTCACCTGTCACTTTGACCTCCATCTGGTGAGGAACGCGGCCCTGCGGGAGGAGCTGGAGCTGCTGCGAATTGAGAGGAGCCGCTACCTGAATGTGGATCACAAGCTAAAGAAGGTGGGGGCTCGGGGCTCTGCCATGGTGGTCCCTTGCTGCTCTGTGTCTACAGGCAGGGTTCCTAGGCCCAGGTTCACCTCAGTGCAGGGTGAGAGAAGGAAGAACATAATTTCCCCTCTTCTCACTCCCACACACAAACACCATCTTCACTTTGAACTCTGTCATCTGGGGCGACCTATAGGCCCCCCAAGCCATTCACATCCCCCAAGGTCCGAGCACCTTCAAAGCCCTTTGAAGGGCTAGCAGTCTGTCCCTCCTTTCTTCCCTCCATCCCCCCACCCCCTTTTAAGAACTTTTCCAAAACAATTTTAAACTTATAACTGTACACAGAACTCCTGTATACCCTCCACCACGATATATGTATGTGTATATATATATATCTGGATAGGTTATATACTGATGTATGTACATCTGGATAGGTTTCTGAGAGTCTTATTTTATAGCCCAATCTGGACTCGAACCCCTGCCAACCCTCTCGCCTCCCTTTTTCTGGGTTACAGATACGAGCCGTCATACCCGGCTAAGGCTGGCAGTTTGCCTCTCTCCTCCTCTGCCTGAACCTTGGTCACTCTTGCTGCACCCCACCTCCCCACCATGACCTTGGTGTTGTGGAAATGTCAGGGCCAGCTGTGTTTTGGGGAGGAGGTCCCTTGTGTGGACCATGTGCTTTGCTCAGGGCTCTGTTGGAGGCAGGGCACTTTAAGAAGAAGCCGGGCTTGGGATTTGGCCAAGGAGAAGATGCTCTGGGATGGAGTCTCCTTTGAGAAGAGGTAGTGAGGTCCTCACTGTGCACATACAGGGACAGCTGACACCCTGGCCAGTGTCACATTCTTACTAGCACTGTGACTTCAAGGTGAATGTGCACACTGGCCTCTGTATCTTGATGCCGAGTCACTGACGCCCCCCGCCCCATGTTCCCTCTCCTGCTGATGCCCTCCCCCCCCAGTCACTGACGCCCTCCCCCCAGTCACTGACGCCCCCCCAGTCACTGACGCCCCCCCAGTCACTGACGCCCTCCCCCCAGTCACTGACGCCCCCCCAGTCACTGACGCCCCCCCCAGTCACTGACGCCCCCCCAGTCACTGACGCCCTCCCCCCCAGTCACTGACGCCCCCCCAGTCACTGACGCCCCCCCCAGTCACTGACGCCCTCCCCCCCAGTCACTGACGCCCCCCCAGTCACTGACGCCCTCCCCCCCAGTCACTGACGCCCCCCCAGTCACTGACGCCCCCCCAGTCACTGACGCCCTCCCCCCCAGTCACTGACGCCCCCCCAGTCACTGACGCCCCCCCAGTCACTGACGCCCCCCCCAGTCACTGACGCCCCCCCAGTCACTGACGCCCTCCCCCCCAGTCACTGACGCCCTCCCCCCCCATGTTCCCTCTCCTGCTCTCTCCTCCCCTGGTACCACTTCTCCACAAGTTCCCACATTTTCTTTCTCTTAAAAAAGTCTTGCCTTTTAATATTTAGTTGTGTGTAGGCCTAGCTGCTTGTGAGTTTGTACCTGTGCACACTGGAGGCCCTCTGGAGCTGGAGTTAGGTGGTTGTAAGCTGCCCAGAGTGGGTGCTTGGAAGTGAACTCTTAACTTTTGAGCTATCTCAAGTCCTGTTTTTTTTTTTTTTTTTAAACTCCCAGTAGGGAGTAGGGGTTAGAAAAATCAAGATTTAGACCCGAGTGACCCCACTGTGTCTGTGTCGTTGGGTTTTCCTTTCCTGCCCTTTGCTCTCTCCAGAGCACGCAGACCTCAGAACACTACAGGCAAGCCGCGTCCTGGTAGCGTGGTCTGCCCTTGCCGTCAGTCCCTTCCTCCTCTTGGGGGGTTTTGGTGTGTTCATCTGTTCAGAACTTTCCTGGCCCAGTTCTTGTTTCTGTCTTCTACAGGGTTCTGTTTCTCATCCGGAGCATAGCTCCCTTCATTTACCTCTGGGGTCAGTTTTTTATCCTAAGGTTTTGGTGGTCGACTGACTCTCCCATGGGCTGTGGTCCAACCTGGGTTTAGTTTTAGGTCTTGTCTTTGTGGACCTAACTTTTCTTATAACTTTGTAAAACCTTAACAAGCCAAACAAAAGCAGTTCTAAATATCTGAGCATAGCAATGCTCACCTGTCTTCCTCTGCAGCAGAGGCCGCCAGGTCGGGGCAGGGCAGCCTGGGCTACAGATCTATGCCCTGTCTCCAAAGAAAACAGCTCTGGAGTTCATGCTCAAGCCCCTACAAACCAAACCAAACCTCCAAAACCTATCCCAGGAATCATCACTTCTCCTTCTTCATCATATTTAATGGCCATGCATTACTTCTCTCCCTAGTTTCTGGGGTTATCCACCTCTAGATTCCTTTTTTTTTTTTTTTTTTTTTAAAGATTTATTTATTTATTATATACAAGTACACTGTAGCTATCTTCAGACACCAGAAGAGGGCACCATACCCCATTACAGATGGCTGTGAGCCACATGGTTTCTGGGATTTGAACTCAGGACCTCTGGAAGAGAAGCCAGTGCTCTTAACCGCTGAGCCATCTCTCCAGTCCCCACCTCTAGATTCTTTTTGCAAAGTTGTGTGTGTCCACATGCACATGTGCTTGCTTATCTGCAACTGTTACTTCTCTCTCCCCCCCCCCACTCTCTCTCTTAAAAAGACTTATTTATTTTATGTATGTGAGCACACTGTAGCTGTCTTCAGACACACCAGAAGAGGGCATTAGATCTCATTACAGATAGTTATGAGCCACCCTGTGGTTGCTTGGATTTGAACTCAGGACCTCTGGAAGAGCAGCCGGTGCTCTTAACCGCTGAGCCATCTCTCTTTTTTAATTGAAAAAAAAAAAAAAAAAAAAAAAAAAAAAAAAAAAAAAAACGAGGCCACTTCCAAGGAGCTAGAAAACAGAACAGCAGGTCACTGGTGTATGTTACTCCGTCGATATAACAAAGTATCCGAGGTGGGGAATTTTATAGAGAAATGAGATTCAGTTAGCTGGCAGTGTTGGAGGTGAAGAATCCAAACTGCACAGGGCTGCTTTGCCTTGGGCCTTCTTGGTCCAGCACATCATGGCAGACAGGCATGAAGGAGATGTCAAATCAAGGGAGAAGCAGAGGAAGCAGAGGGCTGGACCCGGACCTCAGTCTTTTCCAAGATCAGTGTTTTTGGCAACTGCACAGTAAGCAGCGCCCTCTAAAAGTCCCAGGAGACTGCCGAGGGACCAAACTCCCATCTCAGGACCCTTGGTGGATACATCACACCAAATCCCAGGATAAAAATGACATCTAAGCATGTTTCCAAACCCTGGGGACAAGTTGGGCTGGCGCTTTGTTCCTGGGTTAAAGGTTCCCAGGTCACCTCTTCCACGTGTCCTCCTGATTATCCCCATTTGGGACCCCATTGAAACCCCTTCTCTGACTCAAGGTCAGTCTGGTCTACATAGGTTCAGGATAGCCAGAGATAACAGTGAGCAAAAACAACCCCTCCATCAACAAAACCAGAAATAGAAATCCCCCTGCAGTGGTAGAAGTAGGACCGCCCCTTCTTGGTGCTGAGGCTGGGGGAAGCAAGCTCGCTGTATCCCTGTAGGAGATGCATCTACTTCGGGAGATGGTTGGAGCTCTCAGCACATCCTCGACTTCTGCTTACGCTGCCCGGTAAGCTCCCCACCTCCCCCTCACCTCAGGGCACTTGGATCGCAGAGGCAGTAGGGTGGGGGCTGGGTCCAGGGGCTGGGAACCCAGGAGCCATCTGGCAGTGGAGAACAGCTGGGTTACTCTGGTGTAGGCTGCGGGTGCAGACACAGCCTTCAGACACAACGTGCCTGGTGGTGGGATTGGTACATGGAAGCTACCCAGAGGCTGGCTTTCCTATCTGTGTAGGAGCTCTAGCTCTTGGCCCTTCTGCATCTTTTCTTCCCTCTACCCAGTGCCTGCTTCCTCTCTCGGGACCTTTGATCCTGGAGCATTGGTATGTCCACCTTGAGGCCTCTCCCTCCTTTCCTCCCTCCCTCTCTCTTCCTCTTCCTCCCTCTTCCTCCCTCCCTTTCTCCCTCCTTCCCTCCCTCCTTCCTTCCCTCTCAACCTTCCTTCCCCTTCCCTCTCTTCTTCCCTTCCTCCCTCCCTCCCTCCTTCCCTCCCTCTCTCCTTCTTTTTCTCCCTTCCTCCCCCTCCCTCTCTTTTTTCCTCCTTCCCTCCCTCTCTCCCTCCTTCTCTCCCTTCCTCCCCCTCCCTCTCTTTTTCCCTCCTTCCCTCCCTCTCTCCCTCCTTCTCTCCCTTCCTCCCCCTCCCTCTCTTTTTCCCTCCCTCCTTCCCTCTCTCCTTCCCTCCTTCCCTTCCTCTTTCTCTCCCTCCTTCCCTCCCTCTCTTCCTTCCTCCCCCTCCCTCTCTTCTTCCCTCCCTCTCTCTTTCTCCCTCCCTCCCTCCCTCTTTGCTTTTCTAATGCTCACAATAGTCAGCGTTTTAAAGTGTGCAGCCATTCTGGTTGTGATGGTGCACCCACACTGGCCATTCCAGCACTGAGGAGGGAGAGGTAGGAGTTCAAGGCCAGCCTTAGCTACAAATCCAGTATGAGGCCCAGGCTATGCTGCATGAGACTCCATGTCAGATGTACGGCCCAGGAGCACTCACGATGGTGGGCAGCCATTGTTCTATCCAGACCCTAGAACGGCCTAGGGCAGGTGCTCTTTGCTGTTGACAGCGTCAAAGCTTCAGGCCTTTATTCCCAGGCAAGCAGGGCAGGGGCATCAGCTAGAGTATGGGAAAGACCACACTGCCCTAGCCTTACTCATTTCTACCTTACAGAACATCCAAACTCCGGTGTCACCCAGGCTGCCCTTTCTGAGTCCTCCAGTCTTGTCATATCTAGCCCCAATCCTGATGCAGGCCTTCCAGCCTAGAACTTCCTGTTCTTTTCCCCTGAGCATCCTTGTGCAGCCAGCGGGCACAGTGCTTCTGTTAGCCCAGGCTGACCCCAGCTCAGCCATCCATCTGTTTTCAACTGACATGCCCCTCCTGCCCCAGGGAAGAGGCCAAGTCCAAGATGGGCATGCTGCAGGAGCGAGCAGAGAAGGAGCTGGCTCAGAGTAACACAGAGGCACAGGTCTTGCAGCGACAGATAGCACATCTGGAGCAGCTGCACCGGTTCCTCAAGCTCAAGAACCACGACCGACAGCCGGATCCCAGTGTGGCGCAGAAGGAGGAGCAGCGAGGTGAGGGCAGTGCTTGCACCTAGCAACTAACTCAGGGTCACTAAGGCTCTAATCCCTAGGCCCTCAGAGACGGCGAAGCCCGTTAGGAGAAGGTGGTGGCAAAGGATAGCAGAACCTGTTGGAGACCCGCGGGAGGGTGGGCGTGTTGTCCTGGATACAAGCCCTCTACTTGCCTATGTTACCCATAGCTTGGGAGGTGTCAGAAGGAATCCGGAAGACCTCCCAAGAGAAGCTCGTGCTGCGTTATGAGGACACTTTGAACAAACTGGCCCAGCTGACCGGTGAAAGGGACCCTGACCTTTTGGTGGAGAAATACCTAGAGTGTGAGTGGGCGGGGTGGACGAGGAGGCGGGGCTACGCAGCACGGCCCACTTGCCCCGGGGACCCTACCTTGTCTCCAGTTTTCATTCTGTTGCTTGGTGTCCCTCCCTTGCATCTGCATCTCTTGTTTCTTTCCAACATAGCTCGGACTCCCTCTCTCCCTAGCTGTCCCTCAACCCTCTCTGTTTCCTGGGACCTCCCCAAACCTCCTTTTACCGACCCTGTCTTTCTCGGTGTGTTGGTGACCTCTGTGGCTGTCCTGTTTCATCTGTCTCTGTTTTTCTGCCTTTGTTTCTGTCGTCTTTCAGCCCTTAGTGACCCTTCTGTTTCTAACTCCATCCCTCTGGACTCCCTGCACTTCCCCAGTGGAGGAACGCAACTTTGCTGAGTTTAACTTCATCAATGAGCAGAACTCCGAGCTACATCACCTCCAGGAGGAGATTAAAGAGGTGAGCAAGGCCCGCCCTCCTTACGGCCGCTCCTCCCCATGGCCCGCCCTACCTCCCAGACTCCCATACCCTCTCCCCAGGCCTAGAGCGGACCCAGCTCCAGCCCCTGTCGCTGCAGATTCAGGAGGCCTTAGTCAGAGAGCATGCCAGTCAGGAAGAAGAGCGCTTGCACCAGGAGCAGAAGTGTCAAGCGGCGCAGCAGGACGTGGACAAGGTGTGCTCTGAGTCGGAGAAGCTGGAGGCTCGCTTCCAGGTTCTCCGAGCTCAGCTGGAAAAGCTCAAGACTGGTAAGTGCCCCGAGGTTCCCTCTCCCAGCCCCCAGCTCTTCATCAGGAAGGAAGCGAAGAGTCTGCGGGGAGCTGGCCGCTAGGAGGCATGCCACGGTCCAGCTGTCCAGTTCCGCATTTGCTTCTCTGTCTATCCCATATCTTTGGTCAGTCCATCTGGGGTGCATCTGTCCGTCCGTCCGTTCTTCCATCCGTCTGTGCATGAACACCAGGTGTGTGATTGTTGAGTCATAGGCCGGGGTGCTTTTATATTTACTGGAAAACACTAATCAGTTCCGCAGAGCAATTCTGCATTTTCTTAAAAATGATGTATTGATTTTACGCATGTGAGTGCTCTATTTGCATGTACACCTGCATGCCAGAAGAGGGCAGCAGATCCCATTACAGATGGTTGGGAGCCACCACGTGGTTGCTGGGATTTGAACTCAGAACTCTATGAAGAGCAGTGGGTGCTCTTAACCCCTGAGCCATCTCTCCAGCCCCCAATTTCTCTCTTTCTCTCTCTCTTCTCTCTCTCTCTCTCTCTCTCTCTCTCTCTCTCTCTCTCTCTCTCTCTCTCGATAGGGTCTTACTCTGTAGTGCTGGCTGTCCTGGAACTCACTCTGTAGTAGACCAGGCTGGCCTCTGCCTCCCAAGTGCTGGGATTAAAGCCGTGGGTCACGATGGCAATTTCTCCTTTTATACTTTCATGTGCACATATGTGTGCTGCAGATGTTTATGTGCCCACTCCCCTAGCACCTCCCCATCACACTCTGCTGTAACCACAGCAACTCCTTCGATGTGGTTCCCGAGCTGTCAGGTTTCACTAAGACTGTCACCCTATTGTTATCTCTGTGACATTCCTATTTGGCTTTGTGCTGTGTGTGTGTGTGTGTGTGTGTGTGTGTGTGTGCGAACATATGTGGAGGTCAGAGGACAACTTGTAGTAGTTGGTTCTCTCCTTCCCCCAAATGGGCTCTTGGGATCAAGTTCAAGTTGTCAGACTTGAGAGCCAGGACCTCCACCCACTGAGCGACCCTGCCAGCACATATTTGCTTACTTCATTGAACATTTCAAAAATTAGGTTTATATATGGTCTGCCTACATGTATGTATGTATGTATGTATGTACATCATATGTGTGTTTGATGCTTGAAGACATCAAAAGAGGGCATTGGATCTCCTGGAACTGGAGTTACAGATAGTTGGGAACCACCATGTAGGTGCTGGGAATTGAACCTGGGTCCTCTGCAAGAGCGACAAGAGCTCTTGACTGTCATCTCTCCTGCTTCCTTGTTTCAGTATTGAATTAAATTGTTTTTCTTGTTCTGAAGGACAGGGATTGTTTTTGATTCTGGAAATACTTTTTTTTGTGTGTGTGTGTGTGGTTGTGTACTCTCACGTTCTTGCATGAACTGAAATGTATCCAACCCTTGGTACAGTGTACTCAACTCCCTTTTGTAAGTAGTTATGGCTGTCTTTGCTACTTTGTGGGTCTTTCTTTCTTCCACTCTTTGAGCCCCATAACACTAGATAAGAGAGAAGAAAGGAGAGGGAAGGAAAGAGCTCCCTGAATAAGGTCAGGGGTCAGAGAGGGGCAACATTATCCTTAGACTACTTCCTGCTGATTAGGTGTGTTGAGTTCCTTGAGGCAAGTTTGATCTTTGCCATCAGGATATCTAACCTTCTCTTGTTTCCCCTTTGCACATGACCACTTAACAAACCCTGACCAACGGCAACCAACCAACAACCAAGAACTCAGCAACAAGCCACAACCCACACCAGTTAAACACAAAACACAAATCAATGAAGATACAGGTTTTTTATTGCTGTAACGAAAACACCATGACAAAAAGCAAGTTGGGGAGGAACGGGTTTCTTTAGTTTCTACTTCCACATCTCTGTTCATCACCAAAGGAAGCCAGGGCAGGAACTCACACAGGGCAGGGACCTGGAGGCAGGAGCTGATGCAGAGGCCATGGAGGGATGCTGCTCACTGGCTTGCTTCCCCATGACCTGCTCAGCCTGCTTTCTTATAGAACCCAGGACCACCAGAGCAGGGATGGCTCCACCCACAAAGGGCTGGACCCTCCCTCTAATTGAGGAAATGCCTAACAGCTGGATCTCATGGAGGCATGTCCTCAACTGAGGCTCCCTCCTCTCTGAGGAGTCTAGCTTGTGTCAACTTGACACACACACTAGCCACTACAGCTTCCATGTGAGAGTCTGGGGCCGGTCCCAGAGAAGTCACGTTGAGCGACTGTTGCCATTATCTGGTTCTTTCTCCCTTTCTTGGTGTCAGTGCAGCTGAGTGAGTTTCAGGAGAGTGGTCACATGGCTTATAGGTCCCAGTGCCACCTGCTCTGACTTGGATGTGCACCTTCTGTTGTGATAGAATCTCAGCTTGAATCCCTACAGACCACACCAGGCCAATACGGTTCCATGTGGAAGAGGTTTACTGAGGACAATGGAGACGAAAGGGGGAAAGAGAGAGAGGAGAGAGGAAGGGGGCAGGAGGGTCTGCCTTTTATTTAGACTGTGATGTAACTGCTCCCAGGTAAAGGTGGGAGCTGAACCAAATGTATGCTGGGAATGTAAGGCCATTGCCATGCGGACAGACGCGCAGGTCCCTGTTGCCTGTGGATGACATCACCGCCAGGATGATGTCATTTCGGAGGTGAAAGTGGTTCCTGATACCAACACCTTCTTCTTTCCGAGTCTCTGGAAATGGCTGCATGTTTAGTCTATACTAGGAGTCAGCTAGGGCAATGGTGGAGGGTAAAGACAGAGAGAGACAAAACGGTGTGGGTGGGGTGCGGAGGCCTGCTGTGACACCCCCCCCCCCCGCACGGCTCAGCAGGTTGCTCTTCTCTCTGATGCATGTATGTGTCTGTAACTGCGTCTCACCTGAAACTTTGACATTTTGACACCTAACGGGAGGGTAGCACCTTAGCCACTGTGTTAGTTTTGTCTGTTTTCCACTTGTCCGTATGTCTTGGAGTGTGTCAGCAGCATTGTAATCTGGCAGTGTGGTAATGTTCTGAGGGATGTTTAGTAGTGTTCTCTTCATCTGGGTTCCTGAATATTCCACTTCCTGGCGTGAGAATCCTCTTGGGCTGTCCCATCATCTTGGGCTGTCCATCAAAGCCAATGACTGCATGGCTTCAAGCATAAGTGTGTCTTACTCAGAGTCTTGAGGCCGGAAGAGCTGGTCCTCAGAGGGCCGAGAGGGAGGGCATGCCCCTGCTTGCCCCTTTGGCTCTGTCTGGCTTCATTTCCCTGTCTTGCAACTTACTGCCCCGAATGTCTACATCCTTGGTCTATCCTGTTTCCCTTACTGTTTCATGTAGGTGTACATGTGTGCACACTGGTACACGTGTGTGTGCATGTTTTCCTATCTGTTTTATAAGGTTATGTGTGTTTGAAGCATAGTATGTCCCCTTGTGTTAGGAATTACCAAGCTCCAAGAGGCCTTGCCTCCTTATAAATCACATCCTGACGCACTGGGGAGGTTTAGACTTCCAACAGAAGGACCGAGAGGGATACAGTTGGCCTATAATAATGACTGTTGCCGAGTTGTCTTTCTGGGGAGGGACAGTTAGGTGATCTCTGGTGGCTTGCTGTTATTTCCTCTTAGCAGAGTAGCCGAGGCACCTTTGGGAAGTGTACCACAAACCAGAATCAGTCGAGATCTACGTTTAAAGAGTGCCCAGGGATGTCTCGAGGCTTCTAAGGAGGGCAGAGGGAAGGACCGGCTCACCCGTGTGGGGAGGCGGGACTCAGCTGTGGGGTTTCACTAACAACATCCTGTTAACCAATTAAATCCAACTGGCCATGTGGGGCTTGGGGCAAGGGTGGTGACCGGTGACTTCTGGGTGGCAGAGTCATTTGCTCCTTAAGACTTGCCTTTGCAGGGAGGATGTGACTACGTGTGAGGGGAGTGCAGGGGTCCTGACAAAGCATTCCTCTCTGACCCCAGATATCCAGGCTCTCTTCGACAAGGCTAAGTGTGACAGCAGTGTCATCAAGGATCTCCTAGGGGTCAAGACCTACATGCGGGACAGGGACATAGGCCTCTTCCTAAGCACCATTGAGAAGCGGCTGGTGCAGCTTCTCACAGTGCAGTCCTTCCTTGAGGTCCAGGTGGGTCGGCTGGGACTTGGGGTGTTGACGTCACGCTGGGCTAGCCTGCACTAACTCTAGGCTCCCACACTCTCAGAACCACATCCCTTTGATTGATGCTGCACTTCTGGCACTGGGCCAGACACTACAGGAACCCCCAAAGAAGACTACCCCACTCCAGCCTCCTGACACCATGTGAGGCTCGGGCCCAGCAGGGAAGGGGCTGGCCCCATGGGGTGGACTAAAGGGGTGGGGTGGAGAGCATGGGTACAGGAGGTGAAGTGGGAGCTTGGAGGGAGGTGGGCGTCGAGTGGGAAGATGGGCAACAGGACCGCTGGGATCTGTGTATGAGGCAGAGCTGTGAAACCAGACTTTCTACCTTTCTCCCACCTGAGGGAGGACCTCTCAGGGCTTGTAATCAACGAGGATTACCCGATGAGCAAGGACGAGCTGCTGAGTCAGGTCATGAAGTCGGTAAGAGTGGGGCCCCTGGGTCAGGAGATGGGGGATTGGGGATGGGGAATGGGGGATCGGAGGAAGGACTTCTAAACCTGTTGGGACCCTAACTTTGCCCACCTCCCGGTGCAGCTCGAGGAGGAGGAGAAGGAGTCCCAGAAGAAGCTGGACTGTAGCCCGAGCTTGACTCTCTCCAGCCCGCAGATCTCCCTGAAAGCCGCCCCCATGCACACTCAGAGGACCAGCACAGTCCCCGAATCCATCCTGAGCCACAAGACAAACCGAGGCCGCGGCACTGGCTCCGTAAGCCGTGTCACCTTTGGTGACTCTGCTTCTGTGGCAGGCCCCGCGACCTTGGCTTCTGCCAGCGCCAGTGGGGCACCTGTGTCCAGCCGGGGCTCTCACGGGGGCCGCGGCAGTTTCAAGCACAACAGCTCCAGCAGCTACCTGGGGTCCACTGGCTACCTAGAGACCAGCAGAGGCCGTGAGAGCTTCGGAGGCGGCATCCACAGCCAAAGCGTAGGGTCGGAGTTGAGTGGTGTCTTCAGTTCCGGCAGTGGCCGGGGATCCAGTGCTACCCCTGCCTCCAGACCCACCTCCTCTACTAGCAAGGACTAGAGGGGCTACAACTAGGGCTGTGGGTCTTTTCCTGCCTCATCTCTTGGCAGGCTTTCTAATTTCTGCCCTGCGTCTCCCCAGAGACTCCTTTCCATCCCTGTAAGCCCAGGCCTCTTCAGTTTTCCTTCGCCCGTTGTTAATGCCTCTGCCTTGGCCTTGCCTCTCTGTTGACCTCATCCTCCTCGCTTCCCGTCTCTCCCGCAAGCTTCCCTTCTTCTGATGTCTCTGTCTCCTAACTGGATTGCCCTCCGTTGACTAGGTGAATTGTAACAATAGGAAATAAAGGTCAGAGCCCTGTTTCCCCAAGCCTGTTTCCTACAAGTGTGTTCACACATGGCTTCATCTGCTTCCAGCTCGGAGAAGAGTCTGTGAGCCCATCCCTAGATCTGCCTACCTTGTAGACACGCATGCATTAATCTATCTGTCAGGGTCTTGGAAGCATCGCACAAACTGCCCAGATGCCAATCTTTGTGGAATAAGGCTGGTTTATTGAAGGCACACCTCAAGATCAGGGGTGCAGTAAACTCGGGAGCTAACCTGCAACCCTTGGCCAGAATTCCACAGAGCTTTTAAGCCTGAGGTCTACAAATATCTGTGTCAAGTTACTCCACCAATCAGGACTTTGGGGGCTTCCTTAGGAACAAGCCTTTGTTGTACATTTATTCTGTTCTCACCAGTTGGGATATTCAACTGTGGTGCGGGACTTGGCTTGCCTAACATTCATGTCTTAACTTGGCAACCAGGATGTATGTGTCTCTTTCTATCGAGTAGAAGAATGTCAGTTCCCAGGGAGGTTGTGGGAATTTAAATTTTATTAGACTTCTACTCAACATGGAAGTTTTACTCCAAATGGTTTCTTATATTGGTGCAGGTGTCTCTCTAATCTTAGGGTCCATCCCAGGGGCAGCTTATAGAAGTGAAAACCATAAAAGCTCATATGGAAGTGCAGGAAGTGCCGCCAGGCTGTGGGTTCCGGTTCTAGCTTTTTGTGGCTAACTATACAAAGCAGTTCTAACTGACCTCTGTTGTGATTGGTTTCTAAGAACACCAACACACAGAACATAGCAGAAACTGCAATCAACTTGGGCCTGAGAAAGTTCCCTAGTAACGGCATATGGGGAAGTTTCCTCATAACATTAGCAACCACACAAAAGGGCTGGCTAGACAGGCAACAGTTACCTAGGCCTTAACAACCTATCCCTCTTCTGAGTTTTCCCTATTTCTGGCTCTATTGGCATCTGTATTGGGACAGGCTGGGTTATACTGCAGTAGCAAAGATCCTCAGCTCCTGACTCTCTTGCAGCTAGGTTTCTCTTGCGCCAATATTCTTGCTTTTTTGTGGGTTATTTGAGGCCTCTATCCCACATCCGTGCTCTTGCCCCAGACTGACAGGACAACTTCAACCTGGAGATACAGTCCTGTGAAAGAAAAAAATGGCAACTCTTGGAGCTTTTTCTGGACCCAGTGGTCCCATCATGGAGCTTTTCCTGGACCCAGTGGTCCCAATCATGCACCTTTACTAGCAGAACAGGTCTGGGCAGGGGATGGGGAATAGGGCTCTGGGGTTTTGCAGACAACCCTGACTGGCCTTGAATTTGACATGTGGCAGAAGTTGACCTTGAAGTTATGATTATCCTCCTGCTTCCACCTTCCAAGGGCTGGGCTTACAGATGGGCACCACCACGTCTGGTTCATGTGGTGCTGGGGATCTAACCCATTACCTCATGCACACTAGACAAGCACACCCCACCCACTGAGCTATAGGGCTGTTGATTTTGTGTCCAGCAATGGTTGTAATCAGGAGTGTCTCAGGCCTATTAAAGGTTTGGTTATAAGCCTATGGCCACATTAGGAGAGGCTGGGACCTTGGGGAGGTGTGGCTATATGGGAGGAAGTCAGATCACTAGGGGGTAGGTGTAGGCAAGTAGGCCATGCCACCAGACAGAAGAACTGGTAAGAATGAGTTAGCTCAGACCCTAGGGATCTCAGAGGCTTGATTTCGGTAGGAGTGGAGCTCTTCTTTACCTATTCCTGTACCTGCTCTGAAACATGTAACCATGACATCCCACTGAGAGGACCATGGGCACTCAGTCACGTATTGAACACCTGGAAACATTCCCTGTGTAAATAGAGCATCACAAGCATCTCAAACTGAGCGGATAGAAAACACTTCCCCCCAAATCCCATTCCACCCCTCAATGTTTATATAGTCTCTGTCCACATGGAGTCAAGCGCACGAGGATCCTCCGAGAGTGGCAGTTTTACTGAGCTAGAACTCTTGAGGAAGAGGTCTCTCTCCTGAAGCATTTATTGATGAACCCTCCTTGGCTGGCTAGGCTCATTCACAACTGCTGCCGCTGCCCCTCAGACACTGGCACTGTCTCTGCTGCAGTAGCTGACGAGAGACCTGGCATCTTGGCTGCCTGCCCTGTGAAGCTGTGAGCTGCCTTGTTTCACACAGGCTCCCCCCATGTTCCTCCTTATAAGCCCAAAGGCAACAGTGGCAGGTGACTGTGGGCTGACACCATGGATTAAAGCAAACCCTTTCTTCTTATAAACAGTTGTATTAGGTGATTATATCACAAGTATTTGGGTGATAATTTCTTCTTCTCCTTTTTCTTCTTCTTCTTCTTCTCCTTCTTCTTCTCCTTCTCCTTCTCCTTCTCCTCCTCCTCCTCCTCCTCCTTCTTCTTCTTTTTCTTCTTCCTCCTCCTCCTCTTCCTCTCCTTCTTCTCCTCCTTCTCCATCATCATCATCATCTTCTTCTTCTTCCTCCTCCTCCTCCTCCTCTTCCTCTCCTTCTCCTTCTCCTCATTCTCCTTCATCATCATCATCATCATCATCATCTTCTTCTTCTTCTTCTTCTTCTTTTTCTTCCTCTTTCTCTTCTCCTTCATCCTCTTTCTCTTCTTCTCCTTCATCTTCTCCTTCTTCCTTCTCCTCTTCATCTTTTCCTTCTTCTTTCTTTTTCTTCCTCCTCCTCCTTCTCGTCCTCGTCCTCCTCCTCCTCCTCCTCCTCCTCCTCCTCTCTCTCTTTTCTTTTCTTTTGTCTTTTGAGACAAGGTCTCTCTGTGTATCCTTGTCTGTCCTGTAACTGACTATATAGACCAGGCTGGCCTTGAACTTAGAGATCCACCTGCCTCTGTCTCCTGAGTGTTGGGATTGAAGGCATGTGTTTCCACTGCCTGGTGAGTTTTAATTTCTTAACCACATTTCAATAGAATAAGAATAAAACAAAAGCAAAGAAAGAATCCAATCCCTTGTGCTTCTCATATTGCCTACAAATACATTAAGAATAAGAAAATTATAAATGTGCTTGTTTTTTGCAAATTTGATACAAACCTAGACATCTCTGGGAAGAGGGGATATTGACAGAGAAAACGGCTCTACAAGACTGTCCTGTAGTATTGATTAATGGCTGATATGGAAACATTCAGCTCACTGTGGGCATATGGTGCCGCCCTTGGGCAGATGGTCCTGAACTGTATAAGAAAGCAGGCCAAGTAGCGTTCCTCTGTGGTCTCTGCTTCAGTTCCTGCCTGCAGGTTCTTACCTTCCTGCCTTGACTTCCCTCAGTGAGAGTGGGACCTAATTGTTGTAAGACAAAGAAAGCCTCCCCTTCCCAGTTTGCTTTTGGTTATTGCCTTCATAACAGCAATAGAAAAGAAAGACAACAAAAACTTGGCAATCCACGTGTAGCATGGTTTACTATGAACTTGCTCAGTAAGAGGCAAAAAGTCAAAGGCTTAATTTGCTTGTTTGTTTTTGTTGTAGTAGTTTGGAGGGACCATTTGGACGTGTGATGGAACTGAACCCCTCAGTGCTGAAGACAGCAGTTTGGAAGCGTACAAAAAGCCCCGAGTATATGCTAGGCTTATCCACTGGTGTTTACCGCTCATAGAAATGTTTACTTACAAACCTCAGCAAAGGCTTTTTTTCATAGTAAGCGGAAATGCAAACGGTGGCAGTACAAACCAGCGTCTCAGTCACTGTTCTGTTACTGTGAAGAGACACCATGACCAAGGCAACTCATAAGAAAGAAAGCATTTAATTGGCGGCTTGCTTACAGTTTTGGAGGTGAGTCCGTTGTCAGTATGGTGGGAAGCATGGTGTCAGGCCGGTATGGTGCTGGAGAAGGAGCTGAGAACGCTACATCCTGGTCTGAAGTGGGAGAGAGACAGAGACAGAGTCAGAGATACACACAGAGAGACAGAGACAGACAGATGCAGAGAGATAGAGAGACAGACACAGAGAGACAGAGCAACACAGAGAGAGACAGGAGAAAGATAGAGAAGAGCAAGGACAAGCTGGACACTGGGCCTGGTTTAGGTTTCTGAAAACTCAAAACCTACCCCCTGATAACACGCCACTTCAACAAGGCCGCACCTCACTCTTTGATGACTTAGTCATCCAAAATATGAGTCTGAGGCACCATTCTTACTCAAACCATCACACGCAGGTGCCGTGGACCACATGGTGACTGTGGCTGCTTGACAAGGCTCCAGCACATCCATGTGGAGGCTCACAGTTCCCTCTCATCTTCGATGATTCTCACTATGCATTATGGGCATCTCCTTGTGCTTTTAACCTCTGGGAAAGTGTATATGAGCTTTGGTGGAGGATGTGAATGTATACAACGTCAATCTCTCTAAGCAGAACAATTCTTTGGGGGAAAAACCCTCCACCTCTGTAGAAATGTGTACTGTGATAACTCTGCCTGCTGCTACACAAAAGTTCCCCTTGTGTCCCCCCCCCGCCCCCGTTTGAATTCTCTAACCAAGAATAGAGAAGTTAAAGATTTCTTAACTGAAAGATGGTTCAGGAACCCTTAGGCACTTATTCCTGGTCCCGGGGACGAAAGCACATAATCAAGAGAAACGATGGGCCCAGGGCCAGAGTCTGAGGCCACGGCATTTGACGGCCGGAGTTTAAGAAATACAGAGCACTGTCCACAATGGATTCCCTGGGTTCGGAACTTACAGGATGAATGGCAAGATCTGGTATGCCTCACGAGAAACAGATTCTGTTAAGAAATTAGACTGCTTGGTCCCCTCTGCCATACACATACAGGGAATGAGGATGCTACGGCGCAGTGGAAGAAGAGTAAGATGTCAGGACCTTCCCTTTGGGGAGCATATGAGGAGAACAGGCTCACATGGTAAGACCAGGCGCACAGGACACAAATAGGAGACACCCCGGGGTTTATTATGCTGCCTGGTGCAAACGCCGCCCCTGGAGGGATGAAAGCTGCTCTTATGGGTTTGTTTCTCAGGACCCAATGTCTGGTACCTCCTGACCACAAAGGCCAAGAGCGTGCAGGGGGAGTGTAATGGCCACCTAGCGGGGTTGTTGAACCTTAGGGGAAAATGCTTAGAAGCTTGCTGAACATTTTGCTTTTGCTTCAGAGAAAAGTACTGTAATACAGGCGATTGCCTCTCTCATTCTGGATGTTGGAAGATAGGGCAAAACTCTGTGTCTTGAGGGACATGTTGGGACCATCTTCCCATTACTCCCCATGTTACTTAAGTTGGTGCGCTTCACCCATTCCCAGAGAGAAGCGAGGGCAGAAAGAAAAGGAGGCGACAGTTGCCTGCTTCTGACAGTTCCCAGAGACTTGCAAATTCTGTACTCCTGGTTAGCGAGGGCCATAAGCTCCGCCCACCACTGTTGGTGGAGACACACTGGGAAACTGGTTTACAGATGTTAGGCAGCGCGGGGACATATACATGAGTCTACAGGAAATAAATGGTGTGAAGGGACAATGACAGTCCCGCAGAAAGGACCAGCCACGTCGGCCCAGAATGAAAGGCAGGGTGAGTAGCAGTAGTCATCGCTGCAGTGACCAGAGCTTTGAACACACGGTGCCCTTTGCACTGGACTGACAAAAATGTATCCGGAGCCAGGGGGTGTCACCTGGGAGGGAGGCCACTGCAGCGGGGGAGCCTTTCAGGTTCACGAAGCTTCACGAAGCACGGATGGAAGGCGGCACGGAGAGGAGCTGGCGTCACAGAACATTGAAGTAGAGAAGAAAGTGGGGGAAATCCTGAATATTGACATGGCTGAGGGGCGGTTAACGGTGTCTCGGTTTCACTGCACACTCACTGCGTCCGGTGAGTGAGGAGCTGGTAGACAAAACCCTTCCATACAGAAGACTCACGGTCTCCCTCAGGTGTGGCCCACAGATGACTTGAGGGGTTCGTGTTTTCAATGCCCTTTTTACCTGGCATGGTGGTCGATGTCCCAGGACACGGGAGGCTAAGGTGAGAGGCTCAGTTGAGCCTGGGGGTTCTAGGTCAGCGAGGGAAATGTGGGAGAACCTGTGTTGAAAAGCAATCTTTCCTACAGGCCCTCGTGAAGTGGAACCTTAAGGGTTCTTTGAGAGTCAGTTGTGTGGGGAGGTGTTTTGCTGGGGCAATCGCGTGAAGGGGTGTTTTCCGGAAGTGGACACAGGTGAAAGGCTAAGGCAGGCTCGTGAAGGATCGTTTCGCTGAAGCAGACACCAGTGAAGGGATGTTCTGCTAAAGCACGTGAAAGGACACGCGATGGACTCTTTGCTAACAACAGGCATGTGTTGGTTCACCTTACAATGCATCGTTGAGCTGCATCTGTCAAGACTCCATAGAGAGAACCGCACCAAGAGCTTCTGGTGCTTTGCTACGGCTTCTTGCCGCTTCTGAGGACTCAGGCTCACTGGCCGAGTGATGTCAGCCGAGAGATGCAAGTGCCGAGGTCTTCCGTGGAGGACCAGTGATGTTTGGAGGGAGTTTAACTAGCTCCACAAACTGACGGAGGCTGAGCTTGGCTTGCTTGCAGAGCTAAGCGCTTGCTGGTCTGGAGTCTTCACTGATCTCTCTGTCAAGAGAGGAATAATGAAGAACTTCTCCCAGCATTCCTCCTGCTCCCTCCTGCTGACTTGTGCCCAGGCTGAGGCCTGGCTGTCTCTGCTAGGTGATGTCACCGCTGCTGCTTTGTGTTTCCTATCCTGACTCTACCGAACTGGACGGCCGGTGTGTCTGGGAAGTGTCTGCGAGTGGTTCGAGCTGCCCCTGCTGACCTGTGAGCTGAACGGCTGCTTTCCTGACGGCGCCGATGGGATTTGCTCCAAGGACCCATTTCTAAACAGGTCCATTCCCCCCGCCCCCCGCCTTTCTTTTCCACTATCTCTGGTGAGTGGTGGGCTAAAAGGCAGGTCAAAAGCATTTACGCACCATCGCTAAAAGTAGGTCCTGAAAAGATAATAAGTTCTACCTTCGTCCCTCTGAGTCTGCAGTGGGCTCTGAGGTGCTTCCTGGTACAATGGGGGCCCTCCACATTGCTCAGATCTATAACTTCCTCTTCAGTGTGAAGCAGGCATCTCCTCAAAATGATGAAGATAGGAGGCTCTAGACCTTCCCTACGGCTGGATTTCCAACAGTCCCATCCCAATGTCATTCTGGTGCTGGGGGCGGGGGCTGGTTAGATCTCTTCCCTACCCGAGTCTGAGGTTCCTCACCTCAGTTAGCTTGGGGCAGAGTGTAACCTTTAGGCCACTTTGCTTCAGATTGGATGACTCAGTATAAAGCCAAACATTCGCTCCTCAAGACCCAAGAACATTTTCCAGGAGACACTGGGGCAGGTCTGGGAAGATCGCCGCTCACCCCAACAGACTGGAGACGCCCCACAGACCTAGAGAGAGTCAGAGCTCCAGCGAGATCCTAACGTCTGTTCCACGTTTGATTTTTACTTATCAGTAAGATGCCGGGTTCTGGGAGGTGCCCCAGACATGCTAACTTACTGAGCTTCCTTCCTGTACTCTGTCCTCACAGGTCTGGACCTAGGAGGCCGCCAGGGGCCTGGCCTTACCGATCTTCCATTTGCAGGAACTCTTAGGGTGGTGAGTCTGTAGTGCTGATGTGCCGGCTTGGAGAAAGCTTTTCCACGCTGATCTTATCGATCATCTTCTCTTGTGTATTGTGGGTCCTCAGTGGGTGTTGAGCTTTGAGGACGTGCGAAGGCTTTCCCACACTGCTAGTTCTGTCGGGTTTGCTCACAACGTGCTTACCCAGGTATCTCGTTGAGGTTGTTGCTCCTGATGCTCTCCCGAGCTGCTGGTGTATTCATAGCTTCATACTCGTGTGATCTCCATACTGGTAGACGAAGGCTTTCCCACTGGTGGCTCTTCACTTGCTGGCTCTCCAACACGAGGCAGGCGTTTCCCTGCTGCTGTTGGTCCAAGTCTCTGTTCCTACGGCATGAGATGGCACCTGCGGGATGCAGACAGTCTGTGCACACAGGTCTGAACCCCGAGTTTCGTCAAGGAGGGTCCTAAGTGCCAGGAGCACTCGGTTAGCACAGACGGCTTTTCCAGATGGCTCTCGTTACTGAAGGCCAGCCCTCAATTCCTCCTGCCAGTCCATCACAGCTGCATCTGAGTTCTCACATGTGAAGCCAACAGAGACATCGGCCACAAGACTTCAGTATGCATCAGGTATGTGTGTGTGTGTGTGTGTGTGCGTGTGTTTGTGTTGACGTGGGGTATTTCACAATGCTAAAGTTCCATGGTGGGACATGCATTCTTTAGGGATGACTCCTATCTCCCGATATCCATGGGCTCTCACTAGATCTCTGTCTCTCTCTGTCTGTGGGGCGTCTCCAGTCTGTTGGTGTGAGTGGCGATCTTCCCAGATCTGCCCTCAGTGTCGCCTGGAAATGTTCTTGGGTCTTGTGGAGCGAATGTTTGGTTTTATCCCGAACCATCCAATCGGAAGTAAAGTGGCCCAAAAGGTTCCACTCTGCTCCAAGCTAACTGAGGTGAGAGAGTTCAGACTTGGGTAGGGAAGAGATCGAACCAAGCCTCCCCCAGCCCAAGAATGACATTGGGATGGGACTGTTGGAAATTCGGCCATAGGAGGTCACAAGTGAGGGACAGGGTTTACTAAGAAATGGTTCTCTAAGGTTAGGCGCACGGCCAGTGCAGACCCATGAGAGACAAATGGCAGGGTTGGGAACCGTGAGAGCTCTTCCCGGACCACACATTCTCTATCCTCGCTCATGTGACACAGAGCACATACGAAAGGACTTTAAAATGTACAGTTAAGGCTGTGCTCTGAGGGAGGGTCACGCCGCCAGCCACCGCCGGAGGAGCCCCCCAGGCTGTTGTGAGCACGGATGATGTCTTTTATCTTTGAGTGGATCTACAATGGTTTCAGCAGTGTGCTCCAGTTCCTAGGACTCCACAAGAAATCTTGCATTCATAGGACTGGACAATGAGAGCGAAAGTACTCTTCTTCACATGCTGAAAGGTGACAGACTAGGCCAACACGTGCCAACACTCCATCTGACTTCAGAAGAAGCGACAATGGCTGGGATGACTTTCACCACGTTTGATCTCGGTGGGCATGAGCAGGCACATCAGGTTTGGAAAAATTATCTCCCAGCAATTAATGGTATAGTTTTTCTGGTGGATTGTGCAGGAGCTGACGCAGAGGCCATGGAGGGATGCTGCTCACTGGCTTGTTTCCACTGGCTGCTTGGCCTGCTTTCTCATAGAACCCGGGACCACCAGCCTAGGGTGGTGCACAAATCCAGCCATCGCGAGTTGACGCCCAAACACGCCGCTGTCGATCCTCACAGGTCACCTCAGGTACTGCGTCTAGCCGGTCTGCAAAAGCCTCCAGTGTCTCGGCTGTTCTAGTGCTTCGAATGCTTAAGCGCAGAGTCTCCGTGAGACGTAGGAAAGTTCCTAACCGTAGCCTCTGCACATTAAAGCTAAGATTTTCCATATGCAATGGCAGAATGTAACCACTCTCCGTCCAAAAGGGACAAAGCGAGCCGGAAACCCAGCAGACTGAGCACCAAACCCTACAACTCCACTCTTTCTCTCGGCTCCAAGGAGCCCCACCCCTCCATCTCTGTCACCTACAGCACAAGTCACCTTTCTCTTGGGCTGGCTTCACTTCAGACCTGCAGCCATTTCCGGCAGATATTCCTCACTCCTGGCATCTCCAACTTCCTCGGGTTCCACTTTCCTTCACAAGCGTCATACAGTGAACTCCCAGGACCTCCTTACGGGGAATCTAACTCTTCCTCACATTACATGGCCTCAACAGCTTTCTACAGCCAGTCAGGCAACGGTCGGTGCAAAATTCACTCCTGCAGTGTAAAGAGGTGTGGCATTTACAGCCATATAGATGGACGGACTTGTTCAGCTCTGCACACTCCCAGCCAGCAACAGCACGGAACACACGCTTAGCCATGGATAAGCGTGCCAGATTTGAAAAAAAAAAAAAAACCCGCACAGCAAGAAACGGCAGTATGGGCGTGGTGGTGCACACTTTGATCCCAGCATTTGGGAGGCAGAGGCAAGCATTGCTCTGTGAGTTCGAGGCCAGCCTGGTCTAGAATAGTGAGTTCAGAACTGCCAGGGCTATGTAAAGAGATTCTGTCTTTAAAAAAAAAAAAAAGAAAGAAAGAAAAAGAAAAGAAAGAAAGAAAGGTTGCACTACTAAAGCATCACACACATGTCCTAGTAACAGCAGGGCGCCTATACCTAAAACCCTACACAATGGTGTCTTTGGGAAAAATAAATAAACAGTGTAAATCAAAGTGCATTTATAATAAAGCAGAGAGGGGTTCGTTCCCAGCGTGTGCACCAGAACGGTAGAGCACACGTCCTTCAGGAGCCGAGCAGGGCACCAGAGATGGACACGTTCCCAGGGCAGGCAGAAGTAAGGAGTCAGCAGGAACCACTAACATCCTTCACGCAGACACGCATGCCATTCCGGAAGAGTTGTGAGCACAGATTTAGTTGAAAGCAGCGCATATGAGGACGTCATTATTTCAGCGTGCCCAGCCACTGAAGCACCAGGCCAGAGGTGTATCAGTGCACACCGACGTCCTCGTATCAGGGTGTCAGTGTATTTATGCCCACGTGAGAGCACATACATGCCCACAGTACAAGGGCACACGTGGGAATACAAATAGAGTGTCCATTGACTCACTCTTCCAGGAGTGATCACACAAGTCCTTACAAGCAGCACCCACGGAGGTTAGGGTACCGCCATCAGAGGTACTATTGCAGAAACACGCAGGGGGGTGTGTCAGTACGACAGAAGGGAGCGTGTATGACGTCAGTGCTCTTGAAGACACTAGACAGGAGTGTACTCAATACGCTAATACGTCACTGCACTCGGATGTCCGCCGAGCGCCGCAGACACCTCTGTTGCTGAGACGCTGCACAGCAATGTCTTTGCACAATCGGTGTACAGCCACTGCAGCTCACACCAGCGTGTGATGACAGCCACGAGGATGGGTGTACTGTGTAGCTCTGAACAGCCGTACACGGGGCGGGGCATTGTCAATGAAGCGGCGCAGCGGGACGTGCAAGAGCGCCGTGCAAATGGAGGCAACACACAGCCGTGAGAACATGAGAACCTTATCACGCTGGAAGAGCTGAGCCCGTACTCCGAGGAATAGAGCGGTGCCTGGGGATGAAGCAAACGGCAGGAAGGGCACAGTGGCGAGAGTTACGAGCCGGCTAAGGCCCCTCCCACAGACGTACCTCGAGAGAACTCATTGTTCACTCAGCACACGGGAGCATTATTGTAACAGTGCTCCCGGACATGGTCGTCCTACTGCGGAAGTAGATCGATGCACGCTGCCATCCTACTGTTGGTGTGTGCGTGTATGAACATAATATACACATGTTCACACAAACACATACACATGTGCAAACTGAAGTAACTATACACATGCACACACATAAACACACATGCGTACAAATAGACAAACATGTACACAAACAAACATACACATTTACACAAATAAACATGTACACATAATCATAAACATGCACAAACACAAATATACACATGTTTATATAAACATGCACATATACACACAGATAAGCATACACATGCATGTACACAAACAAAAAGATACACGTGCAGACATATAAACATACACACAAACATATACATGTACACATATTCAAATGCATGCAGTACAAACATAAATATACTCATGTACACACATAAGAATATGCATGTATGTACAAAAACAGAAACATACAGAAACATTAATATACACACAGACACACATATACATGCACACACTAAAGTACACATGTACTCACACATAAATATACATTCACAGACACATATATATAATGTAGACATATAAATACATGCATGTACAAATAGTTTCAAACAAAATTATATACATGTACATACTCAAATATACATATATACATACATATATTCATACATGTACACAGATATAAATTTACACATAGTAAATATATAATGCAAACATGTAAAAATATATATTAACATATGTATACACAAATGTACACATTCACAACACATAACATATGCACACAAAAACATACACATGTGTACCATCTTGTTCAAGGGACCAGAGCATTTGTGGAGTTGGGTGGTGAGGGGCTCAGTCAGACACTGTCTTCTCTGCCTTACAGGACTCAGTGTGTTCATCTCTAGCACTTCCTACAGATAAGCCACAAATAAGACTTGGAATGGGAGGCCCCAGCGTGCTGGACTTCTGCAGAATAAAACACTCTTTGCTTTTACATACTATTTGAGTCCAGGGTATCATTCTTTGCTGGATCATGGACCCGTACACTGTGAGGAACATTTCTCGTTTAAACCACGGCAGGAGGTATCTTCAGTGCTTTAGGAATTACCCATGCCATATTTCCCTTCTAGAACATTCCTAGTACATTTGTATTTGAAAGTTTGGTGAAGTTTTACAAAAAGTACCAGTTTTAGTGCAGTGAACTCCGGGGTTTCTAGATCTTTTGAATGTCACTCAGAGTTCATGCTTTTTGGAGGGGGGGGAGGGGACTCAGGCCCCTTTCTGTTCTAGTGTGAGCATCTCATGCCTTACCTCTGTAGGACACCTTTGTTCAATGTAGTATTATTGTGACATGTTGTTCATTACTTCTCTGGTAATTGTGATTGAATAATCTGCAGGGAAGAAGGGTGTGATGGTGTGTATATTCTTGGTCCAGGGAATGGCACTATTAGAAGGTGCGGCCATGTTGGAGTAGGTGTGTCACCGTGGGTGTGGGTTATCGGACCCTCATCCTAGCTGCCTAGAAGTCAGACTTCTGCTAGCAGCCTCCAGATGAAGATGGAGAACTCTCAGCTCCTCCTGCACCATGCCTGCCTGGATGCTGCCACACTCCTGCCTTGATGATAATGGACTGAACCTCTGACCTGTAAGTCAGCCCCAATTAAATGCTGTCCTTATAAGAGTTGCTTTGGTCATGGTGTCTGTTCACAGCAGTAAAACCCTAAGACAAGGGGTTTATTTTGGCTCACAGTGCCACAGGGTTGCTGCCCACCACAGCAGGAGAGCATGGTCATAGTTTAGGGGTTATGTGGTGATGACTCTGCATGCCAGGCAACCAAGCAGCAGGAACCCAAACAGAATCAGGTTTGCCCCCTGGCAGCCCACTTCCTCCAGCAAGACACACCTCCTAAAGGCTCCTCAGAATCTCCTAAATAACACCACCAGGTAAGGGACAAGGGCTCTGAACATCAGTCTGTGGAGGACCTTCTAGACTTAGCCTTCACACATGCAGTCTGCTGTTCTGGCACAGGACCCTGTTTTATTTTCAGGTTCCCTCCGCAGGAATCCGGACCCATTCTGCTGGGGTTCTGATGGCGTCTGCATGGCCTCGGAGCTCCCTCATCTGAAGGGGTTCATGTCTGCCTTGCTAGAGAAGCTGAATCACAAGCCTGCAGAGGGCGGGGGAACCTGAGGTAGGTAGGCAGGGGTCAAGCGTTTGAACATACTGCCTTCTTGCCTGTGCTAAAGATGAGTTCAGTCATTCATCATCGGGCAACCAGCCTCCATTCTGGTCCCACGCTAGCTAGAGTACATGGCCAGTGCTGATCTTGGCTGGGCTCAGTCACAGGGAAGGAGGTAGGGAAGGGAAAGACTAGCTATTGGCTGATCTACTTGGCCAATACCTATATATTTTACCACTTGCTCTGCCCAGACCGGCCACGGCAAGTTGTCATGGTGATGGGGGGGGATGTATAAGAGTGCGCATGCTCAGTGTTCATTCTCTCATTGGGCTTCTACCAGCATCCCATTGGCCAAGGCCGGGCACGTGTCTAAGCCGAGCTAGTGCTGCGGCCCCTGCCCCTCAAATTGATGCACCGGTACCAAGGCAGGTTTGCTCTCCGTTATGTCATCCGTACCAAACTGGGCTAATACTTCGAATATCACCTCCGAGCCTCGTGCTGGGAATGATTCTAAGCTCATTCTTTGCTCAACAGTAGTGTGATTGATTAGTAATGTCTGTCCTGAGCGCGGATGTGAGGAGCGAGTGGGTTTGTTCCCTGCCCACAGCCGGCCAAACTGTCTGCTAGCTTTCCTCCACCCCGGGCCCGGTTCAGTATAGAGTAGTGTGAGCTCCTATCGGACCTTTTCTCCCTTCTGGCATCGGGCAGTGGCAATTTGTGTGGCTAGCCGGGGCCCTACTGAGGAAATTTTCTAGGGTTTGATGGGGCCGTGACTTCGGACTGCGAAACTGACGGTTTCAATCAGTTCTTCACTCAGACACGGTTTGAATGCTCCTGCTCACCAGCTCCATACCATCACGTACTAAGGTGGGGTCCCCACCGTAGAGCTGTGGGCCCACAGGGTTGGCCCTGTTCTCAGTGTGGCACGTGTTTCTGGACTCCAGTTCCAGTCCCCGAGAGCTCACTGAGGAAGTATCTGGCGCGGGGCAGTGGGTGCCAGGGTCAACTTTAATCTGCTCTGTGAAGAGGCAATTGAGGGAAGCAATGACCAAATCTGGGCTTCAGAGCACAGAAGAACTCTTCCTCAGGGCTCTTCCAAAGTCTGTCCTTAGCAACCGCACTCAGTCCCACAGTCTGTCTCTTCCACAGCAGCCACACTGACCCAATGCACACAGGGGTCCGTGGTGTAACTGTCACAATCCTCTGCTGTCCTTCCCCAGGTCCTGTTCAAGCTAGCTTTGCTCCTCCGGTCTCTGCTAATTGTGTTTAGCCCGGACCATTTGCTCCTCTAGAGTGCCCCACACAGCTCCCACACAGAGCCATGGTTCTCAGACTGGACAGAGCCTAGGCCTGTTGTCACCAGGGCCCCTGGAACTTAACCCTTTAAGTACTGCAGATTGTGCATTGGTGCCTGCGTTGGTGTGGTGGTGGTCAGCACACCACTGGCTGGGGTTTAATGAGTTTGTAACAGTTCAGAAAATACACCTGGTACAGTGCCTGAATTGTGCCTGAACCCCGAGGCCACTTGCCCACAGGTGGGTTGTATTCACTAGTCCCGCCTTCCTGCCCTTGGCTTACCCAATCAGAATGTACTATGTGCTATGCGGGCTCCAGAGACACATGGTGGAATGGCCAAACCTATGACTTGTCAGGCAAGTCTCTTGGTTTAAGAACAGAAGGAAACATGCCCTTATGGTGGAAGTCATTTCTAGGCACCTGCTGAGGAGGTGGTGCGGCCTGGTGGCTGGGAAGCTAGCCTGCTGGGAAGAGACTGGTCCTAAAATGCCCTGGTCTCAGTTTTCTCTTCTGTTAAAGGGGTTCAGTGGCTCAGTACTTCCACAAGGGATGTAGGATGGAAGGGGCCGAATGAAGGTGCTTGCTTTCTGAGTCACTTTTATTTACAGCCATGCCTGGTACACAGCCGTACCCGCAGTGTGGAGAGAAACTTTGGCATAGCTGAGACACGTTTAGTGTCACGCAGGGAGGTGGATCAGAAATGTTTACCAGACATGAGTTTCATCCCCAATACCACAGAAAAGAACAAGGCTTATACGGACAGCCAGAGCCTGGGAATGTGTGCCCTGTGGCCTGCTGGGGCTGATTGCTGATCCTTCCACAGGGGCAGGAGACCTTGGCCGAGGGATTAATGGCCTGGATCAACCTGCCGGGCTCCCATGTGATGGCCACTCTGTGGGTCAGGCTCTAGTCCCAGACCAACACAGGGCCTCTGGCATCTTTCCCGAATCCGCAGCTGGATTTGAAGACACATAGTAGCCTCTGCTTCAGGCTAGGCTGCTGAATGGCAGGCCAGGCAACAGAAGTAAAGGCAAGTCGGTCAGAGTCAGTGTGATGCTTCATCTGTCCTAGAGTTGGACAAGGTGTCTCGCCCCTGGAATAAACAGGGCAGAGGGTTCTCGGCTTCTCTCTGATCGATTTCTTAAAACTGCGAGTGAAATCTACAGTGACTTCAAAATAAGGAGTTAGGGAATACGCACACACCATCACCCGGGTCCAGGGCATCCAACCTGATTGGCCTGGGTGGGCGTGGCCCTGAAGCCGACAGCTTAGGTTGAGAGTTGGCATTTGGTTTGACCTGGAGTGGGCGTGGCCTTGAAGCAGACAGGTTGAGAATCGCCATTTGGTTTGGCCTGGGGTGGGCGTGGCCTTGAAGCAGACAGGTTGAGAATCGCCATTTGGTTTGGCCTGGGGTGAGCGTGGCCTTGAAGCAGACAGCTTAAGTTGAGAGTTGCCATTCTCTTTGGCCTGGGTGGGCGTGGCCTTGCTCAGGCCAAACTGGGCACACTGGGTTCTTCTGGATCTGGTATCTCAATACTCAGACACTTCCTCTGTTATTTTCCTCCCCAAAAGGAGTTTAGATTGGACATCGTATGGCCCCTGAATCTCTGGCATCTCCAGCCACTGCAGGCTTGATGGCTGGCCCCAGCGGGTGGGTGGGACGAGTCCTGACTCAGGCAAGGCCCGACTCCTGGGCTAGCCTATAAAACAGGCCTTTCTGGGCCAGCAGCTGAGCCGGACTGCCACTCTCTGCCACCTGCCCCTCATCCATAACCAGGACCCTGCAGGGAAGACGTGAAGCAGCCCTTGTCACTGAGAGAAAGCCCAGCTCTACTTTCAATCCACTCCCCCAGATGTCTAACTACCCGACACCCTCCCCCACCCCCAGCTTCCTGGATGTACAGGTCCTGGGCCGAATGCCTTCCCCCGGGGCCCTTCGTGATCCATCCCAGGGCATTTGCAGATGGACAGACACATCATGTGTCTTCCCCGGCCTCCTTGGCCCTACCACCGTCAGGAGGGACGTCTTACCTGGTGCAGTCTATCACGGAGCGCAGGCGGTGGGCAATGAGCAGTACTGTACACTGTGTAAACCAGCGCCGGAGGGCCGCCTGCATCTGCATCTCCGTCCCTGGGTCCACGGAGGCGGTCGCCTCGTCCAGGATGAGGATCTGGGTTTTCCGGAGAAGGGCACGCGCCAGGCACAGGAGCTGCTTCTGACCCACGCTGTGAATAAGCTTCATGGTTAGGCTAAGTAGGTGCCCTGAGTTAGTATAGGCCCGTCTACAAGCTGGCCCTGGGGACAGCTGCAGATGGAGCCTGTAGGTATTTGTCCTCATCCCACCACGAGGACCCAAGTCTTCAGGGGTGGGACGAGTCCATTCCTGTTGTCTTAGTGTAGGTTGACTGTGGACAAGTCATCCCCACCTTCTGGGCCTTGGGAGCTCCACCCTAAGAAAAGGCTGTTTTCTTCTCTCTGCAGGAGCATGTATATGTGCATGCATCTGGAGGCCAGCGGCTGAGTCTTCCTCAACCACTCTCTGCTTTATCAACAGAGGCGGTCTCTCCTTGAACCCAGGCTGACCTAGCTCATCTGTCTGGCTAGCTTGTTTCAGGGATCCCCATCTCTGCATCCTCAGTACTGAGATGACAGGCAGTTGCTCAGCCTGCCTGGCTCTTACCTGCATCCAGGAGATTCGAACTCTGGTTCTCCCACTTGCTCAACAAGCACTTAACCCACTGAGCGTCTATCTCCCAGCCTCTGTCATAACATGCTAAGTGTTTAAGTGGACTATTGTCACCTTTGTGTCTTCTTTGTTTGAAACAGGATCTTAGCATGTAGCCCTGGCTGGCCTGAGACTCCCTGGGTAGACCAGTCCTCACATTCACAGAGATCTGCCTGCCTCTGCCTTCTGAGTGCTGGGATTAAAGGTGTGGAACACACTCCTACTTGGTTCTGTTTCTTTTGAGGCAGCATATCATCTCACTATGTAGCCCAGGCTGGTCTCACACTTGAACTCTTCCTGGCTCAGCCCTTGAGCGCGGGGATCACAAGCCTGCACCACGAGAACCAGCTACGGATAATGATACTTCAGGACGCTAACCTCACACTGGGAAAGGCTGGGGCTGGGGAGCAGCCCAGCCTAGAGCATTTCCTCAGTAAGCACAAGGCCCTAGTTAATGGCCCTACACTAGAAGAAAACCAGTACAATGTATCTCCCCAGCCTCTGTTAACCAGTACAATGTATCTCCCCAGCCTCTGTTAACCAGTACAATGTATCTCCCCAGCCTCTGTTAACCAGTACAATGTATCTCCCCAGCCTCTGTTAACCAGTACAATGTATCTCCCCAGCCTCTGTCTATAATATATGTATTTCCTTAAAATATCCTGGCAGAAGGCATTACTAGAGAGATGATGGTTCAGGCAGGAAAAAGCCTGCCCCTCAAACACGAGGACTCTAGATCAGACCCAACGCGCACATAAAAGCTGGTCACAATGGCACACGTCTGTGATCTCAGCTCTGGGAATGCAGAGGCAGGAGGAACCCCGTGAGCCTGGCCCAGCAGCCTAGGAGAAGCACTGAGCATCAGGTTCAGCAAGAGACCCTGTCTCAAGAAATAGGGTGGAGAGCTACAGAGTTCACACACACACACACACACACACACACACCATCACTCAGCCACAACAAATCTGAGACCAGTTTCAGACACCAAGCATAGTATTTCTGTAGCAAGGCTGAAGGGACTGTGGCCAGCACTGACATGGGAGCGCGGCTCTGGCAGGCCTTGCTCTTCCCTCCCATCCCCCCTGCCTTGCTGCAAAAACATAATCTGTATTTGCGAAGCTAGCCACCGAGGTCTAGTCTCTATTTCGGTTGCTCCCACCTTCTTATGCTGAGTACCAAGATCCACTATTGAAATACTCAAGTGGGCAATCAAAAGCCCCCCACCGCCCCAGCCATCCTAATTAACATACCCAATCAGAATGGAACACCTCATCTAACACAGGGGTTCCCCTTATAACTTTCTGAACCGCCATTTTCCTATGTGCTATGCCTGGGGCACATAAATCTCCTTCGTGTTGAGAACTTGGTGTGGGAATTTGGTCTTGGTGGGTGTCCTTTCCCTTTCAAAAATAAATATGGAGTAGGAGCAAAGGTCTAGGCTGGGTTCTGCCATGGGAAAAGATCATGGCGCAGAGATCGGGAGGGCTGGGACTGCAGGAAAGGACTAGGACCTGCAGTAGATGTCCAGACTGCCCCCACCCTTGCCCACGTCCTTCTGGCCCTGCCGTCGGTGGACGGCCATACCTCAGGTCATCTCCCTGGCCCGCACACTCATACTGTAGTTGGCCGGGCAGACTGCTCACGAAGGCCTTGAGCTGCACCGTCTCCAGCGCTGCCCAGATGCCTTCATCTGTGTGCTCCTGAAGCAGGTCCAGGTTCATCCGCAGAGAGCCTGGGAACAGGACAGGGTCCTGGCCGGAGGGATCCCAGGTCAGAACGGGGACATACCATAACTCTCTCCTCCGCTACCTCTCTCCCAGGGTCCTAGGCCTCACCTGAGGGATGATGGTGATTCGGGACCGCAGTGTGTGCAGCCCCACATGGGTGATGGGGACCCCATCGATCCAGATGTCACCCTCAGCAGCCTCCTGAAGCCTCAGCAGGCCCCAAGCCAAGGAGGACTTCCCGGCACCTGTCCTGCCCACGATGCCCACCTGCCAGGCAATGGAAGACTGAGACCCACACAGAGCGGGTCTGCCCCCGTCCTGGGGTTCATAAATACCGATCTGAAAGATTCTTTCCCTCAGAGGAGTTGTCTCTGTGCTCACCCTCCACTGAGCATGCTCTCTCAACACGATGCCCGTCCCTCCATCCCACCTCCCGTCTCCCCTCTCTGTTTCTCACTCCCCTCCTCCCATTTCCTGCGTCTTCCCCTGCATTCTGCCGTACCCGTGCCTTTACCTTCCAGCCCCTGGGTTTTCTTCCACCCACCCGTCAATCTTTTCTTTCATTCACTCCCCGTCTTTCCTTCCAGTCGTTCCTGGCACGTCCCCCAGGACTCAGTCTTTCCCACAGACCACCCTCTCTCATGATCTCCTATCCATCCTTCAGTGCAGCCTGCCCCGCCCTCACACAGGGGGATCCAGGGAGCCATCCCTAGAGGAAGATTAGGGCTTGTGAGATGGAATCTAAGAAACCCGAGCAGGGACTCTGACTTGGAGTCTGGTGCCTACCTTCTCCCCTGCCTGGATCTTCAGGGACACACCCCACACAGCCATGGGCAGCTCTGGTCCGTGTCTGAGCCCAAAGTCTCGGAACTCAATCTGTCCCCCAGAAGGCCAGAGAGGCCGCGCTGCACAGGAGGGCAGCCTCCAGGGAGCCTGGGTGAAGGAACAGGTTGGGCACAGGTCAGAGGAGTTGTCCCCACAACCATTTCTTAGAACCTCGGCTTCCCACCATGCCTTTCATTTGGAAACCACTCCAGGCAATCCTTGCACCGTTTCATCATTTTGGGACAAGGTCTCTGTCTATGTGCCTGGCTGGCTTCTAACATTCTTGTAACACACACTAACCTCTAACTCACTATTTAATCCAGACTGTCCTCCAAATCCCCATTTATCCCAGCCATGTTCCAACTCTCTATGTAACCAACACTAATCTCTGACGTGTTGCGCAGCTACTGCGTTATGTAGCTAAGACTGGCTTCTAGCTTACTGTGTAGCCCAGGCTAGCCCCTAACTTGCTATGTCTCCCAGGCTAACTTCTAATTTCCTACCCAGCATAGCTTCTGTTTAGCTCAGGCTAGCCTCAAACTCACCACATAGACCAGGCTAGGTTCATACCTAGCAGCAATCCTCCTGCCTCACCTTCAGATGCTGAGGTTTAGTTGTGGGCTGTTGCATTCAGCTTGCTGCCACATTTGCATGGCCGCTCTGTCCCTGTGGCATTGCTGCCATACTCCTGTGTCATGCGCCACTGATCTGTTTTGACGCACTGCACCTGTGAGGCTGGCCTGTCCCTCCCTGCCTTGCTGCTTGGCTGAAATGTCACTGTGCAGCATTGTTCTCTGCCTCAGTGATGGGCTTGTCCTGTCCTGTGCTCTGCTGACACTGTAAGGTCATCGGTAGCATGAGGGAACACTCCCACCCCCTGCTCTTGCAGGGACACTGTCACTACTGCTTGGGTGACCTAACCTGCCCAGTGGAGCTAGGAAGCAGGGTTTTAACTCTTTACCACCGCTGCTGCCCTGGCTGTGACTTCGTCCCACAGGGATGTTGCTTAGTGGGAAAGGAAGAGGGCAGGCCCCACCCTGAACCCACACTCCCTCATTCCCTCTCCTGATCGTCACCTCCTTGGGGATGCGGGCATAGTCCTGCATACGCTCCACGGCCACCATGCTGTTCTCCACATCTGTCCAGCTGCGGACCACCCACTGCAGAGTCTGTGTCACCTGGTTTGAGACGACACCTCAGCTGGGCTCCTCTGGGTCCCCATAAACCCTCCTCCCTACCCAGAGGCCAGGGGAGGCAAGGAAAGAGAGGCTGTGGGAAAAGGGAAGTTGAGGACCTGGGCCCACAGAGGTGGGGCTTGGCTAATAAGACAGTGCGTAGAGCAAGTGGGTGATACTCTCCCAAATCCACTGGCCCAAAACAGAGAGAGGGGGACCAGAGAGTGTGCCCAGTCTTCCCAGAACATCCAGCAAGATCTGGGTCAGTGGGTTCCATTCAGGCAGCTTCCAGAGAGGGGCTAGACCTCCCTAGATTTCTACTCTGAGCCTCCAAGGGCCTTGCCAGGGCCTATGAGCAGTCCCTTGGCTGGCCCTGCCTCGTATCTACTCCTTCTGGTACATTCTCTGTCTGTGCTGGCCTCACGCAGTGGGGACAGCTGCCATGTGACCCTGCTGTTCCTGCTACTGGTTCTGCCCAGAGCATTGACTCCAAAGGAGATTTGAACAGAAATTTATGAAACTCTTGGGGCAACAGCTGCTTTATCTGATATTGTTTGTGTAGATATGGGGGAGTTGAGGGGAGGAAGGGGAGAGAGAATGTGTGTGTAAGAGAGGAAAGAATGTATGTGTAAGAGTGTGTCTGTGATAGTGTGTAAGCAGTGTGTAGAAGGAGAATGTGTGTGAGTGTGTGTAAGAGTGTGAGTGTGTAAGCATGTGTGAAAAAGAAGAGAGAGAATATGTATGAGAGAGTGTGTATGTGTGTGTTCGTGGACAGATATTGCATATTATCAATAACTAAGAACAAACACACCACTGGAACTAGCTCTCAACACTCTTTGCCTGTCTCAGCTAATCTACAGGATGTTCGAAATGGCAGTGCTGGCCCATTATTCAGATGGGCATGCAGAGGGTCTTGAGCTATTTTCTTGAAGTCCACTCAAAGTTCCCTGAGAACTGTACTTCCCTAGTTGCGGGCAGTAGAGACTCAGGAGGCCTGGGAACTACTCCAGCAGGGGTCCATCCATCTCGGATTCTGACCTACCCCCAGCCAGGGGTAAGATGCTGGAGTACCTGGAGGGCAGCAGAGACGGAGAAGCCCACGAGGCCGGCACTCAGGTGAGCCTTGCTCAGCACAGCACATGTAGCAGCCACAAACACCAGGCCGTTCCCCAGGAGCTCTAGGTTGGTAGCCAGCCACCTGTAAAGGGAAAGTCAGCAACCTTCAGATGAAGATGTAGAACTCTCAGCCCTGCCTGCACCATGCCTCCCTAGATTCTGCCCTGCTCCAACCTAGATGATGATGGACTGAACCTTTGAACCTGTAAGCCAGCCCCAATAAAATGCTATCCTTATAAGATTTGTCTTGGTCACGGTGTCTGTTCACAGCAGTAGAACCCTAACTAAGACATATGTGCTCAACAGATGCATTCTCAAGGGATAGATACACTGTATCTTCTACCTCAGTGAGCTCCATTCTGGCATTCATTCAATCGCTAAGTGTGCATGGAGTATAAGATCGGCAAGTTCTCAGAGCTGGGGGGCTAGCCTCAACTCACCTAGCCTCTCATGTCCCTGGGAGGGGAGAAGATACTGTTTCCATTTGATAGCTGATGAAACTGAGGCTCAAGGAAGGCTGGAGGGTGCCAGGCACGGACGCTTTAACCCTTCCGGCCAACTCGAATGTGACAACAATTGAGTAAATGAAGCCCAGAGAGGTCATGCAACTTGTTCAGAGTCTACCAGCTTGAAACGGGCAAAACTTGAACTTGTCTTGCTCTTTCTTGATGGAGAATTAAAGGTACCAGCTCCCTGTCAGCAAGGAAACAGAGGTCGGCATGGTTGCCTGGCAACCATCCTTTCGGTACCTCCAACCCATTGAACGCCAGGGGCTTTGGCTGTTCTGTGTTCAGAAGTTCTGAGTGGGACTCCGCCTCAGATGGTCCCTAGCTTGTGTGGCTGTGGTCAAGCCGTGTGGCCCTCTCTAACTACACAGTGCAACTCTTGTGGGGAGGGGGTTCCAGGTCTATTCTGACCCCAGGCTCTTCCTACCTGTCAGCCACCAGTCTCGGGAAACTGACCCTCTGGTTCTCATCCATGAGGGCGTCGTGCTGAGTCGTGAAGGGTCCCTGGGCCCGGAAGGCCCTGACCACCAGACTGCCCTGGAAGGTCTCAGCCATGTGGGAGCATACGGATGAGTAGCTGGCCGACTCCAGACGTCTCAGCTGGCAAGATGTGGCCACATAGAGGCTCTGTGGTGGGAGAAGGGAGAAGGGGTGAGACACTGAGAGGGAGCTTCGAGCGTACAAGGAGCCGATTGCTCGCCTTCTCTGTAGCAGGGGTGATTCGACAGTTGCTGAATGTAGCAACAGGACCCGGTTCAAAACCATCACTGTCTAATGTCAAAGCCTCTGCCCCAAATCAGGTGGACTACCAGCAGTCATGGTTGCTAAGGAGGCTACCCTCAGTAATTGTCCTGGACGTATGGATGGTCACGTGACCCAGCCTAACAGCACATTGGCCCTATGATTGGTTTTGGACAGGCACATGACCCATCACAGGCCAATCAAAATCTTTCCTGGGTTGGATCGCTGAAAGACTTCCTAAGCGTTGGGGAAGCAGAGCAGAGGGCAACTGAGGTATGCTTGTCCCCTGGCAAAAGCATCTTCGAGTTGAGGCCTGGCTGAGCTAGCCGGAGCCTCTCAAAGACCAGCTCAGTGAGTGTCCCATGTAGCCCAGGCTGTGTCCACGCAGGGTAGCAGAGCTTTGGGGTCCACATCTGCGTCCCAAAGAGCCGGCTACAAACATTACAAATACCCCACCCCACCGTTCCTGGCTCAGAGGCTGTTCTTTGCCTCGGGCCTTGTCTCTGGCCCTGGCAAAGGGAACAGACATTTTAATACACTATAGTCCTGCGGATGCAGTGCTGTGCTCTGCAGAGTGCAATGAGACACTGCAGCAATAAAACCCAAAGTTAGACATGAGGAGCTCTTGGGAGTGACCGAGAGACAGAGACTTGTGTGGGTTCAACAGGGGTGGTAGGGGCGGGGCTTTTAGTCTCTTCATCCCGTGGTAATCTGCAGACCTTCTCCCACTGAGCCTTGCCCAGAGGCAGGGGACTGACAGAAGTGACCTCAGCCAGCCCAAGGCTCCCCATACCTGGAACCCAGCATAGAGGAGCAGGAGAGGCAGGATGGCCACAATGGCCAGAGGCGTGGCCATCGTCACCGCCAGGCCGACCTCCAGGAGCCCAAAGGCGTAGGTCAGCAGGGACCTCAGCTTGTCCGGGATGTCCACATCCACTGTGTCCGTCTCCTTGGAAAAGCGGTTCAGCAGGTTCCCGACCGGCGTGCGCTCAAAGAAGCCGATGGGAGAGCGAGCCACGTCCCACAGGAGGCTCCGGAAAAGCAGACCTGAGGCCCGGACCCCACCCAGAAACACCGCAGCCATGGAGGCAAACAGTCCGACGGCTGCAGAGGAGGAGTTGGGAGTGGAGCGGGGTGCAGGGCTGGGCAGGTTTCCCAGTACCCAGACGACCCATTGCTCTCTCCCCAAACCCATACCTACCTCGACCTCTAAACACAACCCTATTTAAAAATACGACTCTCACAGGTACAATAAAAGAATATTCTAGATTCAGGGTGAGGCCTACCCCTGATCTTTGTATCCTAAGAACTGAGCACAGGCAGGAGACAGATGTACAGACACAGACAGAGACCGGAGAAGCCGCAACTGCTAAGGTAAACAGAGGGTTCAGAAGCCACCAGAAGCTGGGAAAGAGGTTGCAAGGGGAGGCACGGCCAAGGCGACCCTACTGTCAATTGGAGCCCCAGAGCACGGTGTAGGCAGTCACACGACTCAAGTAGCCAGTCAGAGCACACCAGCCATGCGGGTCACTGTGATTGGTTCATGGTGGTCACCTGCTTCATAAAGGGGCCAATCAAAACCTTCCCTGCGGATGAAGGCTGAGCTGGAGTGAAGCGTGGAGTGTTGGGGATGCTGAGGTGGCCTGTTGCAAGTAGGGTGGCACTGAGTCTTCAGCACCTGCTCCCAAGGTCTCCCCCAGCCTCCGCCACGAACCAGCTCTGTGGCTGGTTGGGTTTAAGATGGTCCACCTAAGTACTGTGGGAGAAAACTGTGATTCTGGAGACTACAGAATTCACGAATAACGTTTTGTTTCTTTTGAGACAGGGTCGCATGTAGCCCAAGCTGGCCTTGAACTTGCGATGTAGTAAGAGGCTAACTTTGAATGGTTGACCTTTCTGCTTCCACCTCTGGAGTAATGAGCCTTCGGGGGGCATGCTGCCAGCCCAGGCTCGCCCTAGCTAGGTAGCTAACATGTAGTTGCATGTCACCCAAATGATTCGTTCCAGCATGGCTGACTGACTGCTCACAGTCTGTCTGGATTTAACCACCATCTGCATTTAAGCAACTTCTCCCAGCTGTGGCAGACAGGTGTCGACTGTGAGGGTCCCTAAAGCCAGGGCTGATTTGCCTATTTACAAGGGAGAAGAGGCTCAGGGCGTGTCGCCGATGTGGCTACTGTCCTAGTGGATCATACTGAAGCTGCCTTTTGTCTGTAGTGCTGGGGACTGAACCCAGGGCTTCACGCTTGCTAAGCAAACACTTTACACTAAGCTATATCCTCAGACAGCCCCTCCCTCTTCACTTAGAAACCACATTTATCTTGTACACGTGTATGTGTGTGTGTGTGTGTGTGTGTGTGTGTGTGTGTTTGATCTCTACCATGTGGCTCGCAAGAACTGAACTCTAGCTAACAGGTCTGATGGCAGGAGCCTTTGCACAGAGCCATCTCCTCAGTCCCCCATTTTGTGACGGTATGCCACCAAGTTGCCCGGGCTGTCCTTGAGCCCAGGATAGTCTTAACGTATATCAGTCCTACCTTCAGCCTCTGAGTAGCTGGGGTTACCGGAGAGTGTCACAATTTCTGAGTAACTCAAATTTCATGATGGGGCCAAACCCACGAGCCCAGCAGCATTTTTTCACTGCAGCCATGTTTGAAATGTAAGGGGATGAGGGGTAAGGACAGCGGGCACTGGGACAGGGAGAACGATGCTATGTGCAAGGACACCATAGCCGGTCCTTGCCGGGACATGGCTGCTCAGTAGCCTGAGTGTGGAGGTTGTGGGGACATCTACATAAGCCAGTGCCACTCCACGTGAGGTCACAGGATGATTGGCTTAGTCGATATTTATGTTGCAATATGGTAATATCACTTTGCAGCCTGGCGTCCCCCGTGGCAGAGGCCACATGGGAACTCTTTGCACCTTGCCTTGCAGCAGAGGTGAACCTGCACCCACTTAAGGAATAATAATAATAGTTATTATATTATATAGTCATCACAAGTATATAACATATTATATAATAATAGTCATATAAATATATAAATATAAATAAATAACTAATTATATAATAAAATAGTCATTATTGTATTATATATTAGTTATATTATTTAATAATATAAAATGTATAATATGTACCATGCTATATTATACATTATTTGTTTATATTTTATATATGTTATAGAATATATACTTTATTATTTAATCATAAGATATTAATTATTGTCACTGTTTTATAGAAGGAGTTGAGTGTGATGGTACAGACCTGTAACCCTAGCGTGTAGGAGGTTGACACGGGGACCTTGAGTTTGAGGTCAGCCTGGACTGGAAGAAAAGACTGCCTCTGATTGAAAGAATAAGTTAAGCTGGGCTGGCGGGGAGGCTCAACAGGAAAAGGACTTGCTCCCAGGGCTGGTGGCCCGTGCATATCCATCCCAGGATAGCATGATAGAAGGAGAAAACCCGCTCTGGCAGACGTGACTATGAACGAGCTGCGGAGTCTGTGCGCCCATGCGCGTGCTGAAAATTAGTAAGCAAAGGAACAGATGCTTTTTTAAGGGAACAGAAAGACAAGAAAAAGGGGAGATGAGGGCAGCGAAAGAGGCGGCGCGAGTGCTGGGGAAGGAGTGTAGTCTGGGCAAAGGCGTGGTGAGTGTGGCTGTGCCCCGGGGAATGATGGGAGATTGATGTCATTCGCTAGCAAACTTAACAGACTCTTAGCAGGAAAGCTCTGTCCCCCAGACCCCACTCCCCTCCACCCACACCTTAAGGACACCGGGGATGGTTGGTCTTAGGACGTTCTAAGCAGACATTCAAGGACAGAAGGGGTGGGGTGGGAGGCGGGACTTGAGTCGTGCTCACTGACACGGGGTACCTTGCAGACAGCCAAGGAGCCCAAAGACCCAGCCGCGCAGGGCTGCATGCATCTGCTGGCCATCCACAACCGGGTCATCGGCCCAGAGACTCAGCCAGTAGCCTTGGCAGAAGGATGCCACTTGCTGGCAGAGGAAGAGGAACAGGGTGTAGGTGCAGAGGGGCGTGCCCACGGCCCGTAGGTAGCTCAGGTACGTGGTGGTTTTCACCTGTGAGAAATGTAAAGGAAGGTGGGCAGAGAAGGGAAAGAGTGAGGAGCCTGTCGGTCAGGTTCCCAAAGGTAACACTCGCAGAGCCATCTCCTCCTTCAGACCCTTGCCTCAGGATCCTCCTGCTAGAGCCCCGTGTGGGTCACGGGAAGCCATGTCTGTGTGGGGGGGTGAGTGAGGGCGGCTGAGGGGAGGCATGTATGGGTTCAGGATAAGGTGGACTGAGGGACAGCGAGGCAGTCTGGAAGAAGGGGGACTATGGATTTCACATTTGGGCTTCCCTAGTCTTGAGTGTTGATCGTAGAGACAAGAATTGGCCTGTATATACACCCTGGCTCCTTCATCTTTAAAATGAGGTTATTGCCTGCCGTCTGGCTTTTTTTGAGGGAGCAATGGAGGTGGGGTATTGTGAGGATTTAGAATCAGGGAGGTTACAATCCTGTTTGGGGCACAGTAGGTACTCTAGAAAAGTGAGCCCCCCCCGCCCCCGTTTTGTTAGAGCTGAAGCAAAAGCCCTGGTCGTTACCCGGCCAAATCGCCCAGTGTCCTCTCCAGCTGTCAGTCCGGGGCCCTCAGGGTCATCCAGAGAAGGCTCCAGATGTGCCTCTGAAGTAGTGCTGCCCTTCACAGGGGCTGCCTCGGTGGGTCTGGGCCTAGCGTTTAGAGGAAATCAGGACATGTTAGTGTCTCTTCCTACGGGGGACCGTGAGCTGCTTCCGGTGGTAGCCAGTGAGCTCTGCGGGGTCCATTCTAGCTCTCCATTCATCTGCCCAGGAAGGAGGGAGGGGCTGTGCATTCATGGACACGTGGGTGGATGGACAGAAAGTATAGATGGATAGGAAGACAGAAGATAGATGCAAGGGTGGATGGGTGTGAGAGAGATGTGGTTCCAGGGATGGATAAAAAGAAGGGTGTGTGCACTCATGGGTGTGTGTGAATGCGTGGTTGGGTGTAAATGCATGTGTGTGTGTGAATGGGTGGTTGGGTTTGAATGCATGGGTGAGTATGAATGCATGGGTGTGTGTGAATGCATGGGTGGGTGTGAGTACATGGATGTGTGAATGCATGGGTGGGTGTGAACGCATGGTGGGTGTGAACACGTGGTGGGTGTAAATGCGTGGTGGGTGTGAATGTGTGGTTGGTGTGAATGCAGGGTGGGTATGAATATGTGATGGGTGTGAATGCGTGGATGGGTAGGTGCACGGACAGATACACTGGTAAATGGATGGTCCAGGTACCATTCTTTCTCCAACATGGTAGCCAGCTCCATCAGTCTAGAGTCAGGCAAGCCTGTCCCCTGGTGCCATTTCACCAGATTAAAACAGTTGTCCACAGGGAACTCCGTCTCCTGAAGTTCCCCTCTGGCCTTGGCTTCCGTCCCATTGTTTGCCCTCAGACCCTGTCCGATAAGACATCTCACAGGTGACACTCCTGCCATCTGTGGAGTGCACGGACTGAACTCTTCTGTCCCTAGATACAAAGTGGGGTCTCTACCATTTATCACTCTTGTCTTCCCAGCACTTACCCGTCATTTATTATCCGGAGAATCATCTACCTGCCCATCCCTTCTCTATCCACCCATCTCTGCTTCTTTCCTTCCCTCCACCATCCAGCCCAGCATCCTTCCATCTGTCCATCTGTCCATGCCTCATTTGGTCTTTCCGTCCATGCATCCCCCATCTGCTCTTCCACACTCTCTTCATTCTACCCATCCATACATGTCAATCCCTGCATGGACATAGTTCATCCCTCTCCCCTCCCTCCCTCCTTGCCTCCCTCCCTCCTTGCCTCCCTCCCTCCTCCCCTCCCTCCCTCCTCCCCTCCCTCCCTCTTTTCCTCCTTCTTCCCCCTCCCTCCTCCCCTTCCTCCCTCCTCCCCTCCCTCCCTCCCTCTTTTCCTCCTTCTTCCCCCTCCCTCCTCCCCTTCCTCCCTCCTCCCCTCCCTCCCTCCCTCCTCCCCTTCCTCCCTCCTCCCCTCCCTCCCTCCCTCCTCCCCTCCCTCCCTCCTCCCCTCCCTCCCTCCCTCCTCACCTCCCTCCTCCCCTCCCTCCCTCCCTCCTCACCTCCCTCCTCCCCTCCCTCCCTCCTCCCCTTCCTCCCTCCTCCCCTTCCTCCCTCCTCCCCTCCCTCCCTCCTCTCCTCTCTCCCTCCTCCCCACCCTCCTCCTTCATCACATACACACACGTGAACATCTACCTGATCTTACTCAGGTCCCAGAGCACTGCCCTGCTTCTCAGGAGCACTCTCAGAGTGGCCATGATGTTAGCGGATCTGTCCCCATCCTCACTGTCCCCTCAGGCCCAAAGACCCCCAGCTTCCCTTGTATGCTCGTCCACTGCTGGTATAGAAGTCTGGTACACAGTGACCTGTTGTCAAAGTCTAGGTCCATGGTGAGTCCACATGTGCCTTGGGGGCAGAGGACTGGTAATAAGGGGGACAGTGGACTCTCTCGGCGTCCCCTAGCTGTGTGCTCTGGCCAGACTCCAGCCCAGCCTGCCTGGCAGAACAGGAACTGCAGTCTACATGGTCATTTCCAGTCATGCTGAGGAGCTTTCTGCTTTACTGACTGGCGCTGGCCCACTACAAGGTACTGGTCTAGAACTGACAATTTGGAGGCGTCTCACTGTCAGTTGACTGATGGATCATTTGGGGTGAATGAATTATCCATCCCCGAGCTCATAGGGGTACTAGACAGGCATGCTATAAATGATTTTGGCTGTCCCCTCTGTCTGAGGCACAGTAGCCACAAGGAAATCACGTTTTGGCCTCAGCCTGGTCACCCCTTGCTGAGCACCAGTGAACCCACCTCTCTGGTCTGTGCGCGGGTTTCCCACCTCCAGGGAAGCTTCCAAGGTTGTCACTGGTGGCCTCAGCGTGCGCTCCTGCAAGGGTCAAGAATGTCAGCGAAGCCACGCCATAGTCCAGATGCTGGCTTTGACACCCCCAGCTGTGGTGCTTTGATCTCTCTGAGCAAACATTTCCTAGCACAGTCCCCGCTGCAGCTCTAGCAACCTTTCTCTGCTCCCGGCCCTTCCCCGGGGTCACGCAGAAGCATTATTGGTTCATCCTCTTTCATTCATTCAGAAAACACTGAGCCCACGCCATGGAGCTGGGAAAAGCGTGGTTACTGCATATGGTCAGGTTGCCTCTCCTCCCGCAACACACTTGCCTAGAATGTTCTTTCCTAGCTAACTCACATGACCCCTCAGGGGCCAGATCCCCCAGGCACAGCCTTCTATCTGATGTTTCCCAGGTTGGGTCAGAAATCTCTGAGCAGAAATACTTAGCTCCAGACCTCTGAACAAGAAATAGCTGCTATTACAGACCACTGAAGCATGGGTGATATTTGCTGTGCAGCCCTGTCACAGAGAAAGCTGTCCAATGCACATGGGCAGGTTCTGAGCTCAAACTGCCATCTTTAAGCTTAAAAACAAAAAATGACGCTGTGAGTCAATTGTAAAGTGCCGTGGTGGTTTGAAGGAGAATTACCCTGTGAGACTCATTCTTTGGAGCACTGAGCCCCAGTTGTTAGAACTATTTGAGAAGGATTGGGAGGCGTGGCCTTGTTGGAGGAGGCGTGTCGCTGGCAGCAGGCTTTGAGAATTTTCAAAGCCCAAGTCATTTCCAGTCTCTCTCTCTCTCTCTCTCTCTCTCTCTCTCTCTCTCTCTCTCTGCCTTGTGATTTGTGTCTCAAGATGTTATCTCTCAGCTACCATGCCTGCCTGCTGCTATTATACTCCCCACCATGATCATGGACTCTAAGCCTTTGAACCATAAACCCCAAATAAACTCTTTCTTCTATATGTCGTCTTGGTCCTGATGTCTTATTACGGTAATAGGAAATTAACTAAGACAGATGTTTCCCTTTTTTTTGTACAAGTGTGTGTGTGTGTGTGTGTGTGTGTGTGTGTGTGTGTGTGGTGTGTATGTACACCATATGGGTACACATGTGTTCATGTATGTGTATATGTGTATGCATGAGGACAGTCTTGAGTGTTGTCTACCTTGTTTTGTGAGACAGAATCTCTCCCTGGCTTAGAACTCAGGCAGCTAGGCTGATGGGGCAGCAAATCCCATGAGTCCTCCTGCACCAGTGTCCCCAAAGCTGGGACTGTGTGTGCTACCACGCCCAGCATTTCACATGGTGCAGAGGACTGAACTCAGGCCCTTCTGTAGCAAGGCTCTTTGCCAGCGGAGCCATCTCCCCAGCCTACCATTTAGGGGCAATGCTGAGCAGATGTTTCTAGACAAGGCAGGACCAAGACCAGGAGTAATGTTAAGGCAAGAATTGAAGACATGGGGGACAGCATGTCCTACCAATTAAAAAACATCTTCTCTGACACCTAGCAGTTTGGCTCTGTGGCCTAGCCCTGTTGACAACAAGCCACACATGTACGTAACCTTGGGCTACTTTCTTAACCTGCAGGCCTCAGTTTCTTCATCTGTGAAATGGAGACAATCAGGCCCCATGCTGACTCGGTGAAATGAGTGATGTGTCTCGGTTGGTATTTCTCACTGAGCTCATGGGCAGTGGTACTTCTGCATTCCAGAGGGTAAACACCAAACTTCCAGAAGTAATCACTCCCTGAAGTATCTTTTTTAGCATCTTTGAGCCTAGACACAGGACGCTACTCTGGGGCCACAGGTGTAGCCTTCATTTTCCTCATCTGCACAAGGGCAGTGGTGGCCGCCCCCACCTCAGAGGGCTCTTGTAAGGATCAAGTGGAGTATTGTACGTTAGGGCCGAAGACATGGCCATGTTGGTAAAGAACTTGTCCCCAAACCCACAGAAAAAGCCAGGCACGATTGTGCATGCTTGTAACCCCAGCTCTAGGAAGGTGGGGACAGAAGGGTCCCTGGAGCTCACTGGCCAGCCAGTCCAGCAGAACCAGGGAGCCTTAGATCCTAATAAGCTGAGATAGTCTCCAACCACATACGTACACACACGGGAACACACATGTGCACCTACACACGTAAACACGCAGAGAGAACCAAGGGTGTCCTTGGCTTCTGGTGGGAGAGGGGTGGCCTGCATGCAGGGACACAGTGCCAGGCGGGTCCTCAAGATGGGTATGGTTAAGGCACTCCACCCACCAGCGGGACCCTTGCAGCCTCTGCCCGGAGGGAGCCAGGCACAGAGACTCAGCCGGTACCTCCTTCTCCTTCGCCTGCAGGCTGCCTGGTTCCATCCAGAAGACCTGCCAGGGCTCCGTTCCTATGCAAAAGGTCCTGGTAGGAGCCCATCTCTGCGATGGTCCCGTTGGCCAACACCAGGATCCGGTCAGCCTGGGGCAGGACGTGCAGCGTGTGTGTTACGAGGATCCGAGTCTGGACAGGGGAGGGCAGAAGTTACACGTGCTGGAGTGTCCCCGGGTGAGGGAGTGAGAGAGCCTCTTCCTATGTGCCTGCACTTCTGGAAAATCCCATACCCAAAGAGAGTAGTGTGAGCATTTCAAATTTAGAAGATGTAGGCTTCAGACCAACCTCCGAGAGCTTCGCATGCTAATGGGGTCTTGTGGTCATCTGAGAATATAGCAAGTGGACACACATTATGAAACTCTTTTTGAGTCAGGGTTTCGTGTAGCCCAGGCTGGTCTTGAACTCACTCTGTGGCCAAGTGCTCTAACTGCCTCTCTGTTGCTGTGACAAACATGACCAAAAGCAACTTAAGGGAGGACAGGATTTATTCAGGTTACACATGGTCGATCACGGAGGGAAGTCTGGATAGGGACTTGAGGCAGGAACCTGAAGGCAGGCCTGCCTCCTATTCCATGTGCTATTACCCCCAACCCGGGAACTCACTCCCAGCCCAGGAAGTACAGCAGGAGCCATGACGGTGTGGCTTGTTGGGTGGTTCCCTCAAAGGACCATGCTTAGCTTCACTGCACAGCCCAGGGCCACATGCCTAGAGACAGCGGTCGTGATGTCCACAGAGGACTGGGCCCTCCTACGTCAGTTAACAGACACGCCCATAGGCCAGTCTGATCAAGAAATTCCTCAATCAAGGCTTTCCTCCCAATGACTAGGCTGTGCTGACTTATCGGTTAAAGCCAACAGTCAAGGATAACCTTGACTTTCTGATCATCCTGTCTCCACCCCCTAATGGGTGGACTACAGGCATGCTCCGTGGCACTGGTTCATGAATGTTGGGGCGCAACTTGGGGCTCTGTGCATGTAATATAACCACTGAGCCACATACGGTCCTGGGAATACGTTACACTTAATACGCCGAGCATCAAGGTTCTGCCGAGAGGTATTTCTCAGAGTTTGCTTTTTCCTCCTCAAGATGCACAGCATACAGAGCCACAGTTCACGGCTACAACTAGCACCATGAGAAAGTATTGGGACCCCAGGGAAGGATCGAAATCTATGTCTCTTAAAAAAAATTGATTATGTGCCAATTTTAGACCATTGGAAACTTGAGACATTATGAATAGTTTGACCACTGGGATTTGGGGAGCTGTTTGTTACACAGCATCTTTGCAGGAAACGCTGACCGATACAGAGAAGGAAACTGGACTGATAAGACAGTCAGTCCTTGGTTAGGACAGAACTCCACTTACCGTACCCTGGAGCAGTCCGCCGGGTCCGATGACCTGTTTGAAGACCTGCTGGCTGACATGAGCATCCAGGGCCGAAAGGGGGTCATCCAACAGGTACACAGCAGCCTTTCTGTACACAGCGCGAGCCAAGCACAGCCGCTGCTTCTGGCCCCCAGAGAGATTCATGCCCTGGGGACACGAGCAAGACAGGGGCTCAGATCCACGTCTGCTGGTGACATCAGAACCAGGAGGCTGGACAGTGATGGCGCACACCTTTAATCCCGACGCTTGGCAGGCAGAGGCAGGTGGATTCCTGAGTTCTGGGATAGCCTGGGCTACAGGGTGAAATACAAAACCATGACAGCAACAGGACAGAATGGCATAAACAAGGGACACCCTGGCTCATTCAGTCCGGGGCAGCTCGAGGTGCCTTGGGTCAGGCTTGGCTATAAACACTGAGCCACAACTCTTGCTGGCCTGAGCCTGCTTCCCCCTTCCCAGTCTCCCTTCTGGGGACACCATGTGCACTGTGTTCCATCAACCCCCCCCCCCGTCTCTCTTCCGGGTCCCTGTCACCTACACACCCAGTCCCTATTTGCGTTCAGCCAGTGCCCAGCCATGGCTGCTCTACTGGGATGTACCTGGCTGTGGGGCTCTAGAAGTACCCACGTTCCTTCTTTCCTGTCCCTTTCTAATGAATATGCATTGGGAGAGCTGACAAAGCAGGCCTGTCCTTGAAGGTGACAAGAGGAGGGAGGTGTATCCCAGGGAGACTGATTTCCCGCTGGGAAAGAGCATAGCCCTGGACTATGAGTGCGCAGGGTGGGGTCCCTGTAGCTGGAGAGAGCAGGAACAGGGACGTATGACCAGAGAGAGAAAAATGGGCTCACACAGAGGCTCACATGGTCAGAACTTTGGCTCTGACTCTGAGGGGAAGGAAACCTGAGAGTTCTAGAAGGAGAGAGGGAGTAAGGGCCTGTTGGCACAGTGCTTTCTACCTGCTGTGCTGGGATTGGTCTTAAGGGAGAAGAGATGGAAACTAGGGGCCCTGAGACAGCTGTGGTGACATGCTTGTCATCTTAGGACTCAAGAGGCAGAGACCAAAGGATCAAAAGTTTTAGACCCCAGCTGGGCATGGTGGTACTTAATCCCAGCACTCAGGAGGCAGAGGCAGGCTGATCTCTTTGAGTTTGAGGCCAGCCTGGTCTTCATAGTAAGTTCCTATTACACAAAGAGACACTGTCCAAAATCAGGACACCTTTCCCCAAAGTCCTAGATCCCATCTCAAACCAAAAACAAAGCGGGGGCTGTAGCTCAGAAGGGAAGCCATTGCACAGAATCTGCAAAGGCCTAGGTTTGATCTCCAGTTTCCTAATGCAGGGTCAGCCCACATTTTCTAGGCTGGACCAGGGAGTAACTCCCATAAAGTTTGAAGGCCATCTGATGTCTGTCCCAGTTACCCAGCTCTGACCTCTGAGAGCAAAAACAGTTGTAGACCACAAGCCACTGGATAGATGGTTGTGTCCCAATAAAACTTTATTCACAAAAACAAGTAGTGGGCCAGATTTTGTCCTTAGCTGGTTGGTTCTATAGCTTTAGAAGCCTGTGTGGGGATTGTCTCGGCTCAGATACATTGGCGAGGCCAAGAGAGAGGAAGTGGTTTGATTAGCATCACCATGCAGGCAATCTGTTCTCTTTTTGTCTTTGTTTTGTTTTTTTTTAATTAGTGTCTTTCAATAACTGAACAGTGATGTGTGTTTGGCCCCGACCTGGAGTCTCCTTCCCCTCCCCCTTTCTGTCCCTACTGTCCCCCATCTTCCTACCCTCAGGTCAGGGAAGCATATGATCCTAGGGTCTCCTCACCTGCTCCCCTATTGGGGTGTGGACGCCTTCAGGGAAGCTGGCCACATCAGACCCCAAGGCACAGGCTTCTAGAACTTTCTGCAACCAGGGCAGGTCCAGCTCCTGCCTGAAGCACACATTCTCCACCACAGAGGTATTCTGCACCCAGGCCTCCTGAGGCACGTAGGCCACGGAACCCTGAAACACTCCTTACTGTTGGTAGCTCGTAGGAGAGTAGGGAAACTTGGGTGCTCAGAGGGAGGGAGGCTGAGCCAGGGAATGAGGGATCCTGGCTGTGAGGGAAAGACGTGCGTGCGGCATCTCTGAAGATACACCTTAGCGGCTGGGGCAGGGAGGAATGGGGACGGTCTTACCTCAATGCTCACAGACCCTTCTACCTTCAACAGCTCCCCAAGCAGGGCAGACAACAGGGAGGACTTCCCAGCCCCCACTGGACCCACAACAGCCAGCAGACAGCCCTGGGGCACGGTGAGGTTGATCCTGACAATCCAGGGGAGATGAAGCCCTGAAGACCCAGCCTGGGTATGTATAGAAGGGGGGGGGACCCCAGACACACCCACCCCATCCTTAATGACCCCAGGGCCATTAAGAGGACATATAGGAAGTTTCCTCCCTGATCCTTGCTTGGCTATTGGAACCACCTTTCTTCTGCCTTCTGAGCACATCAGATGTGCAGATCCACGGGTGCACACACGCACTCACACACAGAGAGACCTTGGCGTGAGGGCTTGGCTGTTGTAGTCTCTTGCTCAGGCCTTTGCAATGCATGCCTGCCTGCTCTCCCTGCCTCTGCCCCAGGCTCCTCCTCCTGCCCATCTCCTGCAGTCAGCCCTTACACAGAAACCACAGGGACCTGTTAAAGAGTAAGTCACGGCTAGACGTGGTGACGTCCACCTATGGTCCCGGCACTAAGGAGCCAGAGGCTGGCGGATCTCTGAGTTTGAAGCCAGCCTGATCTACAGAGTGAGTGTCAGGCCAGCCAAGACGGCACAGTGAGACTGTGTTTCAGAAAACCAAATCAGTTTATAACCCTTAAGTTCTGGGGAGCTTGAGTTATACCCAGCTATGCTCTTCAAGCTTCTGTTTCTGCTTCTACGTCTGCTCCTTCTCCTTCCTCTTTCTCCACTTCCTCTTCCTTGTCTTTTCTCTCTTTCTCTTTCTTTTCCTCCCTCCCTCCCTCCCTCCCCTCTTTCCTTTTTCTTCAAGACAGGATTTCACAGTGTCACCCTGGCTGTCCTGGAACTTGCTTTGTGAACCAGGCTGACCAACTCAGAGATCCGCCTGCCTCTGCCTCCTGAGCGCTGGGATGAAAGGTGTGCTCAGTGCTTCTTAAGCATAGTTCAGTGGCTTTCGGCGGGCGTGATCTTGCCTTAGTTGGGTGGAATCATTTGGCAACATCCAGAGGTGTGTTTGTCCCACAGCTGATTGGGGACAGCGTTCAGTAGCTTTCAGTCCTGCCAAACATATTACAAGGCCCAGGACAGCCCGGCGGTAAGGAATTCTCAGCCCAAATATCACAGGGTAAGACTGAGGGGGAGCCTGGGTCTTTGCTTTTGGTCTCCCTGCTGTTCAAAGAGCCTTCCCCTGACCTTGGTTACACTCTCAACTGGAAGGCCGACCTATCCACACGGCCAGCTTTGTCCCTTCCCCAGACTTTCCACTTTGTCCCATGTCCATCCAGATGTTACCCCAAGAGAGCTGAGCCCCCCAGCCTTCCCTCTGTCACCAACATCTAGAACAGAGCCTGTGAACAGCAAGAGAGTTCTCAGTGACACTCCCGAGAGTACGGGGTGAGGTGGACACACATGGGCAGACTTTCTCTCTCTTTGTGGGGTATCTTGGGGATGGGTGACAATGACCTTAAATGGATACAAGAGGCACAGAAAGAGGTCACAGCTGATGAGGCTGGGCCTCAAGGCGCCTCTTGGTCAGGTGGGAAGCAGGGGTGTCACCTGCCCGATGGGGGATGCTCAGGTACCCTGTGTCCCGTCTATAGGGCTGTGTCATGCAGGAACCCTTGCCTCTCTGCATAGAACCCTGGCCTGGCCTGGCCTCCAGACCCAGGTAGAACACTTTCTCATAAGCCAAGAGCATCTCTGTGGGGATTCATACCCGTGCAGGCAGGGCGGGCTCGCCTGGGACCACGCAAAGGTGCCGTTGTGTACAGAGATTCCGTCCTTCGAGGCTGCAGGACACAGGAAGACAGTTACAGGGGTACTGCCCTCCAGACGTCCCGGTGGTCAGTGTTCAAGGCCTCAAAGGCACCAACCCCGGAACATCATTTCAGCTAGAAACATAGCAAGGTTCTGCCACCTACTGACTTGACAGTGACCCTACCACAGGGACAGGGACAGGGACAGGGACAGGGGCAGGCGGCCTCAGCCAGGGATTCAAATCCCGTCTGCTACCTTTTTTTTTTCCCCTCACATAAATAATGTTTGAGTTGGTTATGGTGACTCATGCCTGTGTAATCCTGGCACCTGGGAGGTTGAGACAGGAGGGTAATGAGTCAGAGGCTAGCCTGGGCTATAGAGTAAGTGTGATGCCAGCTTGGGCTAAATATGAAGATTGTCAGTAAAGTTTTTATTTATTTATGTGTTTTGGTAAATAAATAAGTAATCTCAGTGTGGTGGTTTGTGCCTGTAACCCCAGTATTTGGGAGGTGGAGGCAGAAAAATCATGAGTTCAAATCCAACCTTAGCTACATAGCAAGTTCAAGGCCAGTCTGGTTTACAATACTCTGTTTCCAAAAGCCAAAAAATGGAGGGGGGGTCAGAGAGATTAGTTAGTAACTAAGAGCACTTGGCTGCTCTCCTAGAGGACCCAGGCTAAATTTCTAGTATATACACATGGCAACTCACAACCCTCTCTAACTCCAGTTCCAGGGGATCTGACGCCCTCTTCTGTTCTCCCTAGGCATCAGATGCTCACAGGTACACAGACATACATGCAAGTAAAAATCCTTATATATATAGAATAAAAATAAATTACTTCTTCTAATTTTTAAGCCAGAAAGTTAAATAAGTAAATAAACATATTAATTTTGCAAACATTCTAGTCTGACTGAGTTACTTGGATTAATATGATCTCCAAGACAGCCTCCCATCCCCCGAAAGCAGGTGCTTGGACCCTGCAGATGGGCACCAAGGCTCTAACATGTCAGAGATGGGATTCAGATGTGTCCCTGGGTTGGGGCATCCATCCCAAGGACAGGGTTTTAAGTACCAGTGGGCATTTTCCAGATAAGCAGGTTGACCAGATGTCTCAATGATACTGAGTGGGAAGCTCTCCTCTGGTGACTGGTTATTCTCAGCCCTTCTCCCCTGAAGCAATTAAAGTCACATAGGCAGTGGCTGAAACTGAGTGGGGTGGAGGTAGAGAGAGGATTGAGCAGGAGCTGGGGAGGGGTTGAGGGGTGGGGGAGGGGAGCTGGCTAACTAGAGTTTGTGAGTTCCCACACTGACGCTGATTTGAGCCTTTAGCTTAACCACACGTCTGTGGTTTTCTCCCCAGACTTATGCGCAAGGGTACGTTTTGGATGGGGTACCTGCTTCTGAGCACCTAGGTGGCACCCCACAGTGCTTCACTAGACATCACTGCACACTGGCAGAAGATGTTGGGCACCAGGTGACATGACATCGAGATCTACATCACATACGGTGTCTCCGTCCCCCTCCCCCTGCCCAGCTCAGCACTCACGGCATCTGGAGGGGCTCGAGACCACGCCACTGGGGTCTACTTCTTCCAGGCACAGGAAGGCAGCCAGCCGGTCAAAGGACACCCGAGCCTGGAGATACAAGAGCGGGCTAGTCACCAGACTAGAAGGGCTTCCTGGGGAAGGCTTCCTGAAGACCCAGCCCAACACTTTGCACTTGTTAGATTCTGGGACGTCTGTAGGCCGTAGAAAACAACGACCTCTACGTGGGTGGGGACTTCTCTCTGCTCCTCAATCCAAAAGAGAGACTGGAACAAACCAGCTGCCTCCAACTAAGGTTGAGAAAGGAAGAGCACCTTTCCCAACAGTACCCAGCAACAATGCGGAGTAACTTCCAACTCTGTCCACTGGGGGGGTGCCCTTGAGCAACTATTGAACACCTATACTTGGTGACTGGAGGTGACCTTGGCAATAAAGAAGGCCTGGGGCTGAGGACATAACTCAGTGGGGCAAAGTTCTTGCTGTGCAAGTATAATGTCCTGGGTTCAAATCCCCAGTGTCCGCATAAAAGCTGGTCATGACGGCCCATGTCTGTCATCCCAACATTTGGAGAATGGAGCTCTCTGGCCCGGCAGTCTGGGTTCAGTGAGAGACTTTGTCTCAAAAACTGAGGTGAGGCAGAGGGAAGGATCACTATCATTAAAGATTTTTTTCTTTAACAAATAAAAAAAACCAACCAAACAAACAAACAAAAAAAACCTTGCTATTCTAGAAGCTTCCATGTGTATATGCATGCAGGTATGTGTATAGGATTTAATTGGAGTTACCCTACATAAGGGACAATGTTTCTCTCATAAACCATGTATTACTTAATAAGATGCCCAGTGTCAGATGTGGGATGCCTCACCTCTGGCCTAAGTGCCCACCAGAGTTTGAGGGTAAGACCCTATTGCCTAAGGGACAATGTACTTTGGTCACAGGGCCAGCTTTCATAGTACCAGGGAGGTGCTATGCAGGCTGCTAGAGGAAGAAGTTAGCGACTCTCTTACCTAGAGATCCCTGTGAGCTCTGATGACTATAATGGAAAGACGTGTCCCTATGCAACAGCATTGTGCATGTCATTGGGTAACCAAAGGTTTTCTGATGGGATTTCAGGCCTGCTCCACAGGTGGAAATGCACATCTGGCACTCCACATCTGGATAATAACCCATGGTTGGGGAGCTTATAGGCTGTAGGAATGAACCCACCACTATCACATTGCCAAGTGGACTTTATATTAAACTGTCTTCGAAGCGTGTAACTTTATACCTAACATTGGTGCAAATCTCAGACCTTGGCTAACGCAGAAACGTACACCTGGTCGGAAAGCAGAGAATCGTCTGCGAAGAGCTCACCTACAGATGTGACTTCTGTACCACAACTCAGCCAACATCATGGAAGGCAGAGCAGGAAGACTGGAAGAGCCGGAGGTCAGGAAGGATGTGAGGGAAACAGTGTCTGAGGGAAACCGTCTGATGGACAGGACAGGAGCGCTGCCCCCAAGAAGTCACAGCAGCTGTGGCTGCCTGTGCAAGACCTAGCCGGTCAACCTAACGTGGCCGAGGGAGGCACCTGTGAGCCCCCATGTCTAGCTAAGGGGCTATGGGTAATTAGTAACTTCTGAGGGAGAGCAGATGTGTTGGTTAGTTTATATCTCCTTGACATAAGCCCAAGTCATTTGGGAAGAGGGACTCTCGCTTGTGGAAACACCATGAAAACGCAGACCCATAGACAAGTTTGCGGGAGGTGCCGCCCCAGCCAGGTAATTCCGAGGCATATAAGAAAAGAGGCTGAGCAAACCAGTAAGCTGTACTTTTCCATGACTCTGCATCACTTCCTGCCTTGACTTCCCTAGATAAGCTGTCAGTTGAAATAAACCCTTTCCTCCACAAGTAGGTTTTGGTCGTGGCTTTTTTATTTAATCTCAGTAACAGAAACCCTGACTTACACAGTCAGTTTACTCAAGGTGTGGCCTCTGGTCGGTCAGAGGATGGCCCCACACTAGGACATATGAGCACTGCAAATTAGACTCAGAGGGTTATAAAAAAATAAGAGAAGAATCACAAAGTTGGGAGTAGATTTGAGAGGAGTTAGGGGGAGAGCGAGGTGAACATGGTCAAAACATATTGATTGAAATTCTCAAAGACTAAAAAAGTTAATATTCAAAAGTAAGGCAGAGAGTGGGAGAGGAAGAATTTGACACCGACTTCCAGCCAGTGTCACACACGCACAAATATACCCACTCCCACACACACCACATTCAGACAACACACTCACACACCACACTCCCACAACACATATCACGTCACACAACACACATACACACTCCCATACCACACTCCCACACCACACACCGCCTCACAACAAAATACTCTCATACATACTCACACACACACATACCATCTTCACAGCACGCACATCCCACACACTCACACAACACACACACATACACACACATACCACACTCATACAACACACACATACACACATACCACACTCACACAACAAACACACACAAATATGTCCCACAGTCCTACAACACACCCACACAACACACAAACTCACGCAAACAACACATGCCAGAAGAGAGGAGGAGAGAGAAGAGGAAGAGGAGAGGAGGAAGAAGAGGATTCGAAGAGGAGGCAGTTCAATCTTCCTCCTTTTCAGCAAGTCTCAGGCTATGTGTTGGGAAAGACAAAAGGCAGAGGAACAAAGGAGGGGACCCTGGATGAGTTCCTGAATGTCAAGGTGACATTCTCGGGGATGTTTGCTGAGCTTTCCCTGCGCCCTCTGATCCACGTGTGAGGGTGTTTGGCTGCACTCTTCCCCCCCCCCCCCGACAGTGGTCCAGGTGTGTTGAGTCTGGACCAAGCTCTCTGACCCCTTGACCCTCCTCGAAGCTCACCTGAACGATGCAGTGCACAGAGAAAGGGAGGAAGGCCTGGGCTTTGTTAAGGATGCTGAGCACGGTGAGAGTCACAAATGCCTTCTCTGCATCCATAGCATGGTCCTCTGCCACCAGGGTGTGGACAGCAAACACGACCAGCGCCACCTGTTGAGGCACAAGGGTGGCACTGAGCTCGCTGTCCGTTTCCGGTGGGCGGGACCCACTGAGGGGGTCTCTGCGTCCCATAAGATGCAATGCTGCTGGCACCAGCTCTCCACCCAAGCCTGTCCTCTCCCAACCCTCTGTCTGGCACGTGCAGCGAGACCGGAATTACGTCACCAGAAATGTAGACACTTGAAAGGACACGAGAGACACAGAGAAGAGGAGGCTGGAGGTCTTCAGGGCGCCCAGCTCCTGGCCCCGGATACGAAGGAGTCGCTCCAGGAAGGCACACTCCCAGCCATGGGACTTGATGGTTCTCACAGTTCTCAACATGGAGCTGGTGAGCCGGGCTCGGGAGGCCTTCTGCCTCATCTGTTCTTCCTGAGACAGGAGAAGAGGAGGCAAGAGAGAGACCAGCCTGGAATTCTCCATCCTGGAGGCCCCTGCGGCTTGCTCTGCTGCAAACCCTGCAAATTCTTTCTCCAAGCCACACACTAGCCCAGCACCCCCACCTGGGTCCTGAGGTACCCCATCCACACCCTGGGCTTTGGCTCCTCTCCAGGACTGTCTCAGCCACCTGAGCCTGCTGTCACTGTGCCAATCAGAAGCCACCAGTGGGAGTGATGGTGCTACCAGGAAGGCTTCCTGGAGGTAGAGGTGTCACTTGAGCTAGATCGTAATAAGAACAGGAAGTTGCAGGCTCTGAGTGCGTGGTGAACATGCAGCTGGAGTAGGCACACACAAGAGAGGGGACAAGCAGAGAGGGAACAGTAGGACTCAAGAGAAAACCAGGGAGACCGCAGGGAAGGGAGACAGTGAGCTGGGTTCTTCAGGACAGGGGAGGCTGCAGCAGGCAGGGCTTTGAGGTCAGGAGAAAGAGTTTGGGGTTCCATGCCAGGGTCTGTAGGGCAGCTGTGTAGACAGCATTTTTGAGGCCACCCAGGGAGCAGCCAACATGTTCAGCAAGGGGACACCTATTGGGAGGGTATCCAGGGACCTGCAGAGGCAAAAAGAAGGAGGAGGAGGAGTGCCTGTGGGGAGAGGTCAGGAGGGCTGGCGAGGTACCAGAGTGGGGTGAGGGACTGAGGAGCAGAGGGAGGGTGTGTGACACGGAGGGTGGGTGACAGGGAGGTTGACAGGGAGGGTGGGTGACAGGGAGAGTGGGTGACAGGGAGGGAGGGTGACAGTGGAGGGTGTGTGACACAGTAAAGGGAGGGTGACAGGGAGGGTGACAGGGAGGGAGGGTGACAGGGAGAGTGGGTGACAGGGAGAGTGGGTGACAGGGAGGGAGGGTGATGGGGAGGGAGGGTGACAGGGAGAGTGGGTGGCAGGGAGAGTGGGTGACAGGGAGGGTGGGTGACAGGGAGGGAGGGTGACAGGGAGGGTGGGTGACAGGGAGGGTGGGTGACAGGAAGGGAGGATGACAGGGAGAGTGGGTGACAGGGAGGGTGTGTGACAGGGAGGGAGGGTGACAAGGGAGGGTGTGTGACAGGGAGGGAGGGTGACAGGGAGGGTGACAGGGAGGGTGGGTGACAGGGAGGGAGGGTGACAGGGAGAGAGGGTGACAGGGAGGGAGGGTGACAGTGGAGGGTGTGTGACACAGTAAAGGGAGGGTGACAGGGAGGGTGGGTGACAGGGAGGGTGGGTGACAGGGAGGGTGACAGGGAGGGAGGGTGACAGGGAGGGAGGGTGACAGGGAGGGTGTGTGACAGGGAGGGAGGGTGACAGTGGAGGGTGTGTGACACAGTAAAGGGAGGGTGACAGGGAGGGTGACAGGGAGGAAGGGTGACAGGGAGAGAGGGTGACAAGGAGGGTGACAGTGGAGAGTGATTGGGACAGTGAAACAGGGTGAGTTCATCCACCTCCATTTTCCTAAACCCTCTCCTCTTTTTTATCAGTACAGGGTCTGCTGTGTGGTCCTGGCTGGCCTCAAACTATCTTGTTGTTTCAGCCTCCCTAGTACTGGGATGATAGGTGTGTGCTTGCTATCTATCTATCATCTATTTACTTATCTATCTATCTATCTATCATCTATCTATCTATCATCTATCTATTTATCTATCTATCTATCTATCTATCTATCATCTATCTATCTATCATCTATCTATCATCTATCTGTCTATCTATCATCTATCTATCTATCTATCTATCATCTATTTATCTATCTATCATCTATTTATCTATCTATCATCTATCTATCTATCTATCATCTATCTATCTATCTATCTATCATCTATCTATCTATCATCTATCTATCTATCTATCATCTATGTATTTATGTATGTATGTATCTATCTATCTATCATCTATGTATGTGTGTATGTATCTATCTTTTTTCTTCTATTTACCATGTATCTACTATCTATCTATCCATCTATTTTTGAGACAGTCTCTCACTTAGTAGTCCTGGCTAGTCTAGAACTTGCTATGTAGACCAGGCACTTGGCCGTGAGAGGAAGCAGAGTTGGACAAAGAGGAGAAGGAAGCAAGGGTAGGTGATAAAGGCCATGGTGGGGCTTCAACACTGAGTCACATCAGCAAAGGAGGTTTGGTCTCTTTGGCTGCCACAAGTCCCTCTGGCTGAGCGCGGAGGGAGTCACTGAAGGACACAACTTGTGGCCACCGTTGGAAGGGATCACATTCTAGAAGGAACAGAGGCTTGTTCAAGGGACACAGGTCTGACAACACAGAAAGACAAGGACAGACCTATAGCCTCTTCATGTCTGTCCCTAACTCTGTCACCAGCCGGAAACCCACGTTTCCTCTGCCCGGGGTGTCTGCATTCACAAACCTGATGGTAGCTCCTCTTCTTGGTAATAAAGAAATTCAGAGGGAGGAGGCTCAGGAAGACAGCAACGGCTGTGAGAGCGGAGGGTCCAAGGAGCTGCAGACAAAGGGTAGGGTGTCGTCAGACTCCAGGGGTTTTGGTTACCCCACCTCCCAGGGTCAGTTCCCCCTTCCATGTTTATATGGACCCCAGGGCACAGCTTTGGTCTCCAGGCGTGTGTCCCCAGACAGCAAGCACCGCAGTTTGCCCCCTGAGCCATTTTGCTCACTCTGTGTTGCTGAGGTTGACGGAAAAACCCTGGTCCTCTTTCCCCCACTTCCCAAATTCAGGCTCCTGCTGCCACACCCACCTCTCAGGGTTCACTATTAATCTAGCCTTCATCTCACCGCTTAGTGACCAGATTAACAAATCCACAAAGGCTTCTGAGCTGTGTGTGTGTGTTTGTGTGTGTATTTAGTGTGAGAATGTCTCCTGCAATATTGGAAACATAGTTACACTGAACAATTGTCACATTTAAGTGGACACCTGTGTTTTGTTACTCTCTCCCACCCACTTTGTAACAGTTGGTGCCTTTGGTCTGTTATCTGGGAGATATGGTGGTGTGGACCGACTAAATGCCTTTTAAAATAAAGTCTTATTGTCCTTTTCTGAGATTTCCTCCACCCCAGCTCCAGTCTGTTTCTCTCAGATTAGAGACAGGAACTCTGGTCTCTCATCTCTGGACTAACGGGGGTCAGTTGGTTTATTCATGCAACCATTCCACCACCTAGTGGCGCAGTGGAGAATTGTCCTGAAAGTCACTGGCAGCCTTAAAACACTCCTTTGGAAAGTAAGGTAACTAAAACTCCAAAGTGAATCCATCCGCAGTATCAGCAGCATTTTGGGAAAGAGCAAGAACTAAGAGCTGGAGGGGGCTAGCCTGGGCTTGAACTTAAGCCAAGGCCACTGTAAGACTCCTCACTTTATGTCAACTTGCACTGTGCAGATGGAGACTGGGTTTGGGGGGGGGGGAGGAGAAGAACCAGAAGAGCCAGAAGGAAGAGGAGGATATAGAAGCTCAGACCCGGGCTGGAGAGATGGCTCAGTGGTTAGAGCACCGACTGCTCTCCCAGAGGTCCTGAGTTCAAATCCCAGCAACCACATGGTGGCTCACAACCATCTGTAATGGGATCCGATGCCCTCTTCTGGTGTGTCTGAAGACAGCAGCAGTGTACTCATATACATAAATAAATCTTTAAAAAAAAAAAAAGATTAAAAAAAAAAGAAGCTCAGACCCAGTTCCTCCAGTCCGCACCTGCCACAGGTAGACAAAGCACACGATGATCCACAGGAAGAGAAGCCACAGCCCGTTGAGGTAGAGGACGCTCTCCACCAGTCGCTGTACGTCCACTGACACCAGGTTGACCACGTCCCCTGCTGTGCTGGACTTTCGGGAACCACTGGACAGGACCAGGACCTGAGCGGGTGTGAGGGGGAGGGATGGGAATGGGCACTGAGTACAGGCCCAGCCTCAGTTTACCACCCATGCAGTGAACCTGTAAATGTTTGTTCCCAAGCTAACCTCCCAGGATTGGACATGAGGAACGGGGGGGGGGGGGGCACGCTAGTGGAAATTACAAAAGCTAGAGCAGGGGTGATCTGAGCTCATTCGCCCTGTGCTAGGGATGCCCGTGTCTGTGCTGAGAGCGGCCTCCTCTCCCCAGATGTCAGGGGCAAATGCAGGCTACACTGAGCTGAGCTCTCTGGTGGCAGCGACTAGGCCTGTGGGTACGCTGCATGGTAACCTCTGTTAAAAACTGAGACGTGATTCCAGAATCGACGTGGCCCTTATTTTACGGCTAAGAAAACTGAGGCCCGGAGAAGTGAAGCAACTTGCCCCGAGTCAAGAGTCAGAACCAGAGACCCATAGGCCAGGAATTCAGGACCCCTAAGGCATGACACCCGTAGGGACAGGGTGTTAGATTCTCTCAGCATCTTCCTGAGCATCTCTGCCTCCAGTGCCTTCCTCTGGTGGCTTCTGATCTGTCTGCTGCCAAGATCACTGGACCCCTCAGCATGAACGCTGGCTGGCCCTTCCTACCTGCTCCACACTGAGTGAGGGTTAGTGTGATCCTCGGAGTAGAACTCTCCACTCGGCAAGTCTTCCCAGAGGGCGGGTTGTAGCCCCGCCCACGAGGACTCCCCGCCCACGGGAACTCCCCGCCCACGGGAACTCCCCGCCCACGAGAACTCCCCGCCCCTCTTCCTCCGGAGAACTTCAGTGGAGTTGGGCTTTGCTGGCACAGCTGGAGTTTGACTGACAGAAGCAGAGCTCAAAGATGTTTATAGTTCATCTCAGTGGCAGCCGTGCCCAGAGCCAAGAAGGTGTCTCCCTGGGGGTCAGGCTACAACAGACCGCGGGATCAAAGGCTGCCTTCCTGCTGGCGGGCAGTGTTTCCTCTTAGGAAGTCAGTCACAGAGACTCTCAGGGGACACAAGCATCCTGGCGGGAATGCAGATTATCCTGTGTCCCTCCCTGGCACTAACAGGCTATGGAACAATGGCTACCTGGAGCCTCACGCTGGGAGAAGGAAGAGCCGAAACCTGTTGCCAGAAAGGAGCTTGCCTTGGGGAGAGATCTTAGTGTCCAGATAACTTGTCAGAGACAGGATGATTGGACCCCCAGCTAGAACTTCATTAGCTATGCGTACCTCTTACCCTCTCCTCAAATCTAAGTCCGGATACCAGAGAAGGACTTAAGAGGAGTCACTGTCCCTTGCCTGTTTAATTGACCTGGGGCCAGGCTCCGACCCTGATAATTCTAGTAACGATTTGTTCTCCTGGAGCCCAAGGGGTCACTCTCTTTGCAGCGGTAAACAAACATCACTCGCTATGGGACAAGAGCCAGGGGAGGGATGAGAAACAGGATGGAGGAGTCTCAGGGCCAAAGCACACAGAGCGTTAACGGGGGAGGATGGGAGACTAGCGTATGGTTGCTCACACGCCTGCTCCTGGCGCTCACCTTTCGGTACACCAGGCCAGTGATGGCTGTCCGCAGCCTCATCTGCAGGACCTTGGCTCTGTACACGTGCTGCTGTTCACACAATGTCTGTAGGCAGGCCGACAGGAGCATCAGCACAGCCAGGAGCCAGCCCGTCCACGCTGGGGCGTCGCGGTCGCCCATGAACTCCAGAAACAGACTGGGGTGCAGAAAGAGGGACAGGCAGTGAGGGCTAAGCCGTCTGGGTACAGGGTCATCGGACAGGTGAGCGGCTGGACAAATGGCTGCAAGCACTTCTGCTGTGCTGGGATTTTGTAAACCCCACCCCTCAGTTACCTGGCAACAGCCAGGTAAACCCCACCCCTCAGTTACCATGGAAAAAGCCAGGTATGCTCTGCCCCAGTGACCTGACACTATAAAAGGGGCTGCTGGCCCCTCCCCTCTCTTACTTCTCTTGCTCTCTTTCTTGCTCTTCCGCCCTTGCCCCTCTTCTCTGTCTCTTGCTCTCTTCCCCCCTCCCCCTTCCCTTCCCCCTTCTCTCTCCACGAGCTCATGGCCGGCCTGTACTCTGTACTTCTCTACTCCGCTCTTCTCTCTCTCTCTCTCTCTCTCTCTCTCTCTCTCTCTCTCTCTCTCTCTCTCCTCCCCCATGACCTGAATAAACTCTATTCTGTACTATACCATCGTGTGGCTGGTCCCTCAGGGGGAAGGGATTCCCAACATGGGCCCCCAGAGGCACCCCCCATGCCTCACCACACCTCCATGGGCCATACCTTCTCCCCACTGTCTTCGTCTTTTTCTAACATTGGTGCCCAAACCTGGAACATCATCTTTTCTTTTTTATATACACATCAATCAACACAAATCTCAACACCAGACTGGCTTTACTTTCTATTTTGAGACAAGGTTTTAGTATGTGATCCAGGTGGGCCTGGGACATGTGGGACATGCAGTCTTCCTCCTTTAACCTCAGAGTGAGAATGGCGGCTCTTTCCCCGCAGGCCTGGCTCTCCAGTTCACTTCTTGAACCTGGACTGGCTACCAGTTTTGGCTATTCAGACATGGGAGGTAGTATTGTGCCAATGCTAGGCTTTGCCCTGTCTGTGTGTGTGTGTGTGTGTGTGTGTGTGTGTGTGTGTGTGTGTGTGTCTGACTGTCCGTCTGTGTGTCTGTCTGTGTCTGTCTGTCTGTCTGTGTGATTTTTGTCCTGCCTCCTGGGGCCCTGTCCAATAGTACTTGAACAGGTCTGCCCTAGTCTCTTAGAGAATGAAAACTGCATGAAACAAAGCCTAGGCAAGACCATTTCAGACGTCTCTGGCCTGCTCAGCCACTAGCCAGAGTGATCCAGCCCAAACCGCCCAATCCACACAGCCTGACCAGCCGAGGGACTGAATAACTGACTGTAAGCTCTAACCTTGGGGCCTATACAGTTTCCTGCCCTCCTGGGATCAGTCACTTTCTCCCCTCTTGTGTCCCCCACCTCTGCAGACTTATTGAGTCCAGATGTACACACAGAGGCAGAATTCTTTCTCCCAGGATGCCCTTGGAGCACCTCAGCCGAGCCAGGACCTACCTGAGGAGCTTGGGGACAGCAAACCTGAAGGCATCACTAATGACCAGGCTGAGGGTCCCCAGCAGGAAGGTGGACCGGAACACACGCCAGATAGCCCTGAGCAGCGGGCCTCGCTGGCTCTTCTCTGGCTGCAGGAAGACCTCTGTCTCGGGGGCCCCCACACCACTGTGACCTTTGTGCCTGTAGAGAGGGAACATGGACACAGGGCCCGAGTTATACTTGGTGGCTGCAGCAGACCATCAGGTTCTGGTCATTTACGATTATTGCTGTCGTTTTGAAACAAGGTCCATCTGTAGCACTGGCTGGCCTTGAACTCAGAGCACTACTAGGGGATCCGGTAGGATGTGGGGTTGACGTAGGGACCCTGGATGCCAGGCAAGCAGTGCAGGGTCTCAGATGGGCACTGCTGCTGCCCAGTGTTCTAGAGGCCAGCTGCTGCCCAGTGCTCTAGAGGCCAGCTGCTGCCCAGTGCTCTAGAGGCCAGCTGCTGCCCAGTGTTCTAGAGGCCAGCTGCTGCCCAGTGCTCTAGAGGCCAGCTGCTGCCCAGTGTTCTAGAGGCCAGCTGCTGCCCAGTGCTCTAGAGGCCAGCTGCTGCCCAGTGTTCTAGAGGCCAGCTGCTGCCCAGTGCTCTAGAGACCAGCTGCTGCCCAGTGCTCTAGAGGCCAGCTGCTGCCCAGTGCTCTAGAGGCCAGCTGCTGCCCAGTGCTCTAGAGGCCAGCTGCTGCCCAGTGTTCTAGAGGCCAGCTGCTGCCCAGTGTTCTAGAGGCCAGCTGCTGCCCAGTGTTCTAGAGGCCAGCTGCTGCCCAGTGTTCTAGAGGCCAGCTGCTGCCCAGTGCTCTAGAGGCCAGCTGCTGCCCAGTGTTCTAGAGGCCAGCTGCTGCCCAGTGTTCTAGAGGCCAGCTGCTGCCCAGTGCTCTAGAGGCCAGCTGCTGCCCAGTGTTCTAGAGGCCAGCTGCTGCCCAGTGTTCTAGAGGCCAGCTGCTGCCCAGTGCTCTAGAGACCAGCTGCTGAGTGCTCTAGAGACCAGCTGCTGAGTGTTCTAGAGACCAGCTGCTGAGTGCTCTAGAGACCAGCTGCTGCTCTTTCCCAGGCTCTAGCTTGAGTGCCTCCCACTCACCCTGAAGACACACTGCAGCACCTCCTCCATTCTCTTTCCAGCTGGGAAACAAGTTCCTCTGAAGAGTTTTCTCTCCCAAGTGACCAGAGGTCTTTTGGCCCCAGCAGCTTCCTGTAGCCCTTCCATAGCAGCCTGTGAAAGAGGGTTCACCGGACGGAGTAAGTCCCTACTGCCATCCTCACGCCCCATGGCCCCATCGTGCTCCCTGCAGCAGCTGTGTGACCCCTGGGGAACCCAGCTCCTTTTTAAAGACTGGGGAAATAAAAATGACTGAATGCTTTAAAGACAACTGAGGTACTAGGGAAACAGACCCTCCCTGGAGTCAGAAGTTCAGGATCCCAAAGTTGTTTCAGATCTTTGATCTCTCCAACAACTCCAAGGGGGAGCTCCTGTTTGGTGCTGGGCTGTCTCTCTTGGTCTTGCCAAGTGTCTCTGTGAGGCAGCAAACAATAGGCCACCCTGCAAACGCCTAATTGTCTCAAGATCCTGGGGTGGGGGGCAGGCAATGTGACACGGAGTCTGGGTGACATTCCAGTAGGACACAAAACAGAAAGCACGGCTGATGGGCGGCTGTGTTTGGGAAGCCGGGGTTGAGCCCCCAGTTGAGCTATTTGGAAAACCCCTTCCCTGTAGGATCCAGAGTGCTGTGCTTTTCACCTGCCTAGCAGCCACCACGTGCCCTGTGCTAAGTGCTTTGCGAACTGTAGTTCTCTCAAGTCAAAGTGGTCTGGTTCGCCTGAGGTCTGGCTGTGATGGGTGGCCGTGGCGGTAGTGCCTGGGACACCAACACCGTGAAGGCACTTGCCCTCTCCTCCAGCCTGGGATCCCATAGGGGATAGAGACTTGGCCTTTTTAATCTCACTTCTGGGCCTTGGCGTGCAGTAGATGCTTATTTAACACGTCAAGTGACGGGAGCTGCCTAAAAGATGTGATTTTACTCAGCACCTGCTATGCACAGGCTGAGTATATTCTATGTGATAGAGGGAGACTTGTCCCCATTTTACAGAGGGCAAGACTGAGGCTCTGGTGTGCCCAACAAGCCCACTAAGCGGCAGAGCCAGAGTTCTAGGTCACATCTTTCTCGGAGGGGTGAACTGGGATGTATGGAGGGTGCCCTGAAAAGCAGCAGCAAGATGGGCAAAGGAGGCGTGGGTAAGGCCAGAAGCCAGTGCTGTGGGGATGAGCGCGGCTGACAAGAGCGTGATGTACACAGGTCGGGGGCACCACCTCAGCCCTTCACCTCACTCACCCAGAGGCCCACCAGAACATGGCCTTGGAAGGAAAGGAGGCCTCGGCCTCTGGACACGGATTCTGGAAAAGACACAAGGCCAGAAAGAACCGGATGTGACGGTGTCCACCTGCTGTGTCAGCACTTCCGCTGAGGCAGGAAGAAGAGAGCATAAGGCCACCCCGGGTTCCATTGCAGGGCCCGATCTTGGGGCGGAAAAAACAGGCTGGCCTGGGTCTCACAGCCCATGGTGAGTGGATGGCCAAGGTTAGAGAGGCAGAGTGAACATGAGTTTAAAGCTAAAAGTTTGGTAACGTTCGCTGTCTCTTTGCCAGAGAGACAGCAGTGAGCAGAGAGCTTCCTGGTAGTCAAGGGAAAAGGGGCCAGAGGCCAGGCATGGTGGTTCCTATCTTTGCTTCCAGCCACGGGGGCGGGCAGATCCCTGAGCACAAGCTCGACCTGGCTTCCATGTCAAGTTCCAGGCCAGCCAAGGATGCGTGGTGAGACAGAAAGGCTTAGGGGGCGGGTGGAGCCAACAACTCAGAGCCAGAGTTACTCGGAAGAATGGCCATTACCCTCCTGAGATCAAGAGGCTCTCAAACAGTCAGATGTGGTAGTAGCTCAGGCCTATAATCCCAGCTCTCTGGAGGTAGAAAGATTGCTGTGGGTTCAAGGCCAGTCTGGGCTACTTAGTGAATTCTAGGCTACTCTGGGCTTCAATGTGTGTGTAGTGATGTGTGTGTAATGGGGTGTGTGTGTAATGGTGTGTGTAGTGGTGTGTGTGTAATGGTGTGTGTGTGTGTAATGGTGTGTGTGTGTAATGGTATGTGTGTGTAATGGTGTGTGTATAATGGTGTGTGTGTAATGGTGTGTGTGTAATGGTGTGTGTGTAATGGTGTGTGTGTAATGGTGTGTGTGTAATGGTGTGTAATGGTGTGTGTGTGTAATGGTGTGTGTATAATGGTGTGTGTGTAATGGTGTGTAATGGTGTGTGTGTGTAATGGTGTGTGTGTAATGGTGTGTGTGTAATGGTGTGTGTGTGTAATGGTGTGTGTGTGTGTGTGTTAGAGGGAGGGAATGGTGAGGGCTAGAGCTTCCTGTTAGTCCCCCTTTAGTGTAAGAAATTCCCTCCACATGAATACACATACACACACACACACACACACCCAACTGAGCTGCTCCCATATCCTGATGAACTGACAATCTCTCCGAGTGTGAACCAAGATGAGCTCCACCTTTGGCTGCTCCTGACAGATACGTTGTCACGGTGATGTGACAGAACCCAATCCAGCAGTCATAAGAATGATGTGGCTCTGCCTTCCCGGAGCTGAGATCACAGATGTCCCCCCCCCCCACCCCCACCCTCGTGCTGGGCCCTGTGGTTCAGAGTTTGCTAAGTGGCTCACTGAACAACAGCAGGAAAACTCGACTTGTGTTCTAGGCCAGTTCCCTTTGGTCACATATTGTTGCCGACACCAGAAGGGTCCGGGGGAAACAGAGGCACGGGGTTCAGGGCGTGGTGACAGACTTACCAATAACTGGGAATCTTCTGAGAAGAAGGGTGGCTGGTCCACCAGACAGGACAGCACCAGCTCTGCCAACACCAGGGACAAGGACAGGTAGGTGGCCAGGTGGTGGAGGGGCTCCTGGCGGAAGCTCTGTGGGGAACAGAGAAGCCCCACTGAGCCCAGGAGTGGTGGTCAGAAACAGAAGGGGTTCCAGAGGTCTGGGCTGAGGCTGGACATAGTTCCTGAGGCCTGGAGCAATTTCTAGATTGGAACCAAGCCCTAGTGCATGAAAGCCTAGTCCCAGTATTCCTGATCATTCTGGCTCACAACATGTGACTGTAGTTTGCTAGACTGAGTCACAATCCCTGGGACAATAACCCAAAGGGGTGCTGAGTTTTCTTCTTTCTCCTTTCTAGCCCTGCGGTGGTTTGAGCAAGAGTGGCTCCCACGGTTCCCGTATTTGAATGCTTAGTCACCAGGGAATGGCACTGTTTGAAAGGATTTGAAGGATTAAAAGGCGTGGTCTTATTGGAGGAAGTGTGTCATTGGGGCTGGGCTTTGAGGTTTCAAAAGCCCAGAGTCTCTGTCCCTCTGCCATGGATCAAGATGAACTCCTTCTCCAGCACCACGTCTGCCTCCCCGCCATCCTGCTCCCTGCCATGATGGTAATGGACTGAACTGTAAGCCAGCCTACAGTGCCAGGCTTTCTTATTTCCTCACAGCAATAGACAAACCCTGACCCCCCATTCTCTTCCTTTCTAGCAGATTTTATGAATATCTACTCTGCACTGGGCCCTCTGCAACCTCACAATGTCCACCCTGCCCCATCCCCACTGGGCTTTCGCACCAGTTTGGGTTAGCAGGGACTCAGCCGGACTCAGCCGGACTCAGCCGGACTCAGCCAGGACTCATGATGCTCTCCCTGTGTGCAAGAAGTTCGGGTGTGAACCATCACATCTAGCTTGTGTTCTGGGTCTGACGTCTTTGTTTTTCAGACAGTCCTCATTCTCCTATGGCTCTCCTCCCCCACACTGCCATTTTACCACCGTCTCTATTGGAAATGAAGGAAGGAGTAGGTAAAGCACGGGACTGATGGAGGGAAATGGGGAGGAAGGCTTTCTATTCATCAGACCGATTATTACAGATGTTTAAAATAAATACAGAGGCGTGGGAGGGTGGCAGGGTGAAGAGAGAAAGGTACCATGGGTGTGTGAGGTAATTGTACATGTGCCTATGGAGTAACCTGTGCAAGTGTGCAATGTGTCAGTGTCTGTGTAGACCTGTGTGTAGGATGTATATGTATAGTGTGTGTGTGTGTGTGTGTGTGTGTGTGTGTAGAATGTATATGTATGGTGTCTGTGTGTGTGTGTGTAGGAGGTATATGTATGGTGTCTGTGTGTGTGTGTGTGTAGGATGTATATGTATGGTGTCTGTGTGTGTGTGTGTGTGTAGGATGTATATGTATGGTGTCTGTGTGTGTGTAGGATGTATATGTATAGTGTGTGTGTGTGTAGGATGTATATGTATAGTGTGTGTGTGTGTGTGTGTAGAATGTATATGTATGGTGTCTGTGTGTGTGTAGGATGTATATGTATAGTGTGTGTGTGTAGGATGTATATGTATAGTGTGTGTGTGTAGGATGTATATGTATAGTGTGTGTGTGTAGGATGTATATGTATAGTGTGTGTGTGTGTGTGTGTGTAGGATGTATATGTATAGTGTGTGTGTAGGACGTATACATATAGTGTGTGTGTAAGGTTTTTATGTATGGTGTATGTGTAGGATATATATATATATATTGTGTATATGTAGGATGTATACAGTGTGTGCATGTGCGTTTGTGTATGATGTATATGTATGGTGTGTGTAGATGTATATGTATGGTGTCTATGTGTATATGTGTGTGATGTACGTATAGGATGTGTGTGTGTGTGATGTGTGTATAGGATGCATGTGTGGTGTGTGTGTCTGTGTATGTGTTTGTGTGGTGTGTGTATAGGATGCATGTGTGGTGTGTATGGATGATGTGTGGATGTGTGCAAGTGTCTGTTCTTCTGTGATACACGCTGATGTGTCAAGAGTGTGAGAGGAGTGTGTCCATGTGAGGATGTAAGCCCGTGGAAATTTGTGTTGCTAAACTACGTACATTTGACACAATGGATATGGTCATTATGTTGTGTGGGATACGCCAGGCACAGAAAGATGGCCGCGGCATGACCTCCCTCCCAGGTGGTATCTAGAGAAACTGCCGCTAGAGGCAGGAGATGGAAGGGTTCTTCCTGGAAAATGAGGAGGGCCAGAAAGGACAAGGTCCCCAGGTGGCACTCACCCCTGCAGAGGCCTGCTGGGCAGTGTTGATTCCTGGCAGCAGGCAGCAGAGCACCCAGTACCCGAACAGCACCCCGGATGCCCGGACTCCCTTCTTTCTCTCCATGTGGATCAGGAAGGTGGCAAAGCTCTAGACAAGAAAGGGGGGAGGGTAGAAGGGGGAGGGCTCCCACCTCCCTCACGCTCCCACACCAGTGGGAAAGCAGCTCTTGGGAGCAGCAAGCCAGGCTCCTGCACAGGCAGCGGTTACCATGGTGATGAGCCACACAGTAGGGTGAATGAGAAGCTCTGGGGCCTGGCGCAGGCCCTGGTAGATCCTCCACAGGGGCATGGCCACGTTGAAGGTGTAGAGAAGGATGAGGGTGAAGCCGAGCACCTGCAGGGAGAGAGAGACCAAAGGAGCACAAAAGTGAATGCATGCAGACCGGAGAAGAGCATGGGCAGCGCCTGGGAGCCATTGAGACCCATCCTGACCTTCAACCCTCAGGTCAAAATGCTCTTCGGTGGCTTGAGTTGATCCAGTGTTTCCCAGGCCACAGAGGAAGTGTGTGTGTGTGTGTGTGTGTGTGTGTGTGTGTGTGTGTGTGTGTTGGGGTGACTTGGGGTGCGAAGTGAGAGATTCTTGCTATGTGAACAAGTTTCCTATGGGTGGCCCCGTAGGATGAATGGCCCTGGGGGGCTGTTTCTGCCCTGAGGCAGGAGATCCTCGCTGCCTGATTGTTGCTAAACGCAAGCCCCAGTTCCAATTGCTCTTGGGAAGGTGATATTGAAAACCACCTGACTGCCCCAGTAGACAGTCATTGATTAAAGCATGCCCTCTGCGGATACTTTCTGGGGCTAGCCAGCTACAGCTGCGCTAAAGGACACCGGATCTCATTACAGATGGCTGTGAGCCACCATGTAGGTGCTGGGATTTGAACTCAGCACCTCTGGAAGAGCAATCAAGCAATCAGTGCTCTTAACTGCTGAGCCATCTCTCCAGCCCCACACTTCTATTCCTTATCTTCTGGTTCTTAGATTTTTTTTTTTTTTTTTTTTTTTGGACGCAAGGGTTCTCTGTGTAGCCCAAGCTGTCCTAGAACTCCATCTATAGACCAGGCTCGTCTTGAACTCAGACATCCACTGCCTCTGCCTCCCTGAGCGGTGGGATTAAAGATGTGCGCCACCACTGCCCACTCCTGGCTCTCTTCCAGTTCTTGCTCCCAGTGTGAAGTATGGCGCCAGCCGCAGCCTCTCTTCCTAGGATAATCTGCACGCGCTGAGGTTGTCCGCTTAGCGCTTGCCCGCCTGTTCCATCCAGAGACTGTTAGATCTTCCGCCTCCCATCCGTAAGTGGGGTCTCTCCTCTCCTTACGTGAACCCAGACTGTTGGCCTCGGGCTGTAGATTAGCCTCAGGGCTGGAGACAGTTTGGCCGTGTGCCAATGGCCCTGTGCGGGAGGGATGTCCCTATAGAGAGGTGCTCCAGTTCTTTCAGTTACCATAGGGGACACCTCACAGGAGCACCCTTCACAGAGCCATCGCGGGACATCTTCTGTCCTTCCCAGCTCCCCACTGTGCTCTGTGCTTAACAACTGCAACCAGTTTTACCCTCAGACTCTACAGAAAGGACATTAAACTGGCTTTGAACTCACAAAGCCTCTGCCTCCCAAGTGCATGTGCCACCATCGTCCGGCTTAAAAAGACTTTAACAAAATTCAAGCAATAATAAAGTCCTCCTGAGACCCTCAACAAGCAAGAACCTTAGAGTTTAACAATGTGGAAGTAGCCCCGGGGGTGGGGGGTTGAGGATGGGTGGGGGTGGGGTTGCCTTCAATATCAGCTCTGGGGAGCTGGAGGCAGACAAAGCAGAAGTTGAATGTCAGCCTGAGCTACCAAGCAGCTTTCGGGCCAGCCTGGGCTACATGAGCTACGTGCCTGTCTCAAAACAAACAATAAAAACAAACAAATGAAACAAAAGCAAAGCAAAAATGTAAGTAGGTAACCTTATCTTGTTACATTATGTCACAAATGCTAATTTAGATCCAACCTCCTTTTAGTACATTAGTAAGTGTCTGACTTAAGTAAGTGTCTGCTCTAATTTAAGATAATAAGATTAGGGCTCAGCGGTTAGGAGCACCAGCTGCTCCTCCAGAGGTCCTGAGTTCAATTCCCAGAACTACATCATGGTTCACAACTATCTGTAATGGGATCTGATGCCCTTTTCTGGTGTGTCTGAGGACAGCGACAGTGTACTCATAAATAAAAAATTTAAAAAGATAATAAGATAAAGTAATAAAAAGAAAAGAAAAGAAAACCAATACACAGGAGAGAAAACATTGCGAGAGAACCCAAGTTCGAGGATATATTGGGTAAGGAAGGTTAAGGAACGTATTAGCTTTGGATTAGAAAGAATTGTGTATGATAAAATTAGATTTTTTCCCCCCTGAGGCAAAAAAAGATTTTTGCTTCCGAAATAAAAAGTGAAAGCTGAGGACAAGCCGAGCAGCGTAAGTGCCCTGCAGAAGGGCGGGCTGCGTCACAAAGGACGAGCCTCTGAGACGTCACGAGGACGAGACACATGGCTTGGCAGAGCTGAGGTGTATCTTCAGATACTGAACTGCTCTTGGCAACCTTACAGAGAACAACTTAAAGAATGAATGCTTCTGGGCTGGAGAGATGGCTCAGTGGTTAGAGCACTGACTGCTTTTCCAGTGGTCCCGAGTTCAAATCCCAGTAACCACATGGTGGCTTATGACCATCTGTCATGGGGCATGATGCCCTCTTCTGGTGTGTCTGGAGACAGCGATAGTGTACTTACATATAGTAAATAAATTTTAAAAAGAGAAAATGTTTTATGTTTGCTCAAGAATCTTACGTTTTGTTGGAACTTTCTTATCCAGCTTTTACCTACTTGAAAAAAAAAATGGTCTTATGAAAGTTTATTAGAAAGCTGTTTGTTTTGGTGTTCACATCACCCAAATATTAAACGAAAGTTAAAACCAAAACCAATTGCTTCCTCCGCAATCCTGGGAAAACTCCTGAGGGGGGTCAAAAACCAGAGTTAAGAGACCAGAGCCAGTAAGGACAAAGACAGCAAGAAGGACCAACACAAGGCCAGTTAGGACACAAGGAGGGCAGTCCCTCCTCTAGAAAAGCCTTGGAGCTCTGGAAGCCACTTCCTCCCCCTGAGCAGCCAAGCCACAGATGCAGGAGGCTGGGCTCGAACCAGGGCACAGTCTGAGGGACACAGTGAGCAGAGCTGTGTTCCAGCCACAGGCGACTGGACCAGTATGGAGAAAGAGAAGAGCACCCCCAGGAGGCTTTGGCTGACATTTGTTAACAGCAAATGGCAAAGGGTTAGTGTGTGGTCCTCATTATTAATGATATTACAAAACAGAATTTCACCGAATCCTGACCAGAACTCCTATCCAAATCCAGTTTAGGTAGGGATCTGGTACCCTCGAGGGTTTTAAAAAAGCCACCCAGGGGCTTGATTTCAGGTCACTTAAAGAAACTTTATTGGGTCTTGTTGCGTACTCGAATCTGAGGGAGACAAAGCCCTATTGTAAGTTTAGTTTTTTCAAATTCTATTTTCAATGATGGTTCTTAAATGCTTTAACCTCCCCGTTAGCCCACTACCCACCAGAGGCAGTGGAAAAGAAAGAACATGGCGGGGAGCACAGGGGAGGAGTGGGCCTGCTTAGAAACGTTCTTTGAAGTAACTCTTGTCTGTGTCTGGAAATCAGCAGTTCAGTTCACAGGAGTCAGTAATGGCAGCTCGATCCACTGACAGACCCTTCACAGATACACCAGCAGTCCAGTTCGGTAAGAGTCAGGACAGCAAACATGAATCAGCAGCTGTGACAATACCTAGCAGGGACAGCCAGGCCTCAGCCTTGGCACAAGTCAGCAGGAGGGACCAGGAGGAACTCCAGGAGAAGTTCTCAACTGTGCCTCTCAGCAAATATTGAGACAAGCGTGGTGCAGCCAGCTCCGTAAACAAGCCAAGCCCAGACCCTTCACTGCCTATTGAGTCTTTTTATATCCCCTCCAAACATCACTTGTCCTCCACGGGTCTCACCCCCGGCATGGGTCCCTCAGCAGGGCGTCTGTCTCCGGCTGACATCACTTTGCCAATCAGCAAGAACATGCAGCTCACCACCAGAAGGTTCCCGCACCCCCGGTGGATTTCTCTCTATGGGAGTCCCTGGAAATACAGCTCAACTACTCAGTGTAAAGTGGACCAATATATGTGTGTATCGTTAGCAAAGAACCCTGCATCCCGTGACCTTTCACGTGCTTCTTTAGCAGAACATCTCTCCTGTGTCTGCCTCAGTGAGACGTTCCTTCACGAGCCTGCCTGAGACTTTCACCTGTGTCCGCCCCAGCAAAACACCGTCTAACCGACTTTCCAAAGAACCCTTAAGTTTCCACTTCACCCTAATTTTCAAAAAGCATCCCAGATGAGATGCACAAGGCCTCAAACTCACAGAGATCCACCTGCCTCTGCCTCCCAAGTGCTGGGATTAAAGGTGTGCGCCACCACTGTTCAACTCCAGCTTTTACACTGGATCACACTGGACAAATCTTCCAGAGGACCTTATGTCAATAAACCGTTTGTTGTTACTTACACCAACAGACTCTCTTCTTCAACCTAGCCAGCCTTAATATCCCACCAAAACACACAACAGGCTGGTGCGCCCACAATTCCCACAACTTCACCTACAGGAAGTGTCTTCAGAGCCTTTACTGCTTTGTCCCTCAGAATGGGCCACCCTCAGTTCTGTCCCTCTGATGAAGATCCGTCAGACCAACAATAGCCTGAACCACATCGCCTCTACTCAGCTCGAAGAAGCCACTAAAGATGGGACAGTTACCCAAATGTCTATAGTTTGACATGGCCTCCTGTGTTGAGGGTGAAGTGTAGAGCCAGTTTAGGGTAGGTAGAAACATTGAACAATCCCCCACTCAAGGCAGGACCATCATAGTCTTGAGGACACGTTGTTGCCAACCATTAGCTCCGAGATCCTACAACTTGGTCTGATTGTTGTGGTTGATATGCAGGTGAGGGCAGGCATAAGCTAAGGCGAGGCCTGTGATTGGGCAGTGAAAAAGTAAGGTGGGGACAGAGTTTTGGAAAGTCAGGACAAATGAGAGAGAAGAAGAGAAAGCCAAGATGGAGGAAGAAGGTGATCCACCTCCATGTGGCCTTAAATAGCCACAGGTAGCTATGAATATCTTATACTGGATGGATTATTATAGGACAATCTGTCTTATCTACCAAGCCCACCATGGAATTGGGATTTGTGGGGCTGATATGGTGTCCACCCGCCTCGGAAACCTAGCGAGTTGGGTGGAAAGGTTTCGAGAGCTGGGCCAGAGAGTCCAGGGAGCTCCCCCTACCCCACAGATGCCACGTGGATCTACGATGCCGGCAATATTGAGGGCTGGTGGTTTGTTTTCTAATATTTACCTCTACATATGGTTTCTGCTGAACCTCCCCCCAGGGAAGCTGCCCCTAGGATTCCTGACTCTGCTGAGACTGTATCACAATATACTTATTGTGGTTTATCCCATATCCTCGGCTTCTGCCTTCCCCCCTGTGGTAATGGTTACAGGCACAGCATGCTCGTGAGTAGGGGCAGGAGAGGGCAGGGCTGTGGGATGGTTCAGGGGGGGATTTGATGAATGAGTGGAAAGGTTCGTGCTTGTGATGTCTGTGTTTATCAGAACAGTAAAACAAGTGTGGAGTAACTTCCAAAATGTTTAGCGGGACTCTCAGGCAGAAGACAGGAAAACACGTGTGGGACTGGTCGGAAATGTAGCTCAGCTCTGAGCATCTGCAGTGTAGGGAGGAGGTTCTGGGATCTACCCCCAGAGTATAACGGAGTAAGACAAGGAGCAGAGTGTTGCGGCACATGCCTGTAATCTCAGAAGTTGGAGGGGGAGGCTGGAGGATCAGGAGATCAAGGTCATCCTTAGCTACAGAGCGAGTTTGAAGCCAGCCTGGGCCACATGAGACCTTGTCCAAAAACAAACACACAAACAAACAAACAAGCCTATCATCCTAGTGTGGCTCTAAAGTTACCATTTGCAGCCACAAAGTTCCCACAGCAAATGAGAAATGCCGGGCCACGTGTGCCTATGTGTTTCTTTGTGTGTGAGAGTGTGGATTTGCACAATCACACAATCTGTTTGTGAGAACTTTGACCTCCCCGGGTTCACCTCTGTCCCCTCTTCACTATTGATCTGTTTGGTTAACCCCTTCCCTTCCAGCCTCTGTTCCAGGCTCTTGCTGACAGCAGGTGTGGGGTCTCTGCCAGGTTCTAGTCTGCCCCCACCCCTGCTACCCTCCCCCTTCCCTGGTTCAGGCTACCATTTTGATTTTGAAGAGTTGGGACATCCGGAGGTAACACCGGCCATGGCGATGGATGTAGAAAAGGTAGATGGGGCCGAGGACCCAGAGGTACATGGGGGGCATCCAGCTTCCGGCGGCTCGCAGGAAACACGGGCTGAGCAAGTGATAGGCCACGGGCTCCTGCTCTGTCCGGTTCCAGACCTGAATAGAACATCAGGGACACCATTAGGATGCCAGCCACCTGAGTCCCAGTCTTACCTCTCTATGGGGACAGACCGCATGAAAATATCCCAAGCCCTTTCTGGTGTGTGCCTTTTAATTCTCAGTGCTTTTTAGCCTAACATCATCTCCATGAGGCAGATGAAGTTATACTGGCTTAGCTTATGGGGATAAGTGGAGGCCCAGGGAAGGTAAGGCACTTGCCTAATGCTGCTCAGCTGGGAAGCAGTGAGGGCTGGCTTTGAATGTGTGATCCCCTGGCCTTAGTTTCCCAAGTGCTCGGCTTACGGATCAGTGACACCACATCTGGCTTGGCTTCTACTTATTATAAGAGCTCTGGTGCTACTGTTCCCATTTCATAGACCGGTAGACTGAGGTATCAAAAGGGAACTGCCCCCTTTGCTACCACACAAACAGGAAGTGACAGAGCCAACTGTGCTCTTCTCTGTAAAGAACTAAGAAGAGCCTCCCCCTCCGACCAAGCGGTCTAAACAACTGGGTTCACAGTGCAGTGGTAAGCTCTCTGTGAACACCACCTCTTTACTGCTAATCTGGCCCTGACCTGCTGGACTCCAGATCAGAGAATAGTGTAAAGTAGGGTCAGAAGAAATGCAAAAGTAGGAAGGCTTGCCCCCCCCCCCCCACGCCACTAGCTTTATGCAAATAACAAAGTCCTCAGTGGCTGGCAGGGGCTCTGCAAGGGCCCGGGGTTTGGTGAACGGGTCTTGGTCTACACCGCCTGCTCACTGGCCTGTTTCCCGAGGTCAAGAATTTGAAGTCAGGCGCCGCTTTCCCCAGCAGCTCGAGTTATCCTTGGATCAGAGAAAGGCGTGGGGCAGGTTGGACTCACCCTCAGGTCGGCGCAGGGCTCTCCGGGCATGGCCATTGAGCGCCCTCCGTTCATCCCTCTGAGTCTGTCCCAGAGCAGCTGTCTGAGCCCAGCTCCCAGCCGAGGAAGAGGCGGGACCCGGGCGGGTTTGACTGGGATTGGGGCTGGAAAGCAGAGAGGCCCCGGGGCAAGGTCCAGCTGCGCTCAGAGGTGGAACGGGTGCTTGGGGAGGTGATTCCGGAGTCCCCCCGAAAAGTGCCTCCTCTCCTGTGAGAAGTCTTAACCAAACTTCCTGCACACTTTGGACCTAGCGACTGCAGGAATGTATCCCGCAGAAAGAGCCAAGAGACTTAATAATTTATTGGTTCAGCAACTCGGGACAGATATCGTCTAAAGGCAGGCGCTGGGAAGAATGAAAGGTGTCTTATTTTGAAAACTATTTATCGATGTGTGTATTCGTCCTATTTATTTATTAGTTTTTGAGATAGGGCCTCACTATGAAGACCAGGCTAGCCTATAACTCAAGCCCCTGCTGCCTCAGTCTCCTGTGTGCTTTATCTGCTCGTTAAAGACCTTAGCATAAGCTGAGAGGTGGTCCAGGCACTCAGAACTCCCATTGCTTTTACAGGGGACTGGAGCTGGGTTCCCATGACTCTTCCATCTGCTCACCGCACCCTCTCCTGGCCTCCACACTCAGGTGCTGTACCCCCCCCCCCACCGTGAGCACAGCCTGGTCTGAGCTCCTTCTCCTGTCTGTACGGGTTAAAACACGGTTCCCTTCTAAAGACATGGCATAATTTTGGAAATGTGCTGTTCTTGAGACAGATGTATAATGGATGTCATACATCCTTTTTACGGCATTCTTCGGGGGCCTCAGATACGTGGGCACGGGCGGCTCCCTAGGTTTTTGACCCGATTGTGTGTGTGTATACACGCAGACAGGGCACAAACACACCGCTCCCCAGTGGCCGTAGAGGGGTGACTGCTGTGACCTAATCACTGCCTTGTTTACGGCCCTCACCTTTCTATCTGACTTTCTGATTGTATCATGCCAGGTCACCCCTCCGCTCTGGATTTAAATATTTGAGAACTTTTCAGAAGTGATTCGCCAGGAGCAGACATGGCTCTCCAGCCTGAAGGATTTGCGAGCTCTCAGGCCTTCGTCATGTATAGTGTGGGGTTTGTGTCTTTTAAACTGTCATCTTGGTCATTTTCCTAACGTTCTATAATAATCATGTTTTTATATACCTAAAAAAAAAAAACAAAAAAAAAAAACAAAAACAAAAAAACCCAAACAAACAAAAAAACAAAACAAAACAAAACAAACAAAAAAAAAAAAAAAAAAAAAAAAAAAAACGACCCTTGTAGTGGCTTAAGCGGTGCCAGTCACACAGCGACCGCTCACTAAGTTAGTTATTAGTGCTGAGGTCACCATGTCATCATCCAGTCCCGGAGTTACCGAGAAGCAGCTTAAGATGCTACTGCCAAAACCACAGATATGGAAATGTGGCCTCTAAACGCTATGAAATAGATTTATAGCACCAACAGGACATGATCTTTTTAGAGAAGAAGAAAGTGTTCCTAAGTCAAGGGAGTGGAGAAGAAGGTTTTTTTTTTTTTTTTTTTTTTTTTCTGATGAAGATGCCTTAAAGCAGGGGCGTGGCTAAGGGTAGCAAGGGTTGTACCCTAGCAATGCAGTACAGACAGGCAGGCAGACAGACAGACAGACAGGCAGACAGGCAGACAGGCAGGCAGACAGGCAGGCAGGCAGGCAGGCAGACAGACAGGCAGGCAGACAGACAGGCAGACAGACAGACAGGCAGACAGGCAGACAGGCAGACAGACAGACAGGCAGGCAGGCAGGCAGACAGGCAGACAGACAGGCAGGCAGACAGACAGACAGGCAGGCAGACAGGCAGGCAGACAGACAGACAGGCAGGCAGACAGACAGGCAGACAGACAGACAGGCAGGCAGGCAGGCAGGCAGACAGACAGACAGGCAGACAGACAGACAAACAGGCAGGCAGACAGACAGATAGACAGGCAGGCAGACAGACAGGCAGACAGACAGGCAGGCAGACAGGCAGACAGGCAGGCTGGCAGGAAGACAGGAGACAGACAGGCAGGCAGACAGACAGACAGGTAGGCAGGCAGGCAGGCAGACAGGCAGGCAGGCAGACAGACAGACAGACAGGCAGACAGGCAGGCAGGCAGACAGACAGACAGACAGACAGGCAGACAGACAGACAGGCAGGCAGACAGGCCTCAGGGCCCCCATTTTCCTTTCCACTTTTCTCTCAGTGTAACAAGTTTGTACTCCTCCTTCCAAGGTAGGAAAGGAAAAACTGCCCCAGACAGACGGACCCAGGTGCTCTGCTCCAGTGAGGGAGGAATGCAGACCTCTGCTCTGTCCCCATCTGTCATTTCTCTGGTCTCACCCCCATCTTTCCCACAGTCTCTCTTTGGCAGGACACAGGCAGGACGGGTTCTCAGTTGGCTTTGCCCCCTCTTTTGGGGTTGCCTGTGCCCACAGTATGGCGCACAATGTTCTTTCATCTGTCTTCTTCCGAGCTTTTGGGAGGAGTGGGCTCTCGAAGAATTCCCACTGCGTCTGAAAGTCGCGTGCGGCAAACCTGGTGTCAGAGAAATGTCACATCCCCTCTGTTTATTCGGGTCAGTTTTGGTGACAAGGACATCGAAGCCATGGCCCTTCTTCCTATGAGTGCCACTCCCTCCCCTATCCTGCCACCCACATTGTTCCAGCCTGCAGCAGTTTTATCTCCTGGCATAAAAAAAACTATTTATTCAAGCATGTGAATTCATTTGAGAAAATGAATTCAAAGGAAATTTAACGGGATGGATTTCAGGCTTAAGAGAGAAAAAGAAAAGCCTCAAAATTGTTTCTATACAAGTTAGAGTTGGGATCAAAATAAATTGTAAATATCTTTTAAAATATAATTCTGAACGTAATATGTTTTGCTGAAGAAAACATCATTTAGCCTGGTAGGTGGTATATGCCTTTAATCCCAGCACTCAGGAGGCAGAGGCAGGGGAATCTCAGTGAGTATGAGGTTAGCCTGGGCTACCTAGAGAGACACTGTCTCAAAAACAAGTGTAGCACCATTTGTAACGGAAAACGCCTCCCCCTCCCCTTCACTGTTCACTCTGGACTCTCCCAGGCCTCTGGTTGTGTTCTCCCACACATCTATAATAAACCTTCTCCTCCACACCTAGGAGCAGCCAAGTTTCCTTTATTTTCCTTTTCATTTCTTTTTCTCTTTCATCTGGTGCCAAACCCCAGGACCCATTCATGTTCCCATTCATTCATTCATTCATTCATTCCTTCATGCAGTTTCAACACAGAGAGGGTGGGGTGGCTACTTCAGACGGCCAGAACTTAGCCCAAGATAAGGTGATTAGCCTCCGGACCTGCAGTAGTCCTGTTGTATTGAGATTCTAACCAGCCAGTCCCTACAGAAGTAGCTTCCTCCTAGGAATTTTTCTTACAGGCACATGGCCCGGCTCCCGGGCGCACAGGATCTTGTTCACAGCCACGAACAGTCTTGTTCACAGTCAAGCACAACCTCCTCCAGGGGTTGTGCTTCACAGTGACACATGCATGTCATGGTCAGAGGACGCCTGGCGTATCATTGTGAGGAAGGAAGGTGACAGAGCTTCTCCTCGTTTTTCCGTTCGACTAGACAGCGAGCCCAGGGGTCCCCCAGTCTCCAGTGCTGAGGTTGCCCGTGCTGGCCACTATGTCTGGCATGGTTCTGGGGTGGGGGTGGGGTCAAACTCAGATCCTTATGATTGATAGTGAGACAAACACTTTACTGACTGCCATCAACCCAGGACACCCCCTACCCTTACCTTCTGGTTACCCTAGTAATCCCTAAAGCTCTAAACACATCAAACCCCACACAATAATAGTGGGGGACTTCAACACCCCACTCTCACCAATGGACAAGTCATTGAAACAGAAATTAAACAGAGACACAATGAAACTAATAGAGGTTATGATCCAAATGGATTTAACAGATATCTACATAACATTTCACCCTAAAACAAAGCAGGCTTAGGACTCATGGGAGATCCCCTGCCTCAGATGGCTGACTGATTATAAGTTATACCCAACTTACATGTGTGCCCATGGTGGGGAGCAAATTTAGGGCCTTGCTAGGGAATGCACCGAGCTATTCACCCAACCCTCTAAAATATATTATATCTTATTTTCAGACAGTCTCTAAAGTTGTCCAGGTTGGTTTTAAGTTTGCTCTGTAGTTCAGGCAAGTATTAGACTTGTCCGGCTAAAACGAGATTTTAATATATAGTCAAGCACTGGCTAAGTAACACATTTCTAAAGGGCCTTTAGAAATTACGTCTGGCGTGGAATATGTGAGTCTAAAAGACTTGGGACTCGTTGAATACATCAATCAACAAAACGCTCTCAGCCGAGACACAGGATCTGAAGTGGAAGCCTGTCTGGGCTGTTCCTTCCAGAGGCTGCGCAGAGTCCTCCAGGACGCCAGAGGCGCAAGCGGCTGTCGCTCCCCGCGGAGCGGGTGTCAGGTCGGTCTTTCTTAGGGGCGTGGGCGCAGGGCCGCGGCGCGCCTGCGCAGAGCAGCTCCGGGGCGGGTCCTGGACTTGTCAGCCCAGCGAGGAGGAGGAGGAAGGAGCCGGCTGCGTGCGGTGTGAGGGGCGGGACCGGGCGGGTTGCGGAGGGTAGGCACGCGGAGGCCGGGCCATGCGTGCGAGCCGGTGTGCCGGGGCGCTGCTGCTGCTGCTGCTGCTGCTGAGCGGCGCGGGGCGAGCGATCGGTTCCGAGGACATCGTGGTAGGCTGCGGGGGTTTCGTGAAGTCGGACGTGGAGATCAACTACTCGCTCATCGAGGTGAGCCACCGCGCGTGGCCGGGTGGGCTGTGTGACCCCTGGCCAGGCTCTCGGCTGCTCTGCACCCTTCCCCAGCCGCGCGGAGGAGCGAGGGGCCAAGAGGGTGTGCCCGACCCTGGGCTCCCCCATACCAGGACCCCTGAAACTCTGATCCTCCCAACCCATATTGCAGAACTTGGAAACCACACGTGTCACTCTCCGTACTCCAAACCCCAACATTCGGACTTATCGCTCCTCCATCCTTCCTCCCTGGGGTGCATTTAAAGAGGATCGATTCCCAGCGCTAAGTCCTGGCACGGAACAGTGTAACGACCTCTGGGAATGCGAAGCTGCCTCCCCTACCCCAGCTCTCCGTTTTAAAGTTGCCAGGCACCTTGCATAGGTGGAATTATACTAGAGATCTGTGAAGCTATTTTTTGACTGAGTCGAAAGTTAATGTGAAATAGTTATCAGCCCGGCGGGATTCTGACCCAGAAAGCCTGTGAGAAGAGGGGGTTGGGCAGAGGTAGACCCTGGGGACTGGAGAGAGAGCTAGGCCAGATTTTTCCCAAGGGAGGTAATAGTGCCGCCAGAGAAGGCAAGGAGATGGGAAGAGGTAAAGACAGCTGTCCCAGGGAGAGAAATGTAGGGTGCCAAAGAGAAGGGCACCTGAGCCCTTTGAGCTATCCCAGTGGTCACCTTTAGCATGCCACTTGGAACTGGGGAAAAAGGTGAGAAGCTGTCTCCACCCTGAAGTCCTGTGGGCTTAGCCTTTCTCCAAACCCCAGTCTGTACCTGTGAGATGGTGTTAGAGGTAGTAGGACCCAGAAGCGTGATTTCCCAAGGCGGAGGATCTGTTGCCATCTTCCAGGCCCTCTGTGTACTGCCCCTCGCTGGTTTATATTTTCTTTTCTAATTTTTTGAGACAAGATCTCAGGTAGCCTAGGCTGGCCTCAAATTCACAACATACCCAAGGCTGGCTTTGAACTCTGCACAGCCTTACTTCCTTTTCCCACCGTGATAGATGCCCTGGTTCCTTCTACCCTGGTTTCTTTTCTGGTTTGTTTGTTTGTTTGTTTCTCTTAAGGGCTCCTAGGAATTGCTGGGGACCTGTCACCAGGATTGCCTGGCTTTGCAGCACTGGGCATCTGGAAGGCTTTTCAGCTTGAGCTTCCTTCAGTTTTGGGAGGAAGGAGAGGGCAGTCAGGGCTGCCCTCACCCCTAAGTACTAACAGGGCTTAAGAGAGCAGAGAGTAGGTCCATTTGTGGTCCATTGTGAACTGCGCTGTCCCAGCCTCAGGGCTCCGTGTCCTCCTCTCTGAGGCAACTCATCCTTTTGTAATCTCTGCTTACAACATCAGGCATTTCATGTGTGTAATCTCCACATAGAGTTACGTTGACCTTTCCTGATCCGTACTTCACAAAAGATGGTCCAGGGAGAAGTATGGTGGCCATGCTTTCGCTTTTGAACTAATGGGCTTCTTAAATACATAGTATAGTGAGGATTTTGTTTTTCAAAACACAAAAAAAAAAATTCCATGTTTTTATTTTAATCCCAGGCGTGGGATATGGGGCTGCTTCAGATTGTCCCTTGTCCCCAGTCCCAATCTGACTATGATTTGTCTCATGCGCTAGCAGGACAAATTTTGCCAGCTGCAGATAGTTTCTATGAGTGTGTGACGTTTGTAATTCTGGGGGCTCTTTAGAGGGTGTAGAAATGCTAGGGCCATGAGAGGTGGGTGGTTGGTTGCTTGTTTTAGACAGTGAAGATCAGACTTGCCCCAACGAACTGGTTAGTCACCCGCAATCAGCAGGAAGTAGTCTAACAGTGACCTCCCCCGCCCCCCTCCCCTCTATCATATTTTTTCTCCTATCTAGTGTTAGGGGTTGAAAGGATGGAAGGAAAGGGGTAGAGAAGGCTGGGGGAAAAAGAACTAGCCAAAGGTATGGTTACAATGTAGCAAGCCAAAGTAAAATAATAAAATGGCAACTAGCAGATGCACAGATAGCAAAGCACCATCAAATTGAGCATCTGCAACATCAGCAACATCTGCTGACGGAAGAATTCAGCTGGACTCCTCAATACAGAGGGATCCCTGGACATGGGAGGGCATCCTCATAATCGGGTGCTTACAGCATCTAGCAAAAACTGACTGGGGGAACTGAGGTATCAGCTGGAGGCCTGATTGAGCTTTCTCTCCATGTCTGAGTATCCCACCTCTGAACTTGCAGCTTCCCCAGGTACTTTCATACAGTGGGATGAGCAGTAGTAACATCTGTTGGGAATGGCTCACCTTCTAGCTGTGCTCAGAGATGGTTTACTTTTGGGGTATTTTGCTGTTCTCTTCCCTCCCTGTCACAGGGATGGGGCCAGCCAAGTCCTTGGAAGACACTTTGAAACAAGTTTGTTTAGGTCGGACATGGAGAAAGGACATCACTACCCCCACAGCCAGCTTCTCAGTGAGCTCAAACAGTATGTGACAGTTTACCAACATAGTGTATTCCATAACATGTAAATATTATTGGTTTTTCACAGTCTTTATCCTCCATCTCCTCCTCATCTTCGTTGATTCTTTCCCCCACCCCCTTTTTCCCTTTTTCTTTTGAGGCATGCCCAGGCCGTCTGGAACTTCTGACCCTCCTGCCTGGCCTCCCAGGTGCTAGGCCTGCAGGGCTTATGCAGCCATGTCTGGTTCCTCTCCTGTCACCCATTTTAGCCATCTTCCATCTGTTTCTGCCGAAGTGCCTTCCTTCAACAGCTGTGTATCTGCATACACCAAAGGCTTGTCCCAGATGGGGGATCCTAGTGTGGTAAAGGGACTAGACGAAGCTCTGGGCTTTCACATTCTGTCCTTTAATAGTAGCCCGTAGAACTAAAAAGGAGACTTTAGGGGCTGGAGAGATGGCTTTGCTCAGTGGTTAGAAGTACACAATACACTTGCAAGAAACCTGAGTCAGTTCTCAGTACCCACATGAATGTCTACAACCATCCGTAACTCCGACCATCTGTAACTTCAGTTCCAAGGGATCCGACGCCCTCTTCTGGCTTCTGCCGGCATCAGGCAACCACATGGTGCTCAGGCACCTATGCAGAATACTCATTTACATAAAAGTAATATGCAGAATTCTCATTTACATAAAAGTAAATGTTAAAGAATTACAGGTTCTGGTGGTGCAGCAGTCAGATTTCATATCAAAACTGGGTTCTTGGATTTGGGGGATGGTTCAGTGAAGTGCTTGCTCAAGTTCCATCCCCAGAGCCCTTGTGATTAAAAAGAAAAGGCTGGCCTAGCCTACTCAGTGAGTTCCAGGCCTTTGAGAGACCCTGTCTCAACAGAGAAGGTGGACAGCTCTGAAGGAGTGGCACCTGAAGTTGGTTTAACACACACACACCCCAACACACACACAGACTCACATACCCCAACACACATACTCACACATACTTCAACACACACACACACACACACACACACCAACACACACACACACACACATACCCCAACACACATACACACACATACCTCAACACATACACACCCCCCCCACCTCAAATATTTCTCCTGATGAGCCATCTTTAAGCTGCAGGGCATGGCTTAGGTGAACTGCCTTGGGTGCAGCCTTTTGATCCTCTGTGCATCTGAATTTCTTTATGACCTAGAGCAAATTCATTTTTACGCTGAACTGAATACCTGGGTACTAAGCAGACGGGTGGCTGTGTGGGCTGTAAGTCGTACTCATTGCCCGTGGGCACCCCGGGCTGCTTATGTTTCCCGAGACTCCTTTGGTTTGTGTCTATTTTTGCCATAGAAGGTCACTTTAAAAAACTGTGCTTATGTGTATCTGTATGTAGCTGTGTGCCCATGTGGGCAGTGCCCTTTGAGGCTGGCGGTGGGCATTGGATCCCCTAGAGCCGGAAATGAACTCAGGCCCTCTGCAAGAGCTGCAGGCTCTTTGTGGTTGAGCAGCTCTCCAGCCCCAACATTCATGTTTTACAGGTCAGGCTCTCTGACGTAGTCTGACCCGCATGTGTCTCTACAGACTGGGAAACTGAGGCTCGGAGTCCCTGAGCCTCTCGGGGCAGCTCAGGGAGTCTGCCTGTAACTCTCTGGCTGATGCTGTGAGGTGGCTTTTTCCTTCAGAGAGAGATTAAATAGAGGATGATTTTTTTTCTTTCTGAGTCTGAATTGGTGCTTACCCTGTTGCTGTGAGTCTGCCCAACCACGCTGAAGCAAGGCCCAGCCTCTGGAGGTTATCGTGGCTTTGTCAAGGGCACCCTCACAGGGGAGACCCTGGTATGGCTTTGTGCCGTTCGCTGAGCAGTTTGTGCCTACAGAGGCTTCGGGTGCAGAAGTTGCCGGACGCAGGTCTTGGGGAGAGCGAAGGCCTTGGGGATCTTTTGTATCAGTCCTTGATCAGAGGATGGCAGTGACTATTTCTCTACGCATCTAGAATCATTTGGGCCTAAGAAGGCAGGCTCTAGTGTTCATCCCAGACCTGCGTAGGAGTCTGCCTCCTGATTAGTCCTTGCTTCTAAATTGTGCTGGTGTGGGGCCGAGGGACAGGGTACCTTGCTAATAGCAAAATTAGAAGGTTTTAGGCTCAGAAATTTACAGAAACAAAATAGAGACAACCACCAAAGCAAACTGAAAAGCTTCAGGAAACAAGTCTTTGGGGACAGATTGAAGGTGGTTTCAACAAGAAGAACATGAATAACATTATTCTGGGGTTCCCCGTCTTCTTTCTGAGCCCCCACCCCCCAGCTGTTTTAGCAGCCAGCCTGTAATAGGTGCTCAGCAAACACGGGCCAATAGACTGCATGCAGGCGTCCTGTGCTAACCTATTCTCTAAGCCGGTGTTAGAACCTTAGGGTTTTTTTTCCCTTACTTTCCAGATAAAGTTATACACCAGGCATGGGACTTTGAAATACCAGACGGACTGTGCTCCTAACAACGGCTACTTTATGATCCCCTTGTATGATAAGGTAAGAGGCGGAGGGACTTCAGTCTTTACGAGTGACTTTTATGATAGGAAATAATTTAGCGTGCCCAAGCGACAGTGGTGGCCAGGAGCACGGCCTTTCTTCCTCGAGCCAGCATTCTTATCAGAAAGGTCAGTGGAGCGCAGCTGACCAGCGGCTGAGCGGGCTCAGTGGGGCTACACGCCTCTGGCAGGCTTTCAGTGTCTCCAGCCGGTCCCTTCGCAGAGGGGGTGCTACAGGCAGCTTATGGGGGGGGTCTGGGTGTTCTTGGCGCTGCGGGAGTCCATAGAATCTCGTGTTTTCTTTTAAGAAATGTTTCAAAAACACCCATTTATTTATCTGTTTGTTTATTTATTTAGTGTGTAGAGAGTGGGAGTGGGTACAGTCTGTCTGCCATGGTGTGTGCGTGTGTGTGTGTGTGTGTGTGTGTGTGTGTGTGTGTGTGTGTGTGTGTGTGCTCACATGTGCCCATGCATGTGCGCGTGCATGTGTGAGCATGTGTGAGTATTTGGGGGCCAGGGGGAGAGGGAGAAAGAGGAACAGACAGACAGAAAGCGACCTTTGGGAGCTGGTTCCATCCTTTTACCATCCTGTGGGTTCCAGGGATTGGATGCAGGCTGCCAAGCTTGCACAGTGAGCTCTGTATCCACGGTGACATGTCGACAACCCCAGCCTTTAGAAATGGGCTTCCGGGGTTGGAGAGATGGCTCCGCGGCTAAGAGCACTGACTGCTCTTCCAGAGGTCCTGAGTTCAAATCCCAGCAACCACATGGTGGCTCACAGCCATCTCTGGAGACAGCTACAGTGTACTCATATAAATAAAATAAATAAGTATTTAAAAAAAGAAAGAAAGAAAGAAATGGGTTTGCACATGGCCGTCTCCCTGTTGCGAGATGGAAACTTCTGGGTGCCCAGCTTCAGCCCTGGAATCCAGTGGGTGCCGTTTTGAGGAGCCTGGTGTAGGATTTTATTTCAGGGTGAATGAATTACACCTCACTGTCTACCCAGGGCCTCCCGGTCTCCTGCCTTCATCTTTCTTGGCTTTCCTTGCAGGGGGATTTCATCCTGAAGATTGAACCTCCCCTAGGCTGGAGTTTTGGTAAGTGAGCTGGGACAGGGGACCACACTGCACACTGACAGGTCATTTGCCCATAGACCCCCCCTGGTCTCTAGTCCCTCTCTCTGGGAGAACAGCTTTGGTAGAGTCAGTTCATCGGGCAGGCTACACGCAAGAACCGTGGCCTTCTTCCAGTCCCAGTACCGGGACCGGGGCTGTTTGTTGTTTTGGGGTCTCATGTGTAGCCCAAGCTAGCCTCAGACCTAGTGTTTTCTTATGTCAGCTTCATGGGATTGAGCTTACAGATGTGTGCAACTGTATCTGCCCCACCCCCAAACTAAAGGAAGTGTTTGAACATCGTAAGATTTGGTAGTAGGGTCCGGATCTATATGGGGCTGGAGATGGTGGCATCGTGGATGGTTCTTGTCTAGAGTCTGTGGCCTCTTGAGATTTCTGACCATGACAAAAGGGCCCCTGCAGCTTTTTTCTCCAGGGAAGCCCTATTTCATCAAGGTTTGGAGCCAGGAAGCTGCAGGGGGACAGCCTGACTGACCCCCTGGGAGCTTCGGCCATTTTTCTGGCTTGGCTGGCCTTCTGCTCCCTCTAGCCAGCCCTTCTCATTGAATGACACTTCCAGATACAAGCAGTGAATGTACCAGGGTCATGCAGATATTTTAATGGAGCTAAGTTTTTGCAAAGCGAGCACACCTGGCTAACTGGCAGATTGTGTGGCAGAGTTGTTAGCGCCACGGGAGGCCACCGCTGTGCCCAGTCATCTCCTGCAGCGCGCAGATGACTGTCCTCACCTAGAGTGACAGGGGCTCCGGTTTTCTTTCTGTGTTAGGGACTGAACTCTTACGTATGTGATGTCTCCAGTCCTCTTAGTATATCTGCTTTTGGATTTTCTTCATTTTGATACAGGGCATCGTTAAGTTGTCCAGGCTGGCCTTGATCCTATAATCCTCTGGCCCAGCTCCCCGAGTCACTGTGATCAGAGCCCGAGGCGCTCTGCTCTGTGCAGGTGCATTTTGTTTTGAGCCTGGACTCAGTGAGATCACACAGGCTGATTTCTGTGTCTGGTTTCTTCCGGTCTTGTTTAGGATGCTCACGTGCTTTATGTGTGACTCTAAGCCATTTCCTTCGCTGTATAGAATTCTGTGTGCACATGCGTGTCTTAGTTAGGGTTTCTGTTGCTGTGCCAAAGCCCCATAACCAAAAGCAACTTGAGGAGGACAGGGTTAACTTCAGCGCACTCTCTGGGAAGTCAGGGCTGGAGCTGAGGCCGAGGCCATGGAGGAACGCCACACAATAGTTCTCCCTGCCTTGTTCTGCGGATTTGTAATGCAGTTTCTCATACATCCTCCCAGGGGTGATGCCACCCACTTCAACCATTAGTCAAGAAAATGCTCAACAGACTGGCTCGTAGGCCAGCCTGACGGAGGTGTGTGTGTGTGTGTGTGTGTGTGTGTGTGTGTGTGGCTGTCTGTCTGTCTGTCTGTGTAGGTACACATGTATGTATGTGGAGACCAGAGGTTGATATCTGGTGTCTTCCTCAGCCACTCCCCTCCTCAGTTTTGAGACAGGCCTTCTCCCTGAGCCCGGAGCTCACTGGTCAGCCACTGAGCCCCAGCGAACCTGTGTCCCTCTCTTCAGTTCTGGGGCTACAGATGCATGCTGTGCGCTGCTGAGCTGTAGGTGCTGCTGGGGGTCAGACTCAGGTCCTCACGCTTCGGTGGCAGGTGCCTCACCGACCTCCCCATCCGTCTCCTCAGCCTTCTCTAGTGTTTTAAAAGCTCAACTTTTATTTCTAGTGTGGTGAGCCTTTCGGTTTCCTAAGGAAAACATTGTGTTAACATTGAAGGATGGGGGAGACTCACTCCACACTGTACTTGTGAGGGGTTGGAAGTTCTGTCAGAGGGGAGGTGTGTGTGTGTGTGTGTGTGTGTGTGTGTGTGTGTGTGTGTACACATATGTGGCAAGAGTATGGTCAGGGCAATCTCTTCTTTTGTCCTTGTCCCCTTACCCTGCATGGCTCAGGTCCTCCCCGTGTGGTTTCTGTTGTCACGGAGCTGTTGGACTGTTAGATATGGGACCAGCTTACACGATCACATTGGAACTGTCACATGCTCTGTAGAAAGATCCTCGACCTTCTCATGCCTCAGCTTCCGCCTCAGTAAAATCTCCGGAAGGGTTGAATGCACTGGCCTCGGTGCCTGGGACATAGTAAATGCTTTGGGGCTGGGGAATGGCTCAGTTGGTAAGGCGCTTCTTGCATAGACCTGAGGATCTGGGTTCAGATTCGTGTCAGAGCCAAGCACGGCAGCATGTAACTGTAACCTAGGGCTGGGGTCAGAGGAGAGAGAGGGTCCTGTGCTGACGGCCACTCGGCTGAGGCAGGTGGATGCGCGCCAGGTCCAGTGAGAGACCGGCCTCCGAAGTAAGCTATGGAGGAAGACAACCACCATTGACAGCTTAGCCTTCGCAGGCGTAGGCACACACTCCTGTATTACTTCTGCCTTTGTTTTAGCTCTGGTCAAATGAGGGCATTGCACATAGAAACATGTAGAGGAGTCTGCACACACTGCCATGCGTCTCTTGTCCCTACCGCTCCTTTCCTGATCTCCCCCCAGAGCCAACCAATGTGGAGCTGCACGTGGACGGTGTGAGCGATGTCTGCACAAAGGGCGGGGACATCAACTTCGTGTTCACTGGCTTCTCTGTGAACGGAAAGGTTTGGCTCCTGGCTCTGTCCGCCCTTATCCACATTGCTCTGCCTCATAGAAAGGGGGCTCCTGCGCCCATAGGTCACCCACAGAGTTTCAGAGGTCCGCGGTGTGTGTAGTCAGCTTGAAAGTGGAGGCTGTCCTGAGGTGGGGTGTGGAAGGAGAGGGCGGGGCGCCCAGGGCCTGGGTTGCTATGCTTGCTGTGTTAGGGAGCCTCAGCTCCTTCCGGGGAAGTTCCAGCCAGAGGTTGCTCCTCCTCAGGCTTTGTGTGTCTTCTGCCTCCTTCCCTTGGAACCAGTCGGGGGAGGACTCCTTGAGGTATGGGAGTCTGTGGGTGGCTAGTGGAGTGTATGCTGCTGTGTGAGTGCCTTCTTTTCCATCCTCCCTAGCGTTCGCCTTCTTCCTTCCGCCCAGGCCAAGTAGGGATGAGGTCTCTGTGCTGCCGGGTACCACCAGTGTGTAGATTCCCAAGTCCTCCTTTGTGTTGAGAGTGAGGCCCTGAGCTCTGTTTCATGCGTGGGTTTTCTTGCTGGAAGAGGGGATCTTGGGTATGTTTTCTTTCTTAGAGATTTGTGAAATAGTGATGCTTTTCTTTTTCAAGTCCTACTTTAGCTTTAACTATGTGTGGATATGTATGTGTGAGTGTGCGTGTGTTTAGAGCCAGAGGCGTGGGGCTCCCCTGGAGCTGGAGTTAGTCACAGTAGTTACAAGCTGCCTAATATAGATGCTGGGACCCTCGCTCCAGACCTCTGCGAGAGTGCACCTCAGCCCTTCGCTGAACAGCCTCCATCTTAGATTCAGTGGGACAGTATTTTACTGTCACTGTCCCCTCTCAAAGGTTCCCTGACTACTTCCTCTTCAAATAGGCTCTTGACCCAAAAAGGAAAATGATTTAGGCGCCACTTGGGGAGCAGAAGAACACACTAAACTCTTTCCTCCTGAGGGACCTCAGGAACTGCCCGCTGGGTCCTAACGACCTCCTTCTCACAGGTCCTCAGCAAAGGGCAGCCCCTGGGCCCCGCAGGAGTCCAGGTATCCCTGAGAAGCACCGGCGCCGACTCGAAGATCCAGTCCACAGTCACACAGCCTGGAGGAAAGTGAGTAGCAGCCAGACCAGGCTGTGGCAGGCATGTCGGGAGATTTGGGTTTGAGGGGTTCCGGGCTGGGATCCTCATCTGGCCTCTTAAGAAAATTCATGCTTTTCGAACCCACGCTCCTCATGATGTGATGCAATGTGATTGATTATCAGCTGGGCGATTGATTACCAGCTATTGACTGTAAAGGCCATGCTCCAGACCTGGGGCACGCTTAGGCTTTGGAGCCCGAAAGCCAGGGTTGAATTGGGGTGCCTCTGTTTGCTCTTGGACTTGGGACAAGTCACCTCTCTGTGCTTTGTTTCTCTAACTTGTTGCTGAAGGTCACAGGGAAGACAGTACTTGTCTCTGTGCAGCGTGGCACTTAGTAAATGGTTGCTGACCACACTTTATCATTTACAAGGAAACCGTTCGGTAGTTGGGCCTGATGGGTATTAAGCTAATCCTGCGGAATGAAACGTAACGGGCTGTTGAGTTGACTTTGAAGTGGGAGGGTTCAGCCGTAACCACTAGCAGACGTGAGGGCTGATACCGGAATTATTGGAGCTGGTGCTGCTGGAACCATTTAGAACATGCTTTACAAAGTCCACCCGAAACTGTAGCTGAAGTTCCTAGTCAGCTCCTGGTGTGTTACCCAAACTAAAAACTGGCTTCTTGATTGGAGCCTGGTCCTGAACTGAAGGAGCCCAGGGCTGTGTTTCTTCATGGCTCAGCCCAGGCTGAGTGTCCCTCAGCCAGGTCCTTGGGACCAGAAGGACTTCCGATGTGAGATTTTCTTGAATTTGCTGTGTTTTCACACATGCACTGTCTTAGTTTCTCAGTGGATATTCTGTCTGGCTCATGGTTTCAGACCATGGTCACTTAGCCATCCTTTTCCTGGGCCCCTGGCCCAGGCAGCACACTTCTGCAGCAAGGACCCTCTCATCATGGTCTCCACTACCTCCCAGTAGTTTATCCCACCCTCTGCTGGTCCGCAGGAGGAGCTGCTGATTTAGGCCAAAGCCCTCGTGACCCAGTCCCTTCCCAGGGCTTCTCCTCTGGGAAGAAGTTCTGCACTGAAGAACCAGGACTTCAATACCTGTACCTTCAGGGACGGGCCTCACCTCTGAACACGAGCTTCATTTACGTCTGCTGCACATCTGAAGTATGCAGGCTGAAACCACTCAAACAGAACTCCACATCAGTATTACACGAAGCAGTTTCCTGGTCTAGAATTTTCCACTTTCGTGGCATAATATTGGTACTCAAAAAGTCCTGGATTTGGGGGTTCTGATGTTCAAACGAGGGACGCCCCTGCTGAGGTTGTTGCAGGCTTTCCTGGAGCCACCTTAATCTTCCCGAGCTCCTTTGCGATGCTTAGAGCACACGTGGGGACACAGGACGTAGAAAGGCTAAATCTTAACAAAGCCAGAGGCCATGGGAGAGCACAAATGCTGCCTTTAGTAAGTTCCTTGTGCCAGAATTAGCTTCAGAGTAATTCGGAACTGGCAGGGCCTCGTTCAGGTTGAGCTTGCTAGGACTCTGGCTGTAGTGTTTGCTGCCCCAGCTCAGCCGGCCGTGGCCTTAGTTTGCCTGTAGTGTCTAGAACTCTGCTCTTCGGCTGACGGCTTGTTCAGCTCTTGTTCAGACAACAGGTGGCCGCAGATCTAACCTTTTCTACAGGAGCCAGATGTCAAGTCAACAGCATACGCGGTGTCGTCTTTTATTTCTTATTTGTCTGGCTTTTTTCTTTTATTTCTGGAGACAGCATCCCAGTGTAGTCCAGGCTGGCCTCGAATTTTTTATTTTAATTGATGCGTGTGGTGCATAGGCTGCGCGTCTGCCCGTGCAGTTCTTGTATGCCTGGTGCATGTGGAAGGCAGGAGGGCATTGGCTCTCCTGGAACCGGGAGCTAAGGAACCAAACCCCGGTGCCCAGGAAGAACAGTCAGTGCTCTTAGCAGCTGAGACACCTCTCTTAGTGCTCACCCTTGAATTTTCAACTCTCCTGCCTCAGCCTCCGGAATACAGGAATTTCGGCTTTAGTGTCGGCTGTGTTAGCTCCCAGCCTGGGGTCTGCTCGCTTCCTCCCTCACCGCTCCTCCTCCTCCTCCTCCTCCTCCTCCTCGGCTTTTAACTGTCTTTTCCTCCGTTTCCTCTCTTTCCCGTTCCTGGCGGTCAAACCCGCTGATTGTGAGCTTATGCCAGGACTCGGGTTGTCGGCCCTCTGAGTGCACAGAGAAGCTCTCCTTCCTGGCACATGGGGAGCGCTCTGAGTGGCTTTGGACAGAACTGGACTGAGCCGCCCTTGGAGGCTCGCCGCAATCCCCCACCTGGTCCCTGTCTAAAACTTGGCTAAGTGGGCCTTGTTTTGTGTCTTTCAGGTTTTCGTTTTTCAAAGTTCTTCCCGGAGATTATGAAATCCTTGCAACTCACCCAACCTGGGCGCTGAAGGAGGTGACCTTTGACCCATGGCTGCGGTGGTGCCACTGTGGCGGTGCCACCTCGGCGGATTCCTTGCTGGGTGGTGGTTTTTATAAAGTCCCCCACCCACCACTGTCACTGCATTGAGCAAAGTCTACACCAGGAGTTCCCAGGGAATGTTTGTTGTTTTCCGGTCAAGAACAGAAATCTATAAACATGCTAACTAGTCTAGAGGCCTGATGTCCGCACACCCGAGGGGAGCCATCTCTTAAACAGCCATATGACTGTTGGGGGGTGTGGGGTGGGCTGTGAACCATCATACCCTGTGTGCCAGGCTTCTGTTTTATTTCCAGGAAAGAAAAAGCAGTGATTTCTTCTTTGGTTTAAAATTTCAACTTTTCTGCTTTGTATCTGAACTTTTAATCAAAAGCGGCTGAGCTGTTAGCAGCAGTGACAGCCCACACCTGTAATTCTAGGTCTTGGGATGCTAAACAGGATTGCTGTGAGGTTTCTGGCTAGCCTGGGCTACATGTATAGTGAGTTCTAGACCAACCTTGGTTATAGAGTGAGACCCTGTCTCCAAACAAAGAAAAGCCCGAAGAATATTTAAAAGGTTATAAGTGTTTGAACCTATCCTATAAAGGCCAGTTTCTAAAATAGTATAGTACCTAGCTTTCTCTCTGAGACTGTAGCCCAGGCTGGCCTCTAATTCACAGCAATCTTCCCACTCCAGCTTCCTAATGCTGGGCTGGCTGGTGTAAGCCACCGTGCTGTGCTGTCAGGGTTTAGTGCTGTTGAAGCTAAGACCCTTTTCTTTTTCTAGGCAAGTACCACGGTGCGTGTGACAAACTCTAACGCTAACGCGGCGGGTCCCCTCATAGTGGCTGGCTATAATGTGTCCGGCTCTGTCCGCAGTGACGGGGAGCCCATGAAAGGGGTGAAGTTTCTTCTCTTTTCTTCCTTAGTGAACAAAGAGGTAAGCACACAAAAATAAAGAACCAAGACCAGGTCGGGGAGTGGCAGGCAGGGCCAGGGTCGAGCACTCCCACGGTGGGTGGTTTCTCCAGTGCCGGCACCGTGAGGCCGCAGAGGTGGGGGCCGCTCTGGCTTTGACGAGGTCTACACAGTATCAGGTTCTGACGAACACCCTTGCTCTGTGGTATCTTGGGTGCATCACCTCAGCTTCCTTGGCCCGTTTTCTTTCGGCGTGTGTGTGGTGGGGGAGCCTCACCGCTTCCCCTAAGAAGACGTCTCATTTTTAACTTCCGAAGCTGGGTGTGAAGATTTGTGTTCCATTTGCCTGCATGGGTCCCCGGCTTGAGAAGCCCAGGCACTGACCTCTACTAGTTGGCCTGGCTTTGCTTGTGGTTGTTGGCAGTCGGCACATGGAAATGGAAGTGTCTTCTTCCCTCCCTTAGGATGTCCTGGGCTGCAATGTGTCCCCAGTGTCCGGGTTCCAGCCCCCAGACGAGAGCCTGGTTTATCTGTGCTACGCCGTCTCCAAAGAAGACGGCTCGTTTTCTTTCTATTCATTGCCGAGCGGGGGCTACACTGTGGTGAGTGAGTGGGCAGGGCTCTATCTGTTCGGGACACTAAGGCTCAACAGGAGCCCACGCCCTCTGGGTGCCGCGTGAGCCAGCTCTCCAATGATGCTGTTGGTGAGGTACACCAACACAGAGGAACGGAGCTTATCTTAGAACCCAGTTTGAGTTCCTGACTGTCGGGGGTGAGGCCTGGGTGTGGCCAAAGCTGGAATGCAGGGAACTAGAAGAGAAGAAAAGATGGGATTTTGACACACCGACAAGGGAATGCTGACAGTTACGAGACGTGTGACCTCCTCCTGTCCGTCCCTGGTTCCTGAGGGTGCCACCACCCAGCAGTTCTGAAGAGCTTGCCTGTAGCACAGGAACGGCTAGCCTTCGGACACTGCAGCGTGACCCTGCTGTCTCCAGATGGCTTGGGTCACACAGCTGTCCTGCGACATGCTAGGACATGGGCTTTTGGGGGAATTTAAGACCCTAACCAGTAATACATATTGAATGACCAAATGTGGGCTGCCTGTCCGTGGACATTCAGCCTAGCAAGGATAGATCGGATGTCCCTAAAACTGAAAAACCCCAGACCTAAAAGACTCGAATCTAAGGACAGCTCTCAGCCCGTGTCTCTGTCCGGTGTGTGTGAAATGTATGGGCTCTTGGCTTCAGACTTAGGCCTGTCCATAAGGTGTCTCATGACGCCCACGGGCACTCCGGCACCCGGCCGGTTCTGCAGTGAGAAATACTTACAGTCACAAGCGTGTTTGCACTGTCCACAGCCTGTACTGAAGACAAGACATGGGCTTCTCATTAGACCAGCAGGGACTGCCTGTGGGTTGTCTAGGCTGCCAGATGCAGGCGGACACGGATTGCCGAGTTGGGACAAAGATGCTCCCGGTCACCAGACTGCTCCTTGCAGGTGCCGTTCTACAGAGGGGAGAGGATCACCTTCGACGTGGCGCCTTCCAGACTTGACTTCACCGTGGAGCACGAGAGCCTGAGAATCGAGGTGAAGCCTCCCAGTTCCCTGTGCAGGTGTTGGGGTTCCCAGCCCAGGGCACAGGTGTTGGGGACACGTCCGCATCAACACCTGTGCAGAACGGCTGTCGGAGGGAGTGGGGCCGCATGCTGTAGCCTGGGGTACCACAGACCCCCTCTCTTACACAGCACCTTCGTCTTGCAGCGCTTGCTAGGGCCCTGGTCAGTGCTGCCCCTTCAGTGAGGTGTCGAGTTCTGTGCAGTGGGGGTTTCAGGAGGCAACAGTCCTTCTGAAGTTAGGATTTAGCAATGGGAGGAGCCAGCGCCTGTCTAGATAAGCAAGTTAGTAAGAGTGTTAGAAGGCGGTCAGTGCCCTCTGGGACAGAAGGAGGGCCTTGCAGTTCAGGCCAGGGCTGCAGGGCTGTATCTCAAGCCAGTTCTCTCTGAAGGGGACTGAGCCACAGTCTGAAGCAGAGTAGGTGAATTAGACCTAAACTGTGGTGAATGCAAAGGTCTCCAGGCAGCAGTATGCCTGGAGAGTCTGAGCCACTGAGGAGGCCAGGGAAGCTGGAGTAGAGGGGAGGAGGGAGGGGAGGAGGGGAAGGAAGGAGGAGGAGGCAGAGGCTTGGTGAGGTGATAGCATAGAGCCTGGGGGTCTCTTCCCTCTGATGCTGCTGAGTTGGGTGCTACCGAGGAGAGGTGTGGTGAGGAGAGCTGTAACTGGGAGTCCGGGAACCAGTTACAAGGCCAGGGCAGTAACAACCACACGAGTACCGGAGTGCATGGACCACGTAATAGGGCAGGCTCGTCAGACATGGTAACCGCATTTTCATCACTCCGATGTGTCTTTAAGAGCAGATGACAAGTGGTCCCTGCTGGCAGCTTGCAGTATGGAGGAAGCACACAGGGACACCTGCAGTAGTGCTAGTGAAAAGCTGCTTTTCATACCGCGATGAAAAGCAACCTGCTAAAATAGTGCAGTCGAAGGAGCCGGCCCCGCCCTCTAAGCCTGCATGGGGCCTCTGACTGGTTGCAGGAGGCCAGGAAAATGAGCCTTGAGCCTTTATTGCCTGAACAACCTTGCAGGAAGGGTGTGGCGGGTAGTTGGGCAAAGTACTCAGATGAAGGTCAAATGCTAGTCTTAACCGGTAAGTTTCAAGTCTCACCCGTGTGCGTCAGCACTTGGCACATAGTAAGTGCCTAAGAAAATCGTTTGTTGGATATGTGCCTTAATAAGGGGATACTTAGCTGGCTTACCATTTATTCTCAGAAGGATTATTCTTAAATAAAAAGAAAGCCACTTTCTTATTCTTCCTTGTCCCTCCTCTTCATTCTCCCTTCCTTGCTTTGAGACAATACCACAGTGTGTCCCAGGATGGTGCTGAGGTCACAGGTGTGTGCCTCCCGAGTGCTGAGGTGACAGGTGTGTGTTACCATGCCCTGCACAGTCACACCTGGTGCTTGTATTATAAGTGTGAATGTGTCATCATGCCAAACTAAAATCTTACCACTTTGAGGCTCTCAAATGCCTGCATCTGTTCACTCAGGAGGCACTTACTGAGCGCCTGCTGTCTAGCAGGGAGCCAGGCCACACAGGCTTCAGTGAGCTTGCAAAGCCTACATTTGAATGAGACAGGGTTAAGGTATAGGAAATCAAACAGGCATTTCAGACCCTGAGGCGTTTGATGAAGCTAGGAAATTAGTGGTATTTCAGCCGAAAGCTAAAGTTCAGGGGGATGGGAGCTCAGTGCCTCCGGGGAGAGTCCAGGCCTGGTGCTCTCAGCGAGCAGGACACACACAGTCAAGGTACCAGGCTGTGTTGTGAGTGACTTTGGAAAGGAAGGGTGGGTTGGAAGGAGCCTGTCTAGCCTGGGTTCTGGCTGTTAGGTGTGGGCTCTTGGTCTTTGAAAGGAAATGGCAGGCCATTGGTCTTAGGTGACAGAAGTGGAAATAGGTCAGAGGTTTCAGGTGATGCTTGAAGGGACATGCTGGGGGTGAAGGAAAAAGCTATGGGTCCCAGATAATGTTGGGGTGACAGGTCAGGGGTCCCAGGAGATGCTAGGAGACAGATTGGATTCCCAGGAGATGCTGGGGCCAGGTCAGGGTCCCGGGCCAGATCGGGGTCTCGGGCCATGCAGTTTGTCTTTGAGATGTTGGGGTCAGGTCAGGGTTGCCAGGGAGACCCACAGGCCAGAGGCAGAGACCTGCTGAGTTGGGAAGTGAGTCTGCGGCTGATGCTGTTCACCTCTGATGATCACCCAGGCACCGGAGATGCAGCCGAGAAGACAGTGGCAGCCAGAGGGAGCGGGACTTGTGGAACTGGGGCTGAGAGGGAGGCAAGGGGCCAGCATGGAGCCGTGGTGCGGGCAGGAGGGGTCTTGGTGGCATGGTCATGTGAACCCGCTCTTCACCTTGCAGCCCGTGTTCCACGTCATGGGCTTCTCTGTCACCGGGAGAGTCTTGAACGGACCCGATGGAGAAGGTGTCCCGGAGGCTGTGGTCACGCTGAACAACCAGATCAAAGGTGGGCAGGCACGGCGGTCCCCCGTCTGCTCTAAGGGCTTGTTTTACATCGTGGAACGATGTAGACCCAAGGGACAAGCGTAGTGGCCTCGAAGACCGCTGTGCCCTCACGTACTTGCTGGATGCAAGGTTCTGCAGCTCATCTCTTTGGTCACGTGCTCTGGTTTCACAGTGAAAACGAAAGCTGATGGCTCCTTCCGTCTGGAGAACATAACAACCGGAACATACACCATCCACGCTCAGAAGGAGCACCTCTACTTCGACATGGTCACCATCAAAATTGCACCCAACACCCCACAGCTGGCCGACCTCATCGCTACAGGGTGAGTAGGCCGTCTGGGTAGGGGTTCTGTTGCCGTGATGGAACCCCGTGACCAAAAGCAAGGTGGGGAGGGAAGGGTTTATAGTGGGCCACTGAGGGGAGTGGGCCCCGAGGCAGAGGTCATGGAGGGCCGCTGACTGGCTTCCCAGCCTCCTTACTCAACACGGGACCCTCCCGCATCAATCATCAATCAATCAGTCAATCAATCAATCAATCCATCAATCAATCAGGACTCACAAACTAATAGCTGCAGGCGCGTATGTGTGCTTTCAAGTTAAAGTAGAAGAAGGGGCGGGGGTGGTGAGTGTGCTTCTTTCTGCCCGGCCTGGAGACTTGACCTTGATACCTGGGGGCCAAGGGGTGGAAGATGAGAACAGACTCAGACAGGTTGTCCCAGACTTCCACATGTATACAAGAAGCATGTCTGTCTGTCTGTCAGTGTTAGCAAAAGGTCTTTGAAGTGAGCCCTCCTGTGAGTCCTTTCCTCGGCAGACTCTGGGGGCTTTGTGGGGTGCACACGGTGGTGGATGCGGGCTTCACCACATTTCTGGCCAGTGGCAGAGCTTGTCACCGTCACAGATACCCACACCAAGGACAGAGTGGACAGACATTTAGGGACTCACAGCCTAAGAGAAGTGGTGTTACGAACAGGTGTTGAGGGTTCAAATTTGGTGTCCCATGACCATTAGGTGGCACACATCCTCCCAGATGTTAGGACCTGTTCATCCTGCTGACTGGCACGTAGGTGGCCGGTCCACCGAGGGTGGGGGGCTAGCATTGCAGGGCAGGACTGGCGAGCCTCAGTGGGTAAGGCCAGGCGCTGAGACAGTTAGTGACAGTGAGTGACAGGGTGGTTACCAGCGCTGAAGCTAAGGGGCGGAGCCCCAGCCGACCCCACCTAGTGACCAGGGGTCTGCTGTGACCAGTCGGCTTTAAAAGATTGACGTAAATCATCCCTAGAAGATAATTCTTGGGTTCGAGTCCTTTTCCCTCCCCTCTGTACTTGCATGCTGGGGCATCCATGCTAGATGAGGAGGCAGCTGAGCCACTGAGCTGCCTGTGGACCCCCATGTGCGGTTCTGCACAGAGGCTTTGGCTGAGGCACTGTGCCAAGGGCGACAGATGTAAGGAGCAGTGGACGGGGCCGTTAGCCCCTGTGAGGACGACGGGGGTTGGGGGAAAGGGGCCCACAAGTTTGAACTGTGCCAGGAAGAGTTTGGGAGTTCTGAGAGGTAGATAGTCTGGGGTGGGTGTGGAGGACCAGGGGAGGAAGGATTAGGGCTTCCTGGGCCATTTATTTTGAGTTTCTTTGGGACCAAAAGGAGTTTGGGGGTGTCCATTCTTTATACAATAGCATGTGCTCTTAACCACCGAACATCTCTCCAGCTCCGAAACCATTCCCTTATCTCTTCCCCGATTGCCCAGCTGGGACAGACATGCTTCTCCAGCATTTAGTCTGACCCGTGACTGTCAGCGGAGAAAGTGTCTTCAGTATCATTCCGTCCGAAGCTGCAGGGCCTGCTGTGTGTTTCTCGGGGGGACTGTTCATCGGTTCTCCCGCTTTTGTGAGCGGCATCTGTGGCTCTCCGCTCCTAAGGAGTTCGGTTTCAACTTTGCGTTTGGTCTCACACATGGCACCTAACCATAAACAAAGAATATAGTTTTATGGTCTGCCAACGGCACCATTTTGGAGACAGCTGACAGCTTTCTTTCTGAGAGTTAGCCCAAGTCACCGTAGTGATCTGATTATCTGAAACATTCTTATTACCTGCAGATTTCCAACAAATGGCTTCTGCTGCATTGGGGAGGAGGGGCGTTTGTCACCCAGTGCACCCAGGGCTCTGCCCTGGGCCTGGGCGCAGGCTTTTACAGGTGGTTCTCTGCGGTGAACATCACAAAGTCTGCAGTGGGGACAAAGGGCATTTGTCTCGGGTTGTGGGAGCCTGCCCTGCTGCGTCTGAGTCTCGCTGGGATAACCAGGCTTCTCCTTGCAGGTTCAGCATCTGTGGTCAGATATCCATCACCCGCTTCCCCGACACAGTCAAGCAGATGAACAAATACAAAGTGGTCCTGTCCTCCCAGGACAAGGACAAGGCTTTGGTCACCGTGGAGACTGATGCTCATGGGTCATTTTGCTTTAAAGCAAAACCAGGGGTCTACAAAGTCCAGGTACATGATGTGTTTGGTTTAACGTGTCGGAGGCTGGGAGTGCGGCCCAGGCCATAGAATAGAGCTGTGCTGGCAGGAGCTGTCATCCCAGTGCTGGGGAGGCACAGACAGGCCGATCCCTGGGTTCCCTGGCCGGCCAGACTTGCTTACTGGAGTAGGCTCCAGGCCAGCGGGAAATCCCATCTGGAAGACCAAGCTGGTGGCTTTCGGGCAAACACCACCCAAGGTGATCTCTGGTCTCCACGCTCCCACGCCCTCCCTCAAGCTGAAAAAGCAAGGTTTTTCCAGAGTGTTAGGAGCAATAGTGGGGCACAAGAAGGAGCCTTACATTTCCTGATGTCAGTCTCATTCCTGCCTGTGGATGCTGTGAATAGACAGAGGCCTGTTCTTTCTCATTGTGTGTGTGTGTGTGTGTGTGTGTGTGTGTGTTTGCACAGGGGTAGGAGTGAGCTTAGGCCCTCTAGTACCTTCCTGGGCTCTGGCTCGGACATCATGAGGCCAAGAACAGAGGCTGAGAGCCTGACCGGGGAGGAGCGTCCCCACCCTGACTCCAGGACAGCTAGCAGAGGCTCGCCCTGTCAGGCAGAGAAGCAGGGCAGCACGTGGCCTGGAGTTTCTCCACAGGGGAGTCAGCCTGAGCACAGTTGTGCTGAGCGACAGCACAGCCAGAGGTTTGCCCCGTCCACCTTCTGGTGCACCGGGGAAAGATGGCGTATCTGTAGGTAGCAGGGCTTGCCAATCAAATCAGCCTTGCTCCCAGCTCTAGGGAAGGAGACCTAGGGGTGTTCACTAAGCCTGGGTCTTCTAGAGTGGGTCCTTCCTTCAGTAGGGACAAGTGGAGAAGGACTGTGATGACAGCCATCCTCTGAAGGTGGCCATAGTGACACCACCTGTCAGACGGTTGGAGTTGGGCAGTTCCTTCCTGGGAGTAATCCCCATCATTTTCTGAGCTTGGGAAAGGCGCACACACAGAAAAGGGAACCGGGTGTGATGGCATACACCTGCAGTCCCGGCACTGGAGAGGTTGAAACAGGAGGAGTGCGAATTTCAGGCTAGCCTGGGCTACATAGCCTCTGTCTTAAAGCTACACACAGGAAAATAAGTACAGCCTAGAGAGATGGCTCAGCAGGTAAGAGCACTGACTGCTCTTCCAGAGGTCCTGAGTTCAAATCCCAGCAACCACATGGTGGCTCACAACCATTTGTAAAGGTATCTGATGCCTTCTTCTGGTGTGTCTGAGGACAGCTATGGTGTAAATAAATAAAACCTTGAGAAAAAAAAAAAGTACATGGAGAAAAGAGGTTGAGTTATTCCACAGGCAACTCTAGGGGACATCAGACGTAGCCTCTCTCTGAGACTTGGTTTCACAGGCTGACTTGGACCTGGTGACAGGCTGTTGCTGCCATGTCTGGTTAGGACAGTGTCACTATAAAAATCTTCCATTTTCTGCTGGGCTGGAGGCCGACCCTTCACTATCTTAGACTGAGGAACCGTATTAAAGCCTCGCAGCTTTGGGAAGGCCGAGAGCCACGGCTCCAGCGTCTCCTGTGTTCACAGGTGGTGGTGCCTGAGGCGGAGACCAGAGCCGGGCTCATGCTGAAGCCACAGACGTTCCCTCTCACTGTGACCAACAGGCCTGTGATGGACGTGGCCTTTGTGCAGTTTTTGGCGTCTGTTTCCGGAAAAGTCTCCTGTCTGGGTAAGGTAGCTCAGCGGTTAGGGGGAGCGTTTCCGAATGGGGTGGAGGTAAAGGTGATCTATCCCAGCCCGTCTTGGTCGGGGGTCTGCAGGGAATGGGCAGAGATGTAGAGTGGGGCCAGTTCCCCGCCGGAGTGTCTGCTGCTGACCACAGCCTTGGGGTGCTGGGGACTGAGTCACTCCCTGTACTGACCGTGAGGAAGCCAGGCCTCCCAGGCTTTCTTTCTGAACTCTCCCCCAGAGCCTGAGATCACTCAGGCTAAACACTCCAAAGCTTGTCAGGGTTTGGAATGGCCGTACCGTGAGGTCCTCTGGTCTCTCCTCTGCAGACACCTGCGGTGACCTGTTGGTGACCCTGCAGTCCCTGAGTCGCCAGAGTGAGAAGCGCAGCCTCCAGCTCTCCGGCAAGCTCAACTCCATGACTTTCACCTTTGACAAAGTTCTGCCTGGGAAATACAAAAGTAAGATGGGGCATGTGGTGCTCGTGCGAGATCCCAGGCCGCACCCCTCCTCCCGCTGCGTGCTGAGGGTAGGCCTTTCCTAGCGAACCCTGTCCAGGACCTTGACCCCCAAAGTTAGGTCCCTTTGTCATAGAGGACCCAACTCTAAATGCCCGAAGGAGCACCAGGCTCTCATGTCTGCCACTGCGCTCTAGCTAGAGTGACCTTGGCCTGTCAGTCTGTCTCCTCCTGACTGCCACCTCACAGTCAGGTGTGTGAAATGGCTCAGTAGTCTTTCTCCAGGAGAGAGTAAGAAGTGCAGCACAGGGTTTGGTGGGCAGGGCGGTGCCCCGCTGCTGCCCTGATGCCCGAGGTAAGCCAGTTCTTGCCTTTTTGAGCAGGGACCGGACTTGTACCTGGTGGGAAGTAGACCCTCTCGCGGGGTTGTCTGTTTTTATTGTTCAGCGGGGTCCTGCCAAGCCCATGGGCACCTACTGACTGCCGCTCACAGTTCACTGGCAGAGTCCAGAAGCCCAGACCCGCACAGACAAACAGTTAAAAATGATTACAGAAAGTCTAGCCCCTGGATATCTTGTAATCTGGCGTCTTCTGCCTAGATGGATTTTTTTTGTTGTAGGTGGTGGTGGTGGCCGCTGGTGTCAGGTTTTCTTCGACAATGATCTGCCTTGGACATTTCTGCCCGCTTAGGCATTTTTATGTAAAGTGTATTTTCTCTTTAGACAGGGTCTCACTGGACAGCCCAGGCTGGCTTTGAACTCTTAACCCTTACACACCTCAGCCTTCAGGGTGCTGGGAATACAAGTGCAGACAGGTTCAGCACAGGGTCATCTTCTGCAGCCCGCTAGCAGGTCCCCAGGGGCTCGGTGGAGTGAGTGAGCGAGCGGGGCGCCCCCTTGTGTCTGCCTCGTAGTAAGCATCGTGCATGAGGACTGGTGCTGGAGGAACAAGAGCCTGGAGATTGAAGTGCTGGAGGAAGACGTGTCTGCGGTGGAGTTCCGGCAAACCGGCTACATGCTGCGCTGCGCCCTGTCCCATGCCATCACCCTGGTATGTGCCGCTTCTGAAGCACTCAGAGTGCCCAGTGGGGCCGGCAAGATGGCTCAGCTCGGGAAGGAGCTTGCCACCAAGCTGGGGATCTGTATTAGCTTCTCAGGACCCACACAGTGGGAAGAAAAGAACCAAATCCTGCAAGTTACCCTCTGACCTTACACATATTTTGCAGTGCACACATGCCCTTCTTGTACACACACACACACACACACACACACACACACACACATACAAAATGGCTTATGGCAGTTGCCAGAGCCTGGCACAGCAAGTTTGCGATGACAGTTAAGCCCAGTTCTTTTCTACCCTGAGTTCCCACCTGCCAGGGAAGGCGTCCTCAGGTCGGCAGCTGGGCAGCTCTGGTGCGGTGTGGTGCATGCGGTGCAGCTTGAGCAAGCCCCCTTGCGTTTTTCTGCAGTGTAGGGATCACAGTGCCCCCTCTCAGTCTGGGGCGCCGGGCAGGCTGTGCCTCGTTCAGCATTTCCTTTGGTGTGCGGCTGAGCTCTCCAGGCCGCTCCCTGTAGTTGTATTCCTGGTCCTTAAGCCATTTTTAAAGTTATTGTTTGGTTTTGTTTGTTTGTTTTTGAGATCAGCTGTGTATATCACGTAGCCTCGATTGTCCTGGAACTCACAGTGTAGACCAGGCTGGCCTCAAACTCACAGATCAACTGCCTAGCCCTCCCTAGTGCTAGGATTAAAGATGGAGTACCATGGCCAGCCTAGATCACTGTTAGTTTCTTTAGTGTATATGGGCACTCTGCCGATGCACATCTGTCTTACCTGTGTGCAGTGTTCATGGAAGCCAGGAGTGGGCACGGATCCCCCTGGGGCTGGCGGTACATGGCTGTGAGTCTCCGTGTAGCAGTCAGAACCCGGTTCTTAACTGCTCATCTCTCCAGCACCCCCCCACACCTTTTTACTTTCTGTTTTTGACACTGAGCTTTGCCGAGTTGCCCAGGCTGGCCTCGAACTTTCTGTCGCCCTGCTGTCTGCGTGGCGGCAGTCACAGGGGCTTCTGGGAAAGGGTTTTCGCCCTAGTTTCCTCAGGGGCAGTAGCAGATGTCATTGTCGGAGCCCAGCAGAGAGCTGGACCAGTGGCAGCAGCAGGGTTGCTTGTGACACGGGTAGTACCCGAGCTGGTGTCTCCGAGGCCAGGCCACTGCCTTAGCTGCTACAAACCCTGAGGTACCCATTTTACCCAGGAACAGGCCAAGAACAAGCAATAGACATTCCTCTCCCTAAGCCCTGTGGTCGATTTCTGCTGTCTCTAGATTAAAATCTGAATTGTGTAAGGAAGGGGGGCAAGGACTTGGCTGGCCGAGTCCTGCCTTACCGCCTTGTCCCCTGGTCCCCTGGGCCCCAGCATGGCTTCTCGGTTCTAGCTGAACTGGTTGTCTCCACTGTTGCTGGCCTTTGGTGTATCCCTCTGCGCAGAGAGCCAAGCCTTCCCAAGACACGCAGGTCCTTATTTTTCTCCTACCGTTGAGGCCTCGGCTCCTGTCTCCTACTGAGGCAGTGGCCCCGAGGCCAGCCCAGAGCGTGGGAACTCTTCTTCATAGCAGTGACCGTGATCATTGCATCTCTTCCTTATATCCTATCTGTTATCACTGATTTCCCAAATTAAAAGGTCCCCCTCCCCTCCTCTCCCCAACGCCCACCCTAACAGTCACTCGGTAAACAGGAGCCACCTGAGTGCAAATAGCACAAAAAGTCAGAAGCTTGTGAAGGTTTGCAGTTTTCCTGTGGCACCCAATAGTTCAAATGATTAATGGGCCAAAATGATGGTGGTTCAAAAACAGACATTTTTTTTTTTTTTTTCTTTTTTAAATGTATGGAGTTGCTGTGTCTGTATGTGTACCTGAATGCCAGAAGAGAGCATAAGTTCTCTTTATAGGTGGTTGTGGGATTTGAACTCAGGACCTCTGGAAGAGCAGCCAGTGCTCTTAACCACTGAGCCATCCCTCCAACCCCACAGAAATATTCTTAACCATTGTAGTGTCTTTCCCCATAAGTCACCGTGTTGCCTTCCGCCCTTCAGGAGTTTCATCAGGACGGAAATGGCCCCGAAAACGTGGGGATTTACAATCTCTCCAGGGGAGTCAACCGCTTCTGCCTGTCCAAGCCTGGTGAGTCTGGGAGGTGGGAGTCTGTCACCAGCCTGGACCTGAGGGTCAGAGACCCGGGGTCCTTTCACCTTCAGACATGTTAATGACGTTGCTGGCCGGTGGCCTGTCCTAGCAGCGATGTGCTGCCTTGCCTCTAGTCCTCCGTGGCCTCTCTAGGTCTATCGAGATACAGTTTACACAGTGTGAAGCTCGCTGGCTGGGGGCTCAGTGGTGGAGCACTAACCCAGTGCTCCTCAAGCGTGGGCTTACCCCCAGCACCACACAAACAACAACGCCCATCCGCCTGAGATGCATGATTGCGAGCAGGCTTCCCAGGTTGTTCAGTCTCTGGCACAGACCCAGCCCCGGCCACAGCTTAGTTTTTGTGCCTCGGCCTGATCGCAGCCGTTGGCTTCTCACATTTAGCATAGTTTTGGAGCTGAGCCACATTGTAGTATAACAGTGCTTTGTTCTTTTCTGTGGCTGAGTTATATTCCATTGTGTGTGTGTAGCACATTCTCTGTGTGCAACCTCAGGGAGTCACAGGTAGAGCGCTCTTGAGTGGGTATGAAGGGTCTCTGGCCGAGGAGAGCAGCCTGCCTGGGGTTTCCGGTCCCATGACCTCAGGTCTGTGATAAACTTTCCTGAGCGCATGTGTTGGAAGTGTCCTCTAGTCTCAGACAGCTGTGTTTGCTTTTCTCTCTGTAGGTGTGTACAAAGTGACTCCTCGCTCCTGCCACCGGTTTGAGCAAGCCTTCTACACCTACGACACGTAAGCTTGGGGACAGGGGGCTTTGTGTGGGTGTGTGGTCTCCTCTTTTGTCTCTTCATTTGTTTCTGAGCACACGGGTATGTTTCTGTCGGGTTCCGTTTGTTTTCTTTTGGAAGAGGTAAGATTAGGAATTTGAGTAAAATTCTCGATACTGGTTTTATGATGATCCTAAAATGTTAGGGAGGGAACGGAAGAGGGCTCTCCTTCCTAAGGATTCCGGCAAGAGGTCTCATTGAGTAAAGGTGTTTGCTGAGCCAGCCTGGAGACCCTGCCTAGGGGAAAGGAGAGAGTGGGCTCACAAGGCTGACCTCTGAGTTCACGTGTGTTCTGTTGTACCGGTTCCACCTCCTGACAGTGATAGTAATAGAGTTCTGGAACTTCAGAAAATGGTCTTTAAACTAATTCCGCTCTCAAAATATCACACCCTTATTCTCGGTAGACCCCACACACACTTAAACAATGTAAACATGGTGGCCCAGCCAGACTTCCTCCCCGTCAGCCAGCGCTGGGAGCTTTGGCGTCTCTGGTGGGTGTGTTATTTAGGTTTCTATTGCTGTGGTGAACGCCATGGCGCAAACCAGCCTGGGGAGGAAAGGGTTATTTGGCGTGTTTGTTCCAATCTCAGTCCATCATGAAGGGAAGGAAGTCAGGGCAGGAACTGGAGGAGCCGGTGCCCCAGCCATGGAGGGGTGCTGCTGACTGGCCTGCTCCCTTTAGCTTGCTCAGCCTGCTTCCTTACACAGGCCAGACCACCCCAGGTGTGGCTCCGCCCTCAGTGAGCTGGGCCCTCCCACGTCAATCATCAATCAAGAAGATGAACCACAGGCTTGCCCACAGGCCCAGTCCTGTGGGAGCATTTTCTCAGCCGAGGTTTGCGCTTGCCAAGTGTCTTCATCTTACATCAAGTGACAAAAACCGATTAGGATGTTGTACTGTGAGGCTGTGTTTACTCACCCCAGCCTGCGGGCTGTTTTCTCAGTGTGTCAGGGAGGGTCCACTCGACCCCTCGGAGTCTGTTTAGGGGTTCCTGCTAGCGGCTTCTCCGTTTGATTCCTAGGTCGTCACCCAGCATCCTGACGCTGACGGCCATTCGTCACCATGTTCTCGGAACCATAATCACTGACAAAATGATGGACGTCACGGTGACTATCAAGTAAGAGCAGTGTCCTGTGTGGCAGGGAGCAGGGTGGCTCTGAGTGTATGCGCCAGTGGCCTCCCTCCCTTAACACTCTGGTGACACCGTGGGGTAAACACAGCAGCAGGGTCCTGGCCACAGCTATGTGGGGAGGGGCTTCCTGACAGCTGGGGTCTGCGTCTCCAATTTGTTTGAATTCTTTATATTTTTTTTGGCTAAGGGAAAAAAAGTTCCAGGGTTTTGTTCACTGTAGTTCAGGCGTTTTAGTGACTTAAAACGTTTCTTCTTCCTCTCTGGCTCTTTCCTCGAGGTTGTGAGTAGCCTCCTGTATAGGCTGGAGAGGTACTTGGAAGGCAGGCCTTGCAATGCTCCATGCTGGTGAGGTGTGTCTGACACCCCGATTCTCTCAGGAAGTGAGAGTTTGGGGCGGCATGGCTGTTGCACACAGAGGAACTCTGAGGAACTCACACCTCTCCTCCGGTTAAGTTGACCTTGTCTCCAGCCAGGTTCCTGCCCATCTGTCATGGATACCGAGAATACCACTCAGACACACATACATGTACACATACACACCCACAGATGTACATACAGATAAACACACACACAGATACACAAATACAGAGTAATGTTTATTCATTGGTCCTGGGGATTGAACTCAGAACCCAGGGGCTTGCAAACTCTACACCAAACCACACCCACCGTCCTTCACTTTCATTTTCAGTCAAGTTGTCCAAGCTGGCCTTGAACTTGCTGTGTGATCGGTCTTTCTCTCTCAGCATCATTTGTAGCTGAAATGCCCTGCCTGTGACATTGTGCCCGGAAAGTGTCATTGAGAATTGTCAGGGTTACAGCCCTGGGTTTCGTAGGCTGTAAATGCCCCCGTGGTACTGACAATCTCATGTGGAAGCAAACACACAGATGTGTGACTGTGATCATATTTGAGTGTGTCCTTTGAGCCTGTGACAGGGAAGGCTGGCAGCATTTTGACCTCAGGGCTGGATGGGTGGCAACAGGGTTGTGTGTGGAGCATCCACTGCTGAGTCTCTGGGGTGCAGGCCCTGTGGGTGCCCTGGCTTCTGCTTGCTGAGCGTTCTTCACGGGCCACAGTGACTCCAGGGTACCAAATGCATCTTCATTACTAACTTTTATAGCTTTGGGAGTGGGGCGGAGGGGTCTTCCGGTCACAGGCTTGTGTTCCGGTCACAGGGTTGAGCTGTGTTTCTGGCTGGACATTTCTTCTTGGACCCTTCTGGGGGACCCTGACCCTGCTAGGCTGTATCCCAGCTGCTGGCTCTGTGGCCTCCCTTTGTTCAGAAATGGCATCTCCCGACCTTTTCCTGCTCCTCCTGGTCCAGCAGACTCAAAGCTTTGCCTTTACAGTAACAGTACGCCCAAACCTCTTCCCAGCCCTGTGTGTGACTGTCCGCACCCTTCCCGCTCACTGCGGTCTTGGGCCTTTGCAGCGGCCTCCTGTCCCTCCTCCCTGTCAGGGCTGTTTCTCCTGACTCAGTGCTCTGCACACAGTGGGCACTCCAGCAAGCTTTCCACCCCAGACTCACCGAGAGCCCACACGGGACTCTGGAGGCTGTGTGGCCTCTGCTTCACATCTGGCCCCTTCTGACCTGTCTGTTCTTCCGAGAGGCCTTTGCCCCCCGTGTTTTGATCTTGCCATCTCTTGAACACCCAGTGAGTTTTCCCCTAGAGGACATCACCCCACCACTATCTGCTTTCCTGAGGCCCTCTCCACCCTGACCCAGGCCAAGTACTTTCTCACTCTCTGCCAGTGTCACCATCCCAGAAGGACCTTGACCAAGTCCCGTGGCACTCTGCTTCTTGTCCCCACAGCTGCTGCTCTCTATCATCATCCTCACCTGCCTGCCTGAATTTCCATCCCTCCTTTCCTCCCTCCCTCCTTCCCTCCCTCCTTCCTTCCTTCCTTCCCTCTTTCCCTCCCTCCCTCCCTCCATCCCTCCCTCCTTCCTTCCCTCCCTCCCTCCTTCCTTCCTTCTTTCCTTCCTTCCTTCCCTCCTTCCCTCCCTCCTTCCCTCCCTCCCTCCTTCCTTCCCTCCCTCCCTCCTTTCTTCCTTTCCTCCTTCCTTCCCTCCTTCCTTCCCTCCCTCCCTCCTTCCTTCCCTCCCTCCCTCCTTTCTTCCCTCCCTCCTTCCTTCCCTCCCTCCCTCCTTCCTTCCTTCCCTCCTTCCCTCCCTCCTTCCCTCCCTCCTTCCTTCCTTCCCTCCTTCCTTCTCTCCTTCCCTCCCTCCCTCCTTCCTTCCTTCCTTTCCTCCTTCCTTCCTTCCTTCCCTCCCTCCTTCCTTCCTTCCCTCCTTCCTTTCTTCCCTCCCTCCTTCCTTCCTTCCCTCCTTCCTTTCTTCCTTCCCTCCCTCCTTCCTTTTGTTTCTCTGCATAGCCCTGGCTGTTCTTGAGTTTGATCTGTGTACCAGGCTGGCCTTGAACTCAGAGATCCGCCTCCCGGTGCTGGGATTAAATGCGTGCCAAGCTCCTCTGCATCTTCAGATTTGTAAAAGGTGGTGTGAAAGGGCAGAGGGACTGGATCGTGCAACCAGGCACCCGTGCAGGCTGGCGGCTTTCTGTCAAGTTGGAGGCAGTTATTCCAGGCAGTTCTGCTGGCACCTGCTGCTGTGTTGCAGCTGATTTTCTTATTTATTTTGTAGTTTGTATGTGCACACGTGTATGTGTAAGTGCATGTGTGTGTAGAGGTCCGCATCCAGTCTTAGGTGTTGTTCCTCCGAGGCCATATGCTTTGTCTGAGACAGGGCCTCTTAACTGGCCTGGAGCTTGCTGATCTGGTTAGGTCGTCCAGTGGGGACCCCAGGGGTCGTCCACCTGTCTCTGCCTCCCCAGCACTGGGATTATAAACGCGTTTCCACCATAACTAGTTTTTATGAAGATGTGGGTGTGGGGACTCAGACCCTCATGTTTACATGTGAAGCAGGCACATTCCCAGCCCTAGTTTTTACTTTTTGTAAAAACAATATGGTTACTGCTGTCATATTTTTACTTTAGTTTATATGAGTCTGTGCTGTGTGTACGCAGAGACCAGAAGAGGTCCTGGAATCAAACCTAGGTTCTCTGGAAGAGCAGCCAGCTATTGAGCCATCTCTCCAGCCCCCCAATTAGTGTTTGTAGAACAGATTATGCCGCTGTGCTGTTGTAAGGTGTCTGGGCTTTGTTCGTGAGTCCCCAGTTGTGGAAATGTCAAGTTCCCATGAGCATCGTGTCCTACAGCCTGCCCTGTGTCTCCTTCAGGTCTTCCGTTGACAGCGAGCCAGCCTTGGTCTTGGGACCTCTGAAGTCTGCGCAGGAGCTGCGGAGGGAACAGCAGCTGGCAGAGATCGAGACCCGCAGGCAGGAGAGGGAGAAGGAGGGTGAGGAGGGCAGAGCCCGGCCTCCTGGGCAGGAGATGGTGGACGAGTTACAGGGTCCCTTCTCCTACGACTTCTCCTACTGGGCCCGGTAAGTGCTTGCGCTGGCCACTGCGCTCTGTCTTCCCAGGACGCAGAGCCACCCGGCCAAGCTGAGCCGTTCTCACTCCTTCAGGTCTGGAGAGAAAATCACTGTTACACCCTCGTCCAAAGAGCTCCTTTTTTATCCCCCATCCATGGAAGCCACCGTCAGTGGAGGTGCGTGTCTACTCTGTGGGCGAGTATCATTATCATGACTGTGTTGCTCTCTCTGATTTTAAATGGGTTTTGTGTTATATTTGTAAGCCACACAAAAGCCTATTTGGTGCTTGGTGTCACTAATAGATGTATGTATGTATGAATGTATGTATGTATGTATGTATGTATGTATGTATGTATGTATGAATGTGTGTCTGTGTATATGCGTGCATGTGTGTATGTATGAATGTATGTATAAATGTATGTATGAATGTATGTATGAATGTATGTATATATGTATGTATGTATGTGTGGATGATGCATGGATGGGTGGGTGGATGGATGGATGGGTAGGTGGGTGGATGGACGGGTGGATGGATGGATGAATAAGTGGGTAGATGGATAGATGGGGTGGGTGGGGATGGGGGTGGGAGGATGGCTGGGTAGACAGATGGGTGGGTGGATGGGTGGCTGGCTGGCTGGCTGGCTGGATGTGTGGGTGGGTGGATGGGTGGCTGGCTGGATGGATGTGTGGGTGGGTGGATGGGTGGGTGGGTGGATAACTGGATGTAGGCCTGTATAGATGAGTACTCGGATGGATAGATGAATGGTCTAAGTAGAGATAGCTTCTGTGACTGTAGGTGTGGTGGTGTGTAGTGAGAGTTTTGGAAGTTTGATTTCTTTAAAAAAACAGAGAAATATTGTTTTGTTTTAATCCCAGGTGTGGGATATGGGCTATTTCAGACTGTCCACAGCAGCTGACTGTGATTTGCCTCGAACTCTAACAGATAATTTCTATGATTGTTTGACATTTGGAATTCTGGGGACTTTCCTGAGGGTGTATAAATGCTAGGGCCCTGAGAAGTGAGTTGTTGGTTGGTTGTTAGTTGCTGTTGGTCATGGTTGGTTAGGTAGCTATATACAGAGCAGAAACAACAAGAAGAAATTAGATGTTCTGAAGTTGAAGATCAACTTGTGGGCTGGAGAGATGGCTCAACAATTAGGAGCACTGACTGCTCTTCCAGAGGTCCTTACTCAATTCCCAGCAGCCACATGGTGGCTCACAGTCATCTGTAATGGAATCCAATTCCCTCTTCTGGTGTGTCTGAGGACAGCTACAGTGTACACATATAAATAAAAATAAAATATTAAAAAAAAAAAAGAAAGATCAACTTGCGCCAAGGAGTTCGACACCCTTAATCAGCAGGGAGTAGTCTAATGATAACGTTGCCCCTTTCAAACCCTGGCCTTATTCAGGGAGTTCCCTCCTTCCCTTGCTGTCTTTTCTCTCTTATTTAGTGTTAGGGGTGGAAAGAGTGGAAGAAAGAAAAACCCACAAGGTAGCCAGAGACAGGTGCAGTGGTGTCCTCTGGAGGACCAGTCTTCCTTTGATTGGTCCAGGAGGCCAAAGAAGAGCCATTTTTCCAGTTGCCAAGCTTGCTTGAGTTTGTTGCTTCCGATGGTCTGGGTCTTCCGATCCCCAGGTGTGGAGGGAAGTTCTCTCCTGGGAACGGGCCATTGCGGTGGTTTGCCTGGGCAACATTTGTATGGCGAGTTTACAATTAAGAATGTTGGAAGAGTGAGTTTCTGCTGTGTCTCCCTCTCCTCACTGGCTCCACACTGGGTCTGAGGTGGAACATTACGCCCTGAGAAGATTTCAGGTGGCTTGCTCTTATTCTCTTGAGACAGGGTCTTTCACTGAACCTGGAGGTAGACCAGCAGCTGGCGAGCCACAGCATTGCCCTTGCCTTCTTCCCCCAGCGCCAAGGCTACAGGCACAGGGCTAAACTTGGCTATTTACATGTATACTGGGCTTCAGACTCAGGTCCACACGCTTGCAGAACAGAACGGTCTCTCCAGCCTGAGCTCCTCGTCAGATCTGGGCTCTCTTTCATCAGAGGACTCTAGTGGATGCCTCCCTTCCCTCTTGTTTTCCTTTCTAGAGAGCTGCCCCGGGAAGCTGATTGAGATCCATGGGAAGGCGGGCTTGTTCCTGGAAGGCCAGATCCACCCGGAGCTGGAGGGAGTGGAGATTGTCATCAGCGAGAAGGGAGCAAGTTCACCCCTGATCACTGTCTTCACTGATGACAAAGGTGCCTACAGGTATGTCCCCAAAGAGAAACCACTTGGCTGCTTTCAGGGAACCTCCTGAGGCAGGCTGGGTTGCCTGGGGGAGGGTTATGCTTCCTTTGAAGCTGGAAACGGCCATTTGTAGTGTCTGGTTCTTTTTCCTGCAGTGTTGGCCCCCTACACAGTGACCTGGAGTACACGGTGACCTCACAGAAGGAGGGCTATGTGCTGACTGCCGTGGAAGGAACTGTGGGAGACTTCAAGGCTTATGCCTTGGCCGGTGTGAGCTTTGAGGTAATGTTTCCAAGGCCACTTCATTGAGGGTAATGGAATGTCGGCGATAAAGCACCCAGGAAGTAGAGAGTCAACTCTACACATGGTCGGCCCCCAGCGAGCACAGTCCTTCACGCCGATGCCTCCTCTCTCCGTCAGTGACTTTCCATCTTCCAGAGCGTTTGTTTACATAAGCAGAACTGTGCACTGAGTGCCGGCCTGCCTTCCTGTGTCCGGGTACACTGTGGAGAGACATCCACTTCCTTTTGGTCGTGCGTGTCAGTGGTTTTTCCCGACTTTGGAGGCCAGGTGTCCAGCCCAGACTGGCCTCCGAGCCTCTGGCCTCCCTGTGATGTATAGAATGTATATAGAACGGATCCTTGAACTCCTTCCTCTGTCTACCAAATCCCGAGACGGCAGGCCCAGTATATGCAGATGTCTGCGGTCGGTAGACACATTACTGGGGATGGAGCCCAGGGCTTCATCTCAAGCAACGGAAGCCCCTCCCTAGATCCTGGGCTGTTGATTTCACTTGCTTTGTTCCCATGGAGGTGCCTGGTGTCTCTCTTGTCACTGGTCCTCTGTGTGGCAGCAGCCAGGGCTGGGCAGGAGTGTGACTGTTGAGCCGTCGCTGCCGAGCATTAGGCCAGAGTGAGGAGGCACAGACGTGGAAGAAACGTGTTGGCCGCAGATGATATCCATGGTTTATCAGACACCCCTAGATGTCTGAGAACACAGCAGCACAGATGGACGGCCATTTGTGGAAGCAAGTTAGTGGCTAGGAAGATGGAATCTGATTCTGTAGCTACTGAGGACGTGCCAGGGAGATGACATGTCACTGCTATTTGGGGGATAGACTTACAGTAAGTCCAAATTCTTCGTTTGTGGGGCGAGCCTATTTGGCCACGAAACGAACATTTATGGTCCTGCTGTGGAAAAATGCCTGGTGCAAGTGATTAAGGAAGACGGGACGGCTTTAGGGTCATTGTTTGAGGGTCAGAGTCCACTCTGGTGGGGAGGCATGGTTGCAGCTGGGCGTGTGCTCACAACCGAATGGATGGGGAGGCAGGGGACAGCAAGGCTCCTCCCGAGGTTTGCACATCCTCCTAAAACATCATCTGCCGGCTGGGGACCACGTGTGGAGGCCTGTGAGCCCCTGCACATTTCACATTCAGATCACGACAGTGTAAATGACGGGGCATAGCGGATGACGGCTGGAGGGAAGGCTCCGGGACATTCCGCTGTCTCTGCTTTTGTACTACAGACGCGTGCAGCTGGCCCGCCTGCTGTGGACATCTGGTCTCAGCCCTAGTGTTCTGATGACATGCTTTCTTCCAGATTAAAGCGGAAGATGACCAGCCACTCCCTGGGGTCCTCTTGTCCCTCAGTGGCGGCGTGTTCCGGTCCAACCTCCTGACCCAAGACAACGGCATTCTGACGTTCTCAAACCTGGTAAGGCCAAGCTCTACAAGTCCCTAGTGGGGACGCAGCACGGGTGACCGGATGTGTAGTTGGGCAGTGTAGGAACAGACAGCCACGTGGAGGGCTCTGGAGATACATCTGTTACAGCACGGCTTTTACTCGGGACTCACTGCTTCCGACCAGTGCTTCCTTCTACGCCAGGGCAGTGTTTCCTGACCGCAGCAGCTCCTCCCTTAGGCAGCCTTTGTTTTTCACAGATCCTGGATTTTGGGGTAGTGTGTGTGTGTGTGTGTGTGTGTGTGTGTGTGTGTGTGTGTGTGTGTGTAGGGGAGTATGACAGTGTCTGGCTTACTTGTGTTTCTTTGTTAAAGTCCACTCCATGTGTAACGGGGGTGAGGCACGGAGTTTTCGCCTGAGGTGGCATAGCTGGACGCTCTTGAGAGGACGTTGGGCTGGCCCGGGCCTGCTGCACGTGGACGAGTGTGGGCTTCGCATGCCCAGTGTCTGCTCGCCGCCCACTTGTTTGCCAAGTCCTTTCCAGCTGCCTGTGCCCGTTCTGATTCTTTCCCACTTCTGTTCTGCTGATGTGGTAAAGGCTGGAACAGTTCGCTGTTCTCGACATGTAGAAACAGAGCTGCCATTTCTGTGTGTCTGGGAGGCTCTGCTGCTCTGTCACCTGATTGTGGCTCATGGTGACTTTAAGCCACTCAAAATGTGGCAGCCATCTCAGTTTTGCCTGTCTCTTGGCAGAGTCCTGGCCAGTACTACTTTAAACCTATGATGAAGGAGTTCCGCTTTGAGCCATCCTCACAGATGATAGAAGTGCAGGAGGGGCAGAACCTGAGGATCACCATCACTGGCTTCCGAACTGCCTACAGGTGTGTGCCCCCCCAAGGCTGCAGGTGTGTGCCCCCCACAAGGCTGCAGGTGTGTGCCCCCCCACCAGGCTGCAGGTGTGTGCCCCCCCACAAGGCTGCAGGTGTGTGCCCTCCCCCAGGCTGCAGGTGGGCCACACTGCAACTCTGATCTACAAATGCCCCTTAACACTTCATGTTGACTGAATTGGGGGGTGGGGTGGGATTTAAGGTAAGGTAGAGGCCAAAAAGGTGACTGCTCTTTTTTGCAGTGCATAGGTGACTACTACCCTTCTTCCAGTGTTCCCCTCCCACATCCTGTCCGTTTTCCAGTATGTCACCTGCTGCCACTCTTCAGCATACTCTCTGAAAACTTGTCTGTGGGAGCCTAGGGCCTTGCTAAAAAAATTGTATGTTTTAAAAATGTTTGAAGTATGGCTACATTTTTAAGAGGAGGAAATGTGATGATGAGCGGAACTTGCAGATGTTGTAGACGGTCAGAATGGAGAGTCAGCTTTCTGGCCGGAAGTGGTGGTGCGCACTGTTAATACAAGATACAGGCAGGTGGGGTTGTGAGTTCGAGACTAGGCCTGATTTACACAGTGAGTTCCAGGACAGCTAGAGCTATACAGAGAGATCCTGTTTCAAAAAACCCAAATTAAATGGAACCAAAACAACAACAAAACCCCACCAAATAGGTAGGTAGATAGATGGATAGATAGCTAGACAGACAGACAGATGATAGATAGATAGATAGATAGATAGATAGATAGATAGATAGATAGGTGATAGATATATGTAGATAGGTAGGTAGGTAGGTAGATGATAGATATGTAGGTAGATGATAGATAAATACATACATACGTAGATAGAAAGGTAGGTAGACAGATATGTTGGTACATGATAGATAGGTAGCTAGATGGATGGATGGTTGGATGGATTGATGAAAGAATGGATGGATGGAAGGATGGATGGAAGGATGAATGGATGGAAGGATGGAAGGATGGATGGATGGTTGGATGGATTGATGAAAGAATGGATGGATGGAAGAATGGATGGATAGATGGAAGGATGGATGGAAGGATGAATGGATGGAAGGATGGATGGATGGTTGGATGGAAGGATGAAAGAATGGATGGATGGAAGAATGGATGGATGGATGGAAGGATAAATGGATGGAAGGATGGATGGATGGATGGATGGATGGATGGAAGGATGGATGGATGGATGGATGGATGGAAGGATGGATGGATGGATGGATGGATGAATGGAAGGATGGATGGATGGTTGGATGGATTGATGAAAGAATGGATGGATGGATGGAAGGATGAATGGATGGAAGGATGGATGGATGGATGGATGGATAAATAGGTAGGTAGGTAGATAGGTAGGTAGATGATAGATAGATAGATAGATAGATAGATAGATAGATAGATAGATAGCCTTTCTATTCTTGCCTCCTCAACCTCCAGCTCCCCTTCCAGGAGCTGTCCAGAATTTCCATTTCTTCAGAATACTCTGAGATGGTTGAGTGATAGCCACTAACACCAGGCAGATAGGCAGGCATGCGCACGCACGCTTACGTTTACAATGGCTCTGGATAAAGGATGAGCAGATTCGGTGTAGCCAAGGGGATCATTTCAGCTGATTTTGTGGACTGAGAATCCTCGTGAATTATTTATGTTACCGGCGGTGGAAGTATCCCTGCAGAGCAGATTTGCCCTGTGCGTCAGAGGACCGAAGGCGCCATGTTCCGTTTCTTCTCTCGTCTCGCCAGCTGCTACGGCACCGTGTCCTCTTTAAACGGAGAGCCAGAGCAGGGTGTCGCGGTGGAAGCTGTGGGGCAGAAGGACTGTAGTATTTATGGAGAAGACACCGTGACAGATGAGGAGGGAAAGTTCCGGTTACGTGGACTGCTGGTGAGCTCGTGTGCTGTTAGGTGTTTTTCTCTTGCTGTCAGTAGTGTCCTCGTGGGATAGCCTGGGCTAACCGGCTGAAGGTGGGACTCTGGAATCCCTGGAATCCCTGGATCCCCTCTTTTGGCTGACAAACGCGCTTCCCAAAGGGTCTTGTTGGAAAGCGGATGGTGCAGATTGGGAATTGGGGACGCACAGTTGCCCCGTGCGGTGACCACTTGTAGCAGAGTCGCTCTCAGGTCGAGTGTGACAGACTTCATAGTAACAACTGGTGTCTCGTAGCCAGGATGCGTGTACCACGTGCAGCTGAAGGCAGAAGGCAACGACCACATCGAGCGGGCGCTGCCCCACCATCGGGTGATCGAGGTAAGCATCGCTCTTGCTGGGCTGCGGCTTCCGGTTAGTGCTCTCCAGGGTAGGGGTGTAATTCTGATTCAGCTTCCCTGCGAGTGGCGTCTGGACTTTTCTTGTGGTCTTTTTTGTGTACATATATGTGTGTACACTTGGGAAGATGAGGCATCTCCTTCGATTGCTCTCTTTACTGAGGCGCAGTCTCTTGCAGAGCCTGGAACTCAGAGATACAGCTAGCTCGGCCAGTGGTTTGCCCTGGGGACCCTTGTCTCCACCTCCCGAGTGCTGGCATTGTAGGCTGCCTGTGCCCACCTGCCTTTTACGTGGGTTCTGACGTTTGTGTAGCAAGTGTTCTATCCACGAAGCCATCTCTACAACCTTTAGGAGAGCTTCTTTGGAAAAGACTAGCTGGGCCATAGTAACGTGTATTTTGAACCCCAGCACTCAGGAGGCGGAGGTAGGTGGATTTCTGAGTTCAAAGTCAGCCTGGTCTACAAGACCAGTTCCAGAACAGCCAGGGCTACACAGAGAAACCCTGCCTTGAAAAACAAACATCGGGTTATTTAACATTGTGTCTTTATTCTTTGAGAATTTCATACAGATGTATAATGTACTTTAATCATGACCCATTTCCTTCTTTGTTCTGATTCCCTCCAAAGCATTCTCACCATCCCCCCAAATTCATGTCTCCTTTTTATTTCAATGACTCCTGCATGGGGCATGGGCTGCCTGACATTGGCCACACCCCCAAAGGGAATGACTGCCCCTCCCCCAGGAACCGCCAACTGCCATTATCTTCTGAGTGAAGTCTTATTCCCCATCTATGCAATGGCTCTGACTGGCTTGCCATGTTGGGGTAACTGCAGCTCCATGAGGGTCCTGGCTGTCGAGAGTCCGGAAGGCAGCTTTCACAGCTCCCCTCCCTCCCTCCTCCCTTCTTTCTGGTGTCCTCTGAGTCTTCGAGGTGGTGGCTTGATGCAGATGTCCCATTTACACATGAGCACTCACAGTCCCTGTTGTCAGCAGTTGGACTGACTGTGTGTCTCTGCACTGACCATTGTCCACTGCAAAATACGCTTCTCTGGCCGCACTGAGCAGCACAGACCTGTGGCACACACATTGGCCGAGCTGAGCAGCACAGACCTGTGGCACACACATACAGATTTAGAACAACCGTGGGTTCCCCTTGGGGGCCTCTCAGCGGTGGGCTTTTGGCCCGTGCCATTCACAGGAAGTATCTCAGACGCCATGTTGTGTCCTTCTCTCCGGTTAGCCTGGAGGGTTTCGGGGCTCAGAGCTGCCTGCTGAAGCCCGAGCTGAGTGCTGGGCCCTGTGGGACTTGCTGACCCGGAAGGTGGATTGACGGCCTCTGCCATTTTAAACGGGGGCAGCTGCAGCTCACACCAGAGGGTTTTCTTGAGTTTTACTTTTAATGCTCGGGCACTGACAGGCAGGGCTCTGCCCTGCTGGGGCTGCCAGACAAGGTTTTAAAATACGTCGGCAGTGAAGACTTAGCAAATAGATACACCCTCATGTATTGCTGTGCCTGTGGGCTATTAGCCCATTGCTTGCTGTGTGTGCCCGAACTGACCATTTGGAAGACAGCAGCTCCTGCGCTAATGTCTGCCTCCCTCTCCAGGTTGGGAACAATGACGTGGACGACGTAAACATCATAGTTTTCCGGCAGATCAACCAGTTTGACCTGAGTGGAAATGTAATCACTTCTTCCGAGTATTTGTCGACTTTGTGGGTAAGAGTCCTGAAAAAGACCCGGAGTCCACAGGAGAGATGTTTGCCCTAGCTGGCCCTGGCTTTAGCCTGCTGCAAGGGGAGCCGGCCAGACAGCTGCCCGCTGCAGGTTAGGGCATAAGAAACACCTGTCACCCTGACCAGGTGACGGGGAGTCTGGTTTGGGACGTTCGAGTTGTCAGCCCTCAGACTGGCAGATTGCATGAAGCCCCATGAAGGCCCAACACAGCGGCGCATCCTCTGAAGGAGGCGGTGTCCCCGTCAGCTCATTCCTAGTCTGGGTGCTGAGCCCGGCCCGCGCCAGGCAGGCTGGGAGCTGACCTGAACCTTTCTCCCGGCTCTGACAAATTCCACAGAAAATGTAGAGCTTTTGAAAAAAGGCTTGTGACCTCTGGGAGAGGTTAATGGTTTTCCCCGGGGCCTACGCTTAGAACACGGAAAGATTTAGCCCAGTGAGGATGTGCTTGGCCTCTGTCTTGCTCTCGGTACGCTTAGTCGGGACCTGGGGTGGCATCTGTGTCAGAGTGCCGTGAAGGTGACCGTGGGCTGAGTAGCCTCACTCCCGTGGTGGGGGAGAGCATGGAGGATGGGCTGTGGAGGTGAGGGTGGTACCACGGCCTAGTTCCACCTGGTTGGTGCTGGGCTAGAATTTTGGTTCAGGGTTCAAATCACCTGACTTTTCTAGAAAATCTTGAAATCAGAGTCAGCTGAAATCGCCTCCTTTTCCAGGTAGCCAAAGAATTAAAATTTACCTGTAAAGCTGTATGTGGTCAGAGAGCACAGACATGGCCGGGCCTCATACCCTCTGACATGGTCCGGGACTGTGGCTCCCTCCTGTGTCCTGGTGCAAGGTAGAGAGGTGGTCACCATTCCTGCCGCTCAGTGCGGAACTGGGGCTTGTAGGAAGCCTCTGCAAGTCCAAAGGCCAGCACGGGTGACCCAACACAAGCTAGGTGAGGTGACGCTACCTCAGGATGAGTCTGACCCCAGGTTTGTCCAGCTCTGTGGAGGCGTGGTGTGTCCTTAGGATGGGGACATCGTTGGGAAAGTGCTCGCTGTACTCTTTGCACACGGAGGCCGCTTTTTTCCTTCTTGGCCACCAAGACATTACTGTGGTTGGCCTTGCTCACACAGTCTTGGGGTGAGGACTGTATCCCGAGGCCTGCTGGGAAGGGAACTGCTGCTTTCTCATCAGCCACATCCTCCCATTCTGACCACAAGAGGCTGTCCCGTGTACAACATGGCCGCCTCAGTATCGTGAGCTGCTTTCCTTCTGTGCCCAGGTGAAGCTGTACAAAAGCGAGAGTCTGGACAACCCCATCCAGACGGTGTCCCTGGGACAGTCGCTCTTCTTCCACTTTCCACCGCTGCTCCGAGACGGCGAGGTAAGCGGCTGGGGTCATGCCAGCCTTGCAAATGCCGCTCACTGCTTAGTCTCAGTGCCGCGCTGCAGAAATGAGCGCCTGTCAGTCAGAGGAGAGTGGGGCGGGGATGAGTCTCGGTTCACTGGCTTTCTGTCAGCAAAAGCGGTGAATATTCCTAGCAGGAGGCTTGGGAAGAAAGTAAGAGCTGTCAGACAGAATTAAGGAGTGGGAGGGTGTTGACTGGTTTCCTTTGGGTCTTTTTCAGTATGTGTGTGTGAGTGTGTGTGTGCATGTGTGTGTATGCGTGTACATACGTGTGTGTGTGTTTGTGTGACTGTGTCTGTGTATGTGTCTAGTGTATATATTTGTGTGTGCACACATGTATGCATGTGTGTGTTTGTGTATGTGTACATGTGTTTTTATGTGTGTAGTGTATGTTTGTGTGTGTATGTGTGTCTATGTGTGTGTGCATATGCATGTGTGTGTGTATGCATGTGTGTGTGTATGTATGTAGTATATATATTTGTGTGCATACATGTGTGCATGTGTGTGTGTGCTCTTGTGTGTGTAAGTAGTGCGTTTGTGTATGTAGTGTACGTTTGTGTTTGTGTGTGTGCCTTTGTGTATGTATGCCTGTGTGTGTGTTGTATGTATGTATATATGTTTGTGTGTGTGTATGTGTAGTATGTCTGTCTGTAGTATGTGTGTGTTGGCATGTGCGCCTGTGTGTGGTTACTGTGCGTATGTAAAGCTGCCCCATTCTGTGCACTGAGTACAGTCAGTGCGTCGAGGGACGGTTCTGACCTCTCATCAGCTCATGGCTCCCTGTGGGGAAGTGTGGGAACTGAACCAGGGCATCCCTGACTCTAGTGTCCATCTTTCTCCTGGACTTCCTCGGTCTCATGATGGCTTCTGTCCGAGTCCCCTCCACTCTTAGTTTTGCCCCACTGCTGAGGAGAGGACCTGAGCTGTGTGTCCTGTCCCAACAGAACTATGTTGTGCTTCTGGACTCCACACTCCCCAGATCCCAGTATGACTACGTCCTGCCCCAGGTCCCTTTCACCGCAGTGGGCTACCACAAGCACATCACTCTGGTCTTCAGCCCCACGGTAAGTAAGAGGGGGAAGTTTAAAAACCCTTAGATGGAGCCGTGGGCACAGCATGTGCTCCTGTCCCTTGTTATCGACAGCGCGGTCTAGTGCAGAGCTGAACCCACACCGTGCGGTCTCCACACCTCCCTCTCTCAGCTGCCTCTCTTCTAGTCTGGAACTGTGGCCACCGGTTCCCGCGCTTGGCCGGCTCCTGAGAGGCCATCTGTTACTATGGGGATACCTAAGTTGGTGCTCTATGCTGCCTCTAAGAACTCAGACACGGTTCACACCACCGCCCCTGTTGCTTCTGTCCCTGGTAGATACAACTGCCCTGCCCTGGTGTGTTTCTTTACTCCACAGCCCGGTACAAACATGACTCACAAGTGTTAACTTATCAAATAGGTTTATATGTTGAATTCTCAATCCACAAACCCTCTACACAATAAGCCTATAACCAGCGGACAAAGATACAAACTGCCCGTCCAAAAAAGATAAGCGAGAGCCATAGAAACCCTTAGAAATAGTCATGACAACCTCATCAAGCTAGAGATGCGCAGAGAGAAACATACACATCGGCTTCCGCCTCCTCTTCTGCTTCTCTGGCCTCTGGCCCCGCCTACCTCTCCACTGTCCAATCGTGTATTGCCTTGACCTCAACCCACATGGACGCCTTTCTTCCTCTGCACTGGGGCCCGCTTTCGAGCAGCCAGTGTGTGCAGGCAATATTGCTTAGGTCACTGGCTTGGGATTTGAGGAGGAGGGACACCATTTCCCTCTGACCTGTGGCATTACATTCCTTCATTAGGACAGTCCAACATGTAGCGGTAACTGCAGCTTCATGGGCAATGCAGAAGACACAGGAGTGTGTAAATGTCAGCAGGCATGGACATAGTGCTCCTGAACAACCTGACCAGTGCATTGCAAGGGAAAACAGGGAGCAGGCAGACAAGATGACCGTTTATCAGCCCCAGTAGCAGGACCCTCTACCTCTCCCATCAAAACCAGTGTAATCCACACTCAGGTCATCTCAGTTGCTTCTGGGAGCTTGTGTGTGGTGGAGCCACTGTAAACGTAACAGAGACGCCTCTGGGAGAGGAAGGTTCCAGGTCCTAGCTTAGGATCAGTGACTCTGAACATGGTCAGGTCTGAGAGCAGAGCCCCAGAGACCGGCGCCTTACAGAAGAGAAGCCATGCCATCGAGGTCGCTCAGCAGGTCAGGGCGCTCACCGCCAAGCCCGATGACCCGAGTTCAGACCCGGGATTCCCAAGGGCTATCCTCTGACCACGCACACGCACACGCACTCGCACACTAAATGTAAAGTTGCTCATTGCCTCTGGGAGAAGTGAGAATTTGATGTGTGTTTGCGATGCCTCTGGAGCACCAGGCTTCCCACTGTACTGTGCCCGTGTGGAAGCTCCATGTGTCTCAGTCTGTGAGGCCGCTGAGAGACGCGCTGTAGCACAGGTTACTCACAGGCAGCAGCCCCTCTCCTGGAGGCAGCGGGTAGCGCCCAGCTCCCCTTTGCCTGTAGCTGTGCCTCCATGGGTGGCTGAGCCAGACCCTCTCAGCCTGACCCCATTCACGAAGCATCTTCTCTCATTACTTAATCACAATAGAGGAGTTTGGGGAAGACAGCGTCCGTAACCACAGCGGCGCAGCGCGTTCAGCTCCGTCCCAGGCAGTGGACGTGTAGCTAGCTGCTGGCTTTCTACTCTGGCATGTGAGCTTCTGTGTGTCAGTCTGTCTTTGAAGCTGACAGGGAGTCGCTGAGACAAGGATGTTCAGAGCTGGGATGGAGCTCTGGTGGCAGAGCCCTGGCCTAGCACACGCCAGCCAGGCGTGAATGAGGACCTACAAGGAGTCACTGTCTCCCTGCAGAGGAAGCTACCTGAGCAAGACACTGCGCAAGGGTCTTACATCGCCCTGCCTCTGACGCTGCTGCTCCTGTTGGCCGGCTACAACCATGACAAGGTAGGGGAGCCAAGGCCTCACGGGAAGGCGGGAGTCAGGAGACAGGCAATGGGGAGGTTGCCCAGTGTCACAGCGGCTGTTGCAGGTGAAGGTTGGAGGGGGTCCGGCAGCTCTTCTTCCAGGGTGTTAACTCCAGTGACAGCCTTTCTAAACCTTAGGATGGTGCTGCCTCTGTAGAACCTCCCTGCGAGCCTTGTGCAGGCACAGGGATGCACACTCAGGGATGCACACACAGATGCACACTCAGGGATGTACACACAGGGATGCTCGTACAGGGATGTGCAGCGCTTTCCTGGTGCTCACGGTCTCTCTCATTCCAGCTCATCCCTTTGCTGCTGCAGCTGACGAGCCGTCTTCAGGGTGTCAGAGCCCTAGGCCAGGCCGCCTCCGACAGCAGCGGCCCGGAAGACATGAAGAGACAAACCAAGAAACAGAAGACCAGGCGCACGTGAGGAGGAAGGAGGCCCCGTCCCCTGCGGATGGCACAGCCAGGGCTGCCACCTGCCTGGGGACAAAGGCACATGTTCAGTCACGTCAGGCAGGCCCTGTGACCCCGTGTTGGTGTCCCGCCTGTCTGTCCTCTCCTGTGTAGCCCTGCGGTGCAATGCGACGAATGGACCCTCCTGTCACCCTGCTGAACACAGTTTATTTTCTGAGTTGAAGATAATTTATTATTATTATTTTTGTCAGAGAAGTATTTAAGCTGAGCTGGTGGCGCGAGGACGCGATCTAACCTCCCACAGTCATTTGCAAGAAGAGTCCAGTGAGCATGGCGCCTGTCTGCTGTGCCCTCTGAACTTTCCCCAAACTACCCTCTGCCCTCGAGGCCCGAGCCGGAAGCAGCAGCGTCTGCCCAGAGCTGGGTAAATAAAGTCAGCGCTCGTTTGTGTTGTAGTTTCTCTCACAGTTCTTCGGGGGCTCGGCATGGTGTGGGGTGCATACGGAGTGGGACGGGCCTTCAGCCCCAGTGACAGGCTGCGGGCACCTCAGCAAAGCCAGCCTGTGGCTGAGCTCGGCTCACCGTGGTCCTTGGGGTGCACATTCTGTATCCTGGAGAAGCCAGGACTTTGTTGTGCTGGGCTTTTACAAGATTTCTCTTCCTGGGGAGGGGTTGTGCCTGTGTGTCTGTGTCAACTGCCACCTGACGGACCATGTGGGTTGGTGTGCTGCACAGGGGTGGGGCCTCAGGAGCTTCTGGAACAGATGAGACATTACCCATGCGGACTGTGGATGGCCGTTCTAACTTCAAGTGACGCCGTAACAGACGTCCCCCCAATGTTCTTTTAATCGTCACCGTAGAAAGGCCAAAAGCTTAAGAGACAACTGTCAGTGGGCTCTGTCCGTTGCAAAAGTGGCCATCATGTGGAAGCGTCACCATGTTGCTCAAGCGTTACCAGGGTGTTGGCTCAACCCCTGTCTCAGGGCATTTGAAAGCGCTGGTTGTCCTGTTATGGCCAGCTTCCTGCCTTGGTTTGCTCCGTGGGGCCGAGTGCCGGGGCCCGTGGGGAGTAAACATTTCTGTTGGTGGGTGTTAATGATACAAAGCTTCGACAACACACCACTCATGACACTGAACTGTCTAGAGAGGCTCTTAGAGGGCCGGGGCGTGCCGCAGGCTGGCAGTGTGCTTGGCTAGCGATTGTACAAGGCGGTTTCACCTCCAGCGCTGCCCAGAGGGGGCTTTTACCCTGTCGTCCAGTACCTGTCAGGAGGAGGCAGGAAAATTAGGAACTCGGGGTCATCCTCGGCTACATAGTGACTTTAAGGCCAGCTCCGGCTACATGAGGAATGCCCCAAAACAAGCCAAATGAGGAAGGATATCTTGGCTTCTAGCCAGAGCCTTTCAAAGCCAAGCTGCCTGTCCCCAGCCCCTGTCTTTCCTGTTGAGGATCTTGTCCCCCAGTCAGCAAGCTTTGTGAACTTCCTGCTGGGGCGGGGCGGGGAGAAGGCTGGAGGGAAGGGGCCATTCTTGTGCCTAACTCTAAGGTGCTAGTTGTAATTGCTCAGTCCCATGAGGCTAGTTGTTTTAGCTGATCTTCTGAAGAAGTAGGTTCCCACAGATGTGCTGGCAAGTACGTGTAAGCAGAGGTGAGCCTTCCTTCTTCCAGTGTCCTTACGTAGGCCTCCAGCAGAAGGTGTGGTTCAGCTTGAAGGTGTGTTCCACCATGCCTGGATTTTGAACTTGCTTTGTCCCAGACTGGCCTTTGAATCAGAGATCTGCTTGCCCCAGTCCCCTGGGATTAAAGGGGTATACTACCTCACCTGGGCCACTATGCCTCGAGATCTCCATGTCAAGATCCGGGTCAGAAGCCTGAGACTTCCAGCCTCAAGATCTGGATCACAGGTGTGCCCTCCATTTCTGGATTATTGTTCATCCCAGTTGGAGCCAAGGTGACAACCAGGAATAGCCACCACAGCATCCAAGGATGTGCATGGCTCTTGTGACCAGTAGAGTGGTAGAGAGGTAAGGATGGCTATTTCTTAGGCCAGATTGTAAAGACGTACTTGCCATACGGACACTGGGGACATTGGATGTTTAGTGTGAACACACTCAGGGCATCCTAAGTGAGAGCCTGGCTGTGTAGCCTAGGCTAGCCTTAAATTTACAGTAATCCTCCTGCCTCAGCCTCCAAGTACTGAGACTGCAGTCATGGGGCACAGGCCTGCCTGGCACCCCAGTTGAGCACTGGCTATTCTATGGATTTGTGCATTATTGAAAGGTTCTTCTGTTACATTTTTAGTGTTTTTCATATATTCTGCATATTAATCACTTGTCAGATGAAGAACTGCAGAGACCCCCCCCCTTCTCTGGCTTTTTCTATTGGTTTGGATAAGAATGGCCCCATAAACTCATGTGTTGGAATGTTTGGCTCATAAGGAGTGGCACAGTCAGGCCTCTTCCTCATAGGTGTGGCTTTGAGGAAAGTAGTGTGTCCGGTGGAGGCTGGGTTTGAGGTCTCCTGTGCTCAAGCTATGCCCAGTGTGGTACACAGTCCCCTGCTGCCTGTAGATCAAGTTGTAGATGGTGGCCAGGCATGACAGAGGAAGACAGGTCACAGCATGGTGGCCAGGAAACGGAGGAAATGTAAGTAAAGGGGAAAAACCGGAGAGGGTGGAAACATCCAATCTGTACTGGCTGGTTTTGTGTCAACTTGACACAAGCTGGAGTTATCACAGAGAAAGGAGCCTCAGTTGAGGAAGTGCCTCCATGAGATCCAGCTGTAAGGCATTTTCTCAACTATTGATCAAGGGGGGAGGGCCCAGCCCATTGTGGGTGGAGCCATCCCTGGCCCAGCCCATTGTGGGTGGAGCCATCCCTGACCCAGCCCATTGTGGGTGGAGCCATCCCTGGCCCAGCCCATTGTGGGTGGTGCCATCCCTGGGCTGGTAGACCTGGGTTCTATAAGAAAGCAGGCTGAGCAAGCCAGGGGAAGCAAGCCAGTAAGTAACATCCCTCCATGGCCTCTGCATCAGCTCCTGCTTCCTGACCTGCCTGAGTTCCAGTCCTGACTTCCTTTGGTGATGAACAGCGATATGGAAGTGTGAGCTGAATAAACCCTTTCCTCCCCAACTTGCTTTTTGGTCATGATATTTGTGCAGGAATAGAAACCCTGACTGAGACACAATCCGAGACAACCTTCTGAAGAACAGTCTCAGGAAGAGATGGAAGACAGACTGACGTAAAATGAGATTAAAAGAGGATGGGTACAGAGAGAAAGGAAACCGACCTGGACCAGCATTCTTTAGTCACAATTTCCAGAGAGGGAGGACCAGGAGTGAGAAATAGAGAAGACAGGAAAGTTTGCGATCCTGAGTTTTTGCAGAATCCGAGGCTCTTGCAAGGCTGAGTGGTCCTGGGAGGGGGGAGGGGCTCATGTTCTTGCTTGTCCTGCCAATGCTGTGGGCGTGTGAGTTTGGTGCAGACAGTGCTGGGGAGGGTCTTCAGCTGCAGCCCAGGTTGCCAGGTCTTTTCTAGCTTTCTTCTCGGGGCAGGGCACCCAAGTTTTCTTTGGGATCCAGAGGCATTAGCAGCCCGGGTAAGTGCTGGCCCTAGACTGGTACAAGGCTATGTGCAGTAGTGAGGTCAAGGGGCTAATGCTCAGCACCCTCGGCTAGGAAGCAAACCTAGGTCCAGGAGCACAACTCTCCCCTGGGTGTGTAAAGCCCAGATAATCTTCCCCCAAGGATAAAACATTCATGCCAGGTGTACTACCTTTTGTCCCCAAGTGACTTGCCTTTTCATTTAGGAGAAGAGAAAGAGGTCACTTTCCTGTGTTAGCTTGATTGGCAGATGCGGTTATTGGGGTCGGCAGTGCAGCAACCTAACATGACAAGAATTCTGCAAACTCCGAAACGGGTGGAGGGGGAGAGAATGAAGATGAGCAGGTTCTCTTGTTCTGATGAATTATGGGAACCAAACTTCCACACTGGTTAATGTACTCTGGGCCTAGACCGAATGCTAAATGCTATTATCTAAATTTCTTGCTTGTGGCTCTATTGAATCTATGGGTGAGTAATATGAATAGTAAATGTTAAAAAAGGAAAAGCAAAGAAACCTAAAACAACCCTGACTTTAACAAAAGGGAGAAAACCGGTGACTCACACGATCCAGTCCTAGCCTATCAGGGGAGCCTGAGGCAGGAGGATCATTTAAGTTTGGGAAATTGATGGGCAACAGTGGCACATAGGCAGACACACACACACACACATACAACTTAAATGAAAATATGTGTTACAGTGGTGTACTGGCTGGTTTTGTGTCAACTTGACCAAGGCTAGAGTCATCAGAGAGGAAGGAGCGTCAGCTGAGGAAATGCCTTCGTGAGATCCAGCTGTAAGGTATTTCCTCTGTTAGTGATCAAGGGGGGAGGGTCCAGCTCATTGTGGGTGGAGCCATCCCTGGCCCAGCCCATTGTGGGTGGAGCCATCCCTGGCCCAGCCCATTGTGGGTGGAGCCATCCCTGGGGTGGTCCTGGGTTCTATAAGCAAGCAGGCTGAGCAAGCCAGGGGACGCAGTTCCTTAAGCAGTGCCACTCCATGGCCTCTTAAGCAGGTCCTGCCTCCAGGTTCCAGCGCTGCTTGAATTCCTGCTCCGACTTCCTTCAATAATGAACAGAAAGATAGAAGCGTAAGCCAAATAACCCCAGCTCCTAGTAATAAAAATTAAAATAATAGGCATTTAGAATTGGAAATGGAGTCTCAGCTGGGACTGGAAGCCATCTTCCTCTCCTCGTCTTTCCCACTGCTATTTCTCCAACTCCTCGCACTGTCGCATAGCCTTTCAGGATGCTGTGTATGTGTTTGTTTAGGAGAGGATGGGCTCAGACTCAGGAGGTAGCCCAGGTTGGACTGGATCTTGAAACAGTTCTTCTGTGTCAGCCTCCTGAAGGCTGGGATTACGGATGTGTCCCATGAGTGCTGGGGTTACAGATGTGTACCCCGAATGTGTGGTATCAGGTGTGTAGCTCAAACCCCAGATTTCAGCATGATTCTGTCAAGTTGGTTTGTGTTCACAAAATGCAAATTGAAGTCACAAGAAGACATTTAGGACACTTTTCAAACCAGTAGCTATTGATTTGGGGCATTATCTGTACTGTCTGTGTCTCTGTAGACAAATGATAGAATGATCCAAGTTACGGATGGTTGTGTTGTGCTTTTTAAGGACCCTCTAGTGGTTGGTGTCCTACAGAATGAATTTTCAAGTATTTTGAAGCTTGGAAGGCCAAGTGTCTGTTTTTTTTAAACGTACCGCAGGGTTGAATAGATACTTCCACGGGTAGAGGTGTTTGCCGCCTACCTGATGATCTCAGCTCAGTCCCCATAACACATGTCAAGGTTGAAGAAGGGAACCAGCTACCCCACGACATTCTCTGACTTGTACCGAGTTAAGGGTCTGGTTGTTTTAGCTCTAGGATAGTTTCCTGGCCTGCCATCACAGCAGACAGAGCTCTCGTGGCTTACACGCTAGTTGCTGTCCCTGATCCTATTCGGAAGGCTGCAGCCTCAAGCCATCACCATTTCCCAAAGTTCTTCCTGCTGAACTCTGTCCCAGTTGGGGTTCAGCCTGAACACATGAATCTGGGAAGGACGGAGCTCTGTCTGTACATCTCCAAACAGGTTAATGGACTGATGTCTTATAATGTTCCCCAAATTGGTCTACAGGCGCATAGGTGCGAACCTAGCAGACTTCTTTGTAGACACTGATAACTTGGGGCTGCAGAGATGACTTGACAAATTAACCCTGATGACCTGGGATTGGTCCCTGGAGCCCTAATGGTTTAAGGAATGATCTTATTTCTGCAAGCGTCCCCTGCCTCTGCAGAGATGCTGTCCCCTGTGCTCTCTCTGTCTCTCTCTGTCACTGTCTCTGTCTCTTACATGCTAATATATACAATACATGCAAACTTTCGTTAAACATTTTATTATCTGATTTTAAAATGTACACAGACACCTAACAGGTAAAGCAGTTGTGTTAAGCAAAAGACACAATTTTTTAGGGGATCTCTCTGGGACAACAAGAGCTTCTGAGCTGTTCAAGGGCTGTTCATTCCGTCCCCATGACTGGGCGCCGCGAGCCTCCTGTCACTGAGTTCTCGGGTTTCCATAGGTGGACTGAAGTGGAGATGGCAGGAACTATTCGGATGGTATTCCTACATGAAAATGTTATCACACCCTGCGGAATCCCTGGCTCCCCACACCTGGACCTCAGTATTGTGGGAATTATCTGGTCTTTGGAGAAGGATGGGAATGAACCCAAGGTCCAGGTGTTTAAGTTTTATGAAGCTCAACTAGAGGCAGTCCGAATGGAGCCAATGTGTCCTTATCAGGGCTAGAACATGGAGACGCCTCACTATCTACCCAGGATCGAGCTGTGGGAAGCAGGAGAATACCACAGAAAGGCTGTGGTCACCCCTGAAAAGGCAGAGGGGGCAACCAGGCTGGAGGTCATTGGTGAGTTCTTCATGGAAGGGCCCTGTGGTTCTGATGCTGCTGGGGTAGTGATGGGTGTGTGGATGGCCACGCAGAGCAGAAGGCTAGAACGTGGGTGATGAACTCGGGGGACATGGCTTTCATTTCCTCATGGCAACCCAAGTCCATGGGCAAATGCTGAAGAGACTGAGGCAGGGGGATCTTGAATTTAAGGCCACAGAGACAGTGACTGAGAGACAGAGAGCACAGGGGACAGCATCTCTGCAGAGGCAGGGGACACTTGCAGAAATAAGATCGTTCCTTAAACCATTAGGGCTCTGGCGACCAATCCCAGGTCATCAGGGTTAATTTGTCAAGTTACCTCTGCAGACCTGAGTTATTATTGTCTACAAAGAAGTCTGCTAGGTTCTCCCCACAACATCTCTAATGTGGACAGCTCATTTCCACAGCAAACACGCTAAGGGCCACAGAGCTGTCCACTGGGCTGTGCTCACTGCCTTTTCAGATTCTCAAATCTGCTTGACGACGGTTTCACAAAGTTTTCTGACAAAATTGCTGTGCAGATAGGGGCCATTGCATGTCAGCGGTCTGCTGGCGAATTCTCCTGGGGGTTAAACATGTTGAGAAGTTAAACACTCCTTTGTCTACTTCAGGGAGCCCTCAGTCTGCTGTGGTAAAATAGAGGGGCCTCCAAGGCCATTGTGAGATAGAAACCACTGTGGTGTGAGGAGAGAAACAGGTGATTGACCTGTGTCGGTCCTGGGGATGAGTCCTGGGTACTGAGTGTTGTTTTAGGAAAGACTTTTCCCATCTGGTCTCTTACAGATTCCCATCCGGACTCTGTGGAGAAGGCCTGTGGATCTGCTGCCCCCAGACATTCACTCTTGCTGTAAATTGCGTCTGATCTTGTTACTTGTGACCAGGTCATTGAGCTATGACATGGACGGTGCTGTTCTGTGACACACAGAACTCTCAGCGGGGGTTATAAACCTGGGTGATCTGTGAAGGGTTTTTCGGTGAGAAAGAGAAGAGGAATGAGCTAAGAAGGCTTCCATGTTGCCTTCAGCAGAGGTGCTGGCTCGTGATGCAAGCCTTCCATTAACTCTCAGTTAACCTTCCAAAGAAATCATCCAGCCTTATCTCTGCGCGAATCACACTGCCATTAAAAATGAACTATAGTAAGTTTTATCAAAACGGCAGGCACTTGGGTGACACCAGGCGTGGGTCGGTCACTTTAGAAGGTGGAACACAAGGACAGTGCTCCTGTGGCACCACAAAGGCTGATACTCGGCTGAACGTGGCTCCTTAGGGTGTGCTTTCTGTGTCCTGTTCTTTACTCTCTGCTTAAATGGTACGTGGGAGATGACAAATGATATTTGTCATAAACATGAACCCCCGAGAGACGCTCTGAGGAATGTGTTAAATGCTAAAATCATGACACTCCCCAGGCCATTGTGGTGTGCACACCCTTTCAACATAGCCACACCCGCCGTGTCAGGGGCGGCTCACAGATCCTCCAGATCCTCGTCCCTCCCATGGAAGAAGTCAGTCCCAGCATGGTGAACCCAGTGACCCAGTAGGAAATAAATGCCTCCCAATACTCATCCCTGATTTCAAGATGTACTACAGATTTATCGTAATACAAAACACATGGTTGGTTGATCGATGGAATTGATGGAGTCCCCCATACAATCCACACACCTGATTTTGGACAAGGGGAAACAGAATGGGGTTTTCAGGTGGACTGGGTTGGGTGGAGATGGGGACATTGGGGGTTCAGGCTTGAGGGGTGGAGGGAGAGAATATTGACCGGGATTGAAGGGAGTTTGGGGGTAACACAGAGACCCGGTGCAGTGGAAACTCCCCAGGATCTATGAGAGTGACCCCAGCGAGGTCTCATCGTCATAGGAGATACAGAGCATCAAACAAATCTTCCACATCTTCCACATCTTCCACAACCAGTGAGCTTCCCAGCTTTGAGACGGGGGACGTCAACCCAGCCACAAAACGCTGGACTTCCAATATGTCCAGCCTGCAGGATGTGCTGGGGTAACAGTGGCGCAGAACTTATGGGAGTGGCCAATGATCTAACTTGAGGCCCACTCCAGGAGAGGGAGCCTTGATCAACATGGCGCGGATGGCCAGGATCCAGAGCCTGAGGTGCCCAGAGACCCAGGGTGGAACCACGTATGATAGGGGAAAAAAGGAAAAAAAGAAAAGCAGGTCAAATGATCTGCCACACTGGTAGATTGGTGCTTAGCCCAGTCCTCATCAGACAAGCATCACGTAGCAACTGATGTGAGCGGATGCAGACACCCAACCCCCAGCAGAACACCGGGCTAAACCAGGGGAACTCCAGGGAAAAGGGGGAGGAAGGATTTGAGGAGCCAGAGGGGTCGGAGATACCATGAGAACAGGAGCCACAGAATTCAACTAAGCAGGGCTCATGGGGGACTCAGAGACTGAAGTTAGCAATCATGGACCCTGTATGGCTTTGAGCTAAGTTCCTGCATATATGTTATGGTTGTATAGCTTGGTGGTGTTGTGGGACTCCAAACACACACACACACACACACACACACACACACACACACACACACACAAACCTGGTGGGGACTATGAAGAGACAAAGTTTTCTTTTTCTTTTTTTTGGTTTTTTCTCTTGCAGATCTGTGAGAAAAGAGCAAGGTCCCATGTCACACAGGTCACCCATAGGATGTGGTTGCAGGTCGGTTGTCTGACTGCTGGTTGCTGAGGATGAATTTAATGAGTGTCCTTCGTGTGGGATGGTCACCTGCAGTCCCTGGCCTCCACAGGAGCCTGGCATACATCTCTGAGAGAAAAAGAACTAAGGCATCTCAGCAGATCAGCTGTCAACTCTCTGTAGCAGGGGGATGGGCAGCTGAAAAGGGCAGAGCCTGACCCATGATCTAACATCCTGTTTATTACCACCAGGACTTAGGAAGAATCAAGACCAGGAGAAAGGCTGCCTCGTTGAGGTAGCCTGGTGCTCACGGTACTTCTGGGCCGGTCAACAGTGGGAGTAGGATCAAGTATAGAAGAAATCCATTTCCCTTCCTGGGAGGGACTAGAATGCTCCAAGCTGTCAATCAAGTCTCCACCCCTGGTCTCAGTTCTGCCTTTGATCTCTCTTCTTCCTGTCTCCAGCTCCTCAGAGCAGGAATAGAACAGGCCCTTCACAGCAGGTGGTCTAGGGACATGGCTGATGTGCAGAATTCACCTTCCCCCCCCCCCCGGAGTCACCTGCATTCACTGGAAAACTCAAGGCTGTAAGATATTGTTATCTGGGGACAAGGAGACCTATGTGAAGCCACCAATACCCCCCCCTCCGTCCAGTGACAGCCAGGTCCCTGGGGAAGATGTCCGGAAGGACACAACTGGAAAGAGGACACCCATTGCGGAGAGTAGGTCCTGTGTAAGGAAGGGACACCTGCTGGAGGTGACAGTCCCCAGGCATCAGTCCCCTCCCCTGTGCAGCTCAGACCTGATGCTTGGGGGTGTCACACCACTGTAATGAGTTTGGGACAGGGACAGTATGTGTGTGCCTCCGCAGGCTGTACTGTCTCTGCTTGGCTTGGTACACAGTAGACTCAAAGGCAAGAGAGGATAGAGGGGTCTCCATGTGATTGGATCTAAGGCCAGGGAGGTCCCTGTGATTGTACCTAATCGAGACTGTCACTTAACAGAGTGACCCTGCAGCCGCTTTCAGATCCGGAAATCATGCGCTTCTCTGGGTAGTGAGGCAATTGGCTATCTCCCCAGGATTGGAGCTTTCTACTTTCTCCCCGAGCTAGACTTTAAGGCTTGGGCTCTCTTTTACAGTGGGGTGGAGATTGGACCAGCAGCCCAGTTTTTCCTGGGCTCTTGTAGGTGTCATCTGCGGCCAGCAGGTGGCACCACAACACCATTTCTACGGACTTCAGACAACACCAGCTGCTTCTCTGGGAATTGAAGGCCATGGATGCTGTCACCCAGCAAGTCTTACAAGTGACTCCAGCTCCTCCCTGTGGCCTCAAGGAGAGCTAAAGAGAGTCCCAAGAATGAACACTACACCCAACTTGTCCCCAGCACTAGGGAAATTCCAAGGGGGCTAAACTGGAAACATGCCAGTCTGCCAAGAGGGAGTGAGGACTGGGGACTATGTGTAGATAAAGGAAGGCAGGAGAAAGGAGATCAGAAGTCATTCTGGTAGCAGCAATGTCCTGGCTCACCCATCCCTTCCTCTGCAGCATCCGGAGACATACCCTCCCTGATCTAGAGGCAGCCATCTGCACGGTTCCCTATAACCATAGCCCTGGTTTGTGGTTGTGTGCACAACCCACCCATCTGCCCATCCATTCTCTCACCCTGCATCCACTGCGTTCAGGATGCCGTCTTGGCATTGCTCCGTAGACATGAACATAGGGAGGGACAGAGCCTTAAACACAGGGGAAGAAGAAGGCTCATAGAGGAGAGAAGGGTCTCTCTCTCCAGGGATGGACCAAGGAGCTTCACTGGCCTGGGCCTTAATGGATATCAGTAGAGGAGCCGCCCTTGACCCAGGAGACAGAGAACTACACAGTATCTCACCCGGTGGAGAATGATCACAACCCTTCTCCGCCTGTTTGGCCACGGTGGGGCAGGTGACAGGTACGGGGACAGCAGTGAGGTGACAAAGACAGGGAGAGCATCCGTTGCAGACCAGGACTGAGCTTGGGAGGGAACCATGGGGGGACAGAGCAATGCATCACCCAGAGGCAGTGTAAAAAGAACTTTTTTTTTTTAAAGTTAGTTTTCTCACCACACTGGCTCAGCGGTGACCAGGACAGCTGACATTTATTGAGTACTTGTTATAGACCAGGCACTTCCGAAGCGTGGATACATGTGCTTTCACCTGCTCAGCTTAATGAGGTAGGGACTATCAACACGAAAGACGCCCGAGTCACAGAGTTGTTCGGCTGGAGCCAGGTATTTGAACCGATCAATACCCTAAGGCCTACAGCCTCCCCTCCCCTCCCTGTGGCTACCTCAGCCTTCCAGCAGCGTCTCGGGAGGGAGGCCGGCCCTAGGCTATGTCTGCTGGACGTCAACCGGTCAGGTTGGCCAGACAGACGGAGGGTGGGTGAGGAGAACCTGAGATGGAGGGACAATAGCTTCCAGAGGTGAGGGAAACAGAGCTAGTCTAGCTTTCCTGGCCTCTTGCCTGCGGGGGCCATGTTGGGTGACAGACCCTGGCAGTGTCTTCTTTTCTAGTGGCATGCCCACTGCCTTCCCAGCGAGAAAAGCCCAGAGATCAGGTCACAGAGGGGAGGCTTGACTGACGATGGGGCAGCAGTTATGGGAGGACACTGCACTGTTCTGAGAGTCCAGACTCAGGTCAGGCCCAAGGGCCCTTTTGCCTTGGGGACCTCCCTTTCCCTCACCAGGCTGAACTTTCCAATACTCCTTTTTTCTAGCAACCTAGACAAGGCATTGCTACCCACCAGTGCCCCACCCCCACTGGGCAAAGTGACTCACAGCTGCCCATGGGGAGCCAAGAGCAGAGTTTTGCCTGAAGTGCATCTTGTATGGCAAGCAGAGGACCCTTTTCAGCCTCTCAGCCAGGTATATCAGTGTTTACCTAACACCCAATTCTCAGCCACTGGGGGGTGGGGGCAAAATGAGGCAGCAGTCCCGACTCTCTCTGCAAAATGCTGGAGTCAAGGCTAGAGGACAGGGACACACATCTGAACAGGACCAGCAAGGTCTCCAATCATTTGCCTCCTTTCCCCCTTCCTCGCTCGCACAAGCCCGCCCGCCCTATGGAGGCGAGCCTAGGTAAACTTATCCTGGGTCTGTGGGGGCCCCTCAGTTCCCGTGCTCTGACACCCACCTCCCCCTGGCTGGCAGGATTCTTCAGTATGGCTCGAACATGGCTGAAGCCTGGCCAGGTACTTTTTGGTGCCTACAGAAACAGCAATAGGCTCCCAACTTGGGGGTTTCTTTTGCCCAGTTACCTGTCTGCTTGTGGCAGGATGAATCATGGGGGAACCAAAACTGGCTTTGAGGCCTTAGCTTTAGGAGCCCCAAACCTTCTATTGTCTCCCCATCGCTGGGTAGGGACACAGGGGTAAGCCAGTCCTGAGCTGAGCCTGGGAGGAGGAGGAACAAAAATAACCCGGTACAGGCTCCTGCTGGGGCCAGAAATAGCATAGTGACAAGTATCTTGTAACACCCCAGGCACACAGCAGCAGGGAGGCTGAACCAAGGAGGGTCTTGTCCCACACCGGACCCTCATCTGGCCAAGGGGCTCACACCCCACCACTCTACATACCATACTTCACGTCCCTTGTGCGCGCATAAGTGAGTGGGGGCCCGAGGGACTGCGGCTCAGGACAAGGAATCCGGAGAGATGCTAAACTTGGGTTTGGCCTTCGCCACAGCCACACTGCGCTTGCGCAGGGGCCCTCGCGAAGAGGCGAGAGTCAGGGCATCCAGCAGGCTGCGGTCCTCGTCAAGCTGTCGGGCCGTGCAGAGTGGTGTGGGCACTTTAATGGTGTTTCCAAATTTGGAGTAGTCCACGGAATAGCGGCCATCCTCCTCGGCCACAATGGGGACAAAGCGCTGTCCCCAGAGAATCTCGTCAGCTAGATACGAGGTGCGGGCCTGGGTGGTAATGCCCGTGGTTTCTACCACCCCTTCCAAGATGACGATGATCTCCAGGTCCTGGTGGTGGTGCAGGTCACTGGGAGCCAGGTCGTAGAGCGGGCTGTTGGAGTCGATGACGTGGTAGATGATCAGCGGGGCCACCAGGAAGATGCTGTTCCCGCCCACGCCATTCTCCATGGGGATGTCCACCTGGTGGAGAGGCACAACCTCGCCCTCGGGGCTGGTGGTCTTGCGCACCACCTGCATGTGGATGGTGGCGCTGATGATCATGCTCTTGCGGAGGTCCCCGACGCGAAGCATGAAGCACAGGCGGCCATGGCGCAGGGTGATGACAGCATGCTTGCTGAAGATGAGAGTCTCTGCTCGCCGATGGGCCTGGGCCGTTTTCATGAAGATGCAACCGAGCATGATGGCGTTGATCATTAGCCCCACGATGTTCTGCACAATGAGAATCAGGATGGCCAGGGGACATTCCTCTGTCACCATGCGCCCGCCGAAACCAATGGTCACCTGGACCTCGATGGAGAAAAGGAAGGCGGAGGAGAAGGAGTGAATGCTTGTGACGCAGGGCACATTGGTGCCCTCTCCGGGAGCCAGGTCACCGTGGGCGAAGGCGATGAGCCACCAGACCATGGCGAAGAGCAACCAGCTGCACAGGAAGGACATGGTGAAAATGAGCAGCGTGTGGGGCCATTTGAGGTCCACCAGCGTGGTGAACACATCCTGCAGGAAGCGGCCCTGCTCTCGAATGTTCTTGTGGGCGACGTTGCAGTTGCCTTTCTTGGACACGAAGCGGGCCCTCCTCTCCCGGGTACGGTACCTGGGCTCCGTAGGGTCCTCTGCCAGCCGGGTCAGCACGTATTCCTCAGGGATAATGCCCTTTCGGGACAGCATGGCTCCGCGGGCCCCGGGAAGGGGTTTCCCCCATGGGGAGAGGCACTACACTGGCTTGGCCTAGGGCCTCTTTGTAGGGTCCCCTCTCTGAGCCCACTCCTCCGAAGGTTGTACCAACCTCTGGACTGATTCTTTTTATACTAGCTCATTGCCTACTGAGCCCCCTGACCCAGCCTGTGCTCTCTCTCCCCCTGGCGCAGACCCCCGCTCAGCTCCCCCTCACCACCCCTGGACCTCCCTCTAACTCTCTTTTCCTGGCCCAGCCTTTCTCCTCAGAACTTATCACCTCCGGGTCTTCCAACTTACCAGCCCTCCCTCGACCCCTGGCTCTTCTCTGGCCTCACCCACCCCTGTCCCCGGTCCCCTCCGAGAGCACCGGCCTTACTTCTTGACCCAGTGTCCTCTCCAGGTGTGCCCCGGATTTCCCATTCCACCTCTCCCTTAGAGCCCTCGCCGCTCTCCCGGATCCTTCTCCAGCTCTCGTCCTTTTTGTCTCCTTGGGATCCCGCGCCCTTCGAGTCACCCTGTCACCGTCCACGCTCGGGATCTCCTCGCCCCCCGCGCCCCCCGCCGCCCAGACCCCCGGGCTGGCTCCGCGTCGCGGCCTCCCCGGTGCCCTGCCGCCCGCCCGCAGCCCCCCGCCTGTTCCGTCCCCACCCCGCCTGTCGCCGCCGCCGCACCTGCTCGTGCTGCTCAAGCTGCGGCCACCTCCCTGCCCCCTCCCACTCCGGGTGCTCACTCCCGGCCGGCTTCCCGGGCGTGTGTCTGGGAGCCGATCCTCGGGCACCGACCTGTGCGCGGTGGGGGTGGGAGGCTGCGGGCGGGGGGCTCCCGAGAGCAAGCGCAGCCTCCGCCGCCAGAGGGCGCCGGATCGGCTCCCGAGCGGGGGGGAGGGGCAGGGGCGGGCCCAGGCGCAAGCCCCGCCCACAGAGGATTCTCCTCCCGCCTCCGCCGGCTCACTATCCTCAGCCTGGCCATGAGGCTTTCTTCAAACCCAGCGTGGTCTAAAGTTGCTTTTGTGAAATTCTCTTAGTCTGGCTCAGAAGCCCTGACTTCTGTTTCTCCCCCGTCCATAGTTGGGTCCTCCCTGCCTCTCGCACAGCTCTTGATTCCCGGGGAAAGAAGGCAGTGAGAGGTTACAGCATCAGAGCCGGGGCTGACGTGAGAGAAACATTAGCCTCAGAACGTCCCAACCGGCGATTCTTCTTCCCTTTGAGGATTCTTTCAGACCGTACAATTATTTACTTATCTATATACTTATTTGCTTACTTACCTTTTCGAGACAGGATTTCTTGTAGCCCAGGCTGGGTTCCAACTCGGTATGTATCAGAGGATGGCCTTGAACTGCTGATTCTCCTGCCTCCACTTGCAGAATGCGGGGATTGCACGTGCACCCCACGGCTCTGGCTGCCGTCCCTGAGTTTTCAGAGGGTTGTTCTGCCAGCGTTGGCTTTGCACTCTGTAGACCTTCAGCCTGATTTCTTCCTCCTTAACCCTGGGTTGTGGTGTGTGTGTGTGTATGTGTGTGTGTGTTGTGTGTGTGTTCTGGGTCTGGGCAGCGGTTTCAGGGCTAGCCTGGGTATGGCCCAGGTTATTGTCAAAAACAGGAATAATGTCCATTGCAGATGCCACCCTAGAGTGGCTCCCGGAAGTCGCTGGAACTGTAATGGCCTGTCCTGGGGCTCAGATCCTTGAGACAGCCCTCTACCCACTGTGTCGTTGGGAGGCTGGAGCAACAGTTATAGCTGCACTGAGAATGCGGGCCACCATGGGGCATTTTCATATTGAGCGTTTTCTTTTTTCCAGATCTACCGATAGGTTGAGTGAACCCCACTGCAGAGATTGAGGGGGGACTGGGCTATCCTGATGCCTGAGGCAGGGAGGATGAGGCAAGTTGGGTCAAGAATGGGACGTTTAAGGACACAGTTGCACAAGAAATCTCTGAGACCGCTTCCACTTTCAACCATGAGAAAGGGACCCTGGGAGAGGGTTCCAAGAACTTCATTGTTGAAGTCCCCAGAGGTAAAGGAGGAATGACTAGTAGGTTTGCCTGGCCCAAAGGGTAGTGTGAGCATAGAGTGGAGCAGAAGCAGGCTTTGGTTGACATATGCAAGAGTCTGTTCTAATGACAGTAGCCAGAGATAGCCCTCCTAGTGTAGCCAGAGATAGCCCTCCAAGTGTAGCCAGAGATAGCTCTCCTAGTGTAGCCAGAGATAGCCCTCCAAGTGTAGCCAGAGATAGCCCTCCTAGTGGAGGGACTCAAGTCTGAACTGATGAACCATTGCTTAGATCATCATAGAGGGGTTTGGGCTAGGATGGCCTTGGGCATTCTTAGAACTTCCTTGCTCTTCCTTTGCTGCTTCCTTAGGTTACGGAGCCCTTCCTCTTGGCACTGCAACGTCCCCCAACCCCCCCTGTGTCTGTTCCTGGAAATTCAGAGCAGAAGGAGCTGCTGGGCCTACTTAGGCATCTTCGGGGTGAGAGGCTAGGGTCTGCCCTTTGGTCTGCCCTTAGCTAGTCCCTGCCCCAGGGGAGAGGAGGCTGGGTGTCTTGCCCAAAGTGTTTGGCCCCCATAGACCCATGTGTTTGAATGCTTGGCCCATGGGAAGTGGCATTATTGGGAGGTGTGGCCTTGTTGGAGGAAGTTGTTGGGACTTCCTCCTATGCTTAAACTCTATCCAGTGTGGAAGAGACCCTCCTCCTGGCGGCCTGAGGAAGACAGTCTCTCCTGGTGGCCTTCACGTCAAGATCTAGAACTCTCAGCTTCTCCAGCACCACGTCTGCCTGCACACTGCCATGCTTCCTGCCTTGATGATACTGGACTGAACCTCTGAACCTGTGAGCCAGCCCCAGTGAAATGTCCTTTATAAGAGTTGCCTTGGTCATGGTGTCTGTTCACAGCAATGAAACCCTAACTAGACAGCCTCCTACCCTGTTTGAGTCCCCTACTGGCTCATAGCCACCTCCCTATACACTGTATTGTCATGTTCCTTCCCTGAGAGGTCACACTCACTGTCCTAGCATTAAGGGTCTGTGGCACCCCGATGCTGCCCTTACTCCTTCCACACCTCTACATGAGGTGCCTGACGTGCTCACTTCGCTCCTTCCTTCTGGCAGCAGGATCCCTGCCCCGCCCCCCCTCGGCCTCTGATTATCTAATTTCTTCCCTCCTACACTGGACACGAGTCTTGCCTTTCCCAGGCAGCCTGCCAGACCTCAGTGAGCTCTCTCTTGAGTTGCTCTGGCGTGCGCTGGGCTCCCTCTGGTGACTGGTGAACTTTCCTCATGTTCTAGAGCTCTGACTGGCTTGCAGCCCTGGGAGATAAGATTGCCAGGTCTGGGACCCCAGGGTCTCATAAGCCAATACTGCAGATACTATGCAAATTATACCCAAACAGTATGCAAATTATACGCAAACGAGCACCTGCCATTTCTTGGCTGAGGGTTAGACTCCTGTTCCCTGAGGCAAATGGGATTAGGATGAGTTGTGGCTTTAGGGTCCTGGTGCCTGATCCTTGGTACAATCAAGCTACCACCTGGGTGACGTGCACAGGGGCTGCTCAGGGACCTCCCTCCTCCCACTTCTGAATGCTTGTGAGATGGGGAGGGAGGCAGAGGTAGTGGCGTGGGATCCCAGGCAAGGTGGCAGTCCAGCCCTGATTGGGTGGGAGAGGACACGTGACCCGGGGAGCCCACTGAGATTCAGTCCTAGCACTTTGCTGGAAGTGTTGGAAAAGAACACCTCGTTTTCCATCTGGCCGTTCTGGGACAGGATGTAAGCTAAGGAAAGATTCTGATGTCAGAATCCACCCCTGTTTGAAGTAGCATTCCTCCCGGCCCCTCTGGCTGGTCACATGCTACAGCGAATTCAAATGCTTGAGCCAGGTCCAGTACCTGTTACTGGGGACCAGTGCCGGACCCCACAGTTATAACTCAGGTGAGCCCGGATGAGTCCCAGCTGGCTGGAGACTGCTCCCTTATTCAGTGGAACTGTTTCTAATCTTCACCCTTGCTGCAGACAGAATTCCATCCTACATTCGTAGGGTACAGCCTCTAGTTCCATGTACTTGGGGCTGGGGCCCATGGGGGAGGTTAAGGTTCAGTGATGTTGTAGCCAGTGGCTAATCCAATATGACCAGTGGCTTAGAGGAAAAACACTGAAGGGTGGGGAGAAGGGAGGGGAGATTGAGAGGTTCTGAGGTCACAGCGGAAAGCAAAGGAGAGAGGCCCTAGGAGAAACCAAGGCCGCCAAACCACACCTTGATCTTGATGCTAGCCTTCAGGACAGGGGAGGGGGCAGATAATTTTTCTTGCTGTGAAAAGCCACCCCGCCTGTGGCGTTTTGTTATAGTAGTGGGGACTTCCTGACACAGACTGGGAATACCATTTTGCCTCTGTTCAGTTGGCATCCTCGAGTCTGCTTAGTGCCAAAGGCAGGCTGGTTTGCCTGCACCCACGGAGCACCGCTGCCCCTTCCACAGAGCCAGGGCCTCCAGTAGCAAAGAATTCGTTTCTTTATTTACAAGTGATGTACAGTAAGAAACCCTAGGCAAGCAGGTGAGGTGGGGCCACTTCGGCTCCGGCAGATCATTTGTCCGCACGGACAAAGGAGGCGAAGACGCTGTCCTTCTGGCTGAGAAGCTTCTCTGGCTTGTCAAACTCCAGGATCGCACCCCTCTTCAGGACCATCACTAGGTCTGCACTCAGGATGGTGTGCACGCGGTGCTGCGTGGGCAGGAGGGGCTGGTGAGTGTGGTGGGCAGGGCAGCTGTCATCCTCCAGACTGGAGGAGGTATATGCTCACCATGCCTCTTCTCCCTCCTCTTCCCCATGCCCTCTTTGCCACGAAGCCTTGACAGACCCAAAGCTAAGTAGCCCAGGACAGCCCCGAGTCTGTGATCTCCTGTCTTATACTCCCCCCCCCTGGGGGGGGGAGGCTAGCATTCCACCCTGCAATACTAGGGATTGAAGCCAAGACCTTATTCCTTCTACAGGGCCCAACTGTGTCCTCAGAGCTGATGGCTCCAGCCTGGGGTGGCTGTGAACCAATTCCTCTGCCCTTCTCTTCTATCAGTCTTCACCCCCACCCCCAACTTCCAAGCATCAAGCCTTACAGATTCCCACCATGGGGAGGGAGGGGGACTCCCATTCTTTCTGAGAAGCAGCCTCAGCCTAGCTCATGGGGCTTTAGGGAAGGGTGTGTCTTGGCATTCAGAGATGGGGGAAAGCCTGAGGCAAGTAAAGGTGTAAATCTCTAGACACCCCGAAATTCTGCTCTGTTCTTATGCCAGATCTCTAGTCTTAGGATCGTTGCCTGGCTACAGGGATCAGTCCGCTGGTACCTTCCCAGAGCAAGCTTTCCCTTCGGGTGACCTCCACACAGGACCTCAAAGGCCCCTTACCGCGATGGTGACCACGGTGCGGTCTGCGAAGGCTGTCATCACCACCTTCTGGAGGATGTTTTCCTGTCAGGTAGAGGTAGCAGCTGGTGGCTCATCTGCTCCATGGGTGAGGTCTGGGATGGTTCTGGGGACATGGGGCCCAGGTGGTGCAGCTCCCATCTATACCCACTAGCCCTAGATGTGAATGTCAGCTTGAGGCTCTGGAGCCTCTGTGCTGACTGCTCCCTAGCGTGGCACCCCAGGACCAACCGTGGCCATGTCGATGGAGGCAGTTGCTTCGTCCATGATGAAGATGCTGGTCTTCCTCACAAAGGCCCGAGCCAGGCAGAACAGCTGCCTCTGGCCCTGGCTAAAATTCTCCCCTCCTTCCGTGATGATGGCATCTGGAAGCAGACGCGGGAGGGGCAGGACTGAGTCAGTTCTCCCTGTGAGGGGAGCAGCCTCGTGGAAGGGGAGCTGTGTACAGGTTCCACACATGTGGCTGTGCGTGCAGGAATGATGTTTCTGATGTGACAGGGCTTCTCTTCATATGGATACGATGTGGTTAACCTGGTGCTGTGCACTGCGGGGGCACATGGTACCTACGCCATGATTCCGACTGACCCTGGACTGGGGCAGACTCTTACCAGCAGGCATTTTCTGTACCAACACTCACTGTGGTCCTTGTTCACAGGGTAGGCAGGGCTAAAGATACACTGTGGTATGGGGGGGGGGCTAGCAACCTGTCTCCTAGGGACCCTGAATGTCCCCACGTGCTAGACTCTGACCTAGGTGAGTTCTGTGATCCTAGGCAAATTGCTTGACCTCTGAACCCCTGTACGGGAAAAGGTGGGACCTCACGGTCACTGAATTCTAGCTAGACTTGGGGTTTCAAACTCAGGGCTCGTCCTAGCCGTGGGGTGGGGTGTTTCCCTTCTGAACCCATCCATTCCAGGAGCAGTCACCGAGGCCTCCTGGCAACGCCTTCACCACCAGCTTCAGCTGAGCGATCTCCAGAGCCTCCCACAGCGTGCTGTCTGAGCATTTCTTCTCTGGGTCGAGGTTGAATCTGAGGAGAGGAACAGAGGGCCGTCAGGGAGCAGGGTTCACCTTCATCCCCAGAGCAGTGACAAGAACCGAGTGCTGGGAGGGGCCAACTGAGGAGGGAGGGGTGGGGGACCCACAAGTGCCAGCTTAAGCCTAGTGGGGAGGCTGTGAAGGATACTTTCCTCCGAATACTCTACTCCCCATCATGTGCAGAGCAAAGAGGAGGAGTTCAGGGTCTCACCTGATGGTGCCACTGAAGAGAACAGGGTCCTGTAGGATGATGGATAGGCGTGAGCGGAGCGTGTGCAGCGGCAGCTTGGCGATGTCAATGTCGTCAATGATGATGCGCCCTGTGTGGAGATGATGTCATAGGTCAAGGGTCACCAGGTGGGGGTGGTGCTTGGGACAGGCTCAGCCTGGGACACCCAGTGAGGATAAGGAAAGGCTGCTGGGTTCCCCTGGTCTTGCCTGGTAGCTGTGGGCACATGTGTACTCGCGTGACACCTAACACACAAATTACCTTCAAACGTGTCCACCATGCGGAAAAAGGCGAGAGAGAAGGAGGACTTCCCACTGCCTGTGCGGCCACAGATCCCGATCTGGAAGCAGAGAAGCAGGTGCATCGCTGTGGCTCTGGGGTGTGCACAGGTGCGGGGGAAGGGGGTCACAGCTTAAGGTTCAGCTTGTTTTCTGTGGTGGGTTCGGAGAGGGCTCTCCCGGGCAACCCAAGAGTAGTGTGCAAGCATTAATTCCTGTTTGGTAGCTGTCAGGGACTGAGGGTCCCCCAGTGTGCAATGTGCACAGCAGGACACTGTGGGATGGTGAGTGTGCCTTGTGGGTGTGCATTCGAGTTCTCCATCTGCAGTGGGGCCAGGCTGGACAGAGACTGACATAGAGATGCTGAAAGACCAGGATGGAAAGACAGGCAGGGGCAGATAGTCCCCAAGGCCGGACAACAACACGTAGGGGACAGAGACAAAGGCGGGGGGGGGGACCTGTCAGAGTTGAATGAGGGATGTGAGGACCCAGAGCACTGGGCAGTGACAGTGTCCCCTCTGCTTGAGACCCCCACTCTGAAGGTCAAGAGGATAGAGCAGGAGAGCTGGGGACGCCCGTAGGGAAAGAGCCCAGCAAAGCTCTCTAAACCAAGGAAGTCCCAGATAACTGTCTCTGCGGTGGGTGGGACCAGAGGCCAGGGAGGGGGCCGCAGCCCCCTGTTGCCCACCCTCAGACCCCCCCAGCTGACCTTCTGTCCTGGGGAGATGAGGGCATTGGCATGCTTCAGCACAGGCTTCAGGGAGCTGTCATAGCGCACGCTCAGGTTTTGAATTTGGATCTTCCCTTGGTCTGGCCAGTTCTTGGGGATCAACGATGGTGCTGAGGGCCAGGCTGGGGGTCAACCACCAGGCACAGGCCACCCCAGGAAGGCCGACCTGCCTCCCGCTGGGGACACCCCACCCTGCAGGTTCTCACCCAGGAGCCCCTCGTAGCTCTCTGCCTCAGTTTTCAGGAGTGTGTGGACGCGCTTCACGGCCCCCAGCTGGATCTCCATGTCTGCCAGGCTCCTCACCATCCAGTTGAGGTAGTTGGAGACCTGTGGGAGCGCGGCCAGTCACGGCTGCTTAGCGGTGCCCGTTTGCCACTTAGCCTTCAGGACGGCTCTCCTAACTCTGGGATGGACTAGGAGCCCCCGTGAGTCCTCTGCTGCCCACCTGTGGACAGTGGCAGCCTGGATCCATGAGAGGGTCCTGGTGGCTCCTTACCCATCCAGCAAAGCCTAGGTGGGGTGCGCCATCTCTCCTATATCTCGGTTGAGGAAATTGCCCCAGATGCTCAAGGGCAGCATCTGAGTCCTCCCTGCCCCACCTGGTGTGACTCACCATCAAGGCATAGGTGAGGCCCAGGCCTACCAGGCCCGCAGACAGCTCCCTGTGCAGGGAGTTGGAGATGGAGGTGGCGGCTGCGATCAGTACCACGCATGCTCCGATGTACTCCTGAGGAAGGACAGCAGCTGGCCCGGGCTGTTGTGGGTCAGAGCCACAGGTACCTACCTCATCCTGCCTCACCCTTGGGGCAGAGAATAACTCAGCCAGCCGGAGCCCCAGCTCCACATTTATGCAGTAGCCACACAAGAGACTGGCGGAGGTTGAGGCCTAGGCGCTCACGTTTTCCCCCAAAGTCATGCACCCTACGCCCCAAGGAAGAATGCTTCACCAGGACTCCAAAGAGCCCTCGAGTGTTTGTCACACGGCCCACATGCTTGCCCGCTTTCTCTTCCTTATTCTGACAGGAATAAGGCCCAGGAGGACCTTGAACTTCCCATCCTTCTGTTGCTGTCCCCAGAGTGCAGGAATGACAGACATGATGTGGGAATTGAACCCAGGGCTTTGGGGATACTAGGCACGCACTCTCTCAGCGAGCTACACTCCCAGTCCCGACCTCTGCCATTCCAAATGCCTACATCCTGCACCCACACCCTCTCCTTCTTCCTGGAGCACCCCTGGGATATATGGGGTGAAGATGCAGGTTAGATGTGGGAAGGCTACCAGGGCTGTTGAACAGGGAGGCTCTGGGCCCCCATCATCAGCTGTCGTCTCTTCCATGTATCCATGTTTTCCCCTTGTCCCAGCACCACACGCCCATCAGGACCCCCGCCCCGGGACCTGTAGTGGGGGTGGCACTTGCCATGCGGACTTCCAGCCACCTGTTGGCTGCTGTGAGGAAGAGGGAGGCGATGTTGTTGGAGTCGGTGTACTCTAGGAGCTTCTGCTGGAACCGGGCCTCGTACCTGGAGGACGAGCAAGGCATGGAGGAAGAGGGCGGGGCTCTCAGAGGACTTACGGACAGCCGCTTACAGAGGGCTCTCTGCAGCTCGTGAACCTACCGCAAATGTGGTCCCTGCCTCTGTCCGCCTCTCTCCTGCTTCTAGCCCCTGGGGTACATCAGCTCCCTTACCTGTCAGCTGTTCTTTTTACCACGTGTCACCTTATCTTTCCTTCTACACCAGTGTGACCCCCTCAGAGAACATCAGCGGCATCAATGGTCCAGTGACTTACAGTCAGCTTTACCTCCAGCCATTCACCACTCAGTAGTCTCCCCAGCCTTTTTGGGGTCATGGTATCATCTCCCGCCCCCAAGCACCCACAGTCTTTCCATTACTTGGCAGATTCCTCCCTTGGTATTTACAAATCTGCCCCCCTCTCAGCCTCCAGGCCTGACCTTAAGCGCACCTCCTCAGAAAAGCCTTCTTCAGCCCCCCCTTCCCTCCAGTAGCCACCCCTCATGTCTGTACCGCCCTCTCTGCAGCCTGTTAGCTGCTGAGAATCTGCTCAAACGCTCACCCCTCTAGCCATTTACGACCCGCCCCGCTACACACAGTCGTGTGTGAACGTAGGAAGTGCGTCTGTTTCCATCATGGAAACCTTAGCGGAAGAAACACGCTCACGCTCCTAGCTCGGCTTTCTCCAGCAGGTAGGACTTCGCTGGACAAGGGTCTCTGGGCTTTCTGTCCTACCCTCAGGCCCTCGTCACGTTTCTCCTGCACCGCTCTACACAGCCCTGCCTCCTCTGAGGCCTGGGCTTCTCTGTCACCTCCTTCAGACCCTGCGATGGTGTGGAAGTACTTTCTTACGGATAAACAAAGGGACCAGGGAAAAGCCATCTTGACATTCAGCTGGGAAAAATATCGATCGGGGACTCAGAGGCCGGACCCCATGCCTTGCTGTGCATATGTTTCATACGTCTGAAGCTGTGTGTTTTGCTTGAATTCTTTCCGGGCAGAGGGCACACTCACCTGAGAATGCTAAGGAGCATCTCCAAGGCGTGGTTGGGAGTGTGCACTGCACGGGCAAGTGGTGGATGCATGTGGGTGGGTAACAGGCCTGAGGCAAGTGTGACTCCGCATGAGAAGGGCTCGAGTACAGGCATGCTGATACACCCATGGGTGCACATGCGTGTGTGAATGTGTGCGTGCCTGGGGAAAGCTGAGGCGGAGTGGATGGGGGTCTGGGTACATGACAGCAAAGTTGGGGCAGTTGACACACGTGTCTGAGGTACCTGGGGACTGGGAAAGAGCTCCTTAGAGGTGCGAACCCAGACTGCTCGGAGCACCATAAGCATGTTAGGTAGAGATGGCGTCTTGAAGGGCAAAATGGGGACCCTGATTTCAGCATGGCCTGAGGGCCTATGACCCACACTGAGCCCAGTGCAGGCCTCTTTGGAAGCTGCTGTTTCTGTTCCCCCTCATGCCTTCAACACACTTCCACTACAGCCCTGTGCACAGACTTACCTCCTCCGAGGGCAGGGTGGGGGTGGGGAGGTGCGGGTAGCAAGGCTGAGCTTCTAGAGGCCACTTTCCCCAGACTTGGCTCCAAGAAGCGCATGCTTATTGGATGGCGAACGCCAAAAATTGGCCTTGACCCCACTGTCCAGTGCAGAGTAACTGGGCTTAAAGCTCACACCTATGCCTCGTGGCTGTTTCGAGGGTGACTGCTAATAACTCACATGCAACACTTAGCCCTTGGCACTCTGCCAGTGCAAAACCAATAAGGCCAGTCAACTTCTGCCAGGGTAGACTTTGGGGCTAAAGCCGGCAAATTGGGCACATACGGCAGTAAGTAAAAGGCATCTTTTCAAATGTACAAATCCTTCATCATGATGAGAGGGGGTACGGGGAACTAGGCAGCAGGTCCTTGGCTGACTACAGGCTTAATCTGATCCCTGGTCCTGGTCTGAGGCTAAGAGACTGAGCTGGAATCTGCTCAGAAGTCTAGCCCGCTTTCGAAAGTCAGTCTGCCATGCCAGGCCTCACCCAAGGGCTCTGGACACCAGTTTTAAACTTGGAGCAGAGGCTAGGACCACAGCTGAAGTAACCTGGAGCAGGGTCTGGAGGCCTGTGCTGGGTTTCAGGGCTTCTGTTGAGCAGAGGTTCAGGCTTCTGAGGGGTAGGGGGCTATCCAGGGGATGTAGCCTGAGCTAGTCCTGCTCTCCTCAGATGACATCTGCGAGGTGCATCCCCACAGACCCACCTGCCCCAGGACGGAGTTTGGTCTGTCCAGAGCCCAGCACCTCTCCTAAGGCTGATCTTGGACTTAGTGGTAGGGGAGGGACGCAGGTCTTGTCCCTCAGCTCATCCCTAAGCCTTGGGTTGCTCCTGACACAGGGCTTGGTGTCACATGGTAATTGTCATGCAGCTGTGCTGTCCTAAAAATAACCTGTTGTCACTCTCTGGGTCAGGCTTCGAGATGAGAACCCACTGGCATAGATCATGGGGTCTCTGGTCTGGCTAGGAGAGGACTGACACTCTAGGAGACCCAAGCACTTCTTGGTTGTGAGAGCAGGGGTCATCTCTACGCCTCGTTACCCACAGACGCTCCCAGCCCGGTACTGCCAGCTCGGTACTGCCACTGAGGAGGTGACTTGGTGCCAGAACACCGAACTTTCGGAAAACTCCCCAGGGTGAGAGGACTCTCGCCTGTTCTTTGAGTCATAGCTTCTGCAACTCTTCCTCCGAGAAGCCTTCCCAGACTGCTTCCCTTCTAGGCCCCCACAGCCTTGTCCCCATGCCTACTAAATCAATGGCCACATGGCCCGTGGGGACTGAAAATGCCTCTGGAGACACGTGACACATCTTCCGGGCCTAGCATTGGCTCAGAACAGGCGGGGCTTAGTGCTTGTCAGATGGATGAATGGGCTCACGTTTGGGCTCCGGGGAGGCATTTCCCAGAGAGGTTCTGTGACTGCTCAGGGCCTCAGTTTCACTATCTGTGCAGTGGGAACACTCACGCTCAGCACCCAGGGTTACAGTTCAGTGTCACTAAGAGAGGCATGCTCTAACTTCCTAAGTGAGCCGTCCCACTCCCACCTTGGGGGACTCTGGGCTTGTACCTGAAGGCACGGATGGTGGTGAGCCCCTCCACAGTCTCGGCGAAGTGTGAGAGCAGAGGCAGCTGCGTCGTGTCATCCAGCTGCTGCAGGTCCCTGCGTGAACAGAGCAGTTAGGAGAGCAGCTGGAGCTCGGCCTCAGCAGGGATGCAGCTGCAACACGGGGTTGGGCAGCCTCGGCTCTTTCAGCCTCCATTGCTCCCTGGCTGAGACCACAACAGTGGGAAGCCACTGTGCCTGTGGTGCTACCGGGGATGCCAAGAATGTGCTTATGTGGATGCTTCACCAGGCCGGCTAAGCAGCCTAGGCACATCTGGCACTGAGACAGGTGTGTGTGTGTGTGTGTGTGTGTGTGTGTCTGTGTGTGTGTATGTGTGTGTGTGTCTGTGTGTGTCTGTGTGTGTGTCTGTGTGTGTCTGTGTGTGTGTCTGTCTGTGTATGTGTGTGTATGTGTGTGTGTGTATGTGTGTGTATGTGTGTCTGTGTGTGTATGTGTGTGCGTCTGTCTGTGTGTGTGTGTGTGTATGTGTGTGTCTGTGTGTGTGTATGTGTGTGGGTGTGTGTGTGTGTCCACTTCACAAGTTATAGGACAGCGACCAAAGGAACAGAAAGGCCAGGTCTGATGTTCTCAAGTTCTTGTTACCTAAGAACCACAGCGGGCCTCAGGGCATCCTAGGCCAGGATCCTGGGTGGGGAGAGGAGGCTACAGGTTTCCATAGCAACAAGGGGCCTCTTGCTCCCCACAGCCACATGTCATATGCCAGGCAGGCCAGCTGGAAAACAGGGACTATCTCCCTGGCACAGGTATCAGAGGGGATGGGAAGAATATGTCCTCCTGGGCAGGGAGATGAAGTTTGCAGGGCAGCTTGTGCTAGGGTGTGTCCGAAAAGACTGCGCCATTTTGCTCATGTCTGTACAGAGTGTCCCCCTCTCCTTGGTGCCTGGAGATTCTGGGCCATTCGAACAAAAAGTCATTTATACTGACGTTAATTCTCATGGGCAGGTGGTAAAGATAAAGTCCATTCAAACATGATTACCACGGTTGCCAAGCAGTGTTTTGTTTCTGATTGATTAACTGTGTGCGCACAGGAAAGGAACTCAACTTTTATGGACATGACCTGAGGTGTAAAAAGAATAGTACATTTGTGTCACGAGTAAGTACCCATGCTTGCACGGCCAAAGCATAGTTTTCATGTTACGAATACAGCCTGATAATTCATGTTATGAATCGAAATAGAGTGTGCACATATGGACACATATATGTGCATGCGAATGCGTGTTCATATGTGAGTGCTCTACCTCTGAGCTATAGCACCCAGTCTCGGTTCTACCTCACGGTTTCCAAAATGCTAATTATGAATCAGGATACCAATTTAATGACGGTTGTAATTAGCAGTTTGGGTAACTGCGGCCTAGAGGGTCCTTTAAAGTTTTCATCCTATTTTTTTTCTATCAATGAGTTTAACAGGACCACTCCTAGGAGGAGCTTCTCTAGAGAACATACTGGAATACTTCGAGTAGGAAACATGCATGTGAGCGCGCACGGCAAGTGTACTGGCTGGTTTTGTGTCAACTTGACACAAGCTGGAGTCATCACAGAGAAAGGAGCCTCAGTTGAGGAAATGCCTCCATGAAATCCAGCTGTAAGGCATTTTCTCAACTAGTGATCAAGGGGGAGGGCCCCGCCCACTGTGGGTGGAGCCATCCCTGGCCCAGCCCATTGTGGGTGGAGCCATCCCTGGGCTGGTAGACCTGGGTTCTATAAGAAAGTGGGCTGACCAAGCCAGGGGAAGCAAGCCAGTAAGTGACATCCCTCCATGGTCTCTGCATCAGCTCCTGCTTCCTGACCTGCTTGAGTTCCAGTCCTGACTTCCTTTGGTGATGAACAGTGATATGGAAGTGTAAGCTGAATAAACCCTTTCCTCCCCAACTTGCTTCTTGGTCATGATGTTTGTGCAGGAATAGAAATCCTGACTAAGACAGTGAGCGTATGCATGTGCGAGTGTGTGTCTGTGTGCGTGTGTGGTGAGTCTCAATCTCACAAGGGCCAATGTGACCCATGAGAGAGGCTGCAGGAGCCTCAGTGAAGTCGAGGTTTCCCGTCCTGCTCCGCACCCCTGAGGACTTGGAAGCGAGCTAATTCATCAAAGCTCCCCTGTCAGGTGCCATCTGTCCCGCCCCCAGCCCCCAGTCAGAGATCAGGCGGATGATTCCTTAGTCACTTTGGCTCCTGGGATCACACAGTGCTCATGGGAAGCACTTGAGGCAAATGAAGGGAGGGCGCAGACACTGTTCCCCAAGCCCTGGTGACCCTGCCCACCCCCCCGCCCATCTCCCAAGGAAACAATTGAGGTGTGAACTGTAGGGCGCACGTGTGTGTGTGTGTGTGTGTGTGTGTGTGTGTGTGTGTGTGTGTTCTACCTCCATTCTTTGAGAAGCATGACTCCATCACTTTTATAATGATTCGGGCAAGTGTACCAAATGGTTATCGCCAAGGACCTCCTGTCCCCGCTCCCACACCTCCACCTGCCAGACGAGAACAGCCGCTGTCACCTGGATGCCACCCGGAAGTACTTCTGGATGAAGTAGCACACCACAGCTAGGGGCAAGAGGGCCACGAGGAACACAGGTGTGACATAGGAGATGACAGTCAAGGCGGAGACACAGAGTAGGGTTGATCGGCTCAGACACTCCAGCGTGGACGGGATGTGCTGAGGGGGAGGGGAGACAGGGGACACTGCTGTGTTAGATTCTTTGGAGTGCCATCTGCCGCCATGTCTGTCTCTCAAGCTATTCCAGGCTGATGTGTATCTGTCCTGCTACCTGAGACCTCTCTGGGGGCAGGAATCCAGACTCTGTCTTCTCACCTCACCCCAGTAAGATGTCAGTAAAGGAGATATAGGCGGAACCCATGTGGACATTCAGAATAGTCTGGAACCTTCCTGACTGAGTCGGTGGAATCTTCGACGAAAGCCGAAGAGGCTTCAGTCTTACGAAGCTCTCAGGGGAGACCCCAGACCCCACGTGGCTGTGACAGTCAGAGCAAGACACTGGGCTCCCCACACAGGGACACGGGGCTCCTCACACTGGTTCCTCCCACAGGGTTGTGCACATCTATTTGGAGGGTGGCATCTAAGAGGAAAAGCTTTCGGGGAAGCTCGGCACAGTCGGTACCTGGTCAATGGTGTTGCAGTCAGATGAAAATCTGTTGAGGATACTCCCCAGGGGAGTGGTCTCAAAGAACCTAAGAGGCAAGCAGAACCATCATTTCTTCAGTGATTTACTCTTCGTGTGTGGAACGAGGGCAGCTATTTGCTTGATTTAAATATTTCTAGAACCTAGGAGCAGTTGCTTTTGTGGGTCTGCACATATCTGGCCTGTGTCCTTGAATCCCTACAGCTACTCAAAAGGGTGTGGACTTCGGTTTTACCCTTCCTGACTCGGGCTCCTTGTGACCACTGATGCCCTCCTCTGCTTGACTCTCTTGGCGACTGTTCCCTTGGGACACAGAGCCCTCTCCCAGGAGAGCAGGTCCCTGGGGACGGTCTGTCAGCTGGCTGACAGTGAGAAGCTATGCTAGCTGTCAGCACTCTGCCTGCGACCTGGAGTTGGCCCAACTCAGCCGGAGAGCGTCTGAACTTCAGACTAGGGGCAAACAGAGGGCGAGTTAACGAAGCCACCACAGCCCGGGGCCACAGAGACAACGAAGTTGGGGAGTGAAAGAGTAACCAGTCAGAGGGCTAGCTCTAAGGTAGAGTTACAGAAACCAGGTCTGGAAGCCAGGAGGCCGGGTAACCAGGATGCCTATGTGGTTCCAAATCAGTCTGACCAGCCAGTTGGGCACGATGTTAAATCGTCTTGACACCTGGCACTTTTAGGGCTCTGTTCCATCTCATCAGGGTGATTCAAACAGTTAATCCTACCCCAGGTGTCAGAAAATGCAGTGGAGGGGGTGGGGTGGGGGGAGAGGAGGCAGTGGGACTTGTGGGCAGAGAGATTATACCACCCTGTGAAATGCTCACAGGGGTCTGCTGAGTAAATGCCAGTTCTCCCTGCTTCTTGCATAAGGACACCACGCGGGCGCGCGCACGCACGCACGCACGCACGCACGCACGCACACACATCAGCCAACCCCACACGCCTGTGCCATAGTGACCTGTCCTGCTGTGGTCAGGGGGTCCGGGGTACCTCATAGGGGCCAGGATGATGCGGTTGAGTAGGCTTCGGTGCAGCCTCTTAGCCACCTTCAGTCCTGTCCACTCCACAGTGACAGAGGTGACAAGGCACAGCGCGATGCCCAGGCTGCAGAGCACAGTGAATACCATGGCATAGACAGATTGGTCCAGGGCACATTCCTAAGCGGGAAGAGAAGGAGTGTGTTCTTCGGCTGTGTGTGGGTTTGGCCCTCCTCCCTCCTCTCCACCAGCCCTGTCATGGGCTGCAGGTGTACCTGGCTGAGGGAACAGTTCCTGGCAGCAGGGCTCAGGACCAGAGCACTGTCTGTCCACTTGGCCAGCCAGTAATCAATGGCCACCAAGACCATGTGCTTGAGCAGCTGGGAGAAGACAAGCAGGGACAGGAGCAGGACACCAGCCGAGGACAGATACTTAGTGCAGGCGCGCCATGGGATCTTGGCTCGCTGGTGCAGCACAGAGGATAAGTTGTCGTCTTCCTCGCTCTCGGCTGCCTCCTCTGCAGGTCACAAGAACCCACCCTGAAGCTTCATGGATCACAACCCTCTGAAGGTGAACCAGGGAACATCTTATTCCCACTTACAGATGGGAAAACACATAGAGAGAAAGAAGATGCTTAATCAAACCACACTACGCGACCATATCCAGAATCCCCTGGGCTTCAGTTTCTCTCTGAGTGATAGCTAATACTGTCAACTAGAATGGACGTAGGACAAGCCTCTGGGCAGACAGAGAGGGGTTATCTATAGTAGGTTACTTGAGGTGGGCAGATCTGCCCACCGTGGGCGTCATCATTCCATAAGCTGGGGTCCTAAACTGAATAAAAAGGAGAAAGTGGGCTGAATACCCATGGCTCTCTGCTTCCTGAGGACACAGTGTGACCATCAGCCTCATTCCAGTCACCACACCTTCCCAGCCTTGATTAGACCATATCCCTAGACCAGCAAGCCCAAACAAACCTTTTCTACGGTAGCTTCTTGTCAGTAGTTTGACATAGCAATAAGGAAAGCAACTAGCATATCGGTGTTAGCTGCCGTCCCAGGCTGGTGGCCATACCTTCCTCCTCATCCTCATCCAGCAGAAGGCCATCTCTTGAGGACATGGCACGAGGAAGGCCCTGAGATGGCTCTGGGGCTTTTCTCTCCATGACTGTCTCCTGAAAGACATACGGAGCCTGGCCAATGTCTTGCTCCTACAGTGTGCTTGTGGGAAAGTAGAGGTTAGGAGCCGCTACCCTAGTGACAACTGGCTTACACGTTAGGGAGGGCACACATGGACACACGCTTGTCTCCACAGAATTAACTTCTCTTCGTTAACTAATGATACCCCATTATCTCAGAGGAGTATATATATCCCTGTTGTGAGTGGGAAGAAGCCTAGCCTTGAACTTCCCATCCTCCTGCCTCAGCCTCCTCAATGCCGGGATTACAGGTGTGCACTGCCACACCTGTTTCTCCCCTGTTCTTGGTCTCTGAGACTCAAGCAACTCAGGTGGACGAATGACCATGGACTGGCTAAACCTCCGCCATCTTAGCTGTGACAATACAATCGGGGTGAGCATGTGACCAGACGGAATTGTGAGAAGTACACTCTGGCTGCAGAAATAAATCCCAGGGCTGCCGGGACAGCACTGCTTTGGAGAACGGGGCTGATTTGAGAGCAGTAGAGCAAAGTGACAGAGAGAAACAGAATACTGGTGGTGATCTGGTGACAAATGAGGCCACCGCTCTCCTGGGACATTTTTGGTTCCGTGAACTGACAATTCCTTACCTTGGCCCTGTCCTTTGTTTAGCTAGCTTGAGCCAACTTTTCTGGAGCCCTTTTAACTATGTGGCATCTGGACATCTGTGTGCAACTGATTCTGTCCTGGGTCCCTGCACAGGGGCCAGCTCCACCCTTTGCCTCTGTACAACTCTACTCTGTCATTTGGACACTTCCTGGGGGCTGGTGATGGCAAGCAGGCCTGTGAGTTCAGATTCTGCTAGAACCTTCTATCGGGGTGCGGCTGTGTGACCCCTATGTTCTCACCTTCTCCAGCTCTTGGTCTTGCCGGTTCATGAGGGTCTTCCAATGTTCAAAGAGCTGGCACTCAGACCTCTGGAAGTCCTTGAGCGTCCCCTCCCTCTGAATGGTGCCATCTTTCATAGCAATGATCTACCAGGGCATCCAGGAAACAGGTTTGGCTACCTTAGAGGAGTCTGAGACAGGGGAGTAGCACCTTTCACACTCTATCAATAGCGGCCTTAATCCACTGCTTGTGCGGTCTGGTAACCCACTCTCACTACACCACCATCCTCAGTGGGTGCCTTTGCAGAGCTGAGGAGTGTACCCTGGCCAGCCTGCCCACAGGACCCCAGCAACATCATTTTTCATATGCTGAGCAGGCCATTTGTTTGCTATCCTAAGCTGTACCCAATGGTAGGGTCGATCAGTTGGCCATAACCTGCTTGTTAATCCAAGTGGGCGTGGCTGTTACCTTTTGGAATCTGTCAAACTCTGTATTTGACGCACCCAATGACACCATCACACAGAGCTGCCATGAAGTGGCGCCCATCCTGTCCTGGGGTCCTGTGCACAGGTACCTCATGGGACCAGGCACCTCTATGCATGTCTTACTGGACTCGGGGTCGTTCTGAACTACTATTGCCTTGCTTTCTAAAGCCACTTTACCTGTTTTAATAGCGTTTGGAACTTTCTTCTTTTGGTCTTTGTCATAGCAGAGGAGGTTCACCTTCCACACGGAAGATTTATTTTTGAGAGAAATAATTAATTAACAGGCCTATTTGGCTCAGACTTAAAGATCAGAGATGGTCTCAGATTGTGGCTGCCGCCCAGTATAGTTTTGGCTTAGGAGTAGGAAGGTGTAGATTTCTGAAGGTCCATTGTCTTATCTTAGCATTAAGTGATTCCCAAAGAGATGTAGAGAGCTATCTTTATCCCTACCTACTGAAGAATAGGGTTGGGGGTGTTAGTCAGCATGTGGCTCACAACACCATGTTCTGTGGGAGCGCTGTTGTCTGCAGGACTACTGCACTGTTCCAGAATCCTCCATATGGGCGGAGCTCCAACCTACTCATCCCCGAAGGCCGAAGGCCCAGGGAGTCGGTTCTCCCACCTAAACAGATCATGGACAGTCAGGGGAAGCAGGCAGGACAAGGTCTCCTAGACAGTAAGACTGAGTGTCTACTTTTCCTCGACGGTCTGGTGCTCGTCTAGGGTACATCAGAAGGGAAATGAGGCAGGCTGGGAATGTCTGCAGGCCTGAGTGACAAGACTCTGGACTTTAACTATCTCTTAGTCTGCACAAAATCACCCAGGGCTTGCGTTCTGTGGCCGTCAGCCATTGCTTCTGGGTCATATGACTGATTCTTTTGAAGATCTCTCTTTCACACACACAATGCACACACACACATCTGCACACATGCACACACACATGTATACACACATGCCTGCACACGTGCCTGCACACACACGCACGTGCACAGCCCCACAGTCTGTGCTCTGTGGCCCCTCACCCAGTCCGCATGAGGCAGGTACTGAAGCTTGTGTGTCACCAAGACCACTGTTCTCTTGTCATCCCGGAGCAGCTCGAGGATGCCAGCCTGCATTAGGTGGTCACTCAGATGGACGTCCAGAGCTGAGAAAGGGTCATCCTGAGAAGCATAAGGTAGGCAGGCCTGTAGGGACTGACAGGTGTGAGCTGAACTCTCTAGAGTTCTATTGAAGCTAATCTAGATGTTGGCGAAGGTTAGCTACATGGCCTCGGACCACCCGCCTAACCTCTCTGGGGCTCAAATATCTCGGTTATTTAAATAGACCTTATCGATTCGCTTCCTGTCTTCTGAGCCATTGATGGCTACCCATCTCCCATGATGAACTCCTCATCACAGTCCCCCAGTCCCTCTCCCATCTGTCCAGTCTTCCCCATCCCAGCCCCACTTCTCACCCAACCTTCCCAAGCTCCCCCCATTCCAGGTTGCCAGTGAGCCCACTACTCTAGCCTTTGCCAGGGCTGTTGCTTCCATGAGCCATGCTTCTGCGCAGAGACTACTTTCCACCCACCACCCACCACTCACCCAAGCACAAGTCCTTCTGTGTCTTGCCCTGACCAGCTGCTAACTTTCACATCCTCTCTGTCCTGGAGACAACCCCGTGTGAAGCCAGGTCAGATCATTTGCACACTCCTGCCTGCAATCAGCACCCTTCCCTCTCCCGAAGATCTCACACGCTGAGCCTATATGCCTGTTACGATTAACTTAATGAATGGAGAAGAGTAGCCACTATCAGGTGGGACCTTGGATGGGCTAGAACTTCACAACTGCAGAGCGTGGGCCAGGTCTAAGATGGTAAAGGTGAGGCGTCCCTTGCGAAGAGTGCGTGTGCGTTCTGAGGAGTCAGGGAGAGGATAGAAGCTAGGGTCAGAGAGCCGATGTTGGAGTCTGTCTAAATGCCTTGTTCATTGTCCTTTTGTTTGACTGACTCTCTGAGGCTCTCTTCTGGGAAGCCTTCCCTGAATTCTCCGGCCATCACAGCTGTCTCACGGTCTGAGCCACAAAGCTTTGAACTAGCTATATTTCCATATTTCCAGCACATGTGTGAGTCTACGTCCCTAATCAAACTTCAGATCTTCAAGGTCAAGGGCTGGGTCTTATGATTCCTTCAGTATCAGCCTAGCCCAGAGTTTGACATGAGGCAGGGAGGCAAGTTTTATCTCCTGTTTGGTGGCTGGAGTGCTGTGTTCAGAAGGGCTCTGAGGACAGCGTGAGTTCCCCGGAATGACAGCTTGGCAATTAATTAGCAGTGTCTGGCCTGAGCACAGGCCAGGAAGTGGGGTCACACACTCGGTGTGTTTGCATTCTGATAGTTGGGCTGCATGGGTGTTGACAGTTGGGGCTGCTCTTTTGTCCTTGAGAGAGGTAGTCTCACCTCCCCTTGTGTGCATAATAACCCTCTCAAGGTTATTAGACGGTTCAATGGGAAGCCCACTGTTATCCGCACTGTTCTAGCCTGCCTCAGTTTCTCTCTAAGTAAGATAAAGGCAGTATCTCTAGGAGGATTTGATCCTGGTTAGGGAGGCTGTTGGATGATAATGATCATGGTGGTGGTGGTGGTAATGATGATGTTAGGGAACCAGGAAGACAGACAGTAAGACATGAGGATCCCAGGGACACTTCATCTGGGACACTCACCAAGAAGACAACATTGGTGTGCTGGTAGAGGGCTCGGGCTACACTGATTCGCTGACGCTGACCACCAGACAAGTTGATGCCCTGTCATCAAAAGAGAGGAAAAGGTTGTGCCCTCAGCCCTTCAGGCTCTCGCTACGCACTTGAGGCTCTATAAAGAAACGTAGTCATCCCCCAGCTTGGAGTGGCTGACCTCTCCCATTAACCAAGATTCTGGGTAAATAGTCCTCTAAACTGAAGTGCTCTCTCCTGAATAAAGGAAGGAGACTTATAAGACTTAGGGAGCTAAGGAACCATATGATATTTCAGGAACTAAGGAAAACTCACAAGGTTCAGAAAGCTCCTGAAACTTACAAGATTCACAGGGCCCTCCCCATGGTTATATCAGCAGAAGCAATGCCAAACCGCAATGAGTTGCGCAGGTTGCTGCAGTGGGCTTTGGGTGATGCAGCTGCTTTCGAGCCACTCATACTCCTGTAATTAACCGCAACAGACTCACGGGTTCACTAAAACAGACTTGGGGGGAACTGCCTTTCAGTCTGTTACGGCTGCCCTGTAATTAGTCTGTAATGCTGTGAACAGAGATTTCCCCAGGAGAAGTCACATGACACAGGACAGTGGTCATCACAATTCCATATCACCTGAAGCTCTTCAGCCCTTTCCTTTGTCCTGTCATTCATGAGAGGACAGTAGAAACGTGGACATGGAGCAGGGGAGGCTGCCACTAACCCGTTCCCCAATCTGAGTCTGGTCTCCATGGGGCAGGATGTCTATGTCTGGCTGCAAGGAGCAGGCTTCGATGACCATCTTGTACCTGGAGAGGAAGAACAGGGTGTCAACTGATAGGCCCGGTAAGAGTGGGGCCTCAGTCCTCGCAGGGTCATTAGTCTGTGGGTTACTGGGCCCCAGTGAGTGATGGCTTTAATGCACTTCCTGCCTTGTGCAAGCAAACACCGTGAGAACAGGAAAGAGCTAAGGTCAGTGCTCACACAGCCTGGGGCTGGTTAAATATTTGGAGGATGAAATTGCATGGGAGCAAACAAGCTGAGTGAGGGATGAGAGGGGGCTTACGGTCTCCGGGCAGTGGGAAGTGCAGTCAGCGTTCATGCTGGGGCACCATCTGGGAAAACCACTGCTGAGAGTTTGGAGGCGCTAATGATGGCTGATCCAATATTTGCCTAGCCTGCTCTTATCATCTTCTGGACAGCTCTCAGCTGGAACAGGTGCCAGGCAGCACCCACGGAGAGCTCAGAGTTCCTGGGTGACACATGTCCTTCGGCAGCTTTGGATTTGACACCCATTTTATCAATATACTGGCCGGCCTTGGGTAGGCTATTTAAGCTTTAGGACCTTGTTTTTCTCATCCATAAAATGGGCATAAGAGTGCTACTGTGCGGGGTAAGGGCACACGTATGAGGTCTGGTACACTTCTTAGGCAACTGCTAAGTGATCAGTGGGTGCTTGGCTATGGCGGTCATTGGGGAATGTTTTGTGTGTGTGTGTGTGTGTGAGAGAGAGAGAGGGAGAGAGAGAGATGGGGACTGGAGATCATAATGGGGAACTGAAAGGGTTAACCATGCCTAACTCAAACCCACTGTTGTCCTAGCTAGACAAGGCAGCGAAACCTCCCTCCTCCTCTCACACAGGGGAAGGGGCTGCTGGAACTCAGGGGCATTTGAATCCTTTCCAGAATCCTTACCATCTGGACATCAGGATGCTCAGGTCCCATGGACTACTCTGCCTCCTCCCTCCCCCCAGTCTCTCTCCTGGAGGCCATTACCGCTGCTTATTGAAGGGACTCTCGAAGGTGATGTTCTCCTCCACGGTGGCATTTAGCAGCCATGGTTTCTGAGATGCGTAGGCCACGGGGCCTCTGCTCCTGGAACAGACTGGGTGGTGAGTGTGTGGGTCTTCCTGCATCTCATGCTCAGAGCAACTGTCAGGCCAATCAGTGGCCTAGGTTGGGGCAAGAGGATGAATGTACTGAGGTAGCCAGGGCATGTGACAGGAATCCTGGGTGGACATTGGGTAACCCAAGTCAAGTTCTTCCTGATGGGCTCAGACCTCCAAAAACATTTCTAGTTTCCTCCAACACCACTTTGTGCTTTGGTAACCCCCGGAATAAATAATCTGTAGCCATACGCAGGGGTCTGGATACAGCCAGATTCAGGAACCTCACTCTGACCACATGGGTATATAAGGAGACCCGGGACTTGGCTCATTTCAAAAGGAGAGTGGGAAAGTGACATAGGTCTCTGGAGTAACGTTTCCCGGGTCAGAGGAGGAGACCTTGCAGAACCTCTGTTGCCACAGCTGCGTCAGAGCTTGACCGTGCTCTGAGGCTTCAGGGCCTAAAGGACATCTTGAAAGTCCAAGCCTCAGGTGGCTAGGTACAAGACTTTCACTCCCCCTCATACCCCCACCACCGACACGAGCCTTCTCCAGCCCCATCTCAACCCCGAGGCAGGAAGGAGGGTCCCTAAGTGTCACCAAACCAAGCAATTCCTTAGCCTGGCTTCCTTACACCCTCAGCAGCTGCTGGTGTCTACACAGAAGGACACTTTTCTTACAGAAGCAGAGCCAAGGAAGTGACATTCAGTGTGTCATGGTTTTCAAAGCCCCTCCTTCCCACCCCCACCCCCAGAAGCTGCTGAGAATGAACCAGCATGATGTTCAGAGATAGGGCAGCTCCCAGGCCAGAGAGGAGCACAGAGCTCTCCCTGGGACCTGCAGCTGAACCCAGGGCACCATGGCGTCTCACGCTCAGCACAAGTACCTGGCATCCGAGTCTGCTGCTGTTTCCCGCTCTGGGTTGCTGTAGTGGAAGAAAGACACAGGTCAGACTCCCCCCATGGAGATTTCTAGCTCCTTCAGACCAGCTATGTCCTGCTTATGTAAGCCCTGGTGCTCTGTCTGGAGCCACGCATGAAGTTCTAGATGTGGCTAGCCCAGAGAGCCTCACTGTTGGTGAGGGAAGGGCATGTGAAAAGACCTGGCCCTTGGTTCATTTAAGAGGGAAAACAGGAAAAGGCCTTGGGGTGGTTCTATGGTGAGAGGGGTAGGGGACCTGCATGGTTCTTTCCGCCTCAGCCTTTAAACTAGGTTCAACTGAGCAAGCCAAAGACTCAGGCCAACAAGGTTGCACCCAACCGGGCAGGGCGCTCTGACCACAGCCAGGTTGGGCCAGGCAGGTGACGGAACCATAGGGGTGCTCACTGACAGTTGGGAAGCTGAGAGAGAGAGGGAGAAGTGGGGGGCATCTAAGCATCAACTGTGGCCACACACAGCACACAGAAGACTCTTAGATGCTGGGGAGCCAGTCAGGGGGATACACGGGCCCTGGACTGTGGCTAGCTCCCAAGAGCCCCAGTATTAAGTTTTCTGTTACTTCATTATCTTTCAATGCAGGCAGACTTCCTCTAGGCTTTGGCTCATGTTAATGCAGTCACTGGGATCTGAGAGGCTGCGACTGTCACCACACTGGGGACAAAGTGGCAGGTTAAGGCAGAAAGCACCAGAGGGAGGTGTCTCTGGGGCTGGAGGGTGAAGCTTCCGCTGACCTGTGATTTGCAGAGGAGCCACCTTGCCTGGCCTGACCAATGGTTGTCAGCTACCCCCCACCTCCGCTCCTGTCCCCTCCCTGCCTCCCCATCTGCATTCTCCAAAGGAGAAGGTTGGGCTGTCTCTTTGTCAACACTTCTTAGACTTTCACTGACCATATTCCATACACCGGAACTTTCTTTGTAGTGTGAGGAATCTCCATCTCTACTCTTCAGAGACCTTTGTTAGTTAGTTTGATTGTTTTTCTGATATCCCCGGAGCCTCCCAAGAAACAGTTTTCCGATTATTCGTTTCCTACTACATTTTTCATGTTAACTTAAAGGTGGGGGGATTCTCGTGTTCTAGGCCGGCCTTGAACTCCTGATCCTCCTGCATTTGCCTCTCAAGGGCTGGGGTTACAGGTGTGCACCAGCAGCCCTGGCTCCTGATGGTAATCTTCTGGTTTTCAGCTTATTCACACAGCCAGCTCTGCCACCAGGTTCTAGAACATGGTCACCCCCCAAACAAACCTCGTGTGACCAGTTGCTACTCTGCTTCTCCTGTCTCACTCATCTACCCAACATGACAATTTTGTTTTTGGTGGGGGAGGGCAAGCAGTAGGGTCTCATGTAGCCCAGGCTAGACCCCAGTTCCCCGTGGCGCTTGTCTTGAACTTCTGATTCTCTGGCCTCTGTGTCCTAAGTAATATGGTTTTACAGGTGTGCAAAACCACACCTGCTTTATGCGATGCTGGGAATTGAACGCAGGGCTCAGTGCACGCTAGGTAAACACTCTACCAACTGAGCCACATTCCCAGCCCAGACAATTTGTTTTTCCTGTAAGAGACTGTTTGATTGACTTCAGTGGTAATCGCGCGCGCGCGCGTGTGTGTGTGTGTGTGTGTGTGTGTGTGTGTGTGTGTTGGGGTTTTGAGACGGGTTCTTATCATGTAGCACTGCTGGCTGGCCTGGAACTCACAGCAATCCCCCTATATCTGCCTCCTGAGTGCTGGGATTAAAGGCATGAGTCACCATGTTCCTCTCCCCATGGTACTTTAATACCACAGATGACTGATAACTTGTGCGTGCACTATGAACCTTGGATGAACACAAAGTGTCATCATGCTTAAGGTTTATTCTTTATTCTCCCTCTGCAAACCATATCTTGCCTTCATCAAAACTGCATGGCTTAGCCTGAGTTTTGAGAAAAACAAGACGGCACAACCTTGGATTCATGCCTAGCGCCCTCACTCACAGGTCCCACCACCCAACTCAGGCCAACCCTGTCCCGAGAATACCTGGGGTCTTCTCCCTCGCTGTCTGGAAGGCTGCTGGGTCGGACAGAAAGACAAACAGACGTTATTCCCAATGCCATCCACCACATTGGAGCTCCGTGGAGAAGCAGTCCGTACTGTTCCCCCTTTACCCCACCCCTCCTCCAGCCCCTCCCCACCCCTCCCCCACCCTCCCCCACCTCCATTTCCAGGGACCCTCCAAAGAGCACGGCTCAGCTGGCGTTCCTGGTATTGGCCTGAGGCAGCAGAAGGCTGGCTGGACACCAAGGTGGCTTCCTACCCCGGACAACCAACCGAGCTCAGGGAGGGGACGTGACTCTCCCCATTACCATCACTGCACGGTGTCTCTCGGACTGCGAGGTCTGAGAGTGCGTCGGAAATAACTTTCAAAAGCAGGAAATGTCAGTGTTCTCAATGGGCTTGTGGTTTTCTTGAATCTGCTAGTGCAGGGAGGTGTGACCCCTCTCACAGTAAGAGGTGCCCTGGGAAACAGGGATCTGAATCTCGGGGCCAAGTTTCTCTGTGGTCTTTCTCCTGCGCCAGCTCAACACCTCTCAGTCTTCCAGAAACATCTCCCACCAATGGAATGTGCACTTGTGACATACACAAGAGGAGAAAACAACCCTCTCTGCATGCACGCAGGCTCTTAGGATTATAATTACTAAATTAGTCGACGTTTTAGACAGGGCCTCCTGTAGCTCAAACTGACTCCAAGTTCGTTCTGCAGCCAAAGATGACCTTGAACTCCTGATCTTTCTTCCCCTACCCACTGGGCGCTGGGACTGTGGACCCGAGCCACCACAGCCAATTTCTTTTTTAAATAAGGCCGAACACAGTCATCTTTATTGATCTTTTATAAGCACCGCTAAGCGCTGTAGTAGAATGGTCTCTTAATTTTTTTAGACTTATTTTGTTATTTATTTTCATATTTAGGTAAGTAGCCTTTGTGAAAGTCTGTTTACCATGTGCATGCCTGCTAACCCCAGAGGTCAGAAAAGGGTGTGGTATCCCCTAGAACTGTAGTTATACATGAGCCATCCTGTGGTCGACGGGAACTGAACCTGGGTCCTCTGAAAGAGCATCCAGCGCTCTTAACTTCTGAGCCATCTTTCCAGCCCCAGAACGATCACCTTTAGCCTAGAAAATAACCACTTAGAGGTTTGTTTTCGACATCTCAGTTCCATTTTGCACAAATATCAGGCTCTGAGAGGCCAAGTAACATGTTCAAAGTCACACAGCCAACAAATGGCAAAGGTCTGCTAGGTACCCATCCTGCTCTGGGGCAGGACCAAATGAGGTTGTGTCACCAACCCCTGACCCTTTCCTCTGGGTTTTGTGGTCCGGGTTCACTCTCCCAAGCCACCTTCTCCCAGCACCACATTGCCGTGATCACCTTCTCCCAGCACCACATTGCCGTGATGGACAATGCACAGGCAGACCACTAACAAGGCACAGAAGAAACCGCGGCTGACAAAACCCCTGCCCCGTGGCCACAGCCCAGGTGAGTTTCTCTCAGGAGACATCTCTATCCAGCGTAGCAAAGGATGCGGGCTGCATCTCCAGGGCCTCCCGAGGACTCAGTACACCCTCATCTCGCCCTGACTCAGCCCTGGCTTCGTTCATCTTGATCCTGGCTGCTCAATTAGCACTCCTAATGGACTGCCTTGGCTCTCCATCAGTGCCTGTGTGAGCCTGGTGTGCCCTGTGGGATTTAAAGGCAGGAAGAACATCTCTTCCAGCCCCCACAGTGCTTAGCACGTGGCAGATCTGTAATAAATGGAGCTTGCTAACCGTCCTATTAATCACTGGGGAAGAGGGAAGGAGGGGTGAGTTCTTGATAGCAGCTATTGCAACGCACAGTGCCAAGGAGCTGGTACTTAGTCTGACGATACTGCTGCATCCTGTCCCCACTTTACAGATGAGTACACTGAGGCTCGGGGTCGGAGACTAGGCTCTATTTGATAGAGTCAGAAGGAGGGGAAGAAGCTGGGGTGCTAACCTGGGTTCACTTCATCTTTCTCTTGTTTCCCTAAACTGCTAGCAGGAACCTTACTATGGCTTTGTGGATATGTTTTAAGCTAAAAAAAGTAAAGAATAGTACATCTGGCAAGCATGTTCTCTCATTGATTGCTGGAGTATACATCTGTGTGTGTTGAGTGTGCACCCATGTGTACGTGTTTGTGTGTGTTCGTGTTCGAGTGTATGTGCGTGCACGTGTGTGTGTGATGGGAAGGATAGAGGAACAGAAGAGGGAATGTCAAGGCAGAGAGGGACACAGCACACGGAGACAGGCAGAGAGAAGAGGGGACGATATGGCCTTATGGTTTGAACCCACAGCTGGGACATGTGACGTCTCTTTAGTGAGAAGTCCCTATTTTCTTTCCACTGTGTGTGTGAGTATGAGAGAGAGAGAGAGAGAGAGAGAGAGAGAGAGAGAGAGAGAGAGAGAGAGAGAGAGAGACTTAGCAGCACAGCTCATGGAAGAGTGAGCTTGGCAGGGGGACAGCCCTTTCTGCCCTGTGCGTGTCTGACAGGCAGAGGGAGAACCAAGTGCCTCCGGCGTGCACTGTGCTCCGAATATGAAGTGTTCCCCATGGGCTTGTGTACCGAACACTGGCTCCCCATTTGCTAGTACTATTTTGGGACGTGTAGAGGCTGGGAAGAACCTAGTTGGAGGTGGGACCTAGCTGAAGGCAGTGGGTCACTAGTGTGGACCTTGTGGCCATCTTGTCCCTGGCTTCTTTACACCCTCTCTCCCTCTGCATCCCATGGACCATGACGCTGCCCACTCTTCCATCCTTCCCTGCTGCCATGGCATACGCCCCACCCAAATCAACTGGGTCAAAGGCTATGGGTTTGCTTGCTTGTTTTAAAGGCAGAGTCTCTCTCACTGTGTGGCCCTGGTTGGCCTGGGACTTGCTGTGTAGACCAGGCTGGCTTTAAGCTCACAGAGATCCAAAGGGTTGTAACCATGAGCCAAAACGATTTGTTTTCTTCCTTAAACGAATCCCTCAGGCATTCTGATTACAACAGTGCAGAGTAACTCATGGCCCTCAGCATTCGTTCAAGATTCCGGTGACGACTTAAAGGGAGGTGAGGTTAGGGCTCACAGGGCCTCAACTGTGCACTGCTCCTCCCTCCTGTGGGCCCGTGACTGTCCTGGAGCACTTCCTCCCCACTCACAGACCCCCGTGCAGTTGCCGCCGAGGCCATGTCTCTGAGACGCAAAGGGCAGAGCATTTTTCATTGCTTCAAAGGAAGAAGGGAAGTTCCAGGAAGGTGATGTCACCTGCCTGAGATTGTGGAGCAAGGAAGTGGCCCACTCAGAACTAAGGAAGGCACCTGGTACCCAAGCCTGGCTGGTCCTACTCTAGTCTCTTGTCCACTGGCTGCCTCCAGGAGACTCAGGAGCCACCCATGTTCCCAGTCTCTCCCCAGCACACTTGGGTACATCTAAGGGTGGGAATCGGGCAGTTTTGAACCAAACATCACAAATGAGCAGACAGGCTCTGAAAAAGTCCCAGAGCGAGGGGGGCCATTATTGGGTATAGACAGACACACTGACAGGTCACATGTGGGCGGTAGAGGGAAGGTAGCAGTAAGTCCTGGAGAAACCAGATTTGTCCTTCCTCATGGGAACCTTCTCCCCACCCCGTGCTTTCTAGAGACCTACTTCCTGATAGCTTTTGGGGACATTAGAAGTCACCTTAGCACAGGGATGGATGGCCCTGTTTTCAATTTCCCGGGAAACGAACCATACCTGAGTGTGTCTGCTAATATTGACTTTTATTAACATCTTTTCTTCTTTGAGATTACACAGGGAGTTTGCAGACTCCCAGGCCGACGGTTCACTGAGTCAGGAAGCCGGGGAAAGGCGATGACTCATAAAAGGGAACACGTGGGAGTCACGTGGCTCTGAGATCCAGAACCGGGGTCCACTCAGGACAGCTTTCCGTCCTGGGGCTCCTTCGGCACAGTCCTAGCTGGCAGGAGTGTCCTGGGGCCAAGGGCCAGACTTCCCTCCCCTCAGTGAGATGGAGAAGCTTTTAGATAACAGCCTGGAACCTTAGTTGGCCCAGAGCCACACAGGCTGATTGCAGCAGAACGAGGGGTGTAATCTCAGGGCTGGCTCCTCCCCAGAGTGGGTGCAGAGGCTTGGGTTAGGGAGCAACTGGAGCTAAGGCTTATGGGAGAGAGACACATTAACACAGTGCCTAGCTGTCCCCGGCTCATTCATTTGTAAATGAATTCATTTGCTAAAGTGACTAAGAATTCAGAGAGAGAGAGAGAGAGAGAGAAAAAAAAATGTGGTTCTTGTCTCTGGGGAGCTTACTGTGGTCTCTCCTGGGAGACAGGCTAGGGTACAGTATGGGAATTTTGTTCTTGGCAAGAAGGGTCAGGGCTGAATAGTAACCTTTATCATAATATTTCTAGGGCTCCTGCTACATGCTAGGTTAATCCTTTCATCGCTCCCGTGGGTTAAAAGGGGAAACTGGTACAGGACCTCTTATGGAATTTTCCAAAACACGCAGATCAAATCTGATCTCAGGCAGCTTGCCCCAGAGCATCTGCTGCTGCCTGCTCAGCCATACTGAGCTCATTTGGTCCTTGCAGGAATAAATGAGCAGTTATACCAACAGGCTGAGCTCCACCTCCCCAGAGCGTTCTCTACGCTGCACCTCCCTAAATCTCCCAGCTTCCCTCCTTGTATACCCCTGGAACTCTTTCCCGCCTCCTGGTCACCAGGGTTTGGCTTTGGTAAGGAAGTGCCCTGATACGGCCCTTGCCTCTGGCTGTAGGCACTATCAGGAGGGGTTAGAGGCTATTTTGTTCTTGGCTCACTTCTCAGGTGCATCATCCCTCAGAAGGACCCGAGGTCCAACGTCTTGGGTTCGGGTCTCCTCCCAGGAGTGAGAAGCATTCAGCATTCTGAGTGTCCAGATGGAGACATAGCCACCCAGGGTGTGCCAGGACTAATGAAACCAACTGAGTCACAACCGTTTAAACTCTTTTCAGAGCCATTTCAGTGAGCTCCTAACTGGCCTGCCCCCTGGTCCCTTCCCCCGCCCCGTCACCCTTTATCAGAGGCAGGCAGCCCTTCAGTTCCACGGTATCATGCCTGTCTAGCCCTTCATTCGCCCCTTACCACGGAATCGCACACGCTCACCCAGAGCACTCCAATATTGCAAGCCTTTGCCTGTACAGCGACCTCGTCTGAGCATCTTCCTCTTCCACCCATGCCTTTCCCATTACGTGAGCTCACACTCATCTTCAAGAGCGTCTCAGAATCCCCCAGCTCCTGGACCACAGAGCGCCCCACTCTGGAGCACCACTGATCTTCTCCCCCTCCCCTTTTGTTTTCGGGACAGGGCTGGCTGCCTTGAGACTCAATCTGTAGCCCAGGCTAGCCTTGAGATTACAGAGTTCTGCCTCTGAGTGTTGGGACTAAAGCCCTGTGCCGATACCACACCCAGTAAGGAGCCAGGTCTTAACTATCACTGCATTGGGTTCCTGTGGACGAGGTCTGGTGTCACAGGTAGGGATCAATATACTTTGGAGGAATTAATGTATCGGTATGAAGAAGCCAGAGCTCGAATTGAGCTAGAAATGGCTTTTCACAGCCACCAAGGGATGGCTACAGGTTAACCCATTATTCCGAGTCCATGGAGGAGGAAAGGTGGATTCTGAGGAACAAGAATCTTAGTGCCTCGGTCTTCCTCCTGGCTTCAAGCATGTGTGTGTGTGTGTGTGTGTGTGTCCATGTGTCAGTGACACAGCAAAGAGACTGCCAAATTTTGGGTCATCAGGTAAGAAGTTACTTCCTCCTGAAGCTCTCTAGTCCTTTTAGCACACAGAGGAAGCTCAGAGGCGCCCACTTGGCTACAAATTCTGTCTGCCATGATATGAACTGTGTAACTTGCTACACTTTGGTTTCTCATCTGTTGAGGGGGGAGGTCAGGGTGAAAGGACAGATGGAGACACGGAAGGTCCTGGCCGGTGCCTGGCACCCAACTTTGGCCACCATGGAAAGGCTTCTCGCATGCCATTGGCTGGGGCAGGGTTTCTCAAGGGAGAGAAGCAGCAGCTGGGTCCCAAGCACCTGGTCATCCTGATGGAGACCAAGCTTAGTGTGAGGATGCGGGATGGGGATGGGGCAGAGAGAAGGTGAAGAGAGGGAGGGAGCAGCCAGGTTCAGAGACATTTTGGCTTTTGGGTTCTGTGGGACACAGTCCAGAGAATCCCAAGGGCTCAACTCTGGGCTTGAACTCTGTAATCTCTTCTAGAAAAAAAAGGCTTATCCTGGGGGGTCAGAACCCAGACTGCCTCAACACAGGATGCAGAGGCCAATTTTCTAGGAACTGGACCAGGGAAGCAGCCAACTCTAGGGTCCTGCTCCAACAGGCTGACAGAGAGCCTCAGTCGTTGCTGCCACGGTGGCTTTGGTGAGATCACACTTGCTAAGAGACCCAGTAAGCACTGGCTGCTTTCTTCAGCTCACAGTTCACGGAAGTGAAGCTCCCACCTCCTGTATTGTCACAGACATGTGGCTAAAAGGCAAGGGCTCATCACCAGAACCACTGTCACCAAAGCTAGCAGAGAACTCAAACCAGTTCCAGGACCTTGCTGCAGGAGGGCGAGGGGAGGCAGGCAGGACCATTTCTATTCCCAAATAGGACCCGAGGCTTACAGGACCCATCAGGGAACCCAAAGGGCAAGCTGCCCCTCCCCCACTATTAAATTGGCTGCGGTTCCTGTCCTGTATAAGAGCTGTGAACTCCAGCTGGGGGACTAGGGAACCTCTTTCTCTTGGTGATGGCAGGGCACAGAGCCGGGCTTTGTGGGGGTGGCTGTGGCTATCTCCTGTCCAGGTTCTGAACACCTCCCCACCCTCTTCATTTCTCAGTGTTCCCTCTCCGGCCTTTTAAAGATTCCATTTGATATTCATCTCTCAGCAGCCAATTCCACCGTCTTTGAGAAGTAGGTGGCTATGAATAATAGATCCACGATGGATTCCGCCTAAGGTTCTGGCTCTTTAATTAAGACAGCGATCTTTGGAAACCAGAGTTTGCCCAGGCTCTCCACATACACCCCGATGGTCCCAGTCTGCTTTGCTGGTGAAAAACTCAGAACCCCTGTTGGCTGGGAAGAAATGTAGCCCAGGAGATCTGAGATTTAAGAGCGAACAGAACTAAGTTCGAATCTCCTCTCTGCCTCTTGCTAATTGTGTGAATGAGGGCAGATAACAACTCTCATCTATAAAATGAGAATTGTGATAATACTCAGCTGGTATTCACTCATGCATGGAATCATGCAAAGCCCCGGGCACATCACACAGCAAGGGTTGAATCACTAGTGACAACGCTATAAGAAAGACGATGGCATTTACCAAGTGTCCGCTCGATGCACAGAGGCATTCAGTAAGTGAATGGTACACCCTCCACAGAGAGGGACGGGTGAAGGGAGAGAACAAATGTTACCTGTTCCAGAAGACGGCCCCGGAGACCTTCTGCATCTCCCCCAGGGTGGCCAGAAGGAGCGAGGACTTGCCGCAGCCCACCTGCCCCACAATCATGGTCAGCTGACCTACGGCAGTGGAGGGCAGTAGGTGAGACGGAAGTTGGTTGGAGTCTGAACAACTCTCACCCAGAAGAACAGGTGGGAAAATGCTCTCAGCTCTGGACCCTCCTCCCGGCCCTCCTTCCCCAGAGCCCCTAAGAGGGTCCCTACTCCAGAGTTTTCCCTTCTGGAGTTGACAGAGTTCTCTGGCTTCCCAGGTCCTTCCTCCATTTCTGACATCTGCTTTCCCTCCCCTGCGGTGCCCCTGCTACTCCGTTATCCTCCCACAGTGCCAGCGTGGCTCCCACCTATGGCCCTCTGCCGCAGGTCTGATGGGAACACAGCTGTGTTTACAACCTCCATTCCCACAGTCCCCCCCGGGACACTCAACGGTGACACCTGTGAAGATACCACTGGCAACAAATGGTTTGGCATCAAGGTGTCCCTGTCTCGCCCCAATCGTGGCTATAGCCTGTTCCTGTTTAGAAATCAGACCTCGGAATGCCCAGCTAGGTAGCAGAGAGCAGGGGTTCAGCGAACATCGACTGGGCGTTTCCTCTCTGCTGGGGGCACGGAGACAAAGCCGGAGGGGTGAGGTGGTTCATACCTCGGGGGATACGGATGGTGATGTTGGACAGGGTGGGAATTCCATCCGGGGTCCAGGTGAAGAAGCCTCCAATGATCTACATTGTTCATCCCCGCCATGGAGCGAAAGAGGAGAGAGGCAAGGCGGTTTCAGTGTGGTGTCTGTCCCTTGTCCCCCCTCCCCTATGAAGTTCAATGAATATTCTAACTCTTGGAGTGCTCCCTGGGCGGACAGTAGGGACTGAGCCCGTCTGGGGGTACCCTGGTGAGAGTGAGGAAGGAGTTCTCTTGCTGAGTGGGGTGGAAATGTGCTTGGCTTAGGATTCCTCCGGACACAGGCTTTTTGGATAGAGGAGTCAGGACCCAGGTTCTTGGTATTGAAGATGATAACCTTCTCTTGGAAGATGGTGCTGAGGCTGGGCGTGTGAATATGGGTTGAGAACTCACCTGGACACAGAAGTTGTCAGCATCTCCATCCATGCTGGGGGTCAGTGGGCCCAAGAGGTCCCGAACCTCTTCCCGGGCTGGGCGCTTGCGGTTCACAACCTTGAGGGGCTGTGGGTAGTTAGAAGGTGAGGGTCTCTGGGCTGGGAGGACCCCCTTCTTGGGGGGGATGTGAGGACTCAGTGGGTGGGCACAAGCTTCAGGACTTAGATGGAACTTGGGAGTAGCAGAGGAAGGCTGGATGCTTACCACCGCCTGGTACTTGCCCGCTTGGCCTTGGGGTGCAGGTTCTCGGGGGGCACACTGCTCCTCACGGATCTCTGCACTGGACAGGAACTCACTCAGCTTTTGCACACTACAGAGGAAGCAAAGAGATGCCCGTCACCCCCGGGGGGCGCAGAAGAAGGGGGAGGAGGAGGTGTGAGCCGAGAAAACAGCTCTCAGTGGGTGCATGGTCCTAAGTGTGCCCTACAAACACCATGTGGCAAGAGGCTTCTCAGTGGGCAACTCCAACAAGTGTTACCAGGAGTTTTTTTCTTTTAAATACATATTAGTTTATTCTGTGTAATAGGGTTGGGAGGTACACATGCTATAGACAACTTGAAGGAGTGGTTTTCCCCTTACCATGTGGGTCTCGGGGATTGAACTCAGGTTTGGCAGCAAGCATCCTTTCCTACTACATCATCTTGACACCCCTCCACCCTCTGCCCTACCCATTTTCTCCTTTGTATTGTTTTGTTGCGAGGCAGGGTCCCATGTAGCCCAGGTTAGCCTCAAACTTACTAGCGTAGCTGAGGTCAGCTTCAGATTCCCTACTCTCCTGCTTCTACGTCCCACATTTTGGAGTTACAGGTATGCACAGCACACCAGAGATTAGATTATAGATACACATATTATTTTTACAGTGATTGAAGTCCAGGCCTTGCCTGTAGGAGGCAAGCATCCAACTTAAGCTAACACCCCACAGCCCCTAAACCGTTTTTAAAAAAGTCTGTCCAGTTATCAGGAGTGATCTGGATCGGAGGTATCTTTGTTTAGTTTGGGTTGGTTTGCTGTTAAAGATGGTGACTGAGAAGGCTGTAGGGTGGTTAGTGATGGGTTTCACCAGTTAAACCAGTCAAGGTTGGCTTTGTTAAGCTCACTTGGGTTAAGAGCAGTTCTTCACAATGGCTACTGTCTGGGGAAGCATGTACTGCAAGTCAGATACTGTGTTAATTGCTATATGAGCATTTTAGAGTCTTTCCCCACAATGGCTGTTCAAAAGAGGCCCCGAGCACAGAGAGGTGTGTCCTGGGATGTGCCACCCTTGGACTGTCCTCCCTAGGGCCTTTCTCTCACCTCACTAGGGCCTTGACTGTAGACCGAACCACACTAGACAGCAGGAACAGAGGTGTGACCAGGATGTGGAAGAGAGAGAGAGAGGCAAAGGCCACCGAGGGCGAGAAGTCCAACTCTTTGAAGAAGCTGACGTGGCCCACGAAGGTCTGAGGACAAAGCACAGAGGGGACAGAGTGACTCAGGGTGTGGGTCCCCTTCCCCTCCCCCACCCAAAGCTCAAGGCTTTGGAAAGGAAGCCTGAGAGCTTATCAGGACTGTGGGGAGCCTTTCAGTTGCAGGCAGCCATTTTCCTCAGTCAACCCATGGAAATGTCCCGAGAAAACACAGGACTCATGTTAGGGGTGGGGCTGCTTCCTTCTGGTCCCACCCCTCTGTGCCAAGAAGAAGCAGGGAAGAGCCCTGAGGTGGAATCTGCCCCTGTTCCACTTAGAATTCTGGGTGCGAATTGCCCTAGTCCTCAGTCTGGTGGAAAAGTAAAAATAGTTACAGCATGGCCTCCCTGGGTCTGTCCCTGTCTATCTAACTGGTTCTGTAGCGCAGTTCCCAGAGCCCAGGCCAGGAATCGGCTCAATAAATCACATTGAAAGTGAATTCCCAAGCGTGCCTGGCTTCAGAGGAAATAAAAGCATCTTTAAAAAAGAGTCTCAGTCTTGGAGTAGACACAGAGGGGAGACTGAGGTGGGGGGGGGGCTCCAAGGATCCTCAGGCCTTGCTGAAGAACCTGTGAGCTGCCTCCAGAGCTAGGCTCGTGCGTAGCTCTGGTCAGAGGTGGGTCATGTCTGTCCACGGCACAGGAACTGTGTGTGGCATGCTCCTAAGTCTAAAAAAGCAGGTTATACAACTGTGTTTTCGGTGCGGTCCTATTTCTGTGGAAGTGACTTATCATCTGCTTCTAAGAGGATGAGTAAGAAACACCCTGAAGAAGCTGAGTGGGGTGCGAGGCTTTTTACCCGTTTTGACTCTTCTCGATGATCCCATCAATTTCCACGATGGATGGGTGCCGATTTTATGTGTTAACGAGCGGACAGCCACTTTTGACATTATACTGACCCCTTCTCTTCCTCTCCCTTCTTCTCCTACCTCTATTTTTTTTTTTTTTTTTTTTTTTTTTTTTTGAGATAGGGTCTTATGTAGCCCAGGCTGGCCTTAAACTTACTATGTGGAAGAAGTGACTCTGAACTGACACTTCTGCCAAGTGCTGGGAGCACAGGCTGGACCACCACGCCCAGTTCATGGAGCTCAGGGTTTGGTACATACGACACGTGCTTTCTACCAGCCGAGCCACATCCCCATCCCCAATCGCTATTCTTAAATATATTTTTTAAAAGATGTATTTTATGTATGTGAGTATACAGTAGCTGTCTTCAGACACACCAGAAGGGGGCATCGGATCCCATTACAGATGGTTGTGAGCCACCGTGTGGTTGCTGGGATTTGAACTCAGGACCTCTGGGAGAGCAGCCAGTGCTCTTAACCACTGAGCCATCTCTCCAGCCCCCAGCAGCTACTTTTAAGAGAAGGTTTTATTCCTCTAAGCACAGTTCCTTATCGCCCCAGGAGACAACACCCGGTCTGTGTAGAGTGAGGAGGGAGAACATGTGTATTCACCCTCACAGCTGGACACCGCTCTTGCGATCCTCCTGCAAGAGGGTGGGGCCCGAATGTCTCTCCAGCCGTCCCCTCCCCAGCCCCGTGCAGAGCAGAAAGGTCCACTTACGATGAGGACGGCGGCGATGGGGATAGCCGTGTTCATGAAGACTGTGGAGGAAGCACAAGGTGAGGTTAAGCGGGAAAGAAGAGAACGACAAGGTGGCCAGGGTAGCACATCTGTGCACAGGCCCAGCAGAGAGGGCACCTGCAGCACGTGCCATGCCACCCTGGGTCACTCCTGCCCTTGCTTCTGTCTCAGGAAGAGGCAGCGAAGGGAATCCCGTGGTCGGATCGGCACACGGCTGCAGGGCTGAGCTTTTGTCTCAGGGGCCCCAGTGGTTGCTGCTTCCTGTGGTTTGATCCCCTACATGTCCCCGGGCCGTGCAGAGCTTTCCAGTCTGCGATGGCTCTTGGGAAGGATCTCAGACCCCTTCAGACTGAGGAGCTGAAAACTGAGAGCACACATGGGGGTCTGGGAAAGAGAAGAGGACCCTTCCTCATTCTTTCAGGGGCCGGTGGGCTAGCTTAGTGGGTAGTGCCAACCAATCCTGACAGCCCGAGTTCAGTCCCTGAAGCCCACAAGGTACACAGAGTGGATCCCTACTGTTTGTCCTTTCACCCCCACAAGTGAGCCATGGCGTGTATGTTTGTGTGTGTTCGTGTGTGTGTTTGTGTGTGTCTGTGTGTGTGTGTGTGTGTGTGTTTGTTTGTTTGTGTGTGTAGGTGTGTGTGTGTGTTTGTGTTTGTGTGTGTAGATGTGTGTGTGTTTGTGTTTGTGTGTGTAGGTGTGTGTGTGTTTGTGTTTGTGTGTGTAGGTGTGTGTGTGTTTGTAGGTATGTGTGTGTTTGTGTTTGTGTGTGTAGGTGTGTGTGTTTGTGTGTGTAGGTATGTGTGTGTGTTTGTGTTTGTGTGTGTAGGTGTGTGCTTGTGTGTGTAGGTGTGTGTGTGTGTGTGTTGTATGTGTGTTGTATGCATTTGTGCACACAACACACACACTTACACATGCACGCATGCATGAGTGCACATACACAAATTAACTCAACTCAAAGTGTGGCCTCAGGCTCTCATTCACCCTTCCTTCTCATTCCTTCAGGCAAGCCTGGGGAGGGGAATGGGGGAGGCTGGTTCTGCAATCACCCAGATTCAAGCCCCAAAGACCAGGAGACAAGGAGCTATAGCCAAACCCAAAAGCGTAGCTACTGTATATGGTCCTGTCTGCTAAACAGCAAACTCTTTGAAACTTTGCACTTTAGACGCTGCCTGGCCAATGCCTTACTGCAAGGTGCCCGCAGCCGCGACTTCACACAGGGACGCTGGGTGGATGGGCATGTGTGGTCCTTGCACTCAAGGGCTTCTCCTCAGAAGATGGAGACGAGCATTGTTCTCCCAGCCACTGATGGGAAGACAGAACAAGTTCGTGTGTGTGTGTGTGTGTGTGTGTGTGTGTGTGTGTGTGCGCGTGCGCGCGTGTGTGTGTATTTATCAAGCAGGCAGAAAAGGCATTCCTGTCTTTTCTGGGGGAAATTCTAATCTGTGTGGTTGGGTTTTTCAAGACAGGGTTTCTCTGTGTAGCTCCAACTACCCTCGAACTAGCCCTGTAAACCAGGCTGGCCTTGAACTCACAGAGGTTCACCTGCCTCTGCCTCCTAATCTGAAAAGAGGGAGGGCAGTACCCTGCTATCATGGCTGAAGCCCCTAGGCAGTGGTAGTCTCTCGGTGAGACCCACAGGCTTGTAATCAATACCAGTATTAACTACGGCCATGTTTCAACTTCCCTTCCTGACAGTGTATCTGTGTGGCGGCATCACACTGCTTTATGGTTTATTTTCGGGGTAGAGACATTATGAGTTACACCCGTGGTACTGAGGGTCTGGGATAGGACATAGCAGAGCCACAACTGTGGGAGGGGGACACACACCCGTCAGGCCTGTCCCCCTGCCCCCCATCAGCCTCATAGTCACACACAGAAGTACCATTGCTCCAGCCTTCAGAGCTGGTTATTCCAAGGCACCCTCAGGACCCAGGCGTCTCTTCTTCCCAGCTCCAGTCTATCAGGACTTGGTGGCGGGAGCACCTGCGCCTCACCCTCCCAGCCCTGCCCCGATCCAAGGGCCCTCCCTCCTCACAGCAACAGGGGCCTCACTTTAGATCAGGGACACGGCTCACAGCAAAAGGGATCGAAGGCACATCCAACCTTCTGACCCCGCATTTCACATCCTAGGTGGTCATCCTGAATGGTCACTCAAGAGACAGGAAGGCTATCACATCACCAGGAGGGTGCCAGCTTTAGCACCATCACCTTAAAACACAGCTCCGCTGTAGCAGTGAGTGAGGCAGGCTGGAGACTTCCAACGGGGATGGGCGCCTTAGTAAAGTGACAGTAAGCACCTCTGGGTGACACTTGGCAGGCAGAGAGTCTGTGATAATTGATAGTTCATTCTGATCCAGGTTTCCCCTGGTCATGGTTTTTTAAAAATATATATGTTTTTCTGTTTTATTGCCTTTATTTTTGGAGATGCCTGGACTCCTTTGAGGAATGAGACAAGCTATAAATAAGTTAAAAGCGAACACTTTGGAGCTGACGCAGCAGTGCGGAGCCTGCGTGTGACAGAATTAATTTCTGTGCTGGGTTGGCTGTTGCGGGAGGGGATTGAGAATGTGAGTTTCCAGTTCCTTCTCCCTCGCCTGGAAGGATGACCGCTGCAAGAGTCCCCTGTGGTGTGGGAGATGGCGAAGGAGGATCACCGGTGGCTGTATTTCTAATGTCTCTCAGAAGATCACCCCATCACCCTAGGAGGAATGTGGCCACCTTTGGGGTGTCCATCATGCAGACTAGGGGGCTGGGACTTTGTATAGCAGACTGCTAGGGACAGGGGAATAGGCAAGTGGACAGGCAACTGTTGTTGGGACCCGAGGACCCATTTTTCTGGGCCACACACAGCTCTGCAGGGTTCCACAGTGGTAGAAGAGGTAGAAAATACAGTGGACAGCAGATTTCTCTCTAACTCTGGCACAAAAAAACCCAAAAAGAATGAAAACAAAACACAAAGACTAAAGAACACAACAGCTCTCAAATTTTAGGTGTGAAAAGCATGGACTGTGGGCCGAGTACATCACATGAAGGAGGAGACAGAGTGGTGTATGTCCTGGTTCGCTTTCATTGTCCACTTGACACAAAGTTACCCCGGAAGACAGAGTCTCCCTTGAGGAACTGTTGATCAGAAGGGCTGTGGCCTTACCTGTGAGACTGTCTTCATGATGTTTTGTATGAGAGAGCCCAGCCCACTGTGGGCGGCACCATTCATAGGCAGATGTGCCTAGGCTGTTTAAGAATGCTAGTTGAGCCTGGACAGACTTCAAGCTAGGAAACAGTGCTCACCCACGGTTCCTGCTTCAAGCTCTGGCTGGAGTTCCTGCCCTGACTTTTGCTATGATAAACGGTGACGCAGAAGTATGAACAAAATATATCCTTTCTAACCCTAACTTTGCTTTTGGTCATGGAATTTATTAACGTAAGCAGAGAGCAAACCAGTACGGTGTGTGTTTCAGTGTGAGTGTGTATATCTGCGGTGTGCATGTGTGGAGAGAGTGTGTGTATGTGTGTATGTGTAAGTGTGAGTGTATGTCTTTGTGAGTGTGTGTGTGTGTATGTGTGTGTGTGTGTGTTTGTGAGAGAGAGAGAGAGAGAGAGAGAGAGAGAGAGAGAGAGAGAGAGAGAGAGAGTTGTTTTGGCTGAGACAGGGTCTCATGTATTTCAGGCTGACTTTGAATTCATTGTGTAACTATGACTTCAAACACCTGGACTTTCTATCTCTAAATTCTGAGTGTCAGGATTTCAGGTGTTTGTCACCACCTAGCTTGCTAGGGTAAGTTTAATCTTGTGTGCCCAGGCCTTAAAAGCCACTATGGAACTGAGATCTGTCTGTCACAGTGCAGGGATAAGGAGACTGTAACAAGATCTGTTAGGAGCTACTCACTTCATTCAACAATTACTTTTTAGCACCTTTCCGCACTGCAATCTTTGTCCCCAGCCAGACATTGTGTTAGCCTTCCTCACTCATACTGCAAAGAAGACCCACCCAAGCCAGGACAGACCCATGCTGGCTCCCCTGGCTTTGTCCAAAGAATGCAGCTCGGCCCTGTGGGCACCATCGTGACACTAACACCAGTAGCTTTTCATTTTCTACGTTACCATAAATATTTCAGGAGTCATGTGCCAGGGAGGCAGAGCGGCCATTTGTGCACTGGTTAACTCCAGCTTTGCCTCCTGTGGAGGGAGGCCAGAGGGCAGGCATTCAGCCTGGACCTAGCTGCAAGCTGTGCTGGGGGGAAAGGGAAATAAGTTTTGGAGTGTGTGGGGGTATTTTCCATCCCATCTGATTGTCAGTAGAGTCAGCAGAGTGGAGAGGGAGACAGGGGCCTGGGGCAGAAGCACACTAGGAGGCTCCGAGCAGGACTGACTTCTGTTCCAGGCTAAGGACTCCTCGCTCTGCAGCCAACCTTCCTGCCCAACCAGGTCATGTAAGTGACCCTCGGTGACTGCCCTGACTAGCAGAAGGAAGGACGGGTAATGAAGGAGAAGGGCTGGGAAAAGGAGGGGCCCAGGAGCTAGATGTGGGGTGCACACGTGGAATCTGAGCACTAGGAAGGTGGAAGGGGCGGGGCTCAGAGTTCAAGGCCATCCTCAGCTACATTGCAAGTTCCAGGCCAGTTGTGAGAAATGGTCTCAAAAAGACGAAGATACGAAGATACGAACAATGACAAACCAAAAGTCTTAGGCTTCCACTGAGGAGGCCAGAGGGGAACAGGGTAGTAAGACAGGCAGTGTGGGGAGTGTGGACAGCCACTATGCCGTGTATCGTGGGCACAGTCCCAGTCATGGCTGAGGTGATTCTCTGGCCTTTTGGTTTTCACATTGCCTGTCTGAACCCTGGCCAGGCACCGATGGGCAGAGACGGTAATCAGCATCTTTAGTCTACCTAAGCCTCTTCCACGGCTCCCTGGCCCCAGAAGCAAACCCGGCAGCCTGACACATGACATGGCGTTTTCTGTGAGTTGGTCGCCTGCTGAAGGAAGGATGGTTGAGATGGAATCCACCGCCATTTTTTTTTTTTTTTTTTTTTTTTGCTACCTCAAGGCCCTTTCGCCCGGATGTTTCTCCCTCACCTGGGTAACTCCCGGTTATCCTAGGGAAAGCACCAGGGGTATCACCTCCAGAATCACCTCCAGCAGGCATTCTGACAGCTACCACCTCTAAGACTAGGTTAGATACAATTCATAACTATCATGGGCATCCAGAATGTCCCCTTCTGTTCTTATCAGTCACTGCGCTTCGTCAGTCACGGCGGGCTTTCCCAATAACTATAAACAACATCTGGCTAGGACCTGTGTGTCTTCTCACTTAGTGCCAAACACGGGGCCTGACACACAGGTGACAGTTGGTAAGACAGTCAGCGAGACAGGCGAATAACGCAAAAGGCGGGTCTTCCGGGACTGATCTCGTGATTCTAGCATATGCACCGTCACTGCCGACAGCCATACAAATGTCCCCTAGGACTGTGTGGACCACACCCACCTCATGCTCAGCATAGACAGCACTTGGCCATGGCCTCGTGGCATTTCTCTGGCTCTCACTCCTCGGCCAATCTGAAGGTGGGGTTCCCACGCCTTTTAGCCCCTCTCCTACGAGCCGCCAGGGAAGGAAGCCCTGTCAGTGAAACCTTCACAAGCTGTCAGAAGGAATCATGTCAGCCACACAGCCTGCCTGCAGGGCGTGTATTCAACCAGACTGGAAACCTGTGCAGTCCTCAGGATGGGCTCCATCTGGAGACGCAGCACCAGGGCTCTTTCACGTGGCCAGGTCTCCATGGCTGGCACCACGGCCGAGAACAGGAGATTCCCATTGGCCTAATGACCTGGACCTTGGTCCCTGGAAACAGGAGCCCCAGAGTCCAGGAAGAGGACAGTGAGAAGCCACTGGAAGCAGGAAGCACATGTCTGCAGCTAGGAGACGCCCCCACCCGACCTACTCCCCATCTTGGAAGAGACACCCGAGCAAGGGCAAACACGCCACACAAACAATGCTGGGCTTTCCACATCTGCGTGAGGATGGGAGAGCCGCTCCGAGCTTTGCTTTCCTATCCACCGTGGAGCCTCCCTCCACCCCCATCCCCACTGTTTCCCAGGCACTGTTCTTTATTGAGGTTGACGTGTGTGTGTGTGTGTGTGTGTGTGTGTGTGTGTGTGTGTGCATGAGTATTTGTGTGTGTTTGTGAGTGTGTGTGAGTATGTGTGTGTGTATGAGTATGTGTGTGTGAGTGTGTGTGTTTGTGAGTGTGTGTATGTGTGTGTAAGTGTGTATGTGTGTATAAGTGTGTATGTGTGTGTGAGTGTGTATGTGTGTGTGTGCGTGTATATGTGTGAGTGTATATGTGTTTGTGAGTGTGAGCATGTGTGTGCTTGTGAGTATGTGAGTGTGTTCGTATGTGCGAGTGTGTGTGTATGTTTGTGTGTACATGTGTATGTGCATGTATGTATGTATGTGTGTATGAGTGTGTGTGTGTGTGTGTGTGTGTGTGTGAGTGTGTGTGTGCAGGCCAGGGGTCAGAGTCAGGTGTCACTCCTTGAGAGGCATCCACTGTTTAGTTTTTGTCTGTTTGAGACAGGCCTCTCCATGGAGCCTGGGTTTGCTGACTGAGCATACTGGCTGACCAGCCCACTTCAGGGAACCCCAGCTCTGGGCTCACGAGCCCAGGACTCACAAGCCCAGGACTCACTTGCTCTTTTATATGTGAGTGCTGGGAGTCAAACTCAGGCCCTGCTTGTACTTTGATCACTAATACTTTCTCCCCAGCCTCGGGCTGAAGTCTTAAAGCATGAGAGAGCTCGCCCAGGCTGCCTTTTGTTTCCGGGTTACTTTTCTAGCGTTCTTGTGCACAGTTCGGGGTCTATAGCTCACAGCGACTTCATATACATTTTCCAAAGAGCTTAACTGGGGCAACGGTAAGGAGGTGGGTACCTTAGTGACCTGGTTTGACATATGCACATTTTGAACACATATTGAAACCCAACCATATCTCATACACATGAATTACTATTTTATGCCAATGAAAATTTACACACAAAATGCTTCAAGGGATGGAAACACTAGAGGCTCTGATTGAATCATCACACAGCGTATGCATGTATGAATTATCGTGTAGTATTGCACGCATAAGTACAATTAGAATATCAATGTTGCCTCCCCGTTCCCCTTCCAGGGACCTGTCTTATCCTGCTAGCCCCTTTAGTCCCCCTCCTCAGTTTCTTTACCACTCACCAGGCTGTACTCCTGGTAGACCCAGCTGAAGGCCGGGCAGGCAGAGCCAATGGAGACAAGGCAGAAGGGGGCCTGGGTCTGGGACACTGGCTTCCTTATATGTCTGTTCTAATGTCCCCATCTCAGGGAGGATGAAGGGAAGACCGGGAACTTGACTGTCCCCATGGCTCTATTCGGAGACAGCAGGTCTTAAGCCTCCCTGTGTGAACACACGTATTCCATTTATGGTAGATGACCTAGACCGAATCAGGCTCTGTCTGAGGTATCAGATGCCACAACAGAGCCAGACTTGGTGGGGGTGGGGAGCTCTGACTACCCATGGTGCTCAGGGCCAAGCTTTCCTTGTGTTGGGTGGTAGCCAACTGGGCTCTTCAGACCCTCCCTCTAGGCAGCACGAATGGAAGAGTACAGAAATAACCTGGGCTAACATTTCTACTCTCCACAAGTCCTATAAAGAGTCTGTCTAGGAGACAACCCCATCAGACACCCCCAATACAGCCCCAACTCGCCACCCCAGAGCACCCTGACAAGACACACTTCTACCAGGGTGTGATGGTTCAAGCCTGCAACCCCAGCATTTAGGAGGCCAAAGCAGGAAGATTCTGTGAGCAAAAGGCCAGCCTGGGCTGTCCAGTGAGTTTTAGGTCAGACTGTACTATAGATCAAAAGCCCTGCTCCCCCGAAGAAAACAAAACCATCTCCTGTGAGGGTGGTGGTCAGTACAGACCGTCTCTCTGAGTTTCCTCACCGTCTCCTACTCCAGTGATACCCTGTTCAAGATGGTCTCCACAGAGAACACAGCCTCGCATGCACCAGGGTGTCCTGACCCTTTCACTGCATGTAGCTCCCTGGAAATAAGACACGGAGACTCCATAGGCTCTGAGCCACTCTGCTAACTCCACAGTGGCCTCTGAAACACATGCCCCCATGAGCCTCCTCGTATAGAAAACAGATGCTCACATTGCTGGAAACGTCTTCTACTAATATTTCTTGCTGAATCCTATATAATTTTCACAATATGGCCTCTAATTCTCTCTTCAGCTATATTAATTTGATCACTCTGCACGTTGAATTGGATTGCTCCTTTCTTCCTTCCTCCCTCCCTTCCTCTTCCTCCTCCTCATTCCCTCCCCTCCCCCTTCTCCCAGGGGCAGAGCCGTTCTTACCAAGATGGCTGTTAACTTGGACAGGTCAGGGAAGCAGACTGAGTCCGCCAGTGGCTACACATCTACATCCCAACGATGCACTGGGAAAGCAGCCACCATGGGGTAGGTCCGGGGAAGGGGTGAATTAGCATCACTATGAATCAAACTTGGACCAGAGTCTTATGATCACCTGACCTTCATGTCAGGGGAATGTGCACTGAGTCAACCTCAATCACCAAAACTTTAACTTCTAGAGTGTTCTCTTTGTTTTTGTCCCCTGATAATCTCATTATGAGGCCGAGTGTGTGTTTCTGTGTGTGTGTGTGTGTGTGTGTGTGTGTGGTGTACATGTGTGTGGTGTATGTGTGTGTGTGTACATGTGTGTGCGTGTGTATGGTGTGCACACGTTGGTGCTAGTGCACTTGCTGTAAGTGCTGGTACACACATCCCATGTGTAGAGGTCACAGGACAATTACTTCTCAGCTTCTACCTTGTCCCTGACAGGGTCTCTTGCTGTCTGCCGCAGCATACGGCAGCCTGGCAGGCTCAGGGGATTCTCTGGTCTCCACCTCCCAACAACACAGGAGCACTGCGGTTAGAGACATCTCCCTCTCCCCCTCCCCCTCCCCCTCCATCTTTGCCGGTTCTCTCTTTGATGGTGGATTTTCTCTTGTGGATTCTAACTTCTTTGTTACCAGTTAGCTCAGTGTTCGACGTGTTCTTTGCCCTTGATTCATATGTGTATCTCTACACATATGAACCACAGGTTTTACGCAGAGAAAAAGGCTAGGTTGGGCTTCTGCTCTGCGAGGATACCTCTGCATACTCCAGGGAGATGACAGCGTCCCTGGGGTAGCGACAGGTCCTTCTGACCCTGGAAATTTTTCATGCTGGGGGGATCAGAAAACCGTTGCTCCCCTGCCTTTTGCTTGCCCTCTTTGGCCTGTCAATACGGTACCAGCTCCATGAAGGACAAGGGCTCATCTTTCCTCCCACCGGTGTGTACTAAGAGCTAGCACGGAGCCCCGCACAAAGCAGGCTCTCGGGACACATTTGCACCAGGGAATTACAAACACTGCTTTCTGGGCTGGCAAGATGGCTCAAAGGTTAAAGGCATATGCTGCACGTGAAGAGGATCTCAGTTCAGCCCCTACCAGCCACACCAGGCAGGTGCCAGCGCCTGTAACCCCAGCTCATGGAGGCCCATGCCACCGGATTCAAGGGCACCTGCAGTCATGTGCACACACACCCCCCCAACTCCCACTGCCACCGTGAAAGGGGGTATTTTCAAAAGAGCACTGATCTCTGGGAGTCTGCCAACATAGTCAAGGGGCCTCTGGGTTCTGTATCCTGCCCATCACCCCTGTCAGACACCCTTGGCTCACAGGCAGGTGCACTCACTGGAGATGGAGGTGTAGACAGCGAAGGCCCTGAGGCTGGTCATTTCCTTCCTGCGGGTCATCTCCACCCTCGAGCAGAAGATGTTCTCCCATGCGTACAGCTTGAGAAGCTTGATGCCCCGGAGCATCTCATTGGTCTGCTTCAGCCTCTCATTGGAGTATTCCTAGGGGCAGGAGTGGCGGTAGTAGTGCATTCACAGAGGGGAGATGCTTGTGCCCCTAGCTCGGCTGAGGAGCAGGCACCAAATCCACGTCCTCACCATCTGCCCAGCTCCTGTCACCACAAGCATGTTCCCGGACGGACTGTTAAGTTCATTTCATAGAAACTGAGGCCTGAACTGTGAGTGTGAGGAGGACTGTGAGTATGGGGAGGACTAAGAGTGTGGGGAGGGAGAAGTATACATGGGGAGGACTGAATACGGGAAGAACTGAGTGTGGGAAGGACTGTCAGTATGATGGGGAGGACTGTGAGTGTGAAGAGGATTATGAATGTGGAGAGGGAGAACTGTATATGAGGAGGACTGAGTGTGGAGAGGACTGTGTAGGGAGGACTGTGAGTGTGAAGAGGATTATGAGTGTGGAGAGGGAGAACTGTCTATGAGGAGGACCGAGTGTGGAGAGGACTGTGTAGGGAGGACTGTGAGTATGGGGAGGACTGTGAGTATGGGGAGGACTGTGTAGGGAGGATTGTGAGTGTGGGGAGGGAGAACTATAAGTTCAGGGATGACTGTGAGTGTAGGGAGGATTATGAGTTTGGGAGGAGGCTACTAAGGTGAGGACCAAGGAAGGGGATGTGGGGAACGGCAGAGATGGAACATGCTTATCCCAGGACACTCACCAGGGTGCTCCGCTGTGCCTGGGAGAGCTTGGTGGCCACAAAGTACTGTACAGGAGCCAGCAGAATGATGACAGCCGCTCCAATCAAGGCACTGACCCCAAGGATGTAGTAGAGGAGGATCACACCCACAATGATCTAGAGAAGGTGATGGGGGATGAGCTCTCTGCTCCAGGGCTGCCTTGCCAGAGGGCATCGGCTGTGCCTTCCATCAGCTCCTCAGTGCCCGAGTTTTGAATGGCCTTGGGGATAAGCTAGGGCATAGGAGCAGGTGTGGGAGAGCAATATGTGGGTCCACGTGCAGCCGAGGCTCTGGGCTAGAACTCAGGGCATTCATTAATGCCAGCTGAAGGACTAACTTCCTCTGAGTCTCCTTTTCCAAGGAGGGTCTGAAGCTGCATCATTGGCTTTATTTCTCCTTAGCTGAGACCGACATGTCTCTCCAAATGAGCTGCCCAGGAATGAAGGGGCAGGAATCTGTGTCAGGCAGATCTGCACAGGCGTGGAGAAGGTGCTGTGCATTTGTGGTCTGGTAGCTTGTTCTACCTACTTACCTATCTACCTACCTACTCACCTAACTACCTACTCCCCTACCTACCTACCTGCCTACCTACATGCCTATCTATCTATCCATCCACCCCCATCCATCCATCCATCCATCCTCCACCCATCCACCCACCCACCCATCCATCCATCCATCCATCCATCCATCCATCCATCCATCAATCCATCCACCCACCCATCCATCCATCCACCCACCCACCCACCCACTCATCCACCCATCCAACCACCCACCCACCCATCCATCCATTCACCCACCCATCCATCAATCCACCCATCCATTCACCCATCCATCCACCTATTCACCCATCCATCCACCCACCCATCCATCTACCCACCCATCCACCCATCCATCCACCCACCCACCCATCCATCCACCCACCCACCCACCCATCCATCCACCCATCCATTCACCCATCCATCTACCCATCCACCCATCCATCCACTATTTCATCCACCCATCTATTCACCCACCCATCCATCCACCCATCCATCCACCCATCCATCCATTCACCAATCCATCAACCCATCCATCCATCCATCCACTCATTCTCTCATCCATCCACCCACCCATCCATCCACCCACCCATCTGTTTATCCATCCTTGAAGTTCTGATCTTCCTGCCTTCATCTGCAGCATGAGGCCTACAGCATGCTAGGTAAGCACTCTACCAACGGAACTACATCCTTGCCCATCACCATCCCCTTTTGTGTGATGGGGGATTGAACTCAGGGCCTCTCACACTAGGCAAGTGCTCTATCACTGACTGTATCATCAGACACCCTCTCCTGTACCTTTCCACTTGGCCCATTTAAAGAACAAATTGTTTTGAGACAAAGGTCTCACTAAGTTATATGTGTAGGCATCAGGTGCTGAGACAGTCTTTAACCCAGGCTAGCCTTAGCCTCATCCTCTTGGCTCAGGCTCCCAAGTAGCTGGGACTACAGGTCTAGTTTCTGTTGTTTGTTTGGAAACAGAGTCTTGTGGCATAGCCTGGGTCTAGCTGGAACTTGAGAGAGCCCTGCTCAGTCCCTCAAGTGCTGGGATTGCAGTGTGAACCGCCATACCTGAGTCTGGTGTTATTAAGCTTGGCAGGCTTTCCTCGAAATGAGAACCATTCTGTTTCTAGCTTTATGTAAATGACTGCCTATTTATCATTATTCATGAGCAACGTAAACCTCTCTTGCTAGTCCCCAAAGCTCCTGGATGACACTTTCCCAGGCTGTTGTCAAAGACAAGTACCTTTAATGACGTGGCATACTCTGGAAGACAGCTGTGCTGACCTCCTTAGTTAAAAGGAGAGAGAAAAGAAAGCCTGTCCCTCTTGGTTCCTCATCCTGCCAGCCCTGTGACAATCTGGCATGAGGCTCCCTGCCTCAGTTCGAGAAGAGAGGAGGCGGGGCTCTACCATTTCTGCTAATCACAGGAAGCCTCCTTCATTAGTGCTAACTGAGAACTTGTGGGACGACCCCATCATCACACTCCTCCCTGTTTAACTGATATTAAAAGCTGTAGGGTAGGCGAGCCATGTTGAGAACTTGTGTCCTTGATTTACTGGGGACTGGGGCAGAGCGTATTACTTTACTTGATACCTCCACCAGCTACCTTCCTGGGAGTCCTGCTGGGCACAGCTTTGTTCTTACATGAGCTGTTCTCCCATGGAGGCAGCCAGGGTGTCCTGAAGCCACTATGGTTGCACCAGACTCTAAGAAGCCTTTCGGGGTACCCAGGATCATTTGTAGGGGCCTTCACCAACCCCAGGGGCTAACTCTTCAGCTCAGCTGTTCTGAAACTTGAGGCAATCTTTAGTTTGTTCCGGGAGCCCAAGTATACACTAGCAGTCTACCAAAATGCTACTTTAAAAAAAAGTGTGTGATTTAAAAAAAAAAAAAAGATTGCAAACTAGGAAGAGTGAATTTCAATATCATATGGGAACTTCGTCACCAGGCTGGCCCCAGACCCCCAGCCGAGTGGGGTTTCCTTGCCACGAGGCTAAGATGACCTCATTGTGTGTTTTTGTGTATAGGGGTGGGTTGGCTAGGAACTAACCTAGGACTCACTCATGCTAAGCTGAGCTACGTCCCAGCCCTCAGTTCTTGATAGGAATTCTCTCAGGTAACTTTTGTGTGCTGATCAATTTCATAAGCATGAAGGCAGAGTCTCTGATGTATTAAAAATGAGTATCAGTTGGGCTGGTGCTGTGCACGTATAGTTTTAGGCACTCAGGAGGCTGAGTCAGGAAATGACCTGAACTCAGGACCTTGGGGCTAGCCTGGGCAAAAGAATAAGACCCCCCATTTCAAACAACTTCAACAGAATGGCCCTGAGCTCACCCCATAGCTGAGCACGACTGTGAATTTCTGATCCTCCTGTCTCTACTCCTGTCTCTGGTTTACTGGTTTATGTGGTACTTGTGAAGAATCCAGGTATCGTAGCCCCTGAGCAATAACATTACCAACTGTGCTATATTCCAGTTCCCCACAAGAGCAGCCTTTAGTATCTACAGATCTCCCCTTGGCATGACCTTGCTACAAGTCATTTAAAGTTGGCGGCACTTTTTAGTGTCCTAATGATAGCACCATCTCCGGTCACACAGAGATGTCCAGACAGGTCCGAAATGCATGAGACTCTGGGGGGGGGGGGGACCACAGCACACTACATGGATAGTGTCCCACTGCCTCCCCCAGCACCCTCCCTCCACGGGAGGCTCCCCCCAGCACCCTCCCTCCACAGGAGGCTCTCCTAATACCCCCCCCACACACACAAATCTGATACCTGTACTGGCATAGCCCAGAGGTTTGGGCATAAGAAGAAAAACCACATGAGCTGGTTCGTGTCGATGGCCACCAGGTTGCAGATCTGCCCGGCGGTCATCTCCCCCATCGACAGGTTGGACGTGGACAAGTGCATGATCTTATTGTAGATCTTGGTCTAGGAAGGAGAGCGGAGAGCTTCACATCTGTCGTCGTTGTCACCTCTGTCACCACATCTGGAAAGGGCCGGAGGCAGGCTTCTCTGACATCCCTACGGAGCCCTGGAGGGGCTCTGCCATTCTAACACCGAGATGATCTACACGATGGCCAATAAGCCAACAAGCCAAGGCCAAGCAAGCTGCTTCTCCAGCAAGCCTGACCTCTCCCTCGGGGACGGGACATAATTAGCTCCTAAATCTTAAAAGCTGGCCTTCATATCTACTTGTGTTCTTGATTTACTGGGGACCAGGGCAGAGCACATTAAAGACATAAAAATGAGGAATAAAAGAGAAACGGCCTGTTTTCCTGTGTCACCTCCACCCTGGGGCCAAGTCACTGAGCCTTGGAACAAAGCCAGCAGTCAGCCTCAGCAGCCGGCACCATCTCTAGAAATGCAGCTTCCCTGAAAATCTCCACAGGGCAACATGGAGGGTAATGGCTGCCTGGAGGCTTGGACCTGCAGCCAACACCTTCCAGAGGGATTGTATTTTCAGCTGCGTGCTCTGGAACGAAGGAGGAGCTCTGTCTTGTCTTAAATGGCCGCAGGGTGCCCTTTTTTTTTTTTGGGCACAGTTGCTTTGCAAAGCCTTTCGCCCATTGTTCTGTGAAGCTCAGCTTGCTTTTGTTTGTGGGTCAGATTTTCTGAGGGCGTGGGTGTCTCCTGTGTCTATTCTGAGGTTTATATACAGCAGGGGGAACGCCGGAAATAATGGCGGTCTTTTTTGGAAAATGTAGGCACTTTCCACGGACTTCCTCGCTATGTGACATTAAGCCGTAGAGGCTAACCAGCAGCTTTCACTGAAATACAGGCATGAGTTAACCTGCCAAATAAAGCAGCCCTGGCATACTTGTGATGGTGGTGGTGGTGGTGGTTTGTGTACTTGTGAATAATTTAGGAATTTCGCTTGGTAACTTACAGGTTCTTCATCTATGAAGGCACATTTTCTGTAGGTAACTTTCTGGAAATCTTTAAAAGAAAAGAGGTCTCTTAGGTTGGCTTCATTTCCATAATGTATGTTATCATTTCCTTCTTGTGGCGTATGAATTAATCTCTCTGGTTAATGTAAAAGATTCGGTTTGATTAAAAAAAAACGGCTATGAACTGATATATTAAAAGCCCATTTGGGGGTTCTTTTAGCATAATTGGAAAATACTGGGTGGCTGTGTGATTTATGACACACGCCTAGGAAGCAGATCTGATGACAAGACTACCCAACCACAGAGTTGCCTGTGGTGGCACAAGCTCGCCTGTCATTGAAGGGTTTGGAGATAACTCTGGGGGTCACACAGAGTTTGGTTCTTCGTAGTTCTGTATCTCCCTAGGACCTGTGAGGTTTATCACGGGTGTAATGACCCTTCCCACCTGCCGATATCACTGAACAAACCCCGTTTTCTCCATCAAAGCCCACAGAAGCTGGACAGCATCATTTGCACACACACACCATTAACACAGGCTATCAAGAGGACCAGAGCGGATGGTTCAAGCAGAACCCTCCTCTTCTCTACAGCTCCTTCCCAGCATCACCTCTGAATGACTGTCATGGGATTGGCCCACGCACCTGACACCGCAGAGAGTTTTCATATAAAACTATAGGGAAATGATGCCCAACTTCTAATCTTTCTGTGGAATAGTTTTGGTGGACGAGGCAGCCTTGGGACTTTGTACAGCTCTGTGAAAACCAGTAGGGATGGCAGACTAGGTCTCACCCTCCTCTTTGCACAAGGAGAATGCCATTCGGGGGACATGGGGTCTCAGATGAGTGCACGGCTGCTGCCCCTCCCAGGATTGGTCTGAAGAACTGACAAGCTTCTATGCCATATGATCTCTTCCCAGTCAGGGTTCTCCATGGAAGCCCCAAGTTCAAATCCTCATGGAGGCGCTGGGGTATGGGATGACTCTCATCCACCCTAAGGGGCTTGTCCTCCTCCACAGGGCTCTGAGTCCTTCCTGGCTTTTATCACCCTGCTAATCAATTCTACAAAGACCTATATGCCACGAATCTCTCTCTCATCAGGGACCCCAGATGGAAGAGCTCAAATGGACCCGGGATGTTTTGCTGGTTCGTTGTGTTGATACGCTTGTATTGCTGCACCTCAATGGACTATCTGCTAGGCCTTCAGGATTAGAGCTGGATTCTGAGGCCACGGTGTGTGCCCGGCAGGAGAGAAAGAACTCTGCAATTGACTGGTGATGCCTGCCACTTTCAAAAGTGGGGAGGAAGCAAGCACTGAGCAGCTGACATCTAGTTGGTCTAGTCCAAGGTAGAGCCAGACCTGCCATTGCTACCAAGTCCATCCCCAGCCCCAAGACACTTCCCACCTTCCCCCACACGGCCAATGGCTGGTCCTACCGATGGGGAAGAGCAGCAACAATGAACTCACACAGAATTCTTCAGAACTACAGGAAGAGTAGAGCAGGTCTGCTCCAGCAGTGAGAAAGGCTTGTGACCCCGGTACCTGGATTGCTCCTCGCAGGTTAATCCCGGTTTCGATGGCGACGTAGTACGAGGCTTGCAGGAACGTCCTTTGCAGCAGGAGGGCAAGGAACAGAAGCACAGCCAAGACGTAGGCATTGCCAAGGAACTCTTGGGATGAGACAAAGTAAACCCCAAGAAACTGTGTCTGTGGGACAGAGAAGAGCAGCGGTGGCCGTTACTCCCAGAAGAGTGACGCTTGTGACAGCTGGATCACTGCCTCCGTGGGATCAGTTGGTAGAGCACTTGCTGAGCAGGCATAAGGATCTGAGTTCAATCTCCAGCACCTATGTGAGAAAGCTGGGTGCAGCGGTGTGCGATCCCAGTGCTGGGGAGATGGGAGGGGAGAGTCCCTTGGGGTGGCTGGGCCAGCCTGTAGCTCAATCAGTGAGCTCCATGTTCAGTGTGAAATCCTCTCTCAAAAAAATAGGATAGAGTTGGTAGATGGATCAGCACGCGTGCGCGCGCACACACACACACTTTAAAATTAAAAGATGAAGTAGAAAGCAGTTGGGGATGACTACTAATATTGACCTCTGATCCCATGTATGCACACACACACACACACACACACACACACACACACATGCACACACTTTAAAATTAAAAGATAAGGTAGAAAGCAGTTGGGGATGACTACTAATATTGACCTCTGATCCCATGTATGCACACACACACACACACACACGCACACACGTACAACTGGACTGCTAAATCCAACCAAAGGCTGTGTCTACTTCTATCACCTTCCCATGTGAGGGACCATGGCTCTCAGCCCCTCTTCCTCCATGCCCCTGGGAGTTTACTCTGAATGGAATGAGAATAAATAGAGCAGATCACGGAGGAGCCCAAACAGAACAGCTCCAGCGAATGGCACGGTGCGTCCTCTGCCTCAGAAACGGATCCCACAATCTGCTGAGCAGTGGCTTCTGGGCTGGGGGAGGGGAGGAACCTGGTGTGGACTGTTCCCTAGGGAAATGTGGGAACGAAGTTCTCACAACAGCTGAGAGGAACACACGGGTAGTCCCCAACCCTTCAGGCTCCCAGAACCGCCTTTTGAGTTTAAGTCACCCTCTTTGCACTCCAGAGAGACCCCAGATAACAATCAGGGAAAACATTCTGCCCTTGTGTTAAAGATCCCAGGAAGCATCAGCATGCCTGTTTCCAAATTCAGCATCACTGGCTCCCAGGAAGACTTTGAACTTGAGCCGCCCCCTCTAGCTCAACCTCGAGAATCTTCCCATGGACTCGGGCTCTCACCTTTCTGACACTGCCCTGACACTTGGAAGGATGTGGGAAGTGCTACAGGGCAGACAGTGATGGGAACAAAGTGAGAAAAAACCCAAGGTCGTGACCTTGGCAGTGACCAGGCCAACCCAAGAAGGGTTCTCTCTCAGTGAGTCTTTCCCGAGAATCAAGAGTTCCCGGGTCTTGGCTTAGGGGCCAAGACAGTGGGAGACTTTACCCTCTAGAGCAGTTGACGCTCAGCCTTCCCAATGCTGCGACCCTTTAATACGGTTCCTCATGTTGGGGTGACCCCCAGCCATAGTCTTTTCATTGCTACTTCAGAGTTGTAGTGAATGTAGTGGAAGGTTAGAGGCAGCAGTACCCGATCGCATGGTTGGAAGGGGTGAGAGGTGAGTCATTGCAAAGCATGGTGGTCTGTCATTCTGGTACCCAGTGAGCAAGGTATCATCTGCATTTCTGCCTCACACATGAGGAAACAGGGTTTCACTGTGGTGAAGTGGCTGGTCCATGGCTGTGTGCTAGTTAGAGACACGTAAACTCGGACTTTCATGATGCTAAAACACCACCCCAAGACCTGCTGCTGTCCAGATCTCATTCGGCCCTCTGACCTGGAGTCACACTCTGACAGGTGATTGAACAGACATGTGACTTGTGGCAGATGGGAACATGCCCACTTGGTTGGTACTACATTAAAAACGAATACAGGCACAGTGGGTTCAGGGAAATCCAGTTCCATCTAACACTCCTCATCCCAGCATCCTCCCTCCCAGAAAGACCAGCACAGCATCAATACCAAACTCATTAATGTAACTAAGTAATGGCTGTGCACACAAATGCATCTGTTTCTGAATCACAGCATGGGGTGGGGTACAAAAGCTGTGCTATATTCAGCCACAAGGACTGTTAGGGATGCTGAGATACTCATGAGAACATCGTGCAGCCAAGATCCCTGCTCACCACGATGGAAAGCCACAGCCACCACCATACCACACACCCAGGCTGTGGCAAAGGCAGGGCAGCCAACTGAGCACGCATGTTGGCCGGATAGGGGATTCCTCTCAAATGCACTGGCCCATATTTGTACAATTTTAAACAAAGCAACAGAGTTCCCCCTTTACTGCTAGAAGACGAAGCCTCCATCCCTCCTTCTCCCAGACACACACACACATACACACATACACTAGGACTAAAGACCACATGGCTGTGGATAAACAAACTTGTGCCCAATTCAAAACGGAAATACTGCCCTTAGGTCTGTCACAGGGTTGTGGGTAGGTATCTTTTTAACGCAGCTTCAAAGGGGTGGAGCCAGAACATCTAAGTTTTTGTGAAGACATGGGTACACAGGCCTGGGCAGCACCTCTGTGCTATTAAATGTGACATCCAGGTAGAGACAAGAGGACCACCCTTTGCTACATAGTGAGTCTGAGTTCAGCCTGTGCAACACAAATCTCTGTCCCTCCAAAAATATGAAGAAAAGGAAGGAATGGGTACCAGGCTAGGCAAGAGGCCTAAGAAGGGAGGGCCTGGTGATGTGTAGCCAAAAAGAGGACACCCTGCATCTGGGGAGGGTGAAAGGTCATGGCAGGGAAGATGAGACCAGGATCACAGTTCCACGTCTGATGGAAACCAGAAGCTTTGGAAGATTTTGCATCCTAGACTTCTGCTCACAAGCTCTCTGCAACATAGTTACTGTTCACAAGCTCTCTGCAACATTGTTTCTGTTCACAAGCTCTCTGCAACATTGTTTCTGTTCACAAGCTCTCTGCAACATTGTTTCTGTTCACAAGCTCTCTGCAACATAGTTACTGTTCACAAGCTCTCTGCAACATTGTTTCTGTTCACAAGCTCTCTGCAACATTGTTTCTGTTCACAAGCTCTCTGGAAGTTTGTGATTTTAACTTATTTAGATAGTTAGATTTTAACTTATTTATTTTGTTCATGAACAGGTGCCACAGTGAGGTGAGAAAGCAACTTGGGAGGAGTTTGTTCTTTCCTGCAGCTGTGTGTGTCCCAGGGAATAAATTTGGACTCCCTGGCTTGACAGCAATCAGCTTTATTGATAAGCCACCTCTCTAGCACTAACTATTCTCTTAAATGAATCAGCGCACAGGCTCTCTATGCTCCGTGCTGTCATCTGGCGGCGGAGGCCTGCAGTGGTCACTGGAAGCACAGGACTGAGTGCAGAGGCAGGCAGGACTCTGTTGTGACAGTCCTAATGCTACCTGTCCTCTGGGACGTCAAGAGGGTCCCTGGGCTCTTTCTGTTTGAGCAATGTTAAAAAGTGGACCATCTGTCTAGGGGAGCCTGAGTAAATGCTATAAAATATTTCAGGTAACCATGGGCAGCAGCCTCTGCATGCCTGTCACATGTGGACATGCGTCATTCCTGACATGAAGGTTCTGCCATGTTAGAGATGAGCTGTTTAACACCAGCCTCATCACCTACCAACCACGGTGTCTCGGAGGAAGCCCCTTACCCTCTCTGAGTCTCAGTTTCCTCTTCTATAGGATACTGGTTAAAGGTATTGTGTGTAATATGTGTGTGTATGTGTGTGTGTGTATGTGTTGTATGTGTGCATGTGGTGTGAAATGTGTATAGTTTGTGTTCTGTATTTGGTGTATAGTGTGTGTGTGTGTGTGTGTGTGGTATGTGTGCATGGTGTGTATGTGTTTTGTGTATAGTGTGTATGTAGTGTGTGTGTGTAGTGTCCGTGTTTGGTGTGTGTTATGCATGTGTGGTGTGTGTGGTGTGTGTGTAGTGTGTTTGTATGTAGTATATATGCATGTGTGTGCATAGTGCTGTGGCCTGAATCCAGAGCTTCTTGTGTGCTAAGCATATACTCGGCCACTGAGCTGTAGCCCACTTCACCTGGGAGGCTTCCAAGGTGGAAGCAGAGGCAAGGGGTATCTACCGCAAACCAGGGAGGGCTTCCTGGAGGAGGAGACACAAAAAGCAGCCACTTCAGGCACTTTGTGAACACTGTCCCACAAAGGGCACTGACACACTGAACATCCCAACAGCACAGAGACAGACAGATGTTAATGATTGGCACGCCACCCAGAGTGAGGGCCACAAATAGTCCAGTGAGGTGGGGAGAGAGAGGAAGAATAACAAGAGGACATCACACACAGAACATCAATCATGCTGCACAATTTGTTCAGAAACATGCACAAGACGCCTGTGTGCTAGTCCCACTGTCACCAAGAAGGGTCGAGGCTTTGGCCTTGGGCAGGACCCAGGTTTGTCTTTTTTTGGCTTAGCCGATAGCCCAAGGGCGATGCTGGCAGGCTTCGAGTACCAGCCATTCCTTGTGAACACAATGCTGCTGCCCTCCAGCCAGATAAATGGCATCTCTGGCGGGTGACAGATTGGAGAGGGGGTTGGGCAAGAGAGTGTGGCTGGAAAGAATTAGATCCTGGAAGGAGCCCAGATTTCACAGGGGAGAGAGGCCATGGGGACAGGAGCTTCAGAGCACCTCTCCGCGGGCTACGGACTAAGAGGCGAACCAAGACCACCCATCTTTCTGGGTGCCAAAGGCGCTGTCTCTGGTCCTTGCCAGTCGTGTGTCCTAGAAGGGAAGAGGACAGGACAGCTGCTGCTGGGGTCAACAGTGGGTGCTGGCTCTGCAGACTGAAACAGGCTGGGACTGGCTGGGTTTCCTGGTGCCAGGCTGAAGCTCTGCAGCCTGGCGCTGGCAAGCATCCTCCTTGCCTTATTCGTTATGACCCACCCGATAACGCTGGGGACACAATGCTCCGAGCAACCTCTCCCCACATTTATGGGCTCTGACGCCCAGGAGGATTAAACTGCAGGAGGGAGCCTTGGGCTTGAGAGCCAGAGTGTTCCAGAGGCTAGGGACTGTGTTTGCTCTCAGTTCTTGTTTCTGTGTCGGAAATTTGCTGATTGTATTTGGGCTGTGGGGAACAACTATTAAATCTGATAATGCCTGCTGCCACTGAGGCAGAGCCATCTGTCCCCTGGATCTGTGTGCCGATAAGAGCATTCCAACAAGAAGGTAATAAACCATCCACCGGGTAGACACCAAGTGCCGAGACAAGGAGGCGAGACTCAGGCAAAGGAACCTTCCGGGGATGCTCTCACCTTCTCTGGGGGTGTTCTCTCCTTAGGAGACTTTCCACGAGGGTTTGGGGGAACAGGAAGAAGATGACTACCCAAGCTGATGGGGGCTCTGGCCTGTGCTATTTCTCCCTGACATGCAGAATGGAGAAGGTGGGGGTTTTAGGGGTCAGTCTACAGTCAGACTAAAGCCGGAGATACCACTGCTGGAGGCAAAGAAATGATCTCTTCCTCTCCCCTCTGGAGGCTTGGTAAAGGCCAGAGGAGGCCAATGAGATGGCTCAGAGGGAACACACATGGTAGAAGAGAACAGATTCCCACAAGTTGTCCTCTGACTCCACCATGCATGCTGTGGTACACACAAACACACACACACACACACACACACACAGACACACACACAGACACACACACAGACACATAGACACACACACACAGACACATAGACACACACACAGATACACACACAGACACATAGACACACACACAGACACAGATACACAGATACACACACACACACACACACACACACACACACACACACACACAAATGCAAAAATATAGCCAGAAAAGGCCTCAAAGACATCAAAGGCTAAACAAGCAAATCAACCAACCAACCAACCAACCAACCAACCAACCAACCAACCAAATGAACAAACTAACCAACCTCCTCGCACATATGGAATGTCTCCACCTGGCTAATCCAACTTATCCATCCAGATCCTATTCAAAGCCTTCTTTTAGGGGATGTAGCCCAGGCTGGCTTTAAACTTATGGACACTGTCCTGCCTCAGCTTCTCTAATGCTGGGCTTACGGGCACACGCCACCCCACCTGGCTTTCACAGTCTGTCGTGTGGCTCATAGTCATATTTTACTTAGATTTCTCCATCGCTGGATTTCACAATCAGGGAGCCAGGGTTATGGTTTGATGATAGTCATCATTTTAGTGTCTGGGTTTGAGGGCCCAGAACGCAGCAGGAGAGCTGGGTTCATGTTCTGTTAGAAGGGGGCCGAGGGGCCTTGGGAAAGTTATTTAATCTAGCTCAGCACCAAGGCTCTCATCTGCCAAAGGCAATAAGAAATCTTCGGCATGAATTATACAGCATGGAAATTCTATCTCGACGTACCCACCTTCCCCCACACCCCGCCATACCCATCCCAAAGGGTTCCTTTACAGATTAAACAGGGAAATGGGAAATGGTACCTGCAGCCAGATGTGTGTCCAGTGGTCGATATGATAAATGGGCATTGTTAATGATTCTGATCATACAAATAAGTCTCTGTGACCACACCGCCCTGCCCAGGGTATTGGGATCAATAAACATGTTCTAGACAAGTCAGACCTACAGACCAGGCCTGTCTACGATTCTAACTCAGAAGTGCTCACTTGACTAATGGTGTTTGCAGAAAACTATAAAAACTTCCCGAGGAGGTCAGCGCTCTGGGACCAATGAATATTCCATACAGGGCGCCTCCGGCTATGGAAACCCTAATTACTCTCGGTGTCACCAGGCCTGTGTGTGGCTGAAATGTTAGAATCACCGCTTCACCGGGATTTTACAAGGCAGACTCACTGGGGATTTCTCACGGTGGCCGTCAGCACCCAGGTGGCTGCGAGAATCCAGTATCTTCATCCCCAGTATGGGTGATGCTAGTGTTGCTCCAAGTAGAGAAGACTATTCCTAGAAGAGGCATCTGACCCTCCTTTCAGGTTTACCGTTTGTGTGTGTGTGTGTGTGTGTGTGTGTGTGTGTGTGCAGGTGCCCCTGGAGTTATAGGTGGCAATGAGTTACCTAACATATGTGCTGGGAACCAAACTCTGGTCTTCCACAAAAGCAACAGCAAGCACTCTCAACTGCTGATCCATCTCTCCAGCCCTTCAACCCTTTTAAAAATTAGTTTTTCAGTGAGTGTGCAAAAAATGGCTTTCATTGTGACATTATCATTGGAGCCTTATTTTATCATCCAAATCACACGTCATAGTCATTTTCTCATATTCATCCCTTTGCCTTTCTTTATCTGTCCCCGTTCCTGTGCTTGTTGGCCCTCTATGCCTATAATGTCTGTATGTTTGTCTCTCTGTATGCATGTAGTTAGACAGACATACAGATAGATTTCTGACTCTTTTGTCCAAAGCTGTGACCTCTTCTGAGTTGAAAAGACCACTGAGCAACATCTAGTCTAGCGTGTGTTGAGTCTCTCGGAGCTGTGGAGAGCTTTTGTAATAGGCTAGGTATAGTAATGCGCACCTTCAGTATCAAACGCTTGGGAGATGTGGAGGCAGGAGGACCAGGAGTTCAAGAGGAGTCTCACTACACAGAGAGTTCAAGATCAGTCTAGGCTAGATTAAACCCTGTCTCCAAAAACCCAAGGTGGGGAGTGGAGGAAATAAATAGGGAGGAGAATGTAATATTTTTAGTAGATCTGTGGTAGTGGAATCCTGAGCAGGGAGGTAGGGCTGCCCACGGGGCTCTGGATGGCTTCTAATTCACTAGCAGCCATGCTGGATGCCTCTGCAGAACTAGGAGAGAGCTAGGATCCCCAAACTGAAGGCAGTGGGCTGAAAGTCAGGCACCAGGACCCTCCTGGGGGTACCAGCTCTCCCCTCAGCATTTCAGATGACAGGACACTGTCACAGAGCCTCTTCCAGGACGGGATGTGGCTGAAGAGCCTCGGTACCCAGTCAGCCATGGCTAACGTGGCCTCTCAAACTCATACACACACCTACACTAGAGAATCGGGGGTTGAGCCTTCTGCCTAGCCGTGACCCACCTTGGGCTGGAAGACATGGTTCTCCTTCCCGAGGTGGTCCACAATACCAAAGATGCAGAGTGGTCCAGCAAAGCCCAGAAGGTCAGCCAGGATACGGAATGTGCTGCTGAGGACCAGGCGTCTCCCAAAGGCGTGGCAGAGAGCCCTCCAGATGGCCCGGGCACCCTGCTGGCTCTGCGTGTCCTTCCGCTGCCGAGAGAGTCCCACAGACAGATCAGAGTGGCTGAGGGCTCAACCACGGAGAGCCCCTCCTCCCGGGTCACCCCTGGGTCCTGCTGCCTGGGGAAAGCCCTGTGGCCATGTTTTCTGTGGATAGGCAAACTTCGGTAAAGTATCATGGTATCAAAAGATGCATGACAGGGCAGATCAGATGGGGAAACTGAGGCCAGGGGCATCATTGAGTCACAGTGCTGTTAGGGGTCACATGATCAGCATAGTGCCATCTTGATGGGTTGGCTCCTGTGATCACTCACTACTGTCTGTTTCAGTGACTTCCCCGAGTGTCAGGCAGACACACTGAAGGAATGCTGGGCAGACCATGGAGGCGCAGGGCCTCAGCATCCTCCTTACTGGTAAGAGCTGACCCCAGCCTAGACAAATTTGCAGAGATGATGTAAGGCCCAGGCCAACCCCTTGCACTCCACACTGGGTGGAAACCTCATCATGACGGCCACTGTAATTCAGAACAAAGAGCACAGGGGATAAGAGAGTCATGTAGAACCACATTCCTTACAAAACCTCGGCTTCCCCATTTTGACCGGGAGCATTTTGGACATGCTGATCTGAACTGTAAGGGCGGCTCCAACCATGACCTATGAATATCTGGCTCTAGATTTCTGTGTGAGTGAGGGTGAGCCTCTTCCCCTTCCTGGGTCTCAGGGATTTGGCTGTCTGCCCTCTGAATCCTTGTCTGTGGAAAGTCAGGTGATGGGTGGGATGTCTGGACTCACTGACCACCTGGGCATCGAAGGCTGCGCAGAGCCGCTGGTAGTTGGTGAGAGCTCTCATGGCGAAGGGCAGCTTCCCGATGGCCCGCAGGTCGATAGGCTTCTTGTGAGCAGTCTTGATGAAGGCATTCATCCACCAGTAGGTCCCCTTTGATAGCAGGTTAACGAAGGGCTGCAGAAAGCGCACACCCAGGTCCTGCAGGTCCTCGGGGGGCTTTACTTCCTTTGGTGTCTTGAAGAAGATGTACCTCTGTGGGGCACACGGGTGTGGGGCAGACAGAGAGGGTGGGCAAGTCTACTAATGCCCAGTGAAGGTCTAGAGGTGATAATCTGCATTTGATCACCAAGAAATGTGTCCAGGAAGAGGGCCTCCTGGGCACCAGCTCAGGGCCTCCTTGCCTTGTGGCTGGCTGTTCTCTGAAGCTGTGCTTGATCTAGGGAAGAAGTGGGGTCACCACTGCAAGGTGGTTAATGTTGCCTGTCAACATCACCTAGGAGACAAGCCTCTAGGCATGTCTGTAAGGCACATCCATGCTGGGTTAATTAAGGAGGAAAATCCACCCTAGATGTGTGTGATGGTTTGTATATGATTGGCCTGGCTCAGGGTGTGATGATCTCTTCAGGTACCTGTACTATGTACCAAGTGCCCCTGTGCTCAGACACACACCCATGCATGCGAGATATATATATATATATATATATATATATATATATACACACATCATATATATATATGTGTATGTATATCACATATATATTACATATATAGTATATATGACACACATCATATATATATATATATATATATATATATATATATATATAGAGAGAGAGAGAGAGAGAGAGAGAGAGAGAGAGAGAGACTCACTGTGGTTCAAAGTAGCTCTGGTTGGCCTATAACTTATTATGTAGACCTAAAAGTCACACAGATCCACCTGCCTCTGCCTCCTAAGTGGTAGGATTAAAGGTGTGAGCCACCACACCTGGACAATTAAAATATACATTTAAAATGTTCTTAAGAAGAGGCTAAGATGTTGGGTGTGTTGGCACATGTCTTTAATCTCAGCACTCAGAAGGCAGAGGCAGGTGGATTCCTGCGAGTTCAAGGCCAGCCTGGTATACAACGTGGGTCTAGGATAATCAGGGTTATACAGAGAAATCCTGTCTCGAAAAGATGAGAGAGAGAGAGAGAGAGAGAGAGAGAGAGAGAGAGAGAGAGAGAGAGATAGGGCTAAGCACTTGCGTCAGCACGTCTCTCTCGTGACCAGTTGCTTCACACTCCTGACTGCCAAGCCTTTCCTGCCACTGTGACCTTAACCCATAAACAGCAAGCCAAAGAAAGCCCTCTCTTCCCTAAGTTGCTTTTACCAGCAACATCGTCAGAGCAACAACAAAAGCGACTAAGACCTGCTGAGTTTGCTGAGCCTGGAGTCATGCGGACCTGGTTCAAACCCCGCCTCATGCACATGCTAGCAAACCTCATCTAACACGTTATTAAAGAGAGCCATGCGCACACCCAGGGTCGCTGAGAGGCTCAGTTGTGGGAGGGAATGCAAAGAGGTTATGTCCTTAATAAGCTCCACTTAATAAAGGCAGAAGAGCAGTTTACAGCCAGCCGAAGGCCCTATCAAGAAAGGGTCACCACCCCTGTGTAGGCTGGAAGGCAGGCAAAGGACTGTCTCCCTCAGTGTAGGTCGCTCACAACCTTCTGCCAGCAGCCTGTAACACTGGTTTCACTTTAAAATGCACGCACATGTCCTTTGCTTAAGCGACTCCCATTCTGGGCATCTCTCCCTCAGAGCAGCGTGGCCATACACAGAGAGGTTAGCATATTCCCTACACTGCTGTGTGACGTCAAGAACATGGCAGCCAAGTGAATGCTGACTGTGGTGGTTTGCATCTGCTTGGCCCAGGGAGTGGCACTATTAGAAGGTGTGGCTTTGTTGGAGGAAGTGTGTCACTCAGGGGCTGGGCTTAGAGACGCTCCTCCTAGCTGCCTGAGGATGCTCTGTCTGTTCCTGGCTTCCTTTGGATGAAGATGTAGAACTCTCAGCTCCTTCTGCACCATGCTCACCTGGATGCTGCCCTGCTCTCACCTTGATGATAATGGACTGAATCTCTGAACCTGTAAACCAGCCCCAGTGAAATGTTGTCCTTATAAGACTTGCCTTGGTCATGGTGTCTGTTCACAGCAGGAAAACCCTAACTAAGACTCTGACCCACAGAACAATGGCTGCCCCCATCATAGTGCATCTGCATGGTGGAATACTATACAGCCACTAAGAGACTGGACTTGCGTCTCAGGCAGCTTGGAGGAGTCCTAAAAAAATGCTGGCCGAGACAACCATGACTCAGAACATGGCATATAAGACAATCTATTTTCATGAAACAAATATTGAAGGGAGAAGGATTTTTACTTATGTGGCTTGAGGGAAAGCCTCTGGGTAGATACTTGTTTAGATGGTTGTGAATGATGTCACATTAGTAAAAGAAATGTGGAAAGTACGTAGGCTGTTTGAGTTACCTGGGACAGCGGGGTTAGGTAAAGGCACTTAGTCTAAGGTGGAGAAGAAAGAGGGACGGAGAAAATAGAAGATGGCAAAGCAAAAGACACAGCCAGGTACTCAGGAGGTATTGTGGTTTGCATATGCTTGGCCCAGGGAGTGGCACTATTAGGAGGTGTGGCCTTGTTGGAGTGGGTGTGTCACTGTGGGGCGGGCTTGGAGAACTTCCTCTAGCTGCCTGGGAGATGGTCTTCTCCTGTTGGCCTTCAGAACAAGATGTAGAACTCTCCTCCTGCACCATGCCTGTCTGGACACTGCCATGCTTCCTGCCTTGATGATAATGGACTGAACCTCTGAACCTGTAAGCCGGCCCCAATGAAATGCTGTCCTTATAAGAGTTGCCTTGGTCATGGTGTCTCTTCACAACAGTAAAACTCTAAGACGAGAGGCTAAGGCAATAGGGTAAAAAGTTTGATAGCAACCCAGGCTACATACCTTGTCTCAACAACAACAATAACATCCAAAAAATAAAAAAAAAACCTAACTAACCAAAACAGAACACGAGAGAGACACACGAACAATGGCCTCTGCTCACTCATGAGTGTACCAGAGTCCCCTGTCCCCAACAAAAGAAGCAGAGGCTTCCTCTTCTCTGAAAGAGTCAACCCATTTGCACACATCCCTCTTCCTCTGGGTACCTGAAATCCACCTGTGGCCTCGGTCACCTGTCTTGGGCAGATGCAGATGTCCAGGCCCAGATGCAAAGTGTCCCTGAGTCAGAACCACACTCCCCACTTCCCTGCTCACCCTCACCCGGATGACGTTGACCTCCACGAGCAGCAGCATCCCGTAGAGGACCACCAGAAGCCCCGTGAGGCAGAAGCGCAGCTGAGAGAAGCCAATGGCGTGGTCGTAGAACTTGACAAACTTGATGGTCTTGGTGATGAAGGCCAAGGTCCAATAGATGAGCAGAGCTGCGGAGGAGAGAGGGGTAGAGGATGCTGATCACGCATCTGTGTGCCTCCGCAAGCATGTAAGCATGTGAGGAAAGAGAGAACACATGTTCAGGAGCCACGGGGTCGGGTGTGTTCGAAAGTGTTTTTTGCTGAGGGAGTGTGCATGTGTGATTATCACGTCATTCCCTTGATGTCTGATCGCTGTGTGAGACAGTCTTATGTGTCAGAGAATGACCTTGAACTTCTGGTTTTCTGGCTGCTACCTCCTAAGTGCAGGGATTACAAGCGTGAGCCACCGCGCTTAGCTCCAGGGTCCCTTGAGAAGCGGACCAGGCACCATGACACTCAGTCTAATGTGTTTTCTCATTCATTTCTTACCACAACCTTGAGAGGGAAGCGGCTTATCACCCCCATTTTAACCAGTCAAGGGGACCCTGGCTAAAGGTGGGGCAACCCATGCAAGGTCATGGCGGCCTCAAGCGGCACACCTGGGCTTGCCAGTCTGTGGTGACTTTGGGTGGAATTCCCAACCCATTAGTTCCCATTAAGATGGGAACATTTTAATGATCATTCAACCCATCCTGTTTGCTTCGGATGAGAACACTGAGGCCCCGAGAGACGAAGAGAATGAGGCACGTTCACTGACAGCCTGTGATAACCAGAAGGTGAGGGAGGCCCAGGTTCTTCTCCTCGCACACAGCACAGTGGCCACAGTACCCAAACTTGGAAGAGGCTATGGAGGGCACAGAAATAGTGACTTCCTGCTCCATGGGGCTAGCGACAGAGCCCGGCTACCAGACTAACGGGATTTACACATAACGGCTGGGTGGCCTTGGGTAAACCATGTAGCTCCAGGTGCATTCAACCTGCGGTCCAGGAAAGGTATGGCTGCGGCCCAACACAAAACCATAAACTTAAGACATTACTGATTTCATTTTGTAAAGCAGTGCAGAGTCCTCAAGTGTAGATTTTCGTACCTGGCGATATCCCACTGTAATGTCAAAAGGTCAAACACACGTGACGCTGTAATCCACTCAGACCCGAATGTCCTCATCCATCAGTGGGGACAGTGACAGTGACACCGTCCAAAGGAAGCAATGTGTGGAAAGCATTTAGCACCGAGAGCCCGGCATGGATCACGGCTACTCTTGGGTATTAGCTGTTGACGTTTTTATGAAGGCCGGATTTCAGATTTGGGGCAGTAGGGCTTCAGCAGCCCTGGGTGGATTCTGTCCTAAATTCTCAGCCCTCTCCCTAACCTGCCAGCTTGTCACTATTGGTTGGTGAGAGCAAACCCCAACACAGCTAGCTGAGTGGCCCTGGAGGGGGTGTTGACGTGGGCCAGCTCCAGCACCCTTTGTCCCTGGAGTCCTGCACACATACAGTGAGGCTAGCCTCGGCCACACACCCCTAAGCCAGGCCACAGTGAGTGAATGAGATTTACACTCTGATCTCTGAGTCCTCAGGCTGCTGCTTGAGAAAATAGATGAGACCTGTTTGCCTGGCTGTGCGCTGAGAAGCAGGTCATGACATGAGGCCCCACAGTGTGGCCAGGACTGAGCATGGGCAAGAAGAGAGAGGGCAAGAGCCCTCGCTCAGGACTGTGATGACGGTCTTCAGGTCACAGGAGTCCACAGGCGGAGTGTCTCCTGCCCAGAATGAGAGGGCCGCCTACTGGGGCAGAGACTCGGGCTGTGCCGCTGTGTCTGGATTCTATAACAAGCCTGTGACTTGGGCAAGGAGAACTTAGTGTCCCTGCCCAGACGGGAAACCGAGGCTCAAAGAGCCCAAGTGTCTTCTGCAAGAGCGCAGAGGAAGTTGGTGGTGGAGCCCAGGGGAGGCCTCTCCCACAGAGCCAGGCTGTGCCCACTGGGACGGGAGAAGCAGGAGCCGGGCGGCAGGTGTGAGCGGGAATATGGAGAGCTCTATGCTCCACACCCCTTGACCCTTCTCTCCATTTGTCTCCCATTCCCGGGTCCTGCGCATTACGCCTGCACATCTGGAACCCACCCACTGCCCCCTCCCCCCATGTCCTACCACGTCTAGGACACCACCATTCCCTCCCTTCACTGCCTCAGGAACTTTGTCACTGGTTGCTGCTTCCCCTTGCCCTCCCCCCACTCCAATATGACCTTCACAGAGCCATACATATAATGACATATATAATCACAACCGTTCACAGTACTCAGGGACAGGCGTGTGGCGCATCTCTGTAATCCTAGCATTTGGAGGTGGGAAGGAGGAGGATCGGGAGTTCAAAGTCATCCTTGGCTACATAGTAAGTTTAAAGTCGACCTGGTCAACATGAGATCTTGCCTCAAAAAACCAAGCGACCAACCAAGAATAACATCATCATCATCTTCAGCAGCAACAACAACAAAAACCAAAGAAACCTCCACAATAATAATAACACAATAGTGAGAGAAATCCCAGTGTCCGCCAATAGACGAATGGATAACAAAACAGGGCCGAGCCAGATAATGGACTCTCATTCAGTGTTAAAGGAAGGACATTCTGATGCTACAGCATGGACAACTTGGAACAATTATTCTATGTAAAATAAGTAAGTACAAGAGAATTCAAAAAGTCCTTAATGAAGTTTTATGAAGGGAGTAGATTGCTGGGCCTGCAGGCTAGGGAGCGGAGAAGGAGGCATTAGTGCTTAATGAGTTTAGAGCGTTGGCCTGAGAAGGCAGGAGCCAGCGGTGATGGCTGCTCAGCCTTGTTAATGTCCTTAATACCACAGGACCTCACGCATGATGGCTGATAGACACAGTCAATACCACGTCTCTCTCTCTCTCTCTCTCTCTCTCTCTCTCTCTCTCTCTCCCTCTCTCCTTCCTTCCCTCCCTCCCTCCCTCCCCCCTCTCTCTCCCTCTCTCTCTCTCTCTCTCTCTCTCTCTCTCTCTCTCACACACACACACACACACACACACACACACACACACAGGAAACCCTAAAGAGGCAAGAGAACCTTAAGTCTGAGACCAGCCAGGGCCACCCAGGGAAACCTTGTCACAAAAATAGGAAGACACAAATAAGCAGCAGCAACAACAACAACAACAACAAAAACCCACCATCGCCACCACTAAAACAGGCAACTAACTGCCCAGCGCTGCTGGGAGAGGGCCAGTGCCCCATGCAGTCTTTGGCCCGCCAATTCCAGCTCCTTCCTGCCTTCCTGCCCCCAACCATTCTTCCTCTTTCAGATCACTTTGCAAACTCGCTCAGCTGTCCCTGAAGCCCACCTCTCCTTTCTGTCTTTCCCGCTTCCCAGCTCACGTCTTTCTTCAGTGTCCTCTGGGGCCCCAGGATCACATTTCATGGACTAGTTTAAACTGTTGGACTCCAGGCCTGGGACCAGAGACAGACCTCCAAATCAGGTTAGCTTTTCCATGAACATCTCTCTGTCCCTATAGCTTAGTGTACTGGCTGGTTTTGTGTCAACTTGACACAAGCTGGAGTTATCACAGAGAAAGGAGCCTCCATTGAGGAAATGCCTCCATGAGATCCAGCTGTAAGGCATTTTCTCAACTAGTGATCAAGGGGGAGGGCCCAGCCCATTGTGGGTGGAGCCATCCCTGGCCCAGCCCATTGTGGGTGGAGCCATCCCTGGGCTGGTAGACCTGGGTTCTATAAGAAAGCAGGCTGAGCAAGCCAGGGGAAGCAAGCCAGTAAGTGACATCCCTCCATGGCCTCTGCATCAGCTCCTGCTTCCTGACCTGCTTGAGTTCCAGTCCTGACTTCCTCTGGTGATGAACAGCAATGTGGAAGTGTAAGCTGAATAAACCCTTTCCTCCCCAACTTGCTTCTTGGTCATGATGTTTATGCAGGAAGAGAAACCCTGACTAAGACACTTAGCATCTCCCTTTTGCCTGATCTAGAATTTCTAGACCTATGGTGTGTCTCCTGGGGGGGGGGGGGCAACCAGGGGAGCTGAGGAAAGGGAAGAAATCACTGATTTCTTGGAAGGTATGGAGCCATCCATGGTGCTGATTTGTGCCTGAAAGAAGGATTTCCGAGAGCTTGATGAATAATTCGAATACCAGCTTCCGGGTGCTGACAGTGTTCATAAGATTCAGCTTAGCCAGACCCTGCTAGGTCAGGTGGGGGAGGGCCCCCTTGTGGACCGCTGTCTGGAGCTTGGAGCTTCATCTGTCCTTCTGGCTGCTACTCCAGACATACCCATTCGTTCACGTGGGGTCCTGGGGGCGGGGGCATGGTTGGAGGGAGGATCCCAATGGAACATCACACCCACCATAGGAAGCTAGACCTATGACTAGACAGTAGGAGAAAATGTCATCTGCCTCAAGCTAAGGAAGCCATGTCAGTTCAGCACAGAGCACTCCCGATTCTGGCGTCTTCTATTACCTGCTGTGACCTGTGAATGCCAGTGGCTTGCGGACATGGGATCAGAGGTAATTGCAAACAACCGTAGACTATGCCATGGTGGCTCTACAGACTTACGGCTTTGATGGTAGGAGCACTTGAGGACTCTTAGAAGCAGCTAGAAGCCTGCTCCGGTGCCTGATTTTGGTGATGCACCTAGGTGCTAGACTAGATAAAGTCCCTCACCCCTGAGCGAAGGCTTCTTGCTCTGTAGAAGGAAGACAATAATGGGGCCCACCTCGTAGGGCTATGGTAAGGACTGGGTTAATGAAATGAACCTGGCAGGGGCTGGAGAGATGGCTCAGTGGTTAGAGCACTGGCTGCTCTTCCAGAGGTCCTGAGTTCAAATCCCAGCAACAACATGGTGGCTCACAACCATCTGTAATGGGATCCGATGCCCTCTTCTGGAGTGTCTGAAGATGTAGGAGATGCTCAATGAACATTTGCTGGTGTCGTTTTAGACCTACTTCATATCTGTACGCCACACAGGGGAGCCACGGCTCCAACAGCGCTACCGTGGGTATCACCGAGGCGAACCATGCGGGGAGGGGATGGAGCACAGAGCCCAGCCCATGGCACACACCCCATAAAGGGCGGGCAACATGGCTGCTGTTTCTGCCTGGCACCACAATCATTCATGTCAGAAGCTGCAAGCTGAGTGTCTAAGAGTCAGCCAGCCTTAGGACTTGGTCCTAGGCCTTTCTCTGCTCTCCCATGAGACTCCATCCAGGCATCAGATGCTACCCACAAGCACACATCTGCTGAACACATCTCCCACCCCTCCCACAAACACCCAAACACCTCACTGTCTCCTTGACCCTGGGGTTGACCATCTCTTGACGTTTCAAATCCAATGTGCCTGAAACACCGATCGACATCTTGCCCTTACCTCTTACCCTGGGTCACTTAGCCATCTTAGTGACCAGAGACACCTTTCACTGGGTAGTTAGACTCCAGATTTCCAAAGGTGGTCCTGCTCACTGGGCTTGGCTGTGCTGATCTCACAGTCAGAAGCTTGGTGCTTCCCTGCTGCCCTGCACAGATAACCACACCCTCCTCCCTGAGCTCAGTTTGCTTTCTCCTCCACAGCATCCTCAGCACCTGCTCCTGGGTTCATGTACTATCTTTGCCCATCTGTCTCCTCCTCCAGACCACAAGCTCCACGGAGGCAGAGGCCTTCTCTTCATTTCTGGTTCCTAGCCTGGATTGGTTGCCTGGAAAAAGTTCTTAGTAAATGCTAGCTGCAGGAAGAAAGGCTTCCCCCCGTCCTTACCGATCAGCAGCTTGGGGAAGTTGGAGGTCTCGATGTTATGATAGTAGACCACAGAGGTGATGGCGGCCATGAAGGCCATCCCAGCCGGCATGTACAGGTGGAGGTGGCGGGATTCTGTCACCCTGTGGTGGGAGAAGAAAGCGAGGGAATGAGAGAGGGGATGTGGGTGTTACCGGCACACAGTAGGGCAGCACAGGTCTGGTGCTTACTGTCCAACACATGGTAGTATTGCGGGTAGCCGCGACATCCCTTCGTATGCTGGTAATTCGTCCCAGCCTGTATCCCAAACATTCTGTGCACCCCAATTCGCCTAGTGCCGGCCCCATGTAACAGGAGCGGCACAGGTCAGCACTGGCAGTGTCTGTGGGCACTGGACTGATGATGCTGACAGCGGTCCAGGTTGAGTATTCGCCCTGTGCCAAGCATGGCTCTAAGTACCTGGTGAGTGACAAATTGTGTAATTAAGCCCCATAAAATGGGCACCCAGTCATGCTATTCTTTAATCAGGGGACTAAGGTATAGATTGGCTAAGCAACACGTCCAAGAGCAGGTCTTTGTTCTCCTCAGGGCTGGGGACAGAGACTACTGGATGGTGCCATGCTGCTTTGATTCACGAAGGCCTCTGTGCCAGCTGGCTGTCGGCATGGTGACAATCCACACTTGGGGCCAGCTCTGCTCTCCCCATCACACCCTTTCTACAGACAGCGAAACACAGACCCAGACCATCCAGCACTAAAGGGCCAGGGCAACAGGGCTGCCACCACCCTCTCTAGAGCTTATTCTTTCTGCACCAGCAGTGCTGGAAACCCTCTCCATCCCCAGAGCATCTGTTTCAGCTTCCAGCTCAGTAATGTGCTTGTTACTGTTATACACCTGTCCTGTCCTATTCTATACTATTCGATACTATATGATACTATACTATTCTATCCTATCTTATACTTTACTATACTAACTATGCTATACTTACTATATTATACTAACTACACTATTCTATATGAATCTATATTATACTATACTATTCTATACTATATTATTCAATTCTATACCACATACAATATTCTATACTATAATATTCTATGCTATCCAATCCTATACTATTCTATTCTATACTATACTAGTCTATATAATACTATACTATACTAACTATACTATATTACTTACTATATTATACTAACTATACTATTCTATATAATTCTATCCTATCCTATCCTATACTATTCTATTCTATACTATACTAGTCTATATGATACTATACTATACTTACTATATTATATTAACTATACTATTCTATACTATCTTATACTATCCTATTCTATTCTATACTAGTCTATATGATACTATACTATACTAACTATACTAAACTTACTATATTGTACTAACTATACTCTTCTATATAATTCTATACTAAACTATTCTATATAATACTATACTATACTAACTATACAATACTTACTATACTATGCTATCTATACTATTCTATTCTATATGATACTATACAATACTTACTATACTATCTATACTATTCTATTCTATATGATACTATACTATACTATCTATACTATTCTGTTCTATATGATACTATACTATACTATACTATCTATACTATTCTATTCTATATGATACTATACTATACTATACTATCTATTCTATTCTATTCTATTCTATATGATATTATACTATACTATACTATACTATACTACACTATACTATACTGCTGAATCCAGCAGGTTAAGAACCCTTGCCCTGGAAAAACTAAGCATAGGCAAAGATTAGAGCTTATATCTGGTCAACAGTCCATGGTGGAGTGACTCCAGATAGAAGGCTGAGGGAAAGCAAAGAAGCGGGGATACCAACCAGGGGAAGCTTCCCAGAAGAACTGGGCTTTGAAGAGTAAGTATTTGTTTAGCAGAGATGTCCTGCCATATGGAAAGTGCACCATGCCAGAATTCCGGGGACTCTGGAAGAGCCCATGAACTGTTCACCAAACAGCATCCTCCCCTTTGGGAAGAACCACAAGTTTCCAGCCCCTGGGAAATAGATGGTGACTGCATTAAGCCATAGCCCTTTGCCAGGGGTTGGCCTGAGGGTGGCGGTGGCCAGACAATTCTTTACGCAGAGGTGTAAAGCCAAGTCTTGACTGCCCTGTAAGGAAGAGGAACAGCTGGAGCATGCTTTCCCAAGCTCGCCCCTTCCTGCCTAGGGGGTTACTCACAGCAGGGCAGCCACTCTGTGGTTAAGGAAAAGATGGCTGGTGCACAGAAAACAGGGGGGAAAGGCTGGGTGCCTGGAGATACACCAAGCTCTGAAACTAAGCTGAAAGACAGTTTTCTAGATTTCTTGTTAAGGGAGACAGTCACTGACGTCCTTTGACCCTCGATACTACGTCTCAGCCAAAGGGCTTGCGACTAATAGAGACGCAAGAGGGCAAAAGGCAGAGAACAGACAGCCTCTGGGGGACAGGGGCTTCAGAGCTCCTGCCTCCGTACTAGAAACAATGCTGGGGTTTAAGATATATAGTGGGGAAAAGTATGCCCAAGTCCCAGTTATAACAGATCTTAGAAGCTTAGAATGAGGAAGGGAGGGACGTAGGTGAAAGTTTTCTTTATATGAGTCCGGCGCACGGCAATTCAGGAAAACACCCCTCACCCACATTCTCCCCCACCCCTCCTCTTATTCTCCCGAACTCCTCTGGCTACTCGGCATCGACAGGACCACACACGGGCACGAGCCGTTACAGACTGAAGATACCTCAGTAACTCACTGACTGTGGATTAGTCTAACCCCAGCTCCAGCCCCACATGCCCTAGGCCAGTGTGAAAGGGGGAGCCACAGGTCAGGTATATGATGTCACCAATCACCCCCTCCTTCATGTCTCTTCCTCACACTTGCTGACTCAGGGGCGTTGGCCCCACAGACCAGGAGCCCAGTGTCCGGCTGCAGACAAGCATCATGCCTTAGAGGAGACACACTGAGCGAGCAGGCCTGGGGTGCAGGCACAGCCACACAGGGTCGGGGGTGTGGATAGTAGCAAAAGTGAGTGTCTGGGCTGTTTCCTGCTGGTCCCCAGTCCCCATGTCCCGGGTATGTATCCTCTGCCCTAGGCTCTGTGGCTGGGCTCTGAACCTTGTCTCTTTTCTCCTCTTGCCTCCATCGAACAGGGCGAAAAGTTGAGTAACATACAGGTTCTCCAGCTGGCAGTGGGCAGAAGGCCTGGGGCTCCCTTGTCTCCAGTGGGGGGGATTTTCCTGTCACCTAGCAGTACCTAGAGGTATTCCCGGTGACCCGAGGGCTCAGCAGTCCCTTTTCTCAGTATATAGTGCCACTTTGGCAGGGCCCTGGGGAGGGAGTACAGACTAGTCACCCACTTCTTAAGTATCCCTTCCGGTATTCTTGCTGGTCTGAGAGGCTTTGATCAGCAGTGGGGCAGCCTCATGGAGGCGAGAAATGGGGGCAGCGCAGGGTTAAGCACAGTCTCACTGCAGCTCGGAAGAGCTGGACCTCCGACGCTCCAGCCAGTGTCCATCCGCAACCGTGACACCGTCTCCTGACACAGTTCTCGAGGCTCACCGACACCTCCATTCCATTCCACATCCCCTTCCGTCCCTCACCTACCTACCCCTTGACTCTTCCTGCCGCCCTCTGGCCCGTCCAGAACACACTTAGCCTTCGGTACTGTACCAAAGGCATCTCTCCTGGTCGCAAAGCTGCAAGGCAGATTCAGCTCAGCCTACCATCGAAGCCCTCCTCTTAGCCTCAGGTCTCCTGTTCAGCCAGTGTCATCGCTTCCTTCCTTGTGTCTACTACTATAGCCTTCTTTGTTCCTCCATCCCCAGTGGGCTAGCCTTGTTCCCATCTCTGCAGATCCAGCTTTTCCCTAGGCCTCAAGTCACAATAGCCTAAATCATGCTTGTCACCTCTGCCGCAGTCCAGGGGCGCCTGTCCCTCAGCCCTCCCCTTCCAGTGCTGTAGTGTCCTCCCTCCCACCCCCTTCCCCTCCCCCTCCGAGACAGAACACTTGTCATCTGTCCAGGCTCGGCTCCAAAGCTCCCTCCGCCACAGAACTGCCTTCTGATCTCCTTCCAGATCATGTCCATGTGGTATGATTTGATCTGTCCTGCTAGGGAGTCAGTCAATGTTTGCAGAGCTTCCGTGGGCTCTGCCCTGTGAATACAAAGAGGACGGGCACCCCAGATCTCCTGTTCTGACAGCTTTGCAAGTGGAAACTTGGACATATATTCTGGTCTGTAGGAGAGGGGAGGGCAGGGATGAGTGGGGGGAGGGCAGGAGTGAGTGGGGGGAGGGCAGGGGTGAGTGGGGGGAAGGTAGGAGTGAGTGGGGGGAGGGCAGGGGTGAGTGGGGGGGAGGGCAGGGGTGAGTGGGGGGAGGGCAGGGGTGAGTGGGGGGAGGGTAGGGGTGAGTGGGGGGAGGGCAGGGGTGAGTGGGGGGAGGGCAGGGGTGAGTGGGGGGAGGGCAGGGGTGAGTGGGGGGAGGGCAGGGGTGAGTGGGGGGAGGGCAGGGGTGAGTGGGGGAGGGCAGGGGTGAGTGGGGGAGGGCAGGGGTGAGTGGGGGGAGGGAAGGGATGAGGGGGGAGGAGAAGAACAGGACTAGAGGCAGGTGGAGCTGAATCAGGACAAAGATGAATGCCCAGAGATAAAAGGAATGAATCTTGTAAATGAGTGTGAACTAAGGGGAGGCCTTCCGTAAGAGCAAGTGACATGCTTTACTGTCTCCTCACATACTTCAGTCACATTCAGAAGAGACCAGGTATTGCCTACAGCAGCTCTACAATGGTCTCACAGGTCGGCTTTCCCCTTATCCTCCCGGCCACGTGTCTAGGGCCTGGTGCAGTTCACACCAGGTTACAGGGTTTAGTAGCCAGGGTCCTGGTTTCTGGAAAGCGTGTGAGCGGGGGCTGCTGTCTCCTCAGGCCCTGCCTCTCACTCACCCGTCAGACAGGATACCCTCGGCGATCTCACATACGAGGACGAACAGCAACATGAAGGTTAGGATCCAGCGCAGGTTGTGCCCGGGGAAATGGAGCCAGGTACTGTGGTGAATGTGCACCTTGGAGCTCTGGCTGCCCCATCCTGCAGGTAGATACGGAGACCACACAAGTCCTTCTTCCCCAGGGCTGAGCATATGATCTGAGCATGAAGCCTGGACCTGCAGCCTGGTTCTAAGCAGGTACCACGCTGACCTCTCTCTCGTGTGACTGGCTCCCCACTCTATTTCGTGTCGGACACACACATGAGCGTGTTTCCTTGCCATTTCTGGCTACTCGTCTATCTTTGTCAGTAACTACCAACTTCCTTCTACAGCAGCTCTTTCCTTTTGAGTCAGGGTCTAACGCTGCCCACAGGAGCCTTGAACTTCCTGTATCGCTGAAGATGATCTTACACTCCCAAGAACCCGGATTTCCAGGATAGCCCGGTTCAGCAACGTTTTACTAATTTAGTTCAATTAGCCACCCCGCCTTTCTTCCCTAAGGACTTTTTAAAGATTTGCTATTTCTCTTAATTGAAGTAAATGAACAGTCAACACTCTCTCTGAACAGAGCGGATGGGCCCCAGAGATTCAAGGACTTGGGAGAGAAGGGGACAGAGAGAAGAGGATTGTCCTCAGGACTGGGCGCCCAACTTTGTAGACCACTTTCTGGCAATGCGCGCTGCGTGAGTTGAAGGGGCTGCTAAATGTGATCTGAGTTGACTCACACAGTCCTGGAGAAGTTACACGAGGAGGACTCGCACCTTGTGGGGTGGCGGGGTACCGGCACCCAAACTCTATCTCCTCGCAGCGTGGAAAGGACCCCGGGGCGGGGAAAGGTTTTGCCCGAGGTCGGGCTGCCAGGACAGTGCAAAGCTCGCTGGCCTCCGCCACCAACCTCCCTGGTTGCAGTTACGGCGGTGACAAGCACGGGCCGGGGCGGGGGGGGGGGGGAGGATGGCCTGGCTCCCGCCGCAGCGCCACTCGGGGTGAGGCCGAGTCCCTTGCGACCTTCCTTGAGCATACAGAGTCCCATCCCGGGTCAGGCTCTGCGGTAGCAAAACTTGGGGATCCCTAAGGTCGCTAGTGCCCCATCACGTCTGGCGCGTGTTCAGGGATGGGGGAGGGTGCGAGGGAGTAGACACACAACAGGGGACCCAGGAACACCGGCGAGCGAGGTGCGGTCCGCCGGGGCCGCGCGCCACCCGCACTGGCCACTCGTCCTCCTCCCCCCACCCCCCCACCCCCGCGTGTCCTCCCGCCCTCCGTCGCGGCGAGCGCGCTCACCGATGAAGAGGATGGGGAAGGTGATGAAGAGCAGGAAGACGTGTGGCACCACGTTGAGCGCGTCCACGAAGCAGCCGTTGTTGAGGACGCCTTGGTCCACCCGGTAGGCAGCCGAGTGGTTCTCGGTGCCGCAGAAGGCCAAGGGCATGGTGGCGCGCGCACGGGCTCGGTTCCGTCTCGGCGCGCCTCCCGCGCCTCTGTCCCTCGCAGCACCCTGGGCTCCCGCACGGCCCGCCCCGCCCCGTTCCGCCCCGCCCCGCCCCCACCTGCCACTGGGCCCCGCCCTTCCAGCCGCTCCTGTGGGGCGAGGGTGGGGTCTTACCCAGTGCGCACGTGCGCCGGGCGCACGGGCGAGGCGGTGTCTGAGTGGGAGTCGTAACCAAGATGATTCGGGGTGCGTGGATTTGGGAATCCCGAAGGAAGATTCGCTGTCGCTCAGCTCCGGTGGATGTAGATCAGAGGGGTCCCCAAAGGAACAGAGTAGCACAGGCCCGCACCCCGATTCAGTCCAAAGAAACTGTGGAGAACTTGAACTTGGGAGGGTGCCTTGGGATTTCCCAAGTGTCTGTGGTGCGGGGGTCACAGAGTGACTTCACAGCCTGTCCTGATCTTTCCCCGAGGAGATTCAAGGTGTGCTTGCTAGCCCGTGGGAAGCTGGCCTAAACCCTGCTCTCTCCTTGTGGTAGATTAGGGTTTCTTGTTTGTTTGTTTAATGATTTGTTTTACAGTGTGTGTGTGTGTGTGTGTGTGTGTGTGTATCCCCTGGAGCTGGGCTTATTGGTGGTTGAGAGCTACCTGGTATGGTACTACTGGAACAGAACTCGGTTTCCTCAAGAGAACCCGTGGGAGTACTCGTTTTTATTTTTTTATTTTTTTTTTGGGGGGGATGATGACATATATTAGTTTCGAAATGGTACAATAATATAGATTTTTTTGTTTGTGTCATACACAGTCTGATTTGTTAAAATATGGTTATAGCAGCAAATATAAATGTTTAATGGTAATATAAGTGAGCACAACCACGAACATTAAAATAATGAATAAGGCTGTATATTATTAATTCATTGAGAGGAGTGTTATTGAATATAGGGCAAATATACTAAAGATTTTGTTACATTATAAGAGGAAACCAGGAAGATACAGTGTTAGTTTTTGTAAGAATGCTTCCATAGGTTAATGTATTTGAAGACATAGGCACCAGAGAGTGGTTTTTTTTAGGGTTGGAAGGATTAGGATCTACAGCTTGTTAAAGGAAGTGAGTGAGTCATGGAGATGGGCTTTGAGGTCTCAAAAGCTATGGGAGCACTTAACCACAGAGACATCTCCCCAGTGCCCGGTAGTTTTCAATTGTCCACTTGCCACAACCTAGAATCAGTTAAGAACACCCACTGATGACTTGTTGAAAGCAGGCTGGTCTGTGGGCATGTCTGTGGGTGACTGTCTTGATTATTAATTGGCGTGGGAAGACCCAGTCCACTGTGGGCGACACCATTTCATGAGCAGGGCCCTGGACTGTGTGAGAGTGGAGAGGGGTAGATGAGCGGTAGGAAAACAAGGGAGGACCAGAGAGCAAGCCAGGGAGGACCAGAGAGCAAGCGAGGGAGGACCAGAGAGCAAGCAAGGGAGGACCAGAGAGCAAGCAAGGGAGGACCAGAGAGCAAGTGAGGGAGGACCAGGGAGCAAGCAAGGGAGGATCAGAGAGCAAGTGAGGGAGGACCAGGGAGCAAGTGAGGGAGGACCAAAGAGCAAGCCGGGGAGGATCATAGAGCAAGCAAGGGAGGACCAGAGAGCAAGCGAGGGAGGACCAGGGAGCAAGCAAGGGAGGATCAGAGAGCAAGCGAGGGAGGACCAGAGAGCAAGTGAGGGAGGACCAAAGAGCAAGCCGGGGAGGATCATAGAGCAAGCAAGGGAGGACCAGAGAGCAAGCGAGGGAGGACCAGGGAGCAAGCAAGGGAGGATCAGAGAGCAAGCGAGGGAGGACCAGAGAGCAGGCAAGGGAGGACCAGAGAGCAAGCAAGGGAGGACCAGGGAGCAAGCGAGGGAGGATCAGAGAGCAAGCGAGGGAGGACCAGAGAGCAAGCGAGGGAGGACCAGAGAGCAAGCGAGGGAGGACCAGAGAGCAGGCAAGGGAGGACCAGGGAGCAAACAAGTGTGGTCCAGATGCTTATTCTTTCTGTCTGTGCCCGTGGCTGTGGTACATTAAGCACCTGTATGTATCCACTCCCATTGCTGTGGTCACTGTCATTCTTTTTTTCTTATATCATTATAATCATCATCATCTTCATCTTCCTTTTCTCCCCCCCCCCCCCATGGGATCTTGCTATGTAGCCCTGAATTCACTGTGTGGCCCAGATTAGCGTCAAACTCACGACAACCTTCCTGCCCTAGGCTGGAGTTTTATTCTACGTTTTCTCCGCATTCCCCGCGTTGTTCTTTGTGCGGTTACATGCTCAGCCATCGTCTCTTCTCAGTCATGGATGCATAACCTTCCAGGCAACCATGGACTGTGTCTATATCGAGGCCGGGGCTGGAGGGGGCGCATGCTAATCTCGGCTGCCTACTGCAGTCACCCAGGGGCCGTTCTGCTGCTGTGTGCACAGTGGCGCCACCTAGTGACAGTTCTCAGAGCACATTCCCATGGTGAGGCAGCGTATGACTCAACTTCTCATGGGATCGGTCCCCTTCCTGAGCTCCAATTTCCTCACTTCTAAGTGGGAGGAGGAGATCCTATGAGTTGGTATGAGATCACAGGATCAAAGGGGCTTAGCATGCGGAGGGGGGGCAGGTTCTCTCAAGTGGCTACAACTACCCTGCATTTGCCTCTCCTGGGTCCTTACGGGGTGGGGGGAGGTGTGGTTCAGTGTAAAGCTCTAGGTAAAGTGACTGGGAAGTGTTTAGCCTGCAGTCTCGGGACCTGCTCACCTCAGGAACACACGCGGCTGCCAGGGATGTCTCTCCTCACCAGGCTCTGAGACCTCAGGGCCCGCTCCCTGACACATGGGTTTGAGAGCTCTCTCGGAAAAGTATGGGTCCTCCTCCCAAGGAGGCGCTCTGTAGCTGGCAAGGATGTGCGATGGGACTGCTCTGTAGCTGGGTTTTAGAATCACCCCAAATGCCCATCAGTACAGGGCCGCTGAAAACGCAAGCAACCTGCATGGTATGTCCTACCTGGAGCTTCAGTGGGGCAAGCACAGAGAACACAGACAGGAAAACGTCGCGCAGACACAGGCACGGAGGAGCGTGTGCTACGTGATATCCTTTTTGGGTGTCTTAGTCAGGGTTTCTATTCCTGCACAAACATCATGACCAAGAAGCAAGTTGGGGAGGAAAGGGTTTAATCAGGTCACACTTCCACATGCTGTTCATCACCAGAGGAAGTCAGGACTGGAACTCAAGCAGGTCAGGAAGCAGGAGCTGATGCAGAGGCCATGGAGGGATGTCACTTACTGGCTTGCTTCCCCTGGCTTGCTCAGCCTGCTTTCTTATAGAACCCAGGTCTACCAGCCCAGGGATGGCTCCACACACAATGGGCTGGGCCAGAGATGGCTCCACCCACAATGGGCTGGGCCATGGATGGCCCCACCCACAATGGGCGGGGCCTCCCCCCTTGATCACTAGTTGAGAAAATGCCTTACAGCTGGATCTCATGGAGGCATTTCCTCAGCTGAGGCTCCTTTCCCTGTGATAGCTCCAGCTTGTGTCAAGTTGACACAGAACCAGCCAGTACAATGGGTGAAAGAGACGGATGTGTGTCCAGACAGTGAGGGCGGGCCTCTGGGCTTGCTCACCCTGGAGAACCTGCAGCAGGCACTGGGAGAGTGGTCTAAGCAATGGCACCCCACTTGGAGAATTCTCAGCCATCCTGTGGCAGAGCAAACACTGACCTGGGTTTAAGAGTCTGGATTCTCATTTGCCGACAGGGTGGGTGCAGCTCTTTTGGGGCTGCGGTGGCTCAGGACTTTGCATGGTTAACTGGGTAACTTGTGACCATGGAAGAGGACATCCTCTCCAGGGTATCGCCAGTGATGGACAAGGAGGCAATTCAGGAAAGGAACCTTTCAAAAATCCCAACCAAGGGGCTGGCTAAAAACCAAAAGCAAAATTCAGTGTGCATCCATTGTGGTAGAGTTACTTTGCTGTGGCCAAAGTGACTTAAGAAGGGTTTGAGGACACGGTGAGTCACGGCAGGGAAGCGTGGCGGTAGGAACACGAGGCGGTTGTCCAGTTGCTTCTGTTGTCAGGACGCAGAGGAGACGAATGGATGTTGATGCTCAGATCTCAATCACCACAGACTGATGGAGGCGGGGGATCCTCAGTCACCATAGACTGATGGAGGCCGGAATCCTCAATCACCATAGACTGATGGAGACGGGGGATCCTCAATCACCACAGACTGATGGAGGCGGGGGATCCTCAATCACCACAGACTGATGGAGGCGGGGGATCCTCAATCACCACAGACTGATGGAGGCGGGGGATCCTCAGTCACCATAGACTGATGGAGGCGGGGGATCCTCAGTCACCACAGACTGATGGAGGCGGGGGATCCTCAATCACCACAGACTGATGGAGGCGGGGGATCCTCAGTCACCATAGACTGATGGAGGCAGGGGATCCTCAGTCACCACAGACTGATGGAGGCAGGGGATTGTCAATCACCACAGACTGATGGAGGCAGGGGATCCTCAGTCACCACAGACTGATGGAGGCGGGGGATCCTCAATCACCACAGACTGATGGAGGCGGGGGATCCTCAGTCACCATAGACTGATGGAGGCAGGGGATCCTCAGTCACCACAGACTGATGGAGGCAGGGGATCCTCAGTCATTCACAAATAGTCAGTTGGTGAGTCAACCAGCCCCAGTCTCTTGACACCATGTAACAGCAGAAGTGGGGCGAAAACTCCCGATAATAACCAAAACTGACATTATTTTCTGTTGGCCTGTTGTGATGAGGGCTTCGTGTATATATACAAATTAAAATGTTGTTCTCCCAGTTAAGGGTGTTTGTTTGCTTGTTGGAGACAGGACATTGGGTATCCCAGGATAGCCTCAAACTTGCTGTTTTAGTCAGCAAGAGGTCTTGTTGTGAAGAGACATCATGACCTTGGCAACTCTTACAAAGGAAAGCATTTCATTGGGGCTGGCTTACCTTCTGGGATCTCATATCAGAGAACCAGCCTGGAAATTAGATTCTAAAAGAAACAAGAATCTAATTCCCAGGCTGGTTCTCTGATATGAGATCTCAGAAGGTGCTGTCTGGTTGATCCTCAACCCCCGTTCCCCAAAGCAGCAGAATCCCCACTGGGTGAAATGAAGCTAAAGAGGACATTCTCCCCCATCCCAACCCTGACATGCACCTCTGACCCCTGACATGCACCTCTGACCCCTGACATGCACCTCTGACCCCTGACATGCACCTCTGACCCCTGACATGCACCTCTGACCCCTGACATGCACCTCTGACCCCTGACATGCACCTCTGACCCTGGCATGCACCTCTGACCCTGGCATGCACCTCTGACCCCTGACATGCACCTCTGACCCTGGCATGCACAATTGGCCACTTTCCTCCTTCCTAGAAAGTGTGCCTAACCCGTGGCTTGGGGGCCATATGAAAGTCATGATGGCCGTGAATGAAGCCCAACACATCTATAGATGGAAATTCATATTTCACTGACACAACACCGGACATCTCTGCCAGAGGGACCTTAGCTCTGGTTTCCTAAGTCTGCCTGGAAGATGATTGGATCAGGACTCCCTCGCACGATGACTTCTGGTCCCATGGAGGTCTGCAGTACGGAAGCGGGGTGTCTGGCCAGCTACGGGATCAGGGGTGCAACAACCTCCACAAGCTTCAGCTATAAACAGGAGGAACCATCTTTCTCACATGGTTCGTAAGTCAGAAACCCCGACATCAGAGGGGCGGGGCACCTCATGCTTGAACTCCCAAGATGCTAAGTTTTAAAAACTCGAGTCCCTTCAGTGTGCAGCACACTTTCATGCTTGATCACCATCTCTCCGTAAGGCAGATATGAGCATCGTAACCCAGGGCAGAACTAGGCAGGAGAGGTCAGTGGTCCCCTTGCCGAATAGTCAGCAGAGTGCAGCTTCCTTCTCGGGGCATTCCTCTGAGATACAGGTCTCAGGCACGGGAGGGTAAAACATCAAGGCCAAAGGAAAGGTAGGAGACAGATGTTTGGAAGGGCATGTGATGTCTTTAGTAGGCAGGTGGTGTGTCTAGAAGCAGTGTCCACAGAGCAGGCCCCACTTCTAATTTAGCTTCGTCTGGCCAGTATGTGCCTGTCCACAACGGACATACCTAATATCCTCGTTGTAAAGAACTGAATGCTTATGTCTCCCAATCCTAAGGCCCAGGAAGTGGCATTAGGAGGCAGGGCCTCTGAGGTATGATTGGATCAGGACTCACTTGCACGATGACATTCGTGCTTTTAGAAGAGGTTCCAGAAAGTTCACTGACATTCTCCCGACATGGGTTACAGAGACGCAGCTGTCTGAGGAAGCAGGTTTCTAAATAGGCATAGAATCTCTTCCTGGCTGTCTTAGTTAGGGTTTTACTGCTGTGAACAGACACCATGACCAAGACGACTCTTATAAGCACAACACTTAATTGGGGCTGACTTACAGGTTCAGAGGTTCAGTCCATTATCATCAAGGCAGGAACATGGCAGCATCCAGGCAGGCATGGTGCAGGAGGAGCTGAGAGTTCTACATCTTCACCTGAAGGCTGCTAGCAGAATACTGACTTCCAGGCAGCTAGGGTGAGGGTCTTAAAGCCCACACCCACAAGGCCACACCTCCCAACAGTGCCACTCCCTGGGCCAAGCATATACAAAGCCTTGGACTTTGCAGTCACTTTGCAGTGAGAAATATTAAGTCTGTTATTCCAGGTCCTTTAGTTCATGGTACCTCTGTCACAGGGACCAGACTAAGATGCTGGCGCCCCATAACTGTGGGGGTACATCAGTATTGAGGCTGGGCTGCCCCATGGCCGCGATGCTGTGTGGGAGGAAAGCCCCTTCACCAAAGACTCCTCCATCCAGTCAGACACACACCTTGAGGCAGACTCACAGCCTTGAGCTAACACGTATCTGCTCTATAACTGTATTGCTGAAGCGCTCCCTCATGACCTATAGCCAAATCTATTTTTAGCTGTAATGTGTGCATTAAAAATTTAAACTGGTGAATGTATTTAATGTTAGGGTAACGAGCGACCCCAGTGTTTTCGAGAGAGATGTTGTCCTTCCCTTGGGAGCTTGAAAATCATACCAACCTTTTCTCGTGCTGCAGAGACTGGGTTCTGGAAGGCTGGGGAGGGCTGGACAGGTGGAGATACTGCTTGCTCCTCTAGTGGAGGAATAGCCAGTGCTAAGAGCTGCACAGAGAAAGTCAATTGGCGTTCATTCTGTGATTGCTGTGGGCAGATTGTCTTCCTCTGTGGCCTACAAAGTGAGTGGTACCGTGTCCTTGAGAAACAGGCCTAGAGAGGCTGAGACTTGCCCTAGCTCACACAGCCCAGTAGGATACAGAACTTATGTTGGAACCCAGTGTAGCAGAGTCTGGAACCGGTGCTTCCTGTCTCAGTGGCTCTTAAAGGGTCCCCAGCCATTAGCATTAATTGGTGCTTTCTTGGAGGTGCCCATTCTCGGGGCAGCTGTCTACCATACTGTTTCCCAGAGAGGGACAACAACAGGAAGTCAGCCCTGCTCTCCCGGACCTACGGTTTGAATAGGATCGGCCACCAAGGACTCATGTGTTTGAACGCTTTGCCCACAGGGAGGTGTGGCCTTGTTGGAGTGGGCGTGGCTTTACCCGAGAAGGTGTGGTCTTGGAGTGGGCGTGGCTTTGCTGGAGAAGGTGTGGCTTTGTTGGAGTGGGCGTGGCTTTGCTGGAGGAAGTATGTCACAGTGAAAGTGGGCTTTGAGGTCTCAGAAGCTCAAGTCAGTTCCATTCCTGCTACCTGTGGATCTAGATGTAGAACTTTCAGCTTCTTCGGCGACATGTCTGCCTGCATGCTGCCATGCTTCTCACCACAAGGGTAATGGACTAAACCTCTGAATTCTAAGCCAGCCCCAATGAACTGCTTTCCTTCAGAAAGAGTTCCTGTGGCCATGGTGTCTCTTCAGAGCAATAACTCCCAGACTGAGACAGTCTGGTGGGCAAAGAAGAGGAAAGGAAGGGAAGGGAGGTGAACTGGCTGAGCTTGGAGACGCTGCTTGCTGGGAACTTCAGGGAGCGTGGTGGTGGCGGGTGGCTAGTCTGCCCAGGTGACAAAAAGAGGATTATGAAGGAATCTCGGAAGCACACGCACGCACGGAGCTGGGATGCATTTTCCAGACACACCAGTGACTTTGTTGAGTCTTGTCAGGATGAGGAAGGCCGTGGAGTATAAGGTAGGGGAGGAGCTTGTGCTCCCTAATATCCAAACAAGGCCTTCCCCATGTAGATCCCGCCCCTGAAAAATGTCCACCATCCATTCCACAAGTGGCACCAAAATGTCCTTGATGAGGGGACAGCATCTCTGCTCTCCCTGCCATCCAGTAACCAGCTTCTACGTTCTCAGCACTGGCTTCAACTGTCCCTTCCAACTGAAGGCTTCTTTGCTCCCATCCAAGGCTACTCCACTGAAAGGTCCCTCCCCTGGTCCCCAGCCCTGCGTTCAGTCTCTAACATGTATCATTCAGCATGACAATGGCTCACACACAGGTCGGTCTCCCCTGCTGTCCTGGGAGTATGACAATGGCTCACACACGGGTCGGTCTCCCCTGCTGTCCTGGGAGTATGACAATGGCTCACACACGGGTCGGTCTCCCCTGCTGTCCTGGGAGTATATCGCTGCAGCTGAGACTCATGACGCGTTGGCTCTGCACTGAGTTAAATCGTCCCCATCAATATTTGTTAACTGCATGAATGACTGACTCAATCAGGGACCGTGTTTACCCTTGGGTGTAACAGCTGTGTGCTCACTCGGTGAAGTGGAAGATTGATGTCTCTAAACCCGGTTTCGGCTTTCTCATTGATATACATTATGCCATTATGTGGCTTTCTTTGCTTTTAGCAGATACACCCCTCACTTGTTTAGTGAGGCATTTATATACTAAGTGCTTACTGTGTGCTGGGCACCGAACGAATTGTTGGAGAAAAACTGGGGTGCATAGTGCGTGCATCTAAGAAGCTCTGGAGTGTTTTCAGCACCTCACTGTCTTACTTAGGGTTTACTGCTGTGAAGAGACACCGTGACCAAGGCAACTCTTATAGAAGAAAACATTTCATTGGGGCTGGGTTACAATTTAGAGTGTGGAGGTGTGCAGTCAGACAGTGCTGGAGCAGACACAAGTTCTGTGCCTTGATCTGAAGGCTTTAGGAGACTGTGTGCCACACTGGGAGACTGTGTGCCACACTGGGAGACTGTGTGCCACACTGGGCATAGTTTGAGCACAGGAATATGGGTCAAACATTCAAACACCTGAGTCTATGGGGCCATTCCTATTCAAATCACTACACTCACCATTACGGGCTTTTTAAAAATAGTGCACAAATGTGTGTGTGTGTGTGCGTGTGTCCTGTGTGCATATGTAGGTATGTGTGAGTGTGGACATATGCCATTGCAAACATATGGGGAACAAGGACAACCTCAAGTGCCAATTTCCATCCCGTTTGAGACAAAATACCTTTGTTGTTTGTTGCTATGGATACCAGGTTGTCCTGGAAGCTTCCAGGGAGTCTCTTCGCCTCACATCTCACTATGGCTAAGATACAGATCCACTCCACTCCACCGTCTGTGGGCTCTGGGGATCTGAACTCAAGTCCTCACGATCACACTGCATGTGTTTTACACTCTGAGCTGTCTGCCCAGCCCCAGGATTCAGGCTTTTGTTTATCCTGTTTTGTTGTCATGGTGGATTTAAGCTCTTAGGAGTGAGAGGTACTTTGGAAAATCTGATAAAAGCCTTGCAATCCCTCCTGAGATTGTAATCCTTCCCTAAACCTCTCCTTAGACTCTGACTTGGAAACAGCAGGTCTGTGGAGACCAGGTGGCTGGGTGGCTGTCGGATGGTATCGGTTTTGCTCCGTATCAGGCAGTATTTGGCCCTGCGGTACCTGTAGCTGGACAGAACCTACATAGCAGACACTGGCTCCATGGCCCTACAGTTCCTCTTACCTGATAGAGTCCACAGTCAGAGTGGGCACCTGTGCCACCTGCAGGCAGAGGGAGCATCTCGGGTGCATTTGTTTTCCCAGCATGCCTGGGGACACGCTGCCAACCTCCCACCAGCTCACTTTACATGTGCATGTGAGCCTTGCAGAGATCAAACCTCTGGATTTCTCAAGCTCATGTAGGAAGCCCTGGGGCCTCAGAGACTTGGGAATCTGGCGTGAAGACATGGCTGTCACATTCCCCAGAGACACTTTGTCCTTTGCAGCCACAGGGAACAGACTGGAGATGACTGTCTAGGCGATGATTCTGTTCCAACATGGTCAGACACCATGCTTCCAAGCCTGTGCCTGCTACTGAATCACAGTCACAAAGGGTCAGGAGAGTCTGCCGATGATGGGGAACAGTGTGAAGAGTTAGGTGAACTGGGGTGGGTATTCCCTGTTCCCACAGCTGAGGGCAGGAACCGCCGAATGCCCATGGAGGGTAGGTTGGTTGGACAAAATGGGTTCTGCATACACAATGGGGCATGCGCTATCCAGTCTTTAAAAGGAAGGAAGGCGGAGCGTCCCAGGAGGGAGGAGAGCCACAGCGGTGACTGTCTAGTGTTTGAAATCCCTGAGGACCATCTCAGCACCACCGAACTCCCGACACATGGACAAATGTGTGAGCCACAAGGGCAGAGTTGTTCTTTGGAAACAATTTTTAAAAATGAGGGTGGGTGATAGAGCTCAGTGGGTAAAGGGGCTTGCTACCAAGCCTTATGCCCTGAGTTGGATCCCATGACACATATGATAGAAAGGAAGAATTGACTCCTGAAAGCTGACCTCTGACCCTCATACATGGGCACCACATACAGATATGTGCACCAAAGAAATTAAATTGTAAAATAAATAAATATTTTCATGAACCTATATTAACTATATGGAATAAGGGGTCTGTATTTATGGACCTAATGCATCTTCAGTTAAGGTCAGTCCCTCTGTCTCTTTGTTCCCTTTGGTGTAACTTGGTGTGTGAGTGTGTGCATGTGTCTCTGTGTGCATGTGCATGTGTGTGTGCAAGGTTCTGCACTGAGTTGTTCATGGAGTGTGGAAGGGTTCCCTCGGCTGATGTAGGTTTAGTGAGGGCGCAGAGCAGGATGAGGGGCTGCCATTTGTCTAGAGCCAACCTTTAGGAAGCTCTGTCCTTGGCTGACATGGGCCCATCCTACCCTTTGTGGCATGTGTCCCCGATTCTGCAGGAGTCACTACTGATTGCTGAGAACATTTCTAAGCTTTGTTCTCTCTGACTCTTGGGGTTACCACAATCCTTCGCTCTTAAGACTAAAGAAGCCGAGGAAGTGAGAGAGAAGGTGGCTCACTTCTCAGGGTGTTTGAGGACCGGCTGTTGGAAACCCCACAATCCCTGTCCTGGATCCCAAGGCACAGGTACATTCTTGTTCCTCCACACCTCATCCCAGGCACTGGCCATGTCACCTAGAAGCTGACAATACACACTAGGAGGAAGATGGCTCCTGTGAAGAGGTGGGAAAGAAGGCCTGCTATGGTCCTCTGCAGATATCCTTAGCAGCAGCTCAGGGCCACTTCCCTTTCCTTCTAAGCAGCCCCTCCCCCTTTATGGGGTTCACATGGTGGCGTGGTGCTGACCTCTGGCCCCATGGGTGGACAGGTAGCTATAAGGACAGAGGGTTGGAACAGCAGCAGCTACCTTGGCATCTGAGAGTGAAGCTGGCCAGAGCGGGGCAGAGCCAAGAGATGGTACGGTGGTTAATTTCATATTGCCAGCTTGGCAGGGCACCGCACCCAGACGGTTGGGCAAATACATCCAGATACTTAACTGTGAAGGTGTTTTGGGGATGGGATTAACACGCACATCAGTGGACTTGGAGTGCTGGCCCTCTATACTGTAAACGGACCTTTCTTACCTTGTTGAATCATTTCACAATCTTAATAGGAAAAACCTGACCGGCTGGAGAGACAGCTCAGTGGGCAGGAGGGCTGTGCCAGCCTGAGGCCTAAGGTCAAATTCCCAGCGCTATGTAAAAAGCTCCTGTATACACGTGTGCATGTATCCTCGTCCCTGCCCACACACACTTAAAAATGATGATATTCCCAAGGAAGACGGCATTCTGCTGGTGCTCGGTCTAAACTTCTGCTGCCAGTCTAAACTGGCCTGCCTTAGAGACCTTGAGCTAGCTTGAGGCCATACTGTGTGAGCCTGTTCACACAGCAAGGGCTGGAGGGACAGCTCAGCAGTTAAAAGCACGGTCTGCTCTTGCAGGGGACCCAGGTTTGATCTCCCCAGCACCCACATAGAGGCTGACAACTATCTATAACTCGTTCCAGGGGATCTGGCGCTCTCTTCTGGCCTCTGCGGGTACTGCATGCATGTGGTGCACAGACCACTCAGGCAAAAAACAAAAAAACAAAACAAAACCAACCCCCCCCAAAAAAACCCCAAAACACCCTTACACACAAAACATTAAAAAATTTAAAAGTAACACAATGTGTGTGTGTGTGTGTGTGTGTGTGTGTGTGTGTGCATTCCTTATTCTTTGAGAGAATCTTGGCTAATACAGGAGTTTAGAACAGAGTCCCAGTGCATTTTAGCATCTGACTCAGCAAAAACCTCCTCAGACACTCTCATATTCGGTTTCACGACTTAAATTGTCCTCTGGAGTTGGGTTTCTGTCAGTTCCAGCCCCGAGAATCAGGAAAAACTAGCCCACAACCCACTGAGTTCTCAGCTATGCCGAACCCCAAGCCTCCTTCCACAGATGGTCCGTGCCTTGAAGGAATGGGCGTGAAGGCAATGAAGTGGGTGGACTCAACAAGGACAAGGCTCCAGAGACGTAATAGAGCATGGTCAGACCGGGAAACCAGAGTCCAGTGTGACCAGAGCCAAGGAGATGACTCGTGGGAGATGGGGCTGGAGGAGAGAGCAGGGACCAGGTGACATACAGCTCTGGTAGTCACGTAGGAGTTTGGGCTCCGTCCTTAGGACAGGAGAGAGACTTTGAAGACCCTTCAAGTGGTCCAGGCATGATCTGGTTGCAATTTTAGCCCGGGAGCCCACTTGCTCTTTCTGCACTGGAAAGACAGATGACCTAAGGGAATAAGAAGCTCCCGAAATCCAATTCCATGCAGCAGCCACATCTTTCTCGTTTAATTGAAGAACTGTGTGTATCTACATCCTAGCTTTCCACTTGCTCCCTGTAAGAACTCGGGCTTGATACAGGACACCTCAGTTTCCCACTGAAGACAAGAGAGCCATCTCCTTCCTCCGATCCTCAGCAAGGATGGACGGAGTATGGGCTCCAGGTTTGCACCGCAGCACAGTGCCTAGATCCAGATGTCTCAACCGGCGACAAGCCACCCTGCGGCTCATGTGCCACACAACAATTCACCTAGGGGCGACACCCCGCTATTACTGACTTCCCAGGAACAAAACAAAACAAAACAACAACAAAAACAAATGGTCAGACAGAAGCCACGCTAAAGCTGGAAGACTTGGTTTGGGCTGTCAGCTTCAGAAGGGATGTACCCCATCATGCGGGGAGGGCGTGGTGGTAAGAGCCACAGCAGCCTCTGCAGTCAGGGATTAGTGAGCAGACAGAAAGTGAGACTGGAGGCTGTAAAGCCTCAAACCCGCCTCCCAGTCACCCACTTCCTCCAGGAGGCTACATCTCCTAAAGATTCCTCAGCCTTCCAAGACAGTGCCACCAGCTAGGGGAAACCAAGTGTTCAGAGGCGTAAGCCCGTGGGAGACATTGCACGTTCCAACCTGTAAGCCTTCGAAGATCTAGAAGTTCCCTGTAGGCTTCACTGTTTCGTTTCTCCTCTTCCTGGTAGCACCAAACAGAGCATACAAGCTTTCTGGACACCCTCCTGGCCTAAAGAATAGTGCCACCATAGGTGGAAATGCTTCGATCAATACACACTTGTAACCGTTAACATCCCACCACAGCACACGAGTCGAGGTGCTTCCCCTTCCGATCCCATGGCTGCCTTGCCTCTGGCTTTTCCTTGCCCAACTTTACCATAGAGTGTCACGTGGTCTACTCCTCTAGCCAGGAAAGAGACTGAGATTGGAGTTCGGTTTCTGCTGAATGAGCACAGCGTTCTCTCCATGGTAAAGGTGAGCTGTGTGCATGGAAGATCCTTAAGATGGGGACTGTGTGTAGCCAGCAGATCCGCTAAAACCAGCAGCAAACACTGCCCTGGCCCAGTCTCCCTGTGGATCAGCTGTTCCCTGGGATCTGCCCTACGCCCTTCTTTATTCACACCATCTGGATCTTTCCGATTCTCATCTGATCAATGCCGCGGATTTCCGGGTTCGATACGGGTTAACAACTCTCTCCAGGGACTATCCAAGAGGTCCTGTCATGTCTCTACTGATACCTTCTTTCCTCGTCCCTGTGGTTCTGCTGGGTTACATTCAGTGCAGCGGTGAACCTCGTCCTCCTCACCCCGTCCTGGCTACCTTAGACGACACAGCACAGTCTCTGAGAGTAGCTGGGCCACTCTGAGCCTCCAGGTGTCCATCCGAGGGAACAGGGAGAAACTGCTACACACCTTCGTTTCTCACCTCTCTGCCAGGGACACCCTGAAGCCCAGCTTGGGTCCCGCTACCTCCGGAGCTCTGATCCAACCCTGGGCTCCGGTCCCCTGCACATCATGTCTAGATTACAGCCATCTAGAACCTTCCAGTATTTTCATTTAACACTCCGGAATCTGCTATCCTTGCAATTCACCCCCAGAAGCTGGAGAGGGAGCCAATTCTGTTTATTAGTGAGTTCACGGGTTTTCAGCAGGGCTTACAGCAGGAAGGAGGGCAATAACAGAGAGATACGGGACCTGGTGGGTGCCCTTAGGTCTCAAGAATGGAATATCCTAGGGCAGGGAGGGCCAATGGGAGCTGGGACCCCACAGACCACTCCAGAACAGCCGTTGGTCCTTGCTTCACCTCTTGCTGGCCTTCAGAGGAGGGGCCAGGTCAGAGGGTTTTGGGGAGACAGTTTCCAGGGAGATTTTCTACCCCTGCTGACTGGTGCCTCTTAGGATGACTTCAGGGGCTGGGTTCAGAGCTTGCCAGCCTCCAGGATGGGTCTGGCTGGCTTCTCCCTCTGGAATTTAAAAGAAGGTTCTGTGGAGAAGAGGAGACAGATGAGGTGGGTAGAACTTGCGTGTGACCCCCATGTGACCCCCTCTCCGTGGCCGGCCCCACCGAAGCGGCCTTCAGGGGGCTTCACTCAGTTCGGCCCTGAGTAGAAACACACCAGCCACAGCACACAGGAAGCCTAAAGGGAGTCTGGATGAGGGAGGGGGATGGGAACAGAAGAAGGACAGGGGTCGCTTGTTAAGAAGAACAAGCAGCAACAGAGCAGAGACCGAGGAGGTGGTGGCCAGATCCATGAGTGATAGTTTTGGGAAGACGGTGACAGAAGCAGCCATGCTTGGAGCTACCCTGGTTGTGGTCTTCCAGCCACAATTAACTCCAGGGTCACAGACACCAAACTCAGGACACAGATAGGGAAGCACTCCAAAGCCTGGCTCCCCAGCACAGCAGAGGGAGCCCAGAGCAAGGTGGGATGGAGACCAAGGAGAATGTGGGCTGAGCAGGGCACATCAATGGAGCCCACCAACCCTGGTTCTTTGGACCAGTTTAAGGAGTTTGAAAGGCGTGGCTCTGCCTGAGCGAGGCTTGGGGCTCCTGCAGGGGCTCTTGTGGGAAATGGGCCCCTGTGAGGATTTTCAGCAGGCTTTTGTGTTCCCCAGCCTAGTTCAGCAGTGCGGGGAGGTACTATTGTGCCCAGTGATACCCTGCTCCAACTGGGTTCCGAGTGTGGCTCTAAGCGGGTCCCAAGACCTGTGGGCATCAGGACTCTGAGGTCCCAAGACAGTGCCTCCAGCTGGTCTTCGTGCACCATGCCCATAGACTCTAGTGTCTCAGCCATTGACAGCAGCCCCAAGGGACACATTTCTGCAGGCTACCTCTGCGTTTTTTCTAGATACCAGTCCAAAGAACCTGGCAGGATCATGGGCAGCACATGACAGGCAGCATGGGCGGACAGGGCCCTGCGGCTGCCTGCCTAGTCACCGTGGGCTCCAGCTGCAGGAAGAACCCGTGTCTACACACGGGCTCAAGGGCTTCAAGCTGCTTTCGGACCGGCTGGGGGCTTTCGGCTGCAGAGGAGGGAAGAGAAGAGCTACACGTGCAGGGGTGGAGCAGGAGACAAGAGGGCTCAGTTACTGGTGGGGGAGGTTCGGCAGGCTCTCTCCCTGCACTGAGTGTCTGCCTCTTCCGTACCGCCTAGGCCCTGGTTCCACTATAAACACTCTAGAACCTTTAAGTCGTGTAGAATGGACCGCTCTAGGCCGGTGAGGATGAGCCAATGACTGTGAACCAACACTACTAAGGTCCATGACTCTGGTCCAGGGTGTTCTAGGCCCCATGACTGCCGGCAGATGCGTGCCCAGGACATCCCTTTCACTGGGCAGGGCTGGAGAAAGGTGGCTAGGATCCTGGGAGGGCATGGGATGCAAGAGAGGGGCGCCTGCTCACACTTACAGCTCATCATCGTACTCCTTGGGGGGGCAGACGGCAACCACAAGGTCTATCCAGTCCTGTAGGGAGAAACCGTGTGACCACGGAGGGCACACGGAGAAGCGTGTGATGGATCTGCATGTTGTTCTGTTACGCTCCTGGACTTCGTAGCCCAGGGCCATCCAGGGCGCAGTGAGGGCTAGGGCTCCCTTCTGGAGACCCACACTTTAAGAAAAGCAATCCCCCAGTTGCGGGGCTGCTAGACCCTCAGACGTTACCAAGTTCCCAGTTGTGGATCTATGGACCAGGGCTGGGCAGCCACTTCAGAATCACTTATGAACTCATAGCTGTACCCTGTATAGTCTTGGGTACATGCCGGGAAGAAGTGTCACTGACAGGCAGCACTCCTAGCCCTGAGCCATAGCAAACGTGGGTTCTACCCCCCCATCTTGACAGTCCCCCCAGTGGCATCACCGCCGTTATTGGCTTGCCCATCACTGTCCACGCCACCTCTGGGTGGCAATCCTTGAGAGAGGACCGATCCCCGTCCCCATGCCAAAGCTCCTAAGATTGAGCTGAACTCTTCCCACCCTGTGACCTCCCTCCTTCCACAACCGGAGCACAGAGCACAGCCGCGCCCTCTGTCCTGGTACAGCCAATCGCCCAAGACGGTCATCGTGTTACCCGTTGGTCTTCTCTTCTCCACATCCTTTCATGTGGGTCCCAGGCCCATCTGGTCAGCTTCCTCGGCACTGAACTTAATACCTCAGGCTCAGCTGCCTGCACACAGTGGCACAGGTTGTGCACCGCACAGCGTGAGTGCGTACTGTTTACACTATAGCCTGTAGGAGGGCACCCCTTCAGACTTTGCAGTGCACAGCCTGAGAGACTCCATGTGGGAGCCCTGGGTATCTGCTAAGCATAGAGCAGACTACGTCCACGCTGAGATCTGCCCCCTCTGGTCTGTGTACTCTCCTGTAGCCCCCCAATACTCCCTCGACTCCTCCTGATTCTTCCTTAGCACACACTTAGAGAAGACCTTGGAGGGTTTTTTCCCCCATGTTCAGATTTTCAGGTCCAATCTACTGTCTGGACCTTGGGTACCGGCCCCGGACTTGGCCATGCCCTTGTAAGGCCAGGGTCGGAGGCAGGTGCTGAGGGTAGAAAAGAGGGGCTCTCTCTCACCCCGCCCTGATTCCAGGCCTTCTGCAGGGCAGCCTCAGCCTCAGCCAGGGTGTAGTCCGTCACAATCCTGCCATTGATGGCCATGATCTCATCCCCCTTCACAACGCCACCTTCAGGAAGAAGCAGACAGGTGTTCATCTGGACCACTTGTGACCCGTGCCTGATTCAGGGCTCTCTGTGGCTAATTACTGTGGGACAGCGGAGGAGGCCGCAAGATGGGCTCAGTTACTCGAAGGCCCCTCCTGCAGGTCCTCTCTGGACTCTGCAGAGCCACTTGACCACAGAGGAGTGCTTGGCATCCCCAGTCTGCACATGGCAGAAGGACGGACCTGCGTTTCTGGTGCAGTTCAAAGAGCCTGAACCACGAAGGGTAGCTAGACCTCTCCCATGCCCGCCATGCTCACTCCATCAGAAGCTAATACCTTTGATGTCCCCCCCACACCCTGCTCTCCCCTTGATTCGCATTTTTTCACACTGTGGCTGCAGCTATTCAAATGTTTGCTGAGGACCCTCTCCTCCCATTCTCCCAGCTCCATGAAGGGTAAGGCTGGCGAGCTTAAACCAACCAACGCTTCTCATAGGACTTAACACAATAGGGGCTCAACGGAAGAGTGTTAAACAGATCAGTGTTAAAATGTGTTGTGGATAAGCGGTCCTGGGATCTAGGGATTTTGTTTTTAAGAAGTCATCGAGTATAGACTGAAAAGGACTCTGACTGCAAGAAGGCCAGCAAAGTCTCAGATGCACTAATACGTACTGTGGCTCTGTCAAGTAAATAGATTGTGTGTGACTTCCTATACCTCTTTCCCATCATGCACCTCTTTTGGTAAAGAATTCTGGTTTGATGTGCACCAAACTCTGGGTGGTGGGGGAAACCAATTGCTTGGGAGTCTTAACGGTGTGAAGGCCACAGGAATGTGTCGTGTGTCAGCAGGTTTGGAACTCACGCACCTGCCAATGTCCTGGGGTGCCTAAATCAGCATGGGACCAGACCTCACAGGGCAGATTTCCCTATGCAGAGGGGCTGAGGATAAGTGGTTCTCGGTAGAGTCACAGAGGGACTCGGGAGCAGCCCAGGTCCTCTTTCGTCTTTCCCTGACAGATGTGGGTGGGGCAGGCAGCAAACCGTCCTTCAGGTAGCTCAGAAAAGGGGGTGGAAGAGGAGCCTGTTCAGTCACAGGAAGTTTAGATGATCAGAAACCTCTGTGGGCTGAAGTAAAGGCTCCAAGGGGACTCAGAGGGCTCTCTGAGGCCAAGGCCATGGTTGGCAGAGCCAGACAGTGCCCAGGGTAGCCTGGGTGCATTGCCTGCCCTGTAACTACTGAAGTCCAGCTGCCATTGACCAGGGGCCTTTCGTTCCAGTCTCCTGTCTCAGGCTCACAGCCTCTACCCCTCCATCCTATGCCCCAGTGCTAGGACTAGAGGCACAAGTCACCTGGTTTATACAGTGCTGGTGCTTCAGTTGAGAGGCAAGCACTGCACTAGCTAAGCCCCAGCCCCAGCCCCAGTCCCAGAGGGTGCTTCTGTTGAAAGGGCAGGAAGGCATGGGGCAGGGGCAGAGTGTATGGGGAAGGGGCAGGGAGGGGAAGCACCTAGAGATGCTACCTATAGTGGGCACTAAAGCAAATGACCGATTCTTCTGGATTCAGGCCCTGCCTGGCATCTTTACTGGCTGGGGATCCTGGTTCCAAGCCATGGAAAGAGAATCATTATGGTGTATACCTGGAGATTCTGAATACTACAGTATCTTCAGTCCCAGGGCTGTGGCCAGGTCCACAGACTAATGTCTGACCTGTGACTCAGACTACCTGCTCTGTGAGGACACTTCTCTCCTGCTCTCTGCATGCTCGCCCTTCCCTTCCCGGTCATCTTTGTAGGCTCCACTGCATCCTGAAACCCTCTTCCTGGGTTCTCATGGCTTCTGTCCCAACAGCATCCCCCATCAACCCTTGCCTGAGAATCCTATGATAAGGCTCTGGGATCATGTTTTCCACTGGCCTGGGAGTCTCTGGAGGGCAGGATGGCATCTGGGCATGGCCACCTCAGGTCCTGACACCATGGTACAACCTCAGGTAATATCTGAGATGGTTTTATTGACAGACCTGACACTCTTGAACAACCATGAGACCATTTGAAGCAGAGCAGGTGTCTGCTCTCCCGGGACATCTGGTCTACCCATCATACCATCCCCAAAACAGGCCGGGCCTGTGTGAACTCACCATGCCGCTCGGCCGCTCCCCCTTCATAAACAGCAGAGACGACCACCTTCCCCACGGGGGAATCCACGCCACCCTCCAGGGCCAAGTCTAAAGACCCCTCCTAGGTGGAGGAAAGCGGGTCTCAGGCAGCCACATGGACAGCAGCCTGCAGAGCACCAGGAAGTCTGGCAGAGCTGCAGTGTGCAGAAGGCATGAGACCATGCAGTGCAGAGGCCATGAGAGAGTCGTGGGAGAAAGAGGTCTGGGTTGAGTATGTATCCCCCCACACACACACACAAGGGGCGGTATCCCCAAGGGAGCAGGGAGAGGATCAGGAACCTGCTAGGTCACCTAGGAGTAGAATAATTAGGGAACCAAGATGGCAGGACAGAGAGGGTTAGTGACCAGCCTCTGCCCCATAACCAGGTACCTTCTTGATTCGCAGCAGCCGAACATCCTTCCCTGCGATCTGCTCTGGTGAGAACTAGAAACAGAAAACCAAGGTGGGAGCCACTGTGAGCTTGCTGAAGGGTGGGAGTGTCCCTGGCCTCGACAATGGACCCATTGCCCACAACATACACACACACACACACACACACACACACACACACACACACACACACCCTGCAGCGCCTTAAGCCTTAGCCCCACTACTGTAGGATTACTGGGGAGAGGAGCCTTGTGAACACATGGCTGTTGCCTAGCATAAAGCTAGTGCTAAGTGCTACAGTAACTCCATACCACATATGCACACATGGGCATGTACACGTGCATACATGTAACAGTACTTACACATATGGTACACACATGCATGTGTGCCTGTGCACGTATGTACGTGCATGCGCCCGTGTGTGTGCACACACACATAGAGCGCTCTCACGAGCACATGCAAGAGAGAGAGAGAGAACACATAGAATATGTGTCATGACTCTCACGGAAAGGCTATCTAATGGAGCCTTTGCAGGAAAGAGCATCTGGGGGCATTCTTTGGGAGCCCTTTGTGTGCCCCAGGGTCCATAAAGCTCTAATTTTTCCTCAGGTTTGGAACTGCTTCCCCCACCCCCCCCCCAGGGCTGGAGAATTCCCTTTTACCATGGAGTAGGGGTCAAAGCCTTCTTCATATTTTCGGAAATCCTGAAAGCAAAGCAAGGGTTTCAGGATGATGAGAAGCAGCCGCGGAGGCACGCTGCTGCAAACGAAGCTCAGACAGGTGGGGGGAGCGCGAGCAAGCCAGATGCCAGGGGTCAGAGGTGAGCAGGGGGTAGGGAGTAGTGCGGTCAGGACTGCGGTGGAGGGAAGGGGTTGGTAGCCATAGCAGGTGGAATAAGGGGGTGACGCAATCAAGAAGCTGCAGGAAGTACTTGCAGGAGCATGGCCCTGTCCCTGCTCTGTTCTGTGGGTGGCCACCGGTGGCTCCAGGGATACCACTGGGGTCTGGATGCCTAGGCAGTAGGCCTTTGCCTCACTCTTATTCTGCTGGCCCGGGCTGACTTTCTACGTCCCCACTGGAGGCTGTGACCAAGCCATGGCTCTCCACTCAGTGTGCTGACCTCATGGAGGGGGGCAGGCCTGTCTAGAGGGCTTCTTGGCCACAGAGTGACTAAGGAAGGCATTGGTGGTCCGTAGAAGGGAAGTGGGGTCAGATTAGGGGGAGGGGTCTGGCTCCTCTTTGCTGATCTAAGAGTTACGAGGCCTCCCTCCCAAGGGAGAGGGGAAGGACACATGGCTCTGGGGCCCTGGTTCGGTGGGGTTGTTGGGGGTGAAATGGGCCAGGACTTGGAAACAACATGGTGAGAAAAAGCAGATAAATCCAGGGCAAGTGGCCCAGGAGTCACATACACGGTAAAGCCAAACAAGGGCAGCCATTGGATTCAGAAGCCAGGGTGCTATTCCTGAGTTAAGGTCCCCCAAACCACAGCCAGTCCCCACTGGAAAAGATGGCCACCCAGTTCCCTAGGCTGCACCAGGTCTCTCCTGAGGTCTGCAGTCAGCACTGTGAGCAGGCCAGAGATCCTGGGCACGAGATGAGGGCCCAACTTCAGCAGATGGGCCCCTGGATGCTTGTACCCTTCCTTCCTTCATCTTTCAGGCTGAGCCCCCATGAGGCCTTGGATCTGTCTGGCCATGGTCATGGACCACATCTAGGTCAGTCTGTGCATGCCAATCAACATGCATAACAAGGGACATAGCACGTCAATCAACACACAGACCAAGGGACAGCATGCCAATAAACAAAACAAGGTACCCAGCACATCTAAGCACCAGAGAGGTTAGAAGGCAGAATCTGGGACCTGTGCCCTTGTCACTAAGAGAGGTCTATCTGTCCCGAGGTGTTCCTTCTGGAATACTGGGTCATGCTTTCCCTTTGTGGGACCCTGAATACTGTTCTCAGGAATGTCTGGGTGGTAGGTCTTGTGTAAAAATCGGAGACTTCTGAAACATTACAGCTGGTTTGCCTTAGACAGCCACACCCTCTGTTCAGCAGATGGAGAAACTAAAGCCAGAGAGGTGACGTTAACGCCTAAGAGTAGAGGAGGCCAAGGGTTTAACTGGAAGCTTGGAGCCCTATACTCTTGGGCGGTTGTCTTTTTCCTTTTGAGAGTTGTTTGTGTCTCCGGCTATGGGTCCTTCAGGGCCTGATGGGCAAGGACTGTGCTCTGAGAGGCGGGTGATGTAACGCTAATGGGCAGATAGCAGATCGTGATTGAGTGGATCAGGATAGTGTCCTGGATTGAAATCCGGGGTCTGACAGAAGTCAGGTTGCTCCGTGGCTTCTGTGTCTGCCTCACTTTTGTGGCACGGGGTGGGGGGAGACAACAGGGCCCCATCCCGAGTTGCTGTAAACTTAAGACCTTCGATAAATTTACAGATGGGCTTGGCCTGGCACGCCTTCTAAGGTCTTCTGTCTATCTTGGGTCCTGGGCTGTCAGCGGCCTCTTTTATAGACATTGCTTGTGCCTCTCACCCCCGCTACTCCTGTCCTCTGCCTGTCAAATTGGCTTGTGGGGGAGGGAGTTGGGGAGCCTGCTGGTCAGGTTGCCTTAGTGGTTTTTTTTTTTTTAGGGGGGTCTCTTTCATTGGTGGTGAAATTGTCAGTCCAATAGTTAGCTCTGGAAGGAAGCCCCAGGAGGTAGGGTAGCTAGATGGGTATCTCCTTAACCTAACTGTTTTGCCAGCAGAGACTCCCAAATTTTAGTGAACCCCAGAAAGGTGGAGAATCCAAGCTGCCACCATCTCTTGGGGCTAAAAAAGGCTGTGGTCTGCTTGGAGCAAGTATAGTCTAAGAAGCAAGGCAGTATCCAGTCCCCCACACCCTGTGTCTCTAAGGATGGAGTCAGGGCTAATCTTAGCCTATGGAGTTCCCTCTGGCCTACTTCCTCTTTGGACCACCAGAAGGTGGAGGTGGGAAATCCTGCTGGTGGCTTTCTCAGTCGGTGTTTAAGTTCTGAAAAGCCATGAGTTCCCTGTTGCTGGGGGTGAGCAGCACACAGTGCTGGCCTGAGGCTTCCCAGCAGGTGGTACTTGGGCTACCTTGAAATGGCCAGGAACTAGAGCAAAGAAGGGGGAGCCAGGCACAGAGTGAGACAGGTGGGAAAAATCAGACACACAGGGCCACCAGACACACCACTACCAATGGTCTCATTTTACTTGTCTGAACGCTGTCTGATACACCACCATCCTCTTCAGCATCTCCTGCGGCTGCCAGGGATAAAAAGACAGTTCCCCACCGGATGTTAAAAATAGGTATCGTCTGCCCCCTGGTGCCAGGCTCTGGGGCTGCCAGCCTGAGTCGACTGTCCCTCCCTGATAGACTGTGCTAGGGGACCACTCCGGGCCCCCCAACCAGAAACTGCTGTGTAACTGCACAGACGACACACCAGAGAACACAAGAGGACTCAGCAGGCTGGCCCAGGGCATGACCTCTGCCCTTTGGGGGAGCCGACGGGACAGCTAAAGCTCAAAATAAGCACCGGAGTGCCCCGCCCTGACATTTGGGTAGGGTTTCCCTGAAGGGAATCAAAGTTCTGCCTCGGCTGCCTGCGGCTGTGCTTCCACTGTGTGAGGCCAGAGATCGGAGCCCCGAGGGGTGCCTGTAAGCCCCAGCTTCCTCAGCCGTGGACTGAGTGAGTGGACCGTTACACTCCCCCAGTACCTGGTTGAGAAGCAAAATGGGGAGTGCCCATGTACATAAAGGCCAAAGGCGACCACGGGTGTCATTCTTTAGGTACCACCTACTCTGTCTTTTGAGGCAGGACCTCTCAGTGACCTGGAATTCACACAGCAGGCTGGGCTGGCTAGCCAGTGAGCCCCAAGGACCTGCTTGTCTCCTCTGAACAGGGATTACATCATCACGCTCAACTTAAAACAACAACAACTAACCAAACAAACAAAAAACCCTCTATGGATTTGGGGGTTGAACTCAAGTGCTCACACTCACACACTGAACACTTCACCGGCTCAGCCACCTCCCCAGACCCAACACTGTCATCTTTAGACGGAGCTTCAGGCTGTGTGTGGTCAACAAAAGAACCAGAATCTTACTGGCCCATACCCACTGCAAATCAGGTGGAATCATCCCTTGACCAATAAGAAGGTGACAAGATGAATCAGGATCCGTGTCACACCTCACTTCCCTTCCAGAGGTGTCAGAACCCAGGTGGCATGACCCTGGTTTGCTGTTCTAGAAACACCCCTGAGGGAGGAGACCCAGGGGGCTTACCAGGACCTCAGACTTCACGGCTGGTCTGTAGATGAAGTTGTGTTCCTGGTGGACCATGACAGGCTTGGAGATGGTGGACACACCAGGGCCTCGAGGAGACCGTGGGCTTGGGCAAAATGTCTACAGGGGTTAGTTCAGGAGACACTCATGTGACATCAGCGATGTGGCCAGGGATAGCCATGGTACTTCTACAAGCATGCAAGTCACTCCATGCACAGCCCGATGCATCTGCCCAGACAGAAGAGGCCGGGGTAGGCTCATCACACAGAGAACTTCCCTGCCTCACTGTGGCTGGGTGGCTCCAGGGGATCAGCCACTTGAGTCAGAGGCCACACTTTCAAGGTTCTCTCACAGTGGACACCCAACATCCCCTTCCTTAAAGGGCTCTTTACCCTGGACGTATTCTAGGCTCCGTAGTGTGACAAAAAGCATCTCTGGTTCCCAGTGTCTGGGCACCGTGTCTAGAATCCCTGGGGCGAGGACACATCAGAGACCAGACTATTTGGCGGCGCTCTAGCAGTTGCTCACCCGGTGAAACATCTCTCTCATCAGGGTACAGTCCTGTCTCCAAATCCTTTAACTGGCTCCTAGAGATTGTCAACACTGCCACCACGACTCCCAAAGTCCTTTATGAGATTCTCCATCCCGCCACTGTCTCTGTCCCAGATTCCTCATGCTGCCCAACACCAGCCTCTAAGACATCAGCTTCAACTGCCTTGAAGCCATTGCTCCCCTGCTTAGCCAGTCTAGACCTTAGCGTAGAAATTACTGCCTACCTCGAGTTTCTCCTCCCCAGGACCTAGGACTTCACTAGCTAGCCTGTAGACCAAGTTGGGTTCCTGATGGACCATGACCAGACACTCCAGGGCCTCGAGGAGACGGTGGGCTTGGGCAAAATGTCTACAGGGGTTAGTTTAAGTCCGATGAATTGGGCTGGATCACACTTACCCCAGAGAAGTGGGTAAGGACTATGGCTGACTGTCTGACGTTAGGCCCCGGTTCCTTGCAGTGTCTAGCTTATGGTAGGTATTGCCTGAATAAACAACAAAGACATGTGACTGACTGAATAAGCGAATAACAGTATGGTGGGTGTGGCATGCGATGTCTGGGCAGACGGCAGGCACACAGAACCTGTTCTGATTACCTGAGGCCGGCTAATGGCTGGGGTGACTATACAGACACGCTACCTACACTTCCTGCTATAGACACTGAGAACTTACAAGGGGCACACAGGCAGGGGACTAGGCAGGATGGATGAGATGAAGGCAGACGAGGCAGCTTTGAGTCAAGGACAGTTCTGGTTTTTGTTTGTTTGGGCTCTTTATGATGGTCCAGTCCTTTTAGGCTCCTTATGTGAGCACGTTAAAAGTTTTTTTACCCCTGATCAGGGGTGCATGGTATGGCCTCCAAGAGTTAGAGTGCGTGGAGCTTGTCTTGAGTCTTGACTCTGTTTGCTGAGGTGATTCCCCACCCCCGCTCATGGTTTTGTCCTAATTGACTTTGTCCTAATTGGCTTGGACTAGGGACTCTTAGTGGCAGTCAATTCCTGTCTAGTGTGAGCTGCACACGCACCTGCAAGTCTTTGAAGTCTTACCTCAGGATGCATTTGTCCAGGGCAGAGCTGGCACACATTGGCTCAGTTCCCAGTGCCCACAGCACAGGCAGGCGGCACATGCCTGGAAATCCAGCACTTGGGAGGTGGAAGCAGGCATGGGCTTAAGACCATCTTTGGCTACATAATGAAGTCAGGGCTAGCCTGGGCAACATGAGACCCTATTTATTTTTATGGTTATTTGTTGGGGTCAGGCCTTTGTTTGGTTTGGGTGTCTTACTCTGTAGCCCAGGCTGTTCTGAAATTCGTGCGTAGCTCAGGTTGTGCTCAAATCCAGTGATCCTCCTGCCTCCACCTTTGGAGTGCTGAGATCACAGCTTTGATCCATCATGTTGCCCACCTTCTGCTTCATGTATTAACTCATCTGGTTCTCACCGTAGAGAGGTGCCATTGTGTTCCCATGCCGTGAGACCGGGACGTCCAGGCTCACATAGACAGAGTTACAGGTACCCGAAGTCACTTAGCAGAATATGTTCCAGACTCCAAGGTCTGACTTGTTACTGTCTCCCCTGCCGTCATTAGGTTTCTTGCTGCTCTGATGCCTTTCCTCTGCCCCTATGCACCGTACCCCTCAAGGCTCAGCTCTAAACCCCAGCAAGACAGAGTCATCCTCAGATGGAGCACTTAGGCCGAGTTAGCTTAGAGAAGACCCACATGTCTATAGATGCTCTCCCTTCAAAAAGTAAATCCCTGGAAGGTGTGCTGGCCTCACGGAACCTTCCTCAGCTCCTCCCCTTCTACCAAGATGCGCAAGGTTTGAGCCTGGTGTCTGATCTCTGAATCAGATTTGTTAACAGAGAGCTACTGCCCACCTTCTGGGGTCTCTACAGGGAAGGATGGGAACTTCTATGTCAGGCTAACACCGCCTCTCAAACCTGATGTCTGGCTGGGTTCTGGGGAGGTGTTCCCAGAATAAGGGAACATCTCTCTCTCCCTATCTGAGCTGTAGGAATCGAGTTCCTCACCAGAGGTCCATAGGAGTCCTCTGTCAGCCAATCAGCAGCAGGTCCTCTGTCAGCCAATCAGCAGCAGGTCCTCTGTCAGCCAATCAGCAGCAGGCACCTGGCATCTCCTTGACTCCCCTGAATGATCTGACCTATTAAATCCACTCTCCTTTTGGGAACAGGAGTGGGAGGCAGGTGAAAGCCACTGGGGAGGTGCTGCTAACACCCCACAGACCCTTACCCTGCAGTCCCTCTCCCTGCAGACCCTCACCCTGCAGACCCTCTCCCTGCAAACCCTCACCCTGCAGACCCTCATTCCCAGTAGACGGGAGCCTCCTCAGCTGAGTCTTGGCCTGGCTGGTCACTGGCTACTGGGCTCAAAGTCTCACAAGGCACCCAGGGAACTGACTCTTCCAAAGCAGTCTTTGGATAAAGATCAATGGATGAGAAATATCTCTTTCTGAAAATACCGGCACTCAATCTGTCAACATCCAAGAAAAACATTCCTCGTCTTTTAATAGTAAATTTGAGAACTTCTAAGAACTCTCTCATCTTCGGGGTTTCTTTCTTGAGTCACGGCCAGATGTGCTGCCAACTAGTGCTGTGGGAAAAGGCACTGTGATGTCCTAAGACTACCCTCTATTTGCAGAGCTAGGCACACCCCAGCTCCCCCCATGCGCCCCTTCTCTGGTTGAACCTGGGGCTCATGTCCTACAAATATGAGAATTTCTCGGTCCCTGTGTAGACACAGCTGGCTATTCCCCGGAAGCAGAGCACTACACTGCAGGTCACCAGCATTCCCTGGCTCCGAAGTTAGCGTCACCAGAGGCTGCTGGCATTGATTATTTCACGGCCACAGCAACCCATCACGTAAACACGGGACTTCAAAAACAGTAGCAAGCACACCCATGCAGGACAGCACATCACCCCTGGGAAACGGGGCCAGATGCTGTTTCCTCCCATCTCTGCTCACCGGAGCAGCAGAGGGGGGGGCTTGGGAAACAGCACCCACCCACACCCCCACTTTGTTTGCTAGCACAACATGCATGCAGAATAAGACGGTACCTTTGGGGCGGGCGGGAAGCTCCGCTCGGTGGTGGGGGAGCTGGTGGGCTTCACACCGTGTGTGTTTGCCTCCCGGTCATCTGCCGGATGACCTGGGTCCCCAGTGCGGAAGGGGTGGTTGCCCAGGGCCTCTTCCAGGGCCGAGGGCAGTGGGCGGGTTGGAGTGAGGTCTTGGGTGGGAATGGACGGAGGGGGAGGGATGGGAATTGGGGGTGGAGTGCGTTGCACCCATGGTGAAGACGAGGTGCTTATGTGGCCTGGCGAGGGAAGTACAGGGGGGGCGGGGACCTTGGAAGGTGGGTTGGTGGGTGGAGGGTGAGGCATCACAGGCAGTGCTGAGGGAGTCTTGGGGGGGTAGTAGAACATATCCAGGGGGATGTCATCCAAGTCAGTGGTGTGGAGGTGAATCCCACCAGCGAATCGTCTCAAGGGTGGGGCCAGAGGAGACACAGAAGGTGGGGGAGGAGGGGGCCCTGTGGTCATCTGGGGGGGGGTGAAGAAGTTCTGTCATTATTAACTCCACGACACAGCGATCGCTCTTTTTTCTCTTGCTGCTGGATCCCCATCACTCAAACCAGAACCATGGGTGCTGCCACCCAGCTGCCCAGCATAGCCAAGCGGGGCTGGAGAGGGAGTAGTCCACACACAAGAGCGGTCGGAGCTACGCCATCTGGGTACGGTCAGACGATTTGCCCCTCTGAAGCGGGACACGTTTGAGATGTGAGGGGGACCCTTGGTAACTACAGCAGGGACAACAGACCCGGTGGAGACTGTCTCAGGACAGAAGGGACTTATGGTCACCCAGATGATAAATGCATACAAACTCATTTCCCTTCCTTAGGATGGGAGGTGACAACAGCTGTCGGGGCTGGGCTCTAGACAGTGAAATGTCCATCCGTGTGGCTGTTGATAATCACCAATGGCCACCACGCCTCCCACTGTCCCCAGAGTGTATCTTTCTGAAGGTGACTTGTCAGGAGGGTCCATGTGAAGAAGAATTTCTGTTACCTCAGCGATCTCGTTCTCGGCAGAGGAAATCTGCTCGAGGCGGGTCTGACAGAGCCTCTCCACCCAATACTGAGTCTTTTCCGATTCCTCAAGGTCTTCCCGCTCAGTCTCAGACACCTGGGACCCAGGACCCGTGTCAAAAGGAGAGGTCAAAGGGGACACTGAATCACATGGGCAGCAATGCACAGGGGCACTGCTCCAGCCCCCTCCCTTCCAAACACTGGTTGGCATGACAACGCCTAGAAAAAGAACCAGACTACTTCCACCTGGACCTTGGAACAGAAATTAGGAGGTAGAGGCTAGGGTGCTGGGATGACAAGAAAATCTTTAGGGTTTCACACATTGCCTGACAATGCCGGGTCCCAGGATTCGCATAACCCTGAGGTGCTTGGAGTCTTTCCCTAGTAGCCTCTTTGGCCCCTCTATGGGTTTAACTTTACTCTTATTTCCCCAGAAGGCTGTCCTGCCCTTAGAAGTGCAAGTCCAACCTTATTCTTCATTTTGAAGTTAATCTATTCGCAATGCCAGACCTAATAGGCTTCACATTTCCCAGGACTTCTCTGGTTTTATAATCTAATCAGCCTGGCACTGTGAGTCATGGGGAACGTCAAAGAGAAGCAGAAAGGATACTGCCTGCAGCTAGGAAGTTCAGGCCGACGACCTCACCCCAGACACAGCGACTGCTGGTACTGGGAGGGTATGATCAACAAAGTTAGTCTTAGAAACATTCCCAGGTTACAGAGGTCCATCCTCGGACACACTGCATCGATGGGGGCAACCTCAGACTCTAAACCTGATTTGCTGAAGGTAGCTTCAGGCTTGACATCTACACTAAAAGATTAGACCCGTACACCAAGAGTCAAGCCAGCTTGCTGAGACCTGCTAAGGAGGGCACCCGGAATAAGGCAGGTGAATGGAAGGCTAAACAAACTCCTGAGAAAGGCAGAGGGGTTAACCTCAGATAGACCTTGAGCCAGAAGACCAGCTCCATTGCCAAATCTAAGATGGAAAGACTTTGTCATAGAGTTATACCTTGGTGGGGTAAAGGGGGCATATTCGTGTATCAGTGACTGGCCTGTGACCTAGTCAGGCTGGGGAGGCTAGCCTCAGACCCAGCCCCCAAACCAGGAGACTAGTGTTAGTCTCAAACATGCATTTAAGCTACAGTTGACCTCAGATGACCCTGGGTAGGTAGATCAGCCTCACTCTGGACTGGGAGGGAGGAAAGGTCTGTCTTTAGACTCCAACTGTGGACAGTGGTCCCAAACTGGCCCTTGGAAGTTTGTTGGGAGGGTGAGCTGTGTCCCAGGACGGTGCACACACCTCCTGGGCTAGCCGGTTGATCTTCAGCTGCTTCTCCTTCTCCAGCATCTCTTCCTTCTCTTTGTAGAGCTTCTGCTCAAACTCGAGCTCCTTCTTGTTCTTCCTCAGGTCCTGCAGGCTGTCGTACTTGGCTTTCTTCTTCTCTTTTGCTTTCTGGGCAGACGGAGCATCATGCGTGTGGTAAGGGGTGATTTTAGACATTGGCACCAGCACAGGACAGCAAACAGGGCATCCAGTCCTCAGACAGGACAGGTCAGCCTGCCACGGTGAGCCCCACCCCCAGCTGCTCTGTCCTGCCACCCAGGGCGTCAGACCTCAGGCTGAGGTCAGGCATGCCACTGGTACCCATTGTAGAGCAGAGACATATTCCCTCATCGGCCAGAACTGGCTTACTGGTTCACTGACCAGCTATGTGACCTTTTGGCTAAGTTCTGTAACCTATCTAGTAACTCCACACATCTCTAAAGTAGGAGAAACAGCTGCTCCACATTTCCAGTCAGTACCCATGAAGCTTCTATGAAAGGGCTTCAGGGATCACTAAGTATTTCCTAATAAGAGGCATTACATTTACTTCCTACAACCTACGTGCCCGCCTTCCCCAGCAGCAAAGGAGAAAGATGGCTACTGTTCAGATGCCAGAGATGCATCCTGGGAAATTCTAAAAAAAAAAAAAAAAAAAAAAAAAATCTGAGCAAGCTGGTCAACCTGATGTACAGAAGTCATCTGTCATGGTCTAGATGTGGGGCCTTAAGCCAGGGACACTGGATGCTCTAAAGTTTACCACTCACAGAGTCCAGAGCCAGGGTTTCCTCTACACTGGGGATTATCTGAAGACTCTGGGACTGGGAGACACAGAGTCAGCTGGAAGTCACAAGCTTAGAGAGGTGAAGTCCCTTCTACAAAGTTAGACATCTAGGAAGTGACACATGCTCAGACCTGCATTCTCCAGGTTCCACTGGGCTCTGAGCTCAGTTAATCAGAGAGCAAAGAAACACAGCAGGAGGGAGATCACTCCCCTCACACAGTAGGGCGAAAGCACAGAGCCAGCGCTCAGAAGAGGATGCAGAGAAAGTCAGCACTCAGGGTGATTTCCAGAACAATTGTGCCCCCACCTAACAGGGTTTCCTGCCTTGCTGTTCTGAACCAGAGTCCAAGCCCTGGAGTGAGGAACTGAACATCCCAACAACGGGTGCAAACCTCTCGAGTCAACCTAGGGTAGTGAACGTCTACAGACCTTTGATGCGCTCATCTTGCCCAACGAAAGGCAACCTTATCTCCAATAATGGCTAATATGATCTGGAAATGCTCGCCTCGGAGACCCATGCCTAGAGTGGTCCTCAGCATCCCGAGGAGATTCTTCTCCCTTCAGTTCTGCTAGTTCACGGCCTGCCCTGCTCACCAGGCCCCTAGCTCAGCTCAGAGGTGAATCCCCACACCAAGCTGTAGGTTCAGAAGCCAGTCCTCAGCAGGAACCAGAAAGGGTCTACATAGTGACAGCCAGCTAGAATAAGGTCATGCACCCTCAGGGGCCACCATGATAGGAATGTCCGTGCTATTGATTAGAAAACAAAACCAAACCTACAGTAATGTCAAGATTTCACAGCCAGAGTAGGCTCCTGGGAAGGACAGTGACAGCTCCCGTCTCACCCTCAGTGAGGGTATCTGTTGACAGAGATGGACAAACTGCCGCAGAGCACTGCCCGTGAGCAACTGTAGCCCTTGTACAGATAACTTAGCTGTGCGTGAATCTGCCTTCCCACCAGGCTAGGAGCTCCTGTGCATCAGGATAAGCTTCACTTACCGAAGCAGTTCTTTGTGTGTGTGTGTGTGTGTGTGTGTGTATGTGTGTGTGTATCTGTGTGTGTATGTGTGTGTATGTGTGTGTGTATGTGTGTGTGTATGTGTGTGTATGTGTGTGTGTATGTGTGTGTGTGTATGTGTGTGTATGTGTGTGTATGTGTGTGTGTATGTGTGTGTATGTGTGTGTATGTGTGTGTGTATGTGTGTGTATGTGTGTGTATGTGTGTATGTGTGTGTGTGTATGTATACACATGCAACACACACATACACACACACACACCTCCACGCATGGATGTATGGAATATGCTGTTTTCTTTAGCCGAGTTCCAACAGAGACTATCATGGGAAGAATTAGCAGTCTAACTCCACGAGACTCCCCCAGAGTCCAGCCGCCAGCCTGCAGCAAGGATACCATAAACCTACTTAAAACAAGATATTATTTTCGAAAGGCTTTTGTGACTCAGTTGTATGGGATCTTTGTAGAAGCGAATGCTACGCCACAGTGTCAACAGGCTGGATATGACTTCAAGCCATGGACTCAGCCTGTGACATAGAAGCCACAGTCCTAGGAGACTGACCACACACACTCTGAGGTCATAACAGGGTGGGAAGGGTCCTGCAGGAGCTGTAGCCTAAGCCTGCTCACTGCTGTGTGATGCTGTGATCCCAGGTGAAAATGCACATGCGTGTCAGGTACGCCACTGCTGCTGCTGTGTAAGGGGGGTGCTGGGCGGTACCCCACGTTCATGCTGCTGCTACAGCCTCGCTTCCAAGCGCTCTTGCTAGAGAGAGCTGAGCTAGGTCGAGTGACGTCATAAATTGAGTGCACTCAGATTCATGCCGGCAGCCTGATTTCTAAATGCTGAGCCATCTTGAATGTCTAATACGCAGTGCAGATATTAACCATGGCATTCTCATAATCAAATACTGACGAAATCCAGTAAGACACAAGATGAGCATTTTATGGGGCCTGGAGATAATATAATATGATTTAGAGAGAAAATTAAAGGTCTCGGAGGATGGGATGATACATAGCCCTGGGCGGAGGTAGGTCTAGGCCATAGCTGGAATGAATATGACTGCATTCCCAGACCGGGGTGCCAAATTCCACACGAGCTACATCTGGCAGGGCTGTCACGAGCTGCTTTATGTCACCAATCCTGGCGTTTTACCCCCACCTCTCCTAGGCTTCTGGTCCTGCTTGGCATGTTTCCGACCAAGACCATCATAAGCCACCCAGGCAGGACCTAGGCAAGCCTCACGCTAGGAACTCTTGCTCTCCTCTCCTGACCCTCTATCATGGCGCCCCTGCCAGACATCAGAAGACGGGAGACGGAGGGTCAACTTTGCAAGTGGAGGGGAAGAGAAACGGACAGAAAAAGATCCCAGCTCACATCAAACTCGGCAGCACACGGTACCTTACTCAGGCCTGTCCTACCTTCCGGATGGTTGGGAATTTGCCATCGTAACGGTAAAACCACCCAAAGGCTACAAGGGACAGAAAACAAGCGATGAGACGCAGGATCCGCAGGCCGAGACTTGGGAGTTGGCTTTTGTGAAACCCGACAGCAAAATCATGTTCTTTGGCACACATTTCCCTCACCTGATGAGAGATCACCTGTGTACTACCCTGATCCCAGGGTCAAGGTCACCATCAAAGTATCTCCCCAGAACACTGGCTTCTGAACTTTGTGCCAGAAAACCAGCAAGACTGTCTTTGTGGAAAGACAGATTTTCCCAATCACAGAAGCGGACGATGCCAAGTAAAGGGCCGTGGGAAGAAAGGAGAGCACTCCCTAAGCCGATGCCGGCTTTCCACATCTAAGAAATGGCTTCACACAAAAGGCGGCTTGAGCCCTCGCCTGGAGCTGCTGCCAGAAAGAACCAAAGTATCTCTTGGCACAGACTACAGCCCCTCTCTTAATTCCACAGAAAGGCAGTCATTTTGGAAGCTTCTGGAAGCTTCTAGAAGGGCAGCTGTGGTAACAGCAAGCAGGAGATAAGCTTCCAGAAAGCAAATCCCCCTGCTCAGGTCAGATAAACAAGGCACAGTCTCCTTGCCCAGGCAATAATCACCCACTGAGGCGATACACCAGACCCGAGCCCTCAAGGTTTAGAGGTGACAGCCCATGCTTGGCTCTCTGTGATGGGCTGGCTGTTGAGCTCAGAGTCAGAGAGAGCACAGAAGCTCAGTGGCTGGTGTGGGAAGGCGCTAGGGAGTCAGTATTATGGGAGAGGCCGGAGCAGTAGGGTGGGAGGCTTGGGTGGGCAGTATTTAAATATTTGAGCCAGGAAAATTTCAGTCAAGCCTAAATGTTGGTACTCAGTTCATGGGCCAAGCAGAAGCCTAGAGCATCCTCACAGACCCCAGAGGCTCCTATGATGGTCCAGCTCTAAGAGCTGGAGGCTCTACTGTGTTGGAAGGAGCTGGGCGGAGCAAGCAGGGCAGCCAAGCCAGGGAGCAAAGCGAGGGCGCCAACCTGCTGTCTCTGCTCCTTCGCGCTTCCATCCAAACCGTCTGCAGGTTGCACTCCCTGATCATCTACCCAGGGGAAAAGAGGGGCAAGCAGATGAACCAAGAGACTCCAGAGAAGGAGCTGTCTAGGCGTCTGGGAACCCATGACTAGTTGTCTCAGGAAGCGGTAGGGTCAGGGGCAGTGGCAGGACTCAAGAACCTCCAGCTACATCTCCTTGCTCTGAAGTGCGCACACAGTGCTTTGGACCCCAGGAGCTTTAACTCGTCTGTCCGTAAATGGGCTAAAAATAGGGTCCCCGGATCTAACATCAGCACGAGAGTTTTTTTTTCTGGGCATAAGGTTGAAAGTTGGAGGTGTGGGGACGGGAGGGGGGGAAGGCTGACAAGCCCTGAGCATTATCTACTTCAGGAGGACTTTTCATGGGACAATGGATCTTTCTTTTCCCTCCTCTAGGGCTATGCATCCTCTAGGGGGCTGTCTGAGTTATGTGGGCAGCGGGTGAAGGCTGGGACTCCCGAGGAGGTGACATACACAGGGCACCTGCCATTAGGATAACAGGAGTCTCAACACCGTTCGTGCGGAAAAGCCGGCTACCCCCTCCGATTGTTTACAGGGGGGAGTGCAGAAGCCTGCTTGCGATCCAGAATTGCTTGACTCGGATTAAAAACAACCTCCCATTAGCTTTCAAGTCACGGGTCTGTTGGGTGAGCACTAACCGAGGCTATCCTTGAGAGAGAAAGAGCTAATGATATCTCATTTAAACCCCTCTTCTTCTAGCTAACGGGAGGAGTCCTTCATGAAAAAAAAATAAACAACCCTCTCCTCCTTCACATCCTGCTGTTAAGCTAAGGAGGAGTCTTTTAGGCATCTCTGTGATGGCTTGTCCTAGCTCTGAGGACTGTGCAGTGTTGGGTGTGGCTGACCAGCCATGGATGGGTGGCTGCCTTTGCCCCATGAGGGACCAGGTTTGGGAGAACTGCCAATGCCATCAATATGCTTAGGCTGCTTCTTGTCCTAGCATCTGGATGCTCAAAAAGGCAGAGCCCACTCCTCACAGGCACGGAAGCCCGAGTCAAATCTAACTTGCTGGCTACCTGGGTCTAGAGCTGGAGGGAGGTCAAGGAGGCGCTGTCAGGAGGGGTTTCTGCTGTCTCCGCGGTGTTCTCTTGCCTCTGTGGCCTTTCGTGAGGGGGGCAGGTGAGAAACTGGCTGGAACTTGTGCAGAGAGACCTGGTAGCATTTGTGGACCAGCCCTGAATATTGTCATATATGAATTCTGTCAACTTGACAAGATCTAGAAGCACCTGGGAGGCAAAATCCTGGGTGTGCCTGTTCTGGATTGGGTTAGCTGAGGTGGGAAGTCCCATCCTCATGTGGGGAGCTCCAACCCATGGTGTGTGTGTGTGTGTGTGTGTGTGTGTGTGTGTGTGTGTGTTTCTTTCCTATGGCCATGATGTGACCAGGGACCTCATACTGTGAGCCAAAGCAAACTACTCCTTCTTTAACGTGTTTTGGTCACAGCAACAAGAGAAGGAACAGATACAGCCGCAGCCGTCCCAGGTGGGGGCAGGACTCAATCATCAATCTGAGCTTGGGTTCTGCCTCGGAATAGCATAGCCCGAGTAAAGGGAAAAAATAAATAAAACTCTTATTCGGGAAAATTAAAAAGCATTAAATAAATACTCAGGCCTGTGAAAAGGCTTTTATGTTCCACAATCCCCGAGTCCGTGAAGCTTAGACCCAGTTTCCCTCAGAGTACTACGCTAACTCAGGTTACCTTTGTGAGAAGCAATTAAAATCGATTTCTCTCCCTCGGAAGCTCCCATTTCACTCATGAGAGAAACCAGCTCTTGTCTAAAATACGGATTATTCAGTGGGAATTCATCTCAGGCTACATCCTCAGCAAATACGGACTAGCGTTGTGGGTGGGGCGGCTGATGAGAGGGTGCTTTGTAGTCCCTGAGATGAGACCTGCGCCCTGTTGTCAGGAAGGAATGCACAGGTAGAGAGTAGAAGAAAAGAATCTTGAAGTCTTACACAGCTGTTCTGTTGTTGGCAAAGGGGTTTTCCTATAAGGCTTGGGTGGGAATCTCCAGTCGGGTGTGTAGGTTAGACCCCACTGCAATGTGGAACCTTGGTTCTGGGTCCAGGGACACTCCCGTCTGGAAGTTCCCACAGTCTAGGCCCGAGCACAAGAAGGTTAGAGAACCTTCTTGTTTACCTGCTCGTGCCAATGGTAAATAGAAAGAGATAGGGTGTGGGGGTGAAGACCCAGCCAGGAACAAGGGACTTGGGGTGGCCATAGGCCACTCTGTTTGGAGCCCCTCTCCTCCACTACCTCCTGGTGGGTGGGGCTGAGGGCAGGTGGGTGGGAGCTTCTGATGGAGGAAGGGGGAGTTTAGGCCCAGCATAGCACAACCCTCAGACTCCAGGGGGTACATTAGGTCTCATGTTTCATTCTCAGAATGCTAGTGGGAGACCAGCTACCCACATACCCACATGCAGAAATATAGGTGGGAGGGGGCCTTGGACCAGCTCCTCCCTAGTTGGACCAGCAGGGATCCACTCTCTCAATGCTGGTTTTGACCCAGCCCGAGTTCAGAACCAGTCCAGGAGACACCATGCCACCCAACAAGCTCAGGTAGAGTAGCCATCTTATAGACCAATTCCACACCCACCAAGCTCTCTGCTTCTCTCTGCAGCACCCCAAAGGTCTGCAGCAGCTATGCCATTCCCTCCGGTGAGGCGGCTGGTACAGGAACCAGACAGACCGCCATCACCCCCGACACCCCGCCGCAGACAAGGAGGGAGAGCAGACCCTCCTACCACGAGGCTCTAGCTGACGCTCACCCATCCACACTGCCTCTCCTGAGGGACACACACCCAGACAGCCCTTGGATATTCACCTGGGGGAGGGTCCTGATGAGGGGAGGAAGACTGTATTTCTATCTTGCGCCCTTAGCCTCAGGCCCCGGAAGGGCCCCATCCCATCCCCGACAGGTCTTACATACACTTGGGCTTCCGAAGGGGCACCGGGTGCACCTCTGCTGTGATGGTTTTGGGCAGGATGAGCTGTTCCTTTGAACCCCAGTCTTCTTCCCACTGTTTCTTAAACTTCTCTTCCTCCTCCGAGATCCTGAAATGAGACCCCCCACACACACCTGTGATGGCACAACCTTCAGGGGTTCACCTGCTGCCAGAGGATCCCTTGGGAAGGGAGGTTTCATGGCTTACGCCCAAGCTAGGCCACTGCTGCAGCGGGGTGTCTAAGCTGAGTGTGTGCACACAGGATCAGCAGTGCGCTCTGGTTGCACCAAGGCTTGGTTGGAATGAAAGAGGGGCTACGAGAAAAGAGGATTTCAGGCTGAGTCAGCAGGGTCTACAGGTGGCTTGCCACACTCCCAGCGCTAGGAGCAGGCTGAGTCCTGGACTCAGTGATGCTCCACCTCGTACAGGACAAACGCCTCAGGCTGTGCCTGGCCCCCTGAGCAAGCCCACGGAGGCTGGGAAACATGAGTGTAGGTGAATGGGGTGAACCCCGAAATTCACCCAGCATACTAGATTAGTAAAGAGAGGAACACTCCAACCTGGACCCCTTAAAGAGAAGGACAGGTGACATTGTGATGGTGACAGCTCCATTCCCTGGTCATCCGACCATCCAGTGCATGTCAAAGGACTGACACACATGGAGGACCCGACAGCCAGGCAATTCCCACCTGTCCCTGGGGCTTCCGGTCACACATCGCTGTGAGGCACGTGATACTCGTGTGGCTGTGATAATGGTAACCATGGTGATGACAGAAAAGAGGGAGATTGGAACTATTGAGTGGATTTGAGCGGATGAAGACAGTGCAGTTTGTGGGATTTTGTGTGATTCTGTATGTTGTAGAGTGACAGATGTGTCTGTGTTTCTGATCACACGCGCTCAGCACACCCAGCCGTGGACACTGGGGCAGACCCCCCCCCCCCCCCCCCCCCCGCACACTCACTGCTCCATCTCCTTCCGGTATCTCTCATTCTCCTCAGCGGCCTTCTGGGCGATTTCCTTTCGCCTCCTGAAACGCAGACAGAGGTTCGCCGTGTGAGTCTCTGCCCTGTGAGCTAACCCGCCATCGCCCGACTCCTGGTCTGACAGACACCTTAACCGTTTTCTGCTGCCGAGCTTCCAAAATTGTGGATGTGGTTCTGCAAAGTCTGGGCCCCGTGTGATTTCATCTGGGGCTGCTGGGCAGGGGTTCTGTGCCACAGGAGGTGGGGCGCATGAGGACCAGCTCCTGTGCATAGGTGAAGCTGGCAGGCTCACCAGGCTAACTCTGGGATGCAGGAGGTGGCGTGGCCTTCCCTCCCCTTTTCCAGACACTTAGTAAGCACCCAGAATATGTCAGAGTTGGTAGGTTGACAGTGGTTTTGATTTATGAGTTGCTTAGTCGGTTGATTTTCTCCGTCTGCAATTTCAAAAACGCAGGGGTGGGGCTTATTGACACAGTTAGGTGTGTCCCTGGGGAGACTGCCAGGCTCCTGACCCACACTGTTTCCTGGACACCCATGATTCTGGACATAGGCAGCTTCAACTTACCGAGACTCAGTCTTCCTGTCTATTTAATGGGTTGATGTTGTCTACCCCCCTCCCCAGGGCTACCATGGGAGCTAAACTAGCAACATAAAGTCCTCAACACAATGAGACACAATAGGCGGGGCACGGTCACTATGGCTGACAGGGGCCCCTCTGGTATAGTACTGGTGTCTGAAAGTCAGGTCTCTAAGGAACAGGATGGATAGCTATTCTGCCACCAAGATCACACCAGAAGGAGTGCAAATGGCCCAGGACAAGCAGGCAGAAGCCAGTCGTGTCTGGTCTGGGATGCAGGTCCCCAGCAGGCCACTCACTGGCGTTCCGCCTCCTGCTGCTCTTGGAGCATCTTGTTGGACTCCATGGCCAGCCGCTTCTGCATGAGGAGCTCTTGCCGTTGCAGTTCGTGCTGCCGGGCCTCCTCCAGCCGTTCCCGGTCCGTCATGAACAGCTCCCGGCCCTGTCAGCGTGGGGAAGGAAGCTCAGGCCCTGGGGAATGTGGACACCCTCTGCTGTGGAGTTGGTCAGGGGTCACGGGGGACATCACCCCATTCTGGACTCACAGCTCCAGCAACGATGGAGATGGTCAGGCTGCGGCTGCTCTTCAGGATATTCACAGCCTGTGGAGGCAGGGGGATGGTCATTTGGGGCCTGCCATTCAGATTGGAGCAGTGCAGGCCAAAAGCATAAGGGTCTCAGCCATCGTGGCACTGGCTGGGAGGAATGTGTGGAGAGGAGATAAGCAGGAAGGACATCCAGCTCACCTCCTTGTGGTCCAGGTTGGTGAAGTCGATGCCGTTGACTTCCATAATCTGGTCTCCTGTCTGGGGGAGAAGGAGAAAAGGGTCAGTGTGTGTGTGTGTGTGTGTCTGTGTGTGTGTGTGTGCATGCATGTGGTGTGTGTGTGTGCATGTATGCAGTATGTGTGTCTGTGTGAGTGTGTGTGTGTGTCTGTGTGTTTGTATGTCTGTATGTTTGTGTGTGCAAGTATGCATGCATGTGGTGTGTGTGTCTGTGTGAGTGTTTGTGTGTCTGTGTGTGTGTTTGTATGTCTGTATGTTTGTGTGTGTAAGTATGCATGCATGTGGTGTGTGTGTGTGTATGTGTGTGTGTAATTCCTATATTCATCTATAGGAAGGTATCCTGACATGCTCAACATATAGGCCAGTAGTCACGCAGCCACATTCTTCTTCCAGGGAACAGACCGGGTGGCAAGCTCTGATAGGGCTCTGGAAAGGCCCCAAGCTCATCCTGGCACCTCTCCATCCCATAATGGTCTTATCGGCTATCAAATATCATACTATTAGAAGTTAATATCTTTTGCTAAGTTATAATATTCCCTTTATGAGGTTTAGTTAATGGACACAGAAGGCTTCGGACTTCCCCTAGGGCACGTGCTACCTTGGACCCTCGGTGTATAGTAACAGTCACGGCTGGCATTTATTCACCAGTGTTATGTGCCTGGCACACATCCAGCCTAAACGCTAATTTACACAACAGCTCTAGAAGGAAGGCTCTAGGATCCTTCCCTGTAGGTGAGGAATTTGTCTCCAGGAGTGACTAAGAGTTGCAGCTCCGAGGGGAGCACCATGTAGATTAACTTCCGGCCCTGAGTTGTAGGCACACAGCCTTGGAAGAGGCAAGGCCTGGTCTTGCTTTCCCCGGCATGGGGTAGCATTAGTGCCTCATCCTCAGAGCCGTGGCCGGGCTTAGGATGCAGAGTATCAGCTCTGACTATCATCACTAGGAACGTCCGGCCACTGGCTACCGAGGGCTCTAACACCAATTCTTTACCATGGTCTCCCATTAGAGACCATTAGGAAGTCATCAGCCGGTGCCGGCCAGGAGAAGGCTATGCGAGAAGATACAGCATCTGTCAGTGTGTGAGCCCCCCCATCCCTCTCCCAGCCTGACTCTTACCTCTAACCCCACCTCTGCAGACAGAGAGCCAGGCTTCACGTGGCTGACAAAGATGCCAGGTTTCTGGATGGGGCCACTGGAGATGCTGTGGGAGGCAGAGACGTGAGTGAGGTTCTGTCCTTGCAGCTTGTCCCTTGAAGGGCTCTCCGTTCTTTCTCAATGACCAGCCTGTAGCCCTCTGTCTAGATGGCCAGACCTCAGGATATAGGGCACCCATAAACTCGAGGCCGGAGGCTCTCTGTCTCTACCTTTCCTTCCAGCCCAATTTCCACTGTGACACTAGGGCAGAAACTCCTAGTGATGTCATCTCCTCAGCCCCTTACCCAACACATCGCACATGCTTTTTGCTGGAACAGATACCCAGCAGCTGCATCTCAACAAGACCAGTACACACAGCCCAAAGCTTCTCTGTGTGGTTGCTTCGTGTTTTATTTTATGAGGCAGGATCTAGAGACCCAAGGCTAGCCTCGGAGCGCTTTCTGATGGTGCTGGCGCTGCAGGCTTAGCTACCTCCTCTTGTGGGAAGGTTTCCCAGAACCACCGATGAGAAGAGAATTATGGCAGATGCCTAGCTAGAGAATCAATGTATTTCTGAGTGATGGAAGGGCCCATCCCAGCAAGTAGACTCTGGCTCTCAATTTCCGCATCATCACCAGTGCACAAGACCCGTAGCCAGAGGACAAGAGTCCTCAGGAGCAGTGGCAAGGAGAGGTGCTGGGGTCTCCCAGCTGCCACTGAACCCTGGGCATGCCACCCACCTAGAGACCCGTGAGCGAGCCCAGGCATGCCTGCTACCTACCTGCAGCCCAGGCCCCGAGAGCCTACTAGACTGATAAACACCTTCTTCTCCTTGGTGGTTCCATGGCCAGGTGGGCTCAGGCCACCTCGCACACCCTGGAAGAGGGACAGATGAGTTTACTGGGTCTACATGCATTCAAGTGGCCCGTTGGGCTCGAGACCCCCAGATTAAGTACCCCAATATTCACAGAGACCAGAGACATCATATCCTTGGGGCGTGGGTCTGAAGGCCTACCGTGCCGTAGGGGTGTGCCAGGTACACTAGAGACTTATGGGAAACCCTAAGGTTATACTCCCCAGCGACATTCCTCCTTCAAGGTCAGCTGCCCAGCCGCCGTGGCGGATAGTCTCTTACCCCAGATTCCGACACGAACTGATCCACGTACTGCCATTTGAGGGTCTCCTCTGGAGAGCTGAGGACAAAGCAACAGAGAAGGTGGAGCCAATAAAAACGTGCGAGGGAGCTGCCACCTGGGTCGCTTCGTGTTCTCAGCCCAGGAGTAATGCTAGTTCGCGGCCTGGGGGCGGGGCAGATGCCAGGACTCGGCCTGCTTACCTCTTCACAGGGATCAGGCCGATGTCTGTGGGAAAGATACAGCAGGTTAGGCAAGCTCCTACGCCCTTGAGGTTGGGACCACCTCCCATGCACCCCCAATCGCGAAGCACCAGTCCTATCTGGTCTCACTCACGTCTGACTTTGATGGACACGGTCTTCTTGGTGCGGATCAGGTTGATGACTTCCTCATGGGTACAGGAAGAGATGGAATAGCCGTTGATCCGAACAATCTCATCCCCCACCTTGGCACAGAGAGATGGGACAGGCATGGGGGAGAATGCCGAGCAAGGGGGACAGGCTCAGAAGGGGCTGTCACCAAACAGAAGCTTTGATCTGTGCTCTACCCTCCGGCAGCAGTGGGGAACACTTGTCAGTTCCTGGGTGGAGAAAGCAAGGTCTGGGGTGGGGAGAAGCATGCAGTTGGTGGGTAATAGAGCTGAGACAGGGTTTAGAACTCTGTCCCCATCTCTGGGTTCCTCTGTCACCCCACCAAGGTGCAGTCAGGTTCTGGGATCCAACATCCCTGTCTGGCCTTTGTACCCCCCCTGTCTAGAAGCAGGCTTTTGTCTTTGTCAATTACCAACACGTGCTCGTTGTGAGTCGAAGCGGGGGACCCACGACTCTTAACCCAAGCGCGCATCACTAACACAAACGTATCGTCTCTTTTGCTCCATCCCATGGAAGCTCAGCGAAGTTAAACTGACCTCTGAGTCTTGATTCTGGGAGCAAAAAAATGGGGAATGAACATAGGGCTCTGTGCTCTGGCTCTCCCAGACTCAACTCCTTTTAAAATGTTCGTGAGTCAAGCCTTTTGGATTCTATGGACCACAGTTCCTTTCGTATAAAACAGGGAACACCGTAACTTTATTGAGGATTGTGCGTGAGTGAGGCTGGCAAGTACGGGGCCTACAGCAGGTTCTTAGTAAATGGTTGCTGTTCTTAGAGAGGCCCACAGAGCCGGTTCTAAGAGGCGGAACGTGACGAGACTGCCCCCTGCTGGCCGTTGTTGCTGCCTGCACTAAAAAGCTGAAGGATGGTTGGACATCAACATCTGAGAGAAGAGAGGGGGGGCTTAGGTGTGAATGGGTAAGAGGCACGGTAGGGGTGTCTTGCCCAAGGACATGAAGGTAGTGGCTGCCACACGGAAACAGAGCTCAGGTGACTTTTCCCTGAAACCCCATGGACCACTGGGCTCTTAGTAAAGAGTTGGTACGTATGGGGGGCTCAGGCTAGACTCTGAGGGCACACAGTCCCCAGATCAGTTCTCAGCCTACAATCTACAGCTACCTCTCATGACCACCAGGAGAGGCCATGCCATTCTGTCCGGGACACAGGCACCCATTTTCTCGGTGTCCCGATAGGAGGGCTCACCAGGGAACTTGCTGCATTTCTGGGGACACTGACTTCAAAGAGAACATATGAATAGCTTCCCCTATTTTTTTTTTACAACTCCAAAGGACAGGAATGTGTGTTTCTGCTCTGCGTAGAACCTGCCACAAAGGCCTTTATGTGGGACCACAGTCGTACTATGAAGAGACAGGGGATAGGGAAGTGAGGTGATTTGTTTAAAGTCACTCCGAGAGCAAAGAGGCCGCTGGGATGTGTCGTCTGGACAGACAGCACAAGTTGGCTCTTGGGTGTCTGGAGAAGGAGGGCGTGTGGTCAAGCCTGGCTGCAGTTCCTTGGAGCCCCGAAGTCCCACAAGAAGGCGGGGATTACACTGCACATCTTATATCAGGGACAGGGAAGGCGGGCAGAGTCATTTTCTACGCACGTAAACAGCCAGTTGCATACTTACACGAGTAAAGGACACAGTTAAACATAAAGAAGGTATGAAAACTTAAGTATCCAGGAGGGGACAGGAGCAGTGTGGCTGAAGTCCCAGGACTAGGACCTGTTGGAGGGTTCAAGGTCCTGCAGGGCACGCAGTGTCTCAGGGCAATAGAATCTTCCCTGTGTGGTCCTCCAGCATGAGAAACTTGAGCCCTGGTTTGGTCAGTGGATGAAGGCGGTTTTCTCCTAGCTCCTTGTGAGTGGAGTTCCCTGTATTATTACTACAGGACCTTGCCCAGGACGCTCGTTGGAATGATTCCCCCCGTGGCCCCGGATAGGGTTTCGGGATCAGCTTCCCTCTCCCTCCTTCCTCAACATGGAACCCCGCAAAAGAGCCTTTGTATGGAGCTCGTAGTAACATGACAACCCCAGGGATAGCGGGACAAAGAAGAGATGGGCCCCGCAGCCCTGGAAAGGTGGGGGGATGTTTCATAAGCCCGAGAAGCAGGTGGGAAGTTGGATGTCTCGGTTTCCTGCGTGTGCCCTGATGCCCTCCTTCGTGAGGCTCTGCAGGGAAGCAAGCGCTTGTCCTCAGAGGAGAGCTTGTGCTGGAAATAAAAGGGGGCCCAGCTGTCCCCAAGAGGGGAGCTCATTATGTTCTCCCTCTGGCCGTGTTTCTGGGCTGGAAAATGTGCCACGGAGGGAAAGAACAATGAGAGGGCTGAAATTTCAGATGCCACCAGGAGCCCCGAGACAGGGATTTCGAACAAAGCCCCACTGTCAGCTTGCTGTCCCCACCCCCTCCTCCTGGGCCTCGCACCATTAGCTCTGGAGCCCCCTGAAGCCCCTGGTTCGTCCCCCGATGGGGATGTTGATAACAATGTCTCTGGAAGTCTCTTTACCTGGATAGACAAAACCAGCCCTCAGACCCGAAGGCCTGCCCGCTCCTGCTCAGACAAGGAAGCGTGGGGACTGCAGGGGAGAAGCCTGGGATGCTGACCTGGCTCCAGAAGACCCAGGTTCAAAGCCTGGCTCTGCTATTCCTTGGCCTCTGCACCTCTATGAACCCTATAAAACGGGGCTGGTTCATCTGACGTGTACTGACTGGTTTTCACTGGAGAAGGTCACCAGTTCCCTGCTCTGTATGCACCGTCGGTCTCACAGCCACGGTATATCAAGAGGCTGTGGTGGCTGTCTCGTACGCTTCCCTGTCTCTCCAACAGCCTAATCAGGCCGATGGCTTTACGAAGGAGAGAGGCAGGATCCAAGGCCAGCTCACTCCACTAAAGTCTCACGGCTCAAGGAAGGCAAGGCCAGTCGCTGAACGGGATGGTGCAGAAGCAATGTCTGTGCCCTTCGGCATCACAGTACATTAGACTAAAAGCTGGCTGTACCAAGCTGCAGGGTAGGTGCCTGCCTTAACCCTGCTCCTCTTTCAGGACGTAGGGGATTTGGGGAGGGGCTCAGTGGAAGTAGCAAGGGGCAGCCAGTCAGGTTCCCTTTGACCCAAGAAAGCAAGCAAGGGTTGTTGGATAGACTTTAGTGGTGGAATGTTTATGTGTGAGGCAGACACAGACACACAGACACACAGTTCAGTGGTGGAGTGTTTGGTTACTATGTGTGATGTGAGGGACACACACACACACACACACACACACACACACACAGAGAGAGAGAGAGAGAGAGAGAGAGAGAAAGAGTTTTCCTGTATTCTGAAGGCTTCCAAATACTCTCTTTCTTCCCCAAGGTGTAAAAAAAAAAAAAAAAAAAAAAAAAAAAAAAAGGGTGTCCACATTGTATCACAGAGCAGATCAGGAGGAGACAGGGTGTTTGGGACCCCGGCTCCATTCTACTGTTTCTGTTGACTTACCTGCAGCCCGACGCTGTCTGCCTGACCACCTTTTATGAGGTGGGAGATGAAGAGTCCACAGCCAAATTCCAGACCTCCACGCACACTGAGGCCGAGGCCTTCTGGGTGCAGACGGTCCAAGCGTACCTCCTTCAGTTTCCTGTTACGGTGATGGGGGGGCGTTGGCGATGGCCCAGCTCAGGTCTGCGGCCTTCGTACCAAGCTGGCCCCTCCCAGGCCTGGCCTCTGGCCTGCGGACTAGACACACCTGGAGTGTCGGGGTGTCAGCTGGTCATACTCCACCTGGTGCTTCAGTGGGATCAGGGGCCGGATGGCATCGAACAGCGGCAGACGGTTGGGCTCATTGATGACGAGCTTCAGGTCTCCCACAAGCACAGCCACATCCATGGTCCTTTGGAGATGTCAGAGTGTGGGTGAGTGTCTGAGGAGTCAGCTGGCTAGAACCTTCCACCCAACCCTGGGTCGAAGCCCTTCTGGGTCCTAACAGAGTTTATAAACACACACCAAATGAACCTAAACCAAGTTGGATGACCAGAGACAACAGATGTGGCGTCTTGGGGACAGCTGGCTTTCTTGTTCTGTCCTAATTTTCACGTTCTATTAAACCTATCCGGGTAGCCACCCCATCAGACTGGAAGCATCCTGAGGGCAGAGATCAGTCTTTCTTCTCACAGTTTACCCCTGAACCCTGGTCCGGAGCCAAGTCGGGGACCGTTCACGTGAGCACACACTGAAGCCATGAGCAAGTAAAGGCAGACCATCCACGTGTGCTCAGGAGCACAGAACACGTGCTGTCTCAGGACGTTACCCACTCTGGATTCCTGGGACACGGATGTCCTGCCTGGGTTTGGCGGCACGGACACACACTTACTGGTGATACATCCGCAGCACATCATAAAGATAGTCCTTCTCCGCGTCATTTTCAATGAGAAAATCCACCTGAAAAACCCAAAGAGCAGAACTAGAGCTTCAGGTCCTTTGTGCACCCAGAATGTCCACAGCCGACCTGGGGAGGGAGGGTCATCCAGCCACCAATCTATCTGACATGTCAGCGCCGTATGAAACACCCCTGAACAGCCCGTGACAGAGGCACACACAGATGCCCCCGTGTTACTGCTGCCCCACTCACGGCTGTGACGCCCGTGTCGGGAAGAAGCCTGCAGTCTCACCTGGTGGTGGCTGTAGTGGCGGACAAATGCTTTGAGGAAGGATTTGGGCCACTCGTTCAGATAACACATCCCACTCAGCAGAAACACCTTATCGCCAAATCTCTCTGGGCTGCCTATGCAGTTGGCCCTGGCCTGGCCTGGGGCTCTGTACACTGGTCAACCTCCTTCATCCCAGTGTCCCCCTCGGGGGAGGATCACGTTACATCATTCCAGCTTTTGCTGACGTCAATAGCTAGGGCTCCGAGGTCACGTACAGTAACGGTGTCATTAACACCTCTGTCCCTGGGGAGCTGGGGGCCCCAAATTCTGTACAGGGTAACGCTCCAAGGGCTGCATCCCTGGCTTTCTCTTTGGCCCAAGACTACACAGCAAGGTAAGGCAGGGTCTCATTATCATGGTCCCAGTCTCTGCCCGTCACAGGAGAGAAGCTGTCAGCTCCTGCCTTCCTAGAGCTTGGGGCAGGACTGCGCCTTCTCTACGGATACCTAAGGACTTTGGAAGACCTCATAGATTCTCCCTGTCCCAGTGGAGAGAGAGGAAAGACTGTGAGGCCCAGCCCTTGGGACTTTGGACCTGGGCAGGAATGCAAATCCCCAGTTTCAGTTTGGAAGTCCTCTTCCTTCTATATCTATGTGAGTATTTGACCAAGGACAGGAGGAACCCAGAAGGCTGTGCCCCGGGCTGAGCTCCAAGGGGTCTAAGAGTGTGTGACGCGACTCTCTGAGCTCCCCAAGCCGCACCCTCTCTCCTTGCCGTAGGAAGCTCCCAGCAGCTGAGCGATAGGCAAAGGGCACCATAGATGGCACTAAATCACCTAGGACCAGCGTCATATGTGATCTCATGTCTGTTGAGTGCTTCATGGCTTCTCGATGCATGTAAAATCAAAGCCAAGGGATGGGGATGCAACTTGGTGTCAGAGAGCTCAGCTGTCACCCAAGAGGCTCGAGAGCTAACCCTCATCATGAGGGGAAAAGTCTTCTCTCTATTCATCCAAGTCTTGTCCTAGGCTGCCACTCTTCTGGCTGTACGCTTCTCCTTTAACTTCTTGTATGAAACAGACTCCCCGCAGCCCCAGGCCTAGGCGTATGCTGCACCCCCCTTTACATGCATGGCTGGCTTCTTTTCCATGGAGACCTTTGCTAATAACCAACAGACTCCCACCTCTGAGCAGTATCTGTTCTGCTGGGACATTACTAATCTGTAGTTTAGGGTTTGTAACTTTCTGGGATGTGTCTTAATGAAGGAAAGAAAGGCGCAGGTCCACTCCAGTCTGTGGTCCTCGTGAGTGATTGAATATAAATAACAAATAAGCCTTGAGTGGGTTTATTAGTTCTCTGCTTCCTGTAGTGCTCTCGGAGCCCTCTGTGACCCTTATCCTTATACCACAATCAGGGACTGTGGCAGAAGTGACCCAAGGCCACTGTGCAGAGCTGGGACCTGAACCCAGGACTGATACCAAGTCCACTCTCCTGCTGTTCTGCCATGTCTGGTCGGGGTTTGGCCTTCCAGGACAAAGAGCACCCACGTCCCCTTTAGAACCTAACATCCAAGCCTCTGCTCTTAAAACATCTTTAATCCTTACCTCTCTCCTCTCCACTGGGGTGTGTGTGTCTGTGTGTGTGCATGTATGTCTCTGTGTGTGTCTGTGTGTCTGCATGTCTGTGTATGTCTGTGTGTGTGTGTGTGTCTGTGTATGTCTCTCTGTGTGTCTATGTGTGTGTATTTGTGGATGTGTGTGTGTGCGAGTGCGTGCATGTGCGTATGTGTTTCTCTGTGTAGCCCTGGCTGTCCTGGAACTCACTCTGTAGACCAGGCTAGCTTCAAACTCACAGAGATCAACCTGCCTCTGCTTCTGCCCCCAGAGTGCTAGGACTAAAAGCGTGTATCTACCACCTGTCGGTGGTGGATCCTCCTGTAATGTCCAACGGGCCCGTTGAGAGCCACATACCAGGGAGGCAGCGTTGCTTAGCTTAGGCTGCTCTGAGGTAGGAATGTGGAGGTGAATGGCAGAGGCCTTCATAAATAGAGGGACCATCCCCACCCCAGAAACGTCTCCAAAGAGACTTAAGGAGACCTTTGTCCCCTCATTCTGTGGACTGTCAAAGGCACAAAAGAAAGAGAAATATACAAGTCTCTGGAGTATGGCTGTGAGGTAACAGTGCTGCCATCACCCAAACCCTTAAGGATGTTTCCATGAGGCTGAAGAGATGGCTCAGTGGTTAAGAGTACTGGGTATTCTAGAGGACCCGAGTTCAAATCCCAGCACCCACATGGTGGCTCACAACCATCTGTCATGGGATCTGGTGCCTTGTGTCTGAAGAGGGCGACAGTGTACTCATTCATAAAATAAATAAAGCGTTAAAAATTTTAAAAAGAAGAGTTCTGAGCCATGGTCTTGATATGTAGTCCAGGCTGGCTTAGAATTTGCCACAGTCAGGGCCTGAGATGGCTCTGTGGTTAGGAGCCCCTCCTGCTCTTCCAGAGGTCCTGAGTTCAAATCCTAGCACCCACATGGCAGTTCACATCTGTCTGTAACTCTGGTCCCAAGGACTCTGGCACCCTCACCCACAGACATGCAGGTAAAACACCAATGCATAATAAATAATAAATAATAAATAAAATAAATAAAACCATGGGTTTTTTTTCCCCAAATTCAGTAGAACTGGAATTCTCCCTAATGCCACTCCAAAATTTAGCTTTATGAGGCCCTGCTCCAGGCACTGTGAACCGTCCTAGGAACACGTAAAGTACCCAGCACACAGTAGGTCTTGACATTTCATGTCTACCCCCTCTGTGCCTATGGTCTGTTCCTCTGTGGTTCTCAGAGCACACACCATGGACGCAGATGCCCACTCCTGGGGCCGGCGGAACAAGCACTGAACTCCATCTGCGCGCTTCTGGAGCTTCCCTTCCATCCTGCTGCAGGCTTGGGCCGCCATCTTATCACAGAGGTGTCTGCAGTGGCCTTGGGTCTGCTTCCCCCATGCAGAAGCCTGGTCTCAGACTCCTCCCATGGGAACCACCTTCCTTCCAGGTGAGGGCGGAGCCTCCTCCTCTAGGAGCCTAAAGTCCCCTTCAGTCCCCAGCCTGTGGCTGTGGTCTTACTCATTCATCCTAACCATGCTCTACAAGGTTACCTTGCCAACTATCCCAGGAGCTAGGTCATATTATTCCCATTTCACAGATGAGAAAACAGAGGGGAAGAGACGAGACGAATATGAGAATCTAGCCTAAGCTTGCTGGCTCTCACAGTATCCACTTCCTGTGTATCCCTTTGAGTTCCTAAGTCCAATATGCATTTATTGAGCACCTGTTGTATGCAGCATGCCAATCCTCTTTTTCTATATTTTTTAAGTTTATTCTTCCCTAGGCTCCCACTTGCCATAGGAAAAAGGAACCTCTGTAGAGAACTCATAGTGCACAGGAACTGTTAGGGTCTCTATCATACCACCACCCACATTTCCTCCAGCCAAGCCCTCCTAGACTGTGTCTGCACCTCTCCCTGTCTCAGTTTCTTGTACGTAAAATACTCACAGTCCCCCCGCCCCCTTTTAAATTTTATTTAATCCTCTTATATGGTTCAGATTTTATTCTCCCTCCCAGTCCACCCTCTGACTGTTCCATACCTCATCTTCCCCCAATCCTCCAAGAGAATGTTTCCACCCCCACACCCCACCCCACTAGACCTCCCCACTCCCTAGGGCCTCTAGTCTCTTGGGAGTTAGGTGCATCTTCTCTGACTGTGTCCAGACTAAGCAGTCCTCTGTTGTATATGTGCCCGGGGCCTCATATCACCTAATGTGAGCTGCCTGGATGGCGACTCAGTGTCTGAGAGATCCTGGGGATCCAGGTCAGTTGAGACAGCTGGTCCTCTTACAGGGCCGCCTTCCTCCTCAGCTTCTTCCAGCTTTTCCCTAACTCAACCACAGGGGTCAGCAGCTTCGTCCATTGGTTGGGTGTAAATCTCTGCATCCGACTCTTTCAGCTGCTTGTTTGCTCTTTTGGAGGGCAGTCATGACAGGTCCCCTTTTGTGAACACACCATTGCCTCAGTCATGTAAGACCCTGGGGGCCTCCCCTTGAGCTGTATCTCAACGTGGTCCTGTGACTGGACCACGTTTTTCTCAGGCTTTTCTCCATTGTTGTCCCTGCAGTTCTTTCAGACAGGAATAATTCTGGGTCAGAGTATTTGACTGTGGAATGGCAACCCCATCCCTCCACTTGATGCCGTCTTTCTACTGAAGGTGGACTCTGCAAGTTTCCTCTCCCCACTGTAGGGCATTTCACCTAAGGCCCCCCCTTTGAGTCCTGAGAGTCTCTCACGTTCTGGGTCTCTGGTACATTCTGGAGGGTCCCCCACCTCCTTCCCCTTGCTCACAAGGTTGCCTGTTTCCATTCTTTCTGCTGGCCCTCGGGGCTTCAGTCCTGTCCCCCACCCAATACCTGCTTATACTCCCCTCTTTCCCTCCCTGTACCCTTTCCCACTCAGGTCCTTCCCTCCCCTCCTGTGATTGTTTTTTTCTCCTTCCAAAGTGGGACTGAGGTATCCTCACTTGGGACCTTCAGCTTGTTAATCTTTTTGAGTTCTGTGGATTATCTTCTCGGTGTTCTGTATTGTTAGTGAATACATATCATGCATGTCCTTTTGGGTCTGAGGCACCTCATTCAGGATGATATTTTCTAGTTCCATCCATTTGCCTGCAAAACTTAGGATGCCCTTGTTCTTAATAGTTGAAAAGTATTCCATTGTGTAAATGAACCACATTTTCTGTATCCATTCTTCTATCACCAGGCATCTGGGTTGTTTCCAGCTTCTGGCTATCACAAATAAGGCCACTATGAACATAGTGGAATAGGTGCCCCTGTGGCATGGTGGGGCATTTTTGGGTATATGCCCAGGAGTGGTATAGCTGGGTCTTCAGGTAGGTCTATTTCCAATTTTCTGAGGAACCTCCAGATTGGTTTCCAGAGTGGTTGTACCAGTTTGCCATCCCACCAGCAATGGAGGAGTGTTCCTCTTTCTCCACATTCTTGCCAACAAGTGCTGTCACCTGAGGTTTTGATCTTAGCCATTCTGATTGGTCTAAAGTGGAATCTCGGGGTCATTTTGATTTGCATTTCCCTGATCACTAAGGACTTTGAAAATTTCTTTAGGTGCTTCTTGGCCATTCGAGATTCCTGTTGTGAGTTCTCCATTTAGTTCTACACTCCATTTTTTGATAATTTTTTTGTGGTTAGTTTCTTGAATTCTTTATGTGTTTTGGATATTACCCTCTATCACATGTGGGATTAGTGAAGTTTTTTTTTTTCCCAATCTGTAGGTTGCTGAGTTGTCCTATTGACTATGTTCTTTGCCTTACAGAAGCTTTCCAGTTTCGTGAGGTTCCATTTGTAAATTCTTACCAACATTTCTCAAACTATTCCATAAAATTGAAACATAAGGAATACTACCTAATTCATTCTATGAAGCCACAATTACTCTGATACCTAAACCAAGGACATAAAAAAAAAGAGGACTTCAGACCAATTTCATTTATGAATATTGATACAAAATACTCAATAAAATTTGTGCCAACCAACTCTGAAAATACATCAAAACCATCATTCTTCCTGATCAAGTAGGCTTCATCCCAGGGATACAGGAATGGTTCGATATATGAAAATCCATCAACATAATCCACTATATAAACAAACTCAAAGGGAAAAACAAATCACATGATCATCTCCTTAGATGCTGAAAAAGCTTGTGACAAAATACAACACCACTTCATGTTAAAAGTGGAGAGATCGGAAATTCAAGGCCCATATCTAAACATAATAAAAGCAATATACAGCAAACCAGCAACCACTATCAAATTAAATGGAGAGATACTTGAAGCAATCCCCCAATAAAATAAGGGACTAGACAAGGCTGCCCACTCTCCCCCTATCTATTCAATATAGTACTCAAAGTTCTAGCCAGAGCAATCAGAAAACAAAAAGGGATCAAGGGGATACAAATTGGTAAAGAAGTCAAGGTATCACTATTTGCAGATGATACAATAGTAACACATAAGTGACCCCAAAAATTCTACCAGAGAACTTCTACAGCTGATAAAGAGCTTCAGCAAAATAGTGGGATATAAAATTAATTCAAATAAATCAGTAGCCTTCCTTTATACAAATGATAAACATGCTGAGAAAAAAAATTAGGGAAACAACACCCTTCACAATAGCCACAGATAATCTAAAATATCTTAGGGTAACTCTAACCAAACAAGTGAAGATCTGTATGACAAGAACTTTCAGTCTTTCAAGAAAGAACTCTAAGAAGATCTCAGAAAACGGAGAGACCTCCCATGCTCATGGATTGGCAGAATTACCATAGTAAGAAATGGTCATTTTACCAAAAGCAATCTACAGATTTAATGTAATCCCCATCAAAATCTCAACACAATTCTTTGAAGACATGGAAAGAGTGATTCTGAAATTTATCTGGAAAAGAAATAATAATAATAATAATAATAATAATAATAATAATAATACAAAAAACTTCTAATAGTGAAAATAATTCTTAACAATAAAAGAACTTCTGGGGGAATCACCGTCCCTGACCTCAAGCTGTGCTACAGAGCAATGGTGACAAAACCACATGGTGTCGGTACAGAGACAGGAAGGTTGATCATTAGAATAGAAATGAAGACCCAGAATCAAAACCACACACTCACGGACACTTGATCTTTGACAAAGTAGCCAAACATATACAATGGAAGAAAGAAAGCATCTTCAATAAACGGTGCTGGTATAACTGGCTGCTGTATGTAGAAAAATGAAGATAGACCCATATTTGTCACCTTGCACAAAGCTCAAGTCCAAGTGGATCAAGGACCTCAACGCAAAACCAGATACACTGAATCAAATAGAAGAGAAAGTGGGAAAGAGCCTCAAACTCATTGGCAAAGGGGGAAATTTCCTAAACAAAACTCCAATGCCCCCCCAAACTCTAAGATTAGGAATTGATAAATGGGATCTTATGAAACAGTCCCCATTATTAAGGAAAAAAAAAAAGGAATTCCTGATGGGGAATGGTGGTGCACACCTTTAATTTTAGCACTCAGGAGGCAGAGGCAGGCAGATCTCTGTGAATTCAAGCTAGCCTGGTCTACAGAGCAAGTTCTAGAACAGCTAGGGCTACACAGAGAAACCCTGTCTCAAAAACAAACAACAACAAAAAACCAAAAAAAAAAGGATTTCATCTTAAGAGGGGTAACGGTTTTCATCTTTAATTCAACGAGATAATACAGGAAAAGTTCAGTCCCTGGAAAAGCGGGCAGTCACATGTTTATTAAATAAAACTAGGTGAGATGAGAAGATGAAAACTCCGCACTCTCTGTAGCTGCTAGCGATTTGTCCTCCACAGAGGCAGGCGGGGTGAAGGCCCAGCCTTCCGTCCACACAGCAAACAGCTCAGCTTGATTTGACGCTTGTCTCATTATCTTCTGTTCTAATATCATTAATGTTGCTGTGAGGGAAACATCCTAATGACTAAAAGCAACTTAAGTGAGGAAGGGATTAATTTGGCTCACAATCCCGTCACTGGTGGCGAGTCAAGGCTGGAATCGAAGAAGCTAGTCAAATCGCATCCAAGTCCAGGGCGGAGAACGTATCGGTATCTCTGTTGCTTGTTTTCTTATGCTCATGTGGTGTCTTCGCTCTCTGATTACTGGTGAGAACCTCCTGCCTAGGGAATGGTGCCACTCACAATGGGCAAGTCTTCCTACCTCAACTAACGACCAAGACAATGCCCCACAGACAAGCCCATAGTCAATCCCATCCACTCAATTCCTTAATTGAGACTCTCTTTCCGGGTGATTTCAGGCTGAGGCAAGTTGACATTTAAAACCAAGGGGAACACCTTCCATCTTAAAACAAAACCAAACAAAAAACCCCAACACTATGGAAGTGTGGCTGACATGTGAAAAACCATTTACATTTAAAATATACAACTGGGAGAGTTTGGGGGTGATGATACTCCTGTGAGCCCTTCACCACCAAGGCCATGGATATAGCCTTCATCTTGTCTGGAATCTCATCTCAGTGGGACCTGGTGGGAAAGGACTGTAGTCCCAGATACTTAGGGGGCTGAGGTAGCAGTGCTGCAGATTCAAGTCCTACACGGGGTAGAGAGTTCAAGGCCAGCCTAGGCAACTTAGGGAGGTCCCGTTCCAAAGTAAAAAGTACACACACCTCCTGGTATTCTACAGACCCAGAGCCTAGGAGGTAAACGGTTCAGAAGCTCAAGGTCTGTCCTTTGATAGGTAGCAAGTTCAAGGCCAGCTCAAAACAAAACTGAAGTGAAAGGGGTCTGAGTATGGCTCAGTTGGGCATGTAGTGATGTCTCAAGTGCCAGGCCCGGCCTCCCACTGCACCTCCGGTGCCCCTCTGTGGCCTGGTGTTCCTTCTTGCTTTCCCCTCGGCTCTGGGCCTCTGTGATATTCTGGATCTTCCCCGTCTCTCTACTCCTCTGGGTGACCGCGTCTGACCAGGGCTTTCGGCCACTCCTACCCCGGGAACTCCAGAATGCTCCCCTCGAGCCCCTCACGGCCCTCTCCATCATCAATAGCTACACACCGGGTGCCTCAAGTGTCAGACATCCCGAAGGGACTCAGGTTGGCGCTGTCCTTACCCCCTTCACAGTCACAGCCCAACAGCCCCGCTCCCAACCTCAGTTAATAGGCAAGACATTCATGTCCCAAATCCTACTGAGTAAAGTCCTCTCTCCACTCCAGGGGCCTCAGGACCAGTCCGAGTCAAACCATTCTCTCTTAACCCAGGTCCTTACTGTCCCCATCTCCACTTACCCTCCCCCACCCTCTCCAGTCCCTCCCAGCGTCCTGCCTCCTACTATAATGCTCTGGAGGCAGGTGCTCAGCTCCACACCTGCCATTGCCCCTCTTCCTCCTCCTCCACATGGCACTTATTTTCTAGGTTCAAATGTCACCGCTTTAGAGAGGCCTTCCTGGCCGCATAACATTGGTCTCCAACCCCTCCCAGGGTTACTTTTCTCCCAGCATTCAGCACAGCACTCCATTCTAAGCTACCGTTGGTTTCTTTAGTAACTGTCTTCCCCATCAGGACATGCACCTGATGATTGGCAGGGCTTTGGTCTGCTCCTTGGTGCCCAAACTCTGCTTGGCATAGATTAGGAAGCCAGAGAGTGTTTATTGCACGTATGAATGAATGAATGAATGAATGAATGAATGAATGCATAGCAAATCCTAGAAGGGAGGGGCTCTCCTGTGCTCACTCACCCCACCCTTCCCTGCTCGACCAGCCTGGGGCAGGGCACACCATAACTGCTCATAAACATGTGATTGCTGGACGGGCAATAAATGTTTTCTGAGCAAATGAATAACCAGGTTCCCTTATGGCTGCAGGGAACAAAGGGGCTGCTTTGAAGAGATCTCAGTCCTTCTTCACCCTGTCCAGGCCTTTCCAACCCAGGCTGTTGCCTCCAGCTGAAAAGGGAGGTTAGCGCCCGGAGTGCCCTTAGCTTTTGCACCAGGACCTACCAGGAACTGGAGCGAAGCTTTACAGTAACCACGCAGACTTTGGCTGGGGACCAGAGCGCCCCACACTTGACTTCCTGATCCTGCCTCACACAGGCATCGCGCAGCCCCCTCACAAGGAAAGGAGACAAAAGCTCAGAGATCCCGTGGCCTGCTCAAGGTCAGTGGGTGGCAAGGATGAGAGATGAGCCTCACCCTTGTGTTGGGATTCTCCAAGAGCCCAGATTACATCACACACACACACACACACACACACACACACACACACACACACACAACCTTTATTATAATGTTATTAAACAATATGCCCAATATTTGAGACCCGAGTCACAGAGAAGTGTATCAGCCAAGACATTACCTTAATCACTACTTCTAGCAACTAAAGACTTAGATGGTTAACTTCTGCTTAGGAGTTAATTTCCCCAAAACCCTCAGGAAGGGGGTCTTTAGGACAAAGCAGTGGAAGGCTGTGAATCGTCGGCTTCCCTGCCCCTCACCCTGTCTTTTCTCTCAGTTCCTGAGTGATTCCCAGCAGGAGAGGGGAACGCTGTTATGTCTGAGACTGCAGGGTACAAAGTCCAGCCCAGGCCTTGCTTCTTAGGAGCCTGGCCTGCCTGTGACATGGAAGTGTTTACTGGTAATGGCTAAGGAGGAGCCTGGACACAGAAAGGCAAAGGCCTGAGGTCCTCTAGACCCAGGAGGGGAAGGATAGGGGTGGATATAGAGTCAAGTCAGACAGCAGGGACTGTGGGTTGGTTCTCTCCAAGGAGGTAAAGTGTAGGTAACTCCCCTGCAAGAAATTGAAAGAGAAGCTGGCTTTACATTACTCCTAGCCCAAGGCCAGGAAAGAGAAATTTAAGCTCAGACCGGAGACTGGAGCCTTTAAAGTGGGTTGACTGAAATCGACACTCAGCAAAAGTTAAGGGCAGCTGAGCTGTCTTCCCCCTGCCCCCACCCCTGGAGACACACACACACACACATACAGACACACACATACACAGACACACAGACAAAGACACACACACACAGATACACACACACAGACACAAACACACACAGATACACATAGACACAGACACACACACACACAGACACACACACACACAGACACACACACACAAACACACACACTTCTCAATGCTGGGAGTAGTGAGGGCAGAAACATCTTGGCCTTGTGTTTGGGAAACTTCCAACCCTGCGGCCCCCACTGAACCTTGATCCCAAAGTTCCGTGCCCAAGGCCTGCCTCCCATCCACACGGGGGAGGCCATGTGAGGGTGCAGCCTGGGTCTGACACAGATTGGTAAGTGCTCAGAACATGCTGTAAGCGGGTGGCTGGCTCATCCCTGATGCTGGGCCGCAGTACTTGGCTTATAACCTCTGTGGTTCCACAGTGACTGGCTTCTGCATATCTCTGGGCCTCTACGTGGAAGGGGGGGAAGGGGCACTCAGACTATAAGCACCCTGTCCCCTTGGAATGGGAAAGGGCTCGGCTTGGTCTCAAGCATAGGGTTATATATACAGCTTCCCCGCCCCACTTGGGCAGCGCCTGAGAGGAACTGCTGACACTGGCTTCACCCCCATCTGGGACCTGTCAGGAGGCCACCACTGGGTCCCCTGCTCTTCAGTGCCCTTCTGTGGCCTCCACAGACCTTGGAGTCTGGGAAACACGTTAGGAAGTTTCTGATTCCAGCCAAGGTCTTGGAGGACTTTGATGAACCGTTTGATCCCTTAGTGGGATATATCCAGGCAGGTAAAAGTCTACCCCAGGGGTCTGTCAGATCAATGCCCAGCGATTCACATCCTGGCCCTTCCTTGGTCCTTCCGCATGAAGGTGATCTGTCCTGGTTCAAAACTGCCCCTTCCCCGTTTTTCTAGAGAGAGTCAGTTTAGTAAGCCTTAGACTGGACTTTCTCGTGTTCCTGTTTCGTTTGCTGGGACAGTTTCACAAGTCCCGGTCTGACCAAGGTCTCAGACAGGGGAAAGGGCTTTTGTCCATCTCCCACCCACCCGGACCAGGGGCTCCACAGTTTCCATCGCGTGGGGTACCTCTCAGCTCTGACCTTGTGTCGGAATTCTCGGGCCACCTTCCGGTCCATGACTGAGCCTGATCCAGTTGCGTTGCGGCTCGGTCGGTCGCTTCTTAGGGCGCCTGGCTCCGGTGCTCCAAGGTGGGACCTGCCTCCCTCAGAGCTAAGGGTGGAGCCTGGAAGAAGCAGGGGCGGGGCTGGGAGGCGAAAGGACAGCCCGGAGGCGGAGTCACCTGTCCTGAAGTTCAGCCCCGAGGCCCAGAACAAAAAGAAGCACCATTGAGCCGATGTGCTTATGGTGGCTTGGTTTGGTGAGGATGGCTTTTTCCAGAGTGGTCCCCACACACATTAAGGCAGAAGATCTAGGAGACGCAGGGCAAGGAGGTGTAGTTTGTTCTGAAAGAGCATCTCGTGTGGCCCAGGCAGGCTTTGAAGTGAATGATGTAGCCGAAGAGGATGGCCCTGAGCTCCTGGTTCTTCACCTCTACCTCCCAAGTGTTGGGATTCCACGCCTGGTCCACGGTATCCGGCTGGGGTTTGTAACTTCTTGCGGTGGCACTGGTGTAGGAATTCAGACATTCTTCATGTAGATGGACTCACATCCGCCATCTTGAACCCACCCCAGCCCCCACCTCCACCCCTTAACTGCTCTGCCCCGACATAACAGAAAGTAATCCAGCCACACATTCTCAGCGGTGTGGCAAGGGGGCCCCTTCTGACCTGGTGCCTGCCCGGCGGGTTATTTCCACCTCACAGGCCGGGGAAGGACATCGATGGGCACAGCTGTAACTTCAGAGACTCGAGAAGGCTCTTCTCTGGACCCCTCTGCCATTTGCCCGCAAGCAGACTGTTTTCATAGCGGCTAAATTATGGCCTGGATTAAGATAGAAATATATTTATATAAGATACACGCCTGGGGAAATAACCTGAAAGAATGATCCGGATTCTCGCCTTCTGATCTGGTACCGCTCTGGTGTTGGGGGAAACACTGAGCTCAAAAGCAGTTTTACTCCACCTTACGCTTCCTGGCCCCGCCCGTTTCGGACAGAAGCAAAGGCCGGCGCGTGAAGCGGAGACTGGAGGGATACTTCTTGCTCTCTCAGTCTCTGCCTCTCTTGCTCTGAGGCTCCTGCTGGCTTGCTTGTAAAGATCAGGACCACCTGTGGAGGGATGCTGCAATCGATCGATCGATTGCTCAATCGATTGATACAAGCTTTCCTTAAGTTGGGAGCCAGGTTATAGCTCAGCCTCTGTCCTTACTGCTGTCTGCATCAATTAATACTCCAGACAATCGGCACAGACAAGCCCACGGGTTAATCCGACCTAGGCTTTCCTCTCAGTGACTCTAGGTCTGGTCAGGTTAACAGTTGTTGCTAACTAGGGCTCGTTGTTACTAACCGAGTGAGTCAGAAACAGGACAGAAAGGCTCACAGACCATTTAGTGGTCCAGAAAGTACCACATGAGATGTAATCCTCTTTCAGTTTACACCTTTCATTCTCCCCCCCCCCCCACTCTAAAGTTTATTTTTGTGTGTGAACATTCGGCTTGCACATACTTATGTGCACTAACGTGTGTGCCTGGTGCCTGTGAAGGCTGAAGAAGGTTCCTGGGATTAGAGTTTTGAGAGCTGCATGGGCTACGGATGCTGGAGACCGAACCCCAGTCCACTGCAGGAGCTCACAAGTCCTCCCAACTACTGATCCATTTCTCTAGCCGCTTCTAAACTTCCTAAGTACGTCACGTGGCTGCTGGTTTCATATTTATAACCCAGAACACCCCCCCATGTCCTTACCCAGAAGAACTCGGCCCACAGCCAATCAATCCTCCATTCCTGAGATCATAACCATCCTTTAAACACTACTTCCCATTTGATCTTTGGTGTGGCGCTGGGTCTGGGCTCCTTTTCTTGTCCCCGCTCCGAGACCACCTTGAGTTCTGCAGGATGCTCTCCTTGATTCTCAGCCAGTGTCTCCAGTTTGCCCACCATCTGTTTAGAACAGCAACTGGCACAAAACAGACTCTCAACAAATCTGCTAAATGAATGTGTGCGTCCCAAGTTAGAGCCCTACCCAGGGGGTTGTGAGGAGCCAGTTCTTCCTGGACACAAAGTATCTCCTGTTCATAAAAACCAAAGCCGTCATCGCTCGGGCCTTGATGGGAACAACCGAGCACCTTTGGTCATTCACACATTATTTCCCGAGTCAGCACTGGCGTGCCGGGGACTCCCATTCAGGCCCTTACAGACCAGAGGGTGAGATTCGGGGCCCAGATGAAGCCAGAATAAGGAGCTATGGAAGCACCAACTAGCGGAGCGCTGGAACCCAGTCTCTAACTCTGCTGAGTGAGCCTTCTGTAACGGGATAGAGGGCGAGTAGCCGAGTTTCTGCTCTCTAGTGGGTGGGGCTTCTAGGACGAAGGTGAGGGAATTGCCAGCTGCCTAGCTTGTCTCATCGCTACCCCAGAGGCCTTCCCTGGGGAAAGGGTAGTTACAATGCCATCGAAGGACAAAGACTGGTCTGTAGTCTGCCTCCCGGCATATGGTAATAAGCTGGGCAGTCCTGTCACTCTAGCCGGGGGGGCGGAGTCAAGAGCCTGAGAGGAGGGCCTAAGAGGAGGGATTGCGGCTGCAAGTGGAGGTGTGACCCACCTAGGAGCAGAGCCTTGTACCAGTCTCTGCGATTGCCTGGCGCCCCGATGGGAGCCCGCGCGCCCAGACTCGGTTTGCTCCTCTCTTGCTTTTGTCTGTTTAGGGTCGAGCCTGCTGCGGAGTTCAAGCGCACGGTGCAGCGCCAGGGTGAGAAGGGATGCGAACTGGGGGAGTCCCAGGCTGGGGGAATGTTTTGGGGGAACTAGTCTGGTTGGAGAGGGGAGGAAGGCGGTCTGTGAGAAAGGGCAGAGAGAGACCTATGGGAGGGGAGGAGGAGAACTTGAGGCCCGGGGAGTGGAAGGAAAGAGGGAGACCTTCTCTGGAGGTGTCCTGGGAACTGGAAAAAGGGCTTGAGAAAATGAGGTGCGCGCCCAATGGGAGAATACAGTGGGAGGCCCCAGCGAAGGGGGCCTTATGCGGAGTGGAGAATATGACCCCTCCCCAGCCTCAGCACGTATGTGGAAAGCCAGTGCAGAGATGCAACAGGAACCTGCCCCTGAGCCCAGGTGAGTCGCGGTCCCATCGGGTCCTATCGTACTCTTGGCACGCGTGACCCCAGGGGCTTAGCGTATAGGGCGGGGTGGGCTTTGAGATGAGTGGAAACAAGGCTGTTCCCAACTCCTGTCATCTGCCACAGCTACCGGGAGATGTCCCTCACAGTAGAAGATGTCACCACAGTCAGGGAAGGCCAGGTAAGAGGTGCCTGGGGGAGGAGATGTCCCTGGGCAAGGGGCTTTTTTTTGGGGGGGGGTGCTGAGATAGCAGATTTTCTTGGGGGTTATGTGGAGGACAGCGAACACTCTGGTGCATGTGTGAGTGTGTAAATTTATAAAATTCATCTGTTCCCATTTTTCTAGTCTCGTGGGTCCCTAATATTTCTTTTTAGGAGAGGCAGGCCCAGGCCCTTTCAGGAAACAGCGGAATCCCCTCCACCCCAGAGGAGAGCAGGCAGGTGAGGGTTTAAGAGAGTGGAGTTCTCTGTCTTACTGTGGACACTGGAAGTGCCACCAAAGGCCCCGTCCATGCCCTGTGCAGTGCCACAGCAAGGCAAGGAGAAAACTGGGCCACCTGCTGGGGCTGCAGAGAAAGGCTGGCTTAAGAGCTTGAGGAAGAGCATTTGAGATTGTTCTCTGACCTGCACGCTCTCACGGGTACACACAGACACACACACACAGATTCAATCACACACACTCAGACACACACACATACATACTTGGACACATACACACTCATAATACACACTCAGACACACATACATGCTCACACTCACACACACACTCACATATATGTTCACACACACACATACACTCTCATAATACACACTCACACACGTACATGCTTCGACACACACACACATGTACATGCTCAGACACACACACTCACACACATGTACATGCTCAGACATACACACTCACATACATGTACATGCTCAGACATACACACTCAAACACATGTACATGCTCAGACACACACTCACACACATATACATGTTCATACACACACATACACACTCATACATATACACTCACACACATGTACATGCTCAGACACACACACATGTACATGCTTGGACATACACTCACACACATGTACATGTTCAGACACACACTCATACACATACATACACACTTACACACATATACATGCTTAGACACATACACACATGTACATGCCCCCCCACATGCTCAGACACAAACACTCGTACACATACATGCTCAGACAGACAGACAGACACACACACACACACACACACACACACACAGAGTCCTAACCATCCCCTGGGGCCCATCCTCCTGGAATCCTCTGCTTTTGTGAATGAGGTCAAAGTAGGTTTTCTCCACTGGCCAAAGTTTGCTGTTGATGTCTGGGTTGGATGACTCAGATTCGCTCTCTAATCTTGTCTTACATTTGTCTTCTTTCTTCTACAACCGCTGACACTTTATACACCAACCAATGTTCTCTCAGGAGGCTTGACCCTCAGACATGTTCAGCCTTATCATCAGCTCAGGGGAGCCTTGTGCCAGCGAGCTGGGGTGATAATTTATACTGTAAAAAGGTGTCCCTGCTATCTGCCCTTCGAAGCTAGGTGCAGAAGCCCAGGATGGACAGAGGCGGGCAGGCTCCCTCCTCTCCGAGGCCCGTCTTTCCTCCCTTTGCCCTGCTTTCAGGTTTCAGGATCAGAGCCCTACTCGGTGTGAGTTGAAAGGTGAAAGTTGAAAGGGCATCCTGTTCATAGACAGGGAAGCTGACTTCCTGGGATCTATAATGACCAGGTGGACCAACGTGCTAATGACCCAGACCTGCCCCTTTGTCCACCGGATTCTAGAAATTCATACACTTTCATGGAGATAAAGACTCTTATACCTAAATACCTCATTCCCAGTGGGCAGAGACCCCCCTTGTGTCCCTTGCTGATTTTCTGGTTACACAGTCTTGCCCTTTTCCACTGAAAGGGTCCTGTGTTAGGGCTTTTACTGCTGGGATAAGAGATCATGACCAAAAGTACCTAGGGAGGAAAGGGTTTATTTAATCTACAATTCTCGGGTCACAGCCCAGAACCAGGGGAAGTCAAGGCAGGAAAGGAAGACAGGGATTTTGAGGCAGGAACTCATACAGAGGCTATGGAGGGGTGCTGTTCCCCATGACTTTCTCAGTCTGCTTTTATATGCCATCTAAGACCATTTGCCCAGGGGTGGCACTTCCCCCACTGAGCTGGGCACTCCCACATCAATCATCAATCTAAATATTCTCCCCCCCAAGACTTGCCTGCAGGCAAATCTTCTGGGGGCATTTTCTCAGTTGAGAGTGCCTCTCCTAAATGACTCCAGCTTGTGTCAAGTTGATGTAAAACTAACCAGCACAGGTCCAGCGCATCTAGACCAGGTGATACAGGCAGACACCATCCATTATGTCACAGAGTTAAAAAGACCGACGGTGACCTCCCTATATGGTGACTGGCGGGGAACTGAGGCTCTCATACTGTGGATGCTTTGAGGGCTTCTATCCAGAATGTTTGGTCTAAAAAGTGGGGCAGGTCCCAGGCTAGCTTTTCTCTTCCCTTCCCTTCCCTTCCCTTCCCTTCCCTTCCCTTCCCTTCCATTCCCTTCCCTTCCCTTCCCTTCCCTTCCCTTTCCTCCTCTCCTCTCCCCTCCCTCCCCCACTCCTCTCCTCTCCCCACTCTCCTCCCCTCCCCTTCACTCCCCTCTCCTCCTCTCCTCCCCTCCCCCATCTCCTCCCCTCCTCACTCATTTTCCCTCCCCTCCTCACTCCTCTCTCTCTCCCCTCCCCACTCCCCTCCCTTCCTCTCCCCATTCCCCTCCCTCTCCCTTCCCCTCTCGTCTCCTTTCTTCTCTCTTTTTCTTTTGAGACAAGGTCTTACTACGTAGTTGTGACTGGTCTACAACCAGATATGTGGACCAGGATGGCCTTGAACTCAAGGGAGATCCCCTGCCTCTGCAAGGCTCAGATTTTCTCCAGAAGACTAGAGCTGTATCCAGAAGGCCACCAACTAGGCTGAGGTGGGGGAGGATATCCTTGTTATTTGAGACACCAAGTGAGATCTAGTATACTTTCAATCACTGCTACTAGAGCCACAAGCATGTTAGCGGCGCCCATCCCTGGTGGAGGTCAGGACATTTCTTAACACCAGCAGATGTCATTTAGGTTTGTTGCTCTTACACAGTCTTGGCCCGGAGGAAACTCATTGATGGGTTTGATTTTATGGGTTACTAAAGAAGTACCATTTTACCCAGGCTCACATAAATAAAACACCATCATGTTTACATTGTAACTGTTTTGTAACCTTACATGTTATGTTATAAACACTTCTGAGGAGGTGCCTCCACCTGCTTTTTGCTAGATTGTTAAAGGGGTTCATGACATCAGGATGATTTCAAACCCTGGTTGGCCCTGAAGACTCATTGTTTGGACGGGATTTAAAGAATTCTCCAAGCTGGAGACAGTGGTGTAGACCCATTGCTCCCACACTTGGGAGTGGAGGCAGAAGGACCAGGAATCAAGTCTGTGGCTAAATATCAATACAGTAAAACCAAGAATTTTCCAGAAAATGTCTATGGTGCTTTGCAGATTTGGCTGTCTTCTGACCACAGTCTTAGGAGCCACAAATGAGGTGGCATAATATGTACATTTCTATAGGCCACACTTAATTGGAAGCTGTCTGGGGACCATGGAGGAGGATGGCAAGTGTTTCCTCTGCATGTTCTTTCCCATTCCCGATGGGGACACCCGATTCCTGGGGCTGGGTCAGAATTTCTGGGGAGATCCCCGGAACCAGGGGCCAAAGTGGGACAAAAACACATAAAACTGAGCAACGATGGGTCAAAGACTTCTCACGAGGCAAGAAGGAGGTGCTTTGAGTGTCCAGCAAGCAAGAGGTCAGGCACCACGTACCAAGGAGGGGTGGTGAGTGTGGCTGGGCTCCAGGAACGGAGGCTTCTGGACATCATATCGTGAATCCTCTGCTGGGAGCCAGGCTTCATCTGAGGCGTGTTTAGAGGAAGAAGACATGGAGCCTAATATCCCAGTGCACAGAACTAATTGTTTTCTGTTCCTAAAAGGATGCGGAAGCCTTCGATGCATCGGCTATGTCTCCGTGGGAAAGGCGGCTCCACCGGGCCAAGTGTGCACCATCTTGTAAGCTGGGCCCTCTCTGTGGCTATGTGTAGGAGAGTCTAGCCCACAGAGAGCCTAGGAGGGTGCCGTTTGTGCTTGGAGTCTCTTCCTGTCTTCCCCAGCTTGACCCTCACAGCCTCTCCGTGGCCTGTTCACGTCCTTGTGTCCTGGCTCCCGCTCCCATTGTCTGATTCGTGAGATTGCCGCCTCACGAGATGGTTGACTCCTCGACTCACCTCATACTCTTCCTGATCTTGCTTCCTCCTTCCAGTGGGGTGATCTCCAGTGTGTTGATTTCTGTGGTTAACTCTCTCCTCACCTTCCTTAGATCTAAGACAGTCTCTTCCCCTTTCTTCTGTCTGCGACCTAGTCACATGTCCTGTGTCTGTGCTGTCCCCATTAGAGTCCCAAGTCTGTCCTGTCTGTGACCCCTTCCCTCACCTTACCTTGTCTCCTCATTGTTCATTCTTTCTCCTATGTTCTCACACATATTTTAGACTCTTCTTGAGCACCGAATGCTTGAATATCTCAAAGCAGTTTCCCACTCCCTTCCACCCCAAAGGCTTCACATTCTTGGTCTAGCTGTTTTGCTTGCTAGGCAGGAGCTAAACTTAGGGAACAGAAGTCCCAGATCAAGTGTCCTCAGGGCCGCTTCAAGCATGCTGAAGGCTGAAGATCTCTGATCACACCCCAAATTCCCATCAGGAAAGGGACCCTATGAACCCCACGTGGCCCACATCAGGCTGTCTGTCCAAAATAAGGCCTTTACTTCTTGGTGCCTACTGGGGGGAGGCGTGCGTCTCGGCTCTGCTGGACTGTGTGGTGGGGAACGTCTCTGTGTCTCTCTTGCAGATTTGTTCTCCTGCTTCAACGGGGGCGAGTGTGTGCACCCAGCCCTCTGTGACTGCAGACGCTTCAACGCTACTGGACCTCGTTGTCAGTTGGGTAGGTCTGATTTCTTCAGCCCCAGAAAGGACTATGGGTTCAGAAAATCTGTCGGATCAAGACCACAGGGATGGCCCTGGCATATCTGGAATCCACCGGCCTCCAGCACAATGCCCGTACAGATGTAGGCTCGCTTTGCTCTGTCTCAGTGTATAACTCCGGACCTGAGCGGGACAGCATCTGCCGGGCCTGGGGGCAGCACCACGTGGAGACGTTTGACGGGCTGTATTACTACTTTTCTGGAAAGGGCAGCTACGTGCTGGTGGGACACCATGAACCTGACAGTCAGAGCTTTTCCATCCAGGTGAGGTCTTCTCTCTCTTGTCCTGCTAGTCCATGCAGACTCCTCAAAGACCTGGGAGCCTCAGGGGGCTAGAACCTGCTTGTCTTAAAGAGGCTGGAACCTTCCCTTTCCACGTTTCCCAGCTCCTGCTCAAGGACTGTGTTCCAAGAAAGAGCCACAGTCTCTAAGCCTCTGCTCACCCAGTTGCCCTAGCTGCCCTTGGCTGCCCCTGTCTGCCCCTGGCTGCCCCTGTCTGCCCCTGGCTGCCCTTGGCTGCCCCTGGCCATTCGCTTCCACAGCACATACTGTGCTCTTTTTCTGAGTACGATGCTTCATAGGGGGAGGCCTTAGGACAACAACGCAGACTGGACTTTGCCCACAGTGCCTCCATTTTAATAGAGAAACCACAGCAAAGGACATGAGTTATTTCAATTGCATCTGAGAGAATGGAGGTGGCAAAATGTCAAAGACTAAAAAGGCAGTGTCCTGGGAACCTGATGCGGTCTATTGTGAAGGACAGTGATGACAAGAGGTTTTATATAGGAAGTGACATCCATTGAGGTAGAAGAGGACACTCACTGGGGCTAGCCAAGAGACGTGGGGGTTGGGTAACAGAAGGCATTCTGGAAGCAGGGATGCTCATTAAAGAAGAATATGGTGCCTCAGTGGGAATCTTGGGTGGCCTTTTGTACAGCTCCTTTCTCTGAGGGACTTCCTACATCCCTTGGCATTCCAAGCTGCAGGGAAGACACGCTATGGGTAACTATCACACACCAACACCTCCCCGTGCGCACATGTCTAACAAGGGGTGTTTTCTGGCGGGTCTCCTTTACCACACGGGGCCACTCTTGGGCAGGTCATGTCTTTGGGCTTGTTCCCTGAACCTAGATGAGTGTCAGACACCTGAGTGTCATTAAAGACTCTGTCCAGATGTGGTGGGCATTTCTGACAGATGGCAGCGTGGTCAGTTGTGGGGAGGATGGGATTAGGGAGTGTAGTGCTCACTTGGGGTCACCCCTTTCCTGGGTGGCTGTGATCCCTCTGCCTCAGGCACAGAGTGAAGGTCATGATGTCCTAGATGCCATGACCCACGTCACCTCCTACTCGGTGGTTCCTCATTTCTCAGAGCTGTGTGTCATTTTCACAACAGAACATGTTACAGCTGCAAAGTCAGATGAGATGCCATGTGAGTGAGTTAAGAAATCAACGGAGCCAGTCACACCCTGCATCAGCAAAGGAGAGAATAAACACGAGTACACTTTAACACACACAAACATGCACACACACATGCACACACATACACACACATGCACACACATGCACACACAAACATACACACATGTGCATACATGCACATACATGCACATGCATGCACACACAAACATACACACATGCACATACATGAACACATGCACACACATGTACACATACACATGGACACACACATGCACACACATATGCACACACATGCACACACACGCACACACAAACATACACACATGCACATACATGAACACATGCACACACATGTACACATACATATGGACACACATATGCACACACATATGCACACACACATGCACACACATGCACACATACAAACATACACACAAAGGTGCCCGTGACCTTTGTCCCTCCTCTCTGTTCCTTAGACAATCATGACATGCAGGCGGTCCTAGCTCATCCCCTGCGGCAGTGTTGGAGAGGCCACTGAGAAAGGTCATGGAAGGAAAGTGTTCAACACACAGGGCTCACACCACCATCCCACACTGGCGGCCTGAGCTCAGGGCGGCCTTGGCAGTTTTTCAGATCGCCCTCTTAGCACCTTGCTCTGTCCATTACCAATCAGGTGCACAACGACCCTCAGTGTGGCTCCGCCCACTACACCTGCCCGAGGTCTGTCAGCCTCTTCCTCTCGGGTGAGCATGAGATCTGCCTGGCCAAGGACGTCACCTATGGAGGTGTGAGGTAACTATGTCCTGCCTCCCTGGTGTGAGGTAGGGGGTTATCTGTACCCGTCAAGCTGAACAGAAATTGGTAACCAGGAACAGACAACATCTTCCACGTCGGGGCAGAAACACACGCTTGTGTCTAGCCAGTGGTGCTGGCAATGGATGAATGTGTCGTAATCCTCTGCAACTGTCAGACCTAGTGGACTTCCTACTGTTTAGAAAAGAGTTTCTAGAAAGTGGAGTTTCCCATTAGGAACCCTTTCTCTAATGTCACTTACAGTTTCTCTGAGCAGACACAAACTTATCTTTTTCTGAGGATGGGGGCCATTTTGAACCATAGTTGTATATGCTGGACGAACAGGAGTACTGGGTGCTCTGATCTACAGCCGACTGGGCTTCTCTTACTGTCTGCTGGGCGGGACCCTGTGGCTGCAAAACTGAGGCAGGGCAGGTGTAGGAGCGCTCCCCACTGCCCTCAGTCTCCTGTCCCTGCCTCCCCTTCGCTTTTCGTTCTTCCTGCTCTGGACCAGCACAGTAAAACGAAACCCCTCTTACAAGGCAGACACCGGTTCTCTCTCTGCCATCCGGGAGACTGTCTCTCTTAGTCTTTATCCCTGACAATGTTATTGTGATGCTGAAAGGCCCCCCCCCAAAGATAAAAGAATCCCCGTTCGGTTTGGTGCACATAGGAATTCTGGGAACTTGGGGGATGAGAATGTGAAGATCTCATGTCCCTGGGTAAGGGTGGCTGGCCGGGCTCGTGGTGATGAAACACAGGGCCTGTGGATGCTCTGCAGCCCTGGGCTTTGCTCTCAGGGTCCAGCTGCCGCAGGTGGTGGGGGGTGTGCAGCTGCAGCAGCTGGCTGGTTACGTCATCGCCCGGCATCCATCAGCCTTCACGCTGGCCTGGGATGGTACCTCAGCTATCTACATCAAGATGAACCCTGAGTTTCTGGGCTGGACCCATGGGCTGTGTGGGAATAACAATGCCGACCCTCAGGATGACCTGGTGACCAGTTATGGTGAGTCTGACGGAAGGCACCATGATAATGCCAGGGATGGAGACTGGGCCAGGATTGCTCTGACCAGACCTCTGAGGTCAGGGCCATGGTAGAGAAAACCCAACGGGAGGCAAGGGCTCACTTGCGAAACGCTGTCATGTTAGGCATGTTCTCGGTCACGGTCTGAGCCACGGTCTCCTTGGGGGTGAAGTATTCAGAATGAGAGTTTTAACTGGGGTTGTGCGTAGATCCAGCTGCACACTTCTCCAGGTGGGTTTGACCCCAAACGGTTTTCAGACGAATCGGGGAATCAGAGGGTACGAGAAAGCCTGAGAGAAAGGGCCCGGATGGAGCCAGTCTGATTGACAGGTCTGTGAGAGCTACAGGTGGAGCTCAGAGCACATCACGATGGCCCTGGCAGAAAGCTTGAGGATGTCCCTTGGAGTCCCCACCTTGTGCTGAGCATGTTACAGCTATGATTCTCGGCAGCCATCTCCCTAGGGTGTAGTTCTCTTCTTTGTGGGTGGGGAGACTGAGGCTCAGAGACCGTTGGCACTGGTTCAAACCTGCACACTGGTCCCTTCAACTATACCGAGTTACCTCCAACCCAGCATAGATTGGGAGCGCTGGAGGCTGGCTTCTTCCCAATGCTCTCCCAGAGCCCCCAGTCCTGCTGCCCACCCCCCTCATCGTGATCCTCGTTTTCCCTGCAGGGAAGCTGACGGATGACGTAGGGGAATTTCTGCATAGCTGGCAGCAGCAGGTCCCCAACAGCCCTCCAGGACCGGTGACAGCTTCCCTGCCCCGCCCACCATGCCTGCAGCAGAACCCAGCATCCATGCAGGTCCGTGTCCCGGGGAGAAGCCCCCTCCCCATACAAAGCTATTGTTCACACGGCCCAAGATGGCTCGTGCTCATGGCCCATTCATTCCCTTTACTCTCCGCTTTCTTTTACTTATTGGGGGTTCCCTGCGGGATGGTGAATCCGGGAGCCACGCTGTCCTCCCAGCCCAGCTCCTGCCTCTGCCTCACCCAGGCTGTGTATGAGCGCTGCGAAGTACTGTTGAGAACCCCCTTCGATTCCTGCCACGCCCATGTCAGCCCTCTGCCCTTCACAGCCAGCTGTACCAGTGACCTCTGCCAGTGAGTGGGCAGCTACGTGGTGGGCGTTAGGGAGCGTCTTCCAATATCTGGATAAGGGATCAGGATGTGAGCCAGTGAGCCTGAGAAAACTTGGTTATCATAGACTTTGTTTGCCAAAGCTCTGAAATTCTTATTTGCCAAGAAGGGGTTCAGCTGTCCCCTTTAACTGAGGCTCAGAGATGGAGCTCAACTCTCTCCGGGTCACACAGTATGTTGGCAACAGTGCTGGGCCTCGAATCTAGGCTTCCTGCTTTGAGTCTAGGGCTCCGTGCCCGCTGGATGCCTTCCTAGAGGAGGGTGCTCCGAGGCTCTGAGGGTGTTTATGGCAGCCATTCTTAATCTGAAGGTTGCCACCCCCTGGGGTTCACACCACCCTTTCACAGGAGTGGCCTAAGACCATCGGAAACACATGTTTACTTTACCATTTGTAACAGTAGCAAATTGTTTGGGTGTGTGTGGGTGAGGGTCATTACGTCATGAGGAACTATCATCAGGAAGGTTGACAATCACCCGGTCTATGGGGTGGTGATGGTTGGGGACAGGCTGGACTTTCTCACATTCAATATCCCTGCACACAGATCAGGAGGCGACGATGCCACTTGGTGCCGGGCACTGACGGAATATGCCAGGGCATGTGCACAGGCAGGGCGCCCTCTGCAGGGCTGGAGGACCCAGCTCTCACAATGCAGTAGGTTCAGGGTGGAGGTGGGCAGGGAGGGGTTCAGAGGAGTTCTGATGTGGGCTGTGGGCAGCAGCCACAGACCTCAGCTCAATGCCCTGTCCCACTCACTCAGAGCCTCAGCTGTCAGAACAAGTTCTGAGGTTCCATCCTTGTGAAAAATGGGAGAAGGCTGAGCCACCTAGTGAGATGAAATTCTCAGAGCACCCCGAATTTCACCAGTCTCTTGGACACCAAATATTCCAATTGGGACTGGAGGGTCAGGGAAATGGGAGCCCTCCCATTCCCATTCCAGGACCTGGGGTGAGGGTGGCTGCTGGCCAAGAGAATAATAGACCGTAACCTCCCTCCCTCCTTTCTCCCTCCTTATTTTCCTCCCTTCCTTTTCCCCTCCCTCCTTCTTTCCCTCCTTCCCTCCCTCCCTTTCTCCCTCTTTCTTTCCTTCCCTCCCTCCCTTTCTCCCTCTTTCTCTCCTTCCCTCCCTCCCTCCCTCTTTCCCTCCCTCTCTCCTTCCCTCTCTCCCTCCCTTCCATCCTCCTTCCTTACCCCCTCCCTCCCAAGATGTGCACTGCAAAGAGAAGTCTTTTATCCATAACGAGTGTATTGCTTGCTGTCCGGCTTCCTGCCAACCCCGTGCCTCATGTGTGGAGAGCGAGATCGCCTGTGTGGACGGCTGCTACTGCCCCAATGGTTGGTTATAGGGCGGGTTGGGGGGTGGTAGTGGCCTGAAAGTGTCTTCCTGGCTTGGCATGGGTGCGTGGGAATCGGGGGCTCAGAGGATGCTTGTGGAATGAATGAAGGGACAGACAGTGGAACCAATAAGTAGGTGACAGACGTAAGGAAGGTGCACATACTTTTTTTAAGCGTCTGTCTGCGGTTGTGTGGTCCCGTGTCCAATGATGTATTTGTGATGGGTGGAAGGGTGGGATGAGAAACTTTAACGCTGGGGCTGGAGCTCGTATATTGTGGGCAAAGCCCTGGCTTCCACCCCGAGCTGCCTGAGCTGGGTGTGATGGCACTCACCTGTGGGACAGCACTTAGGAGGGGAAGGCGGGAGCTCAGACATGCAAGGTCATCCTTGTTATGTAAGGAGTTCAAGACCGTCCTGGGACACATAGGACCCTGTCTCAAAGTGACAGGCTTTGATATTAAGGAACAGAGCCTGCTTCCAGGGATGTGACACTCCAGCCTAAGCTATGGCGAAGTGAAGGCTGGCTCAGAGAATCAGGAAAGAAGGGTTCTGAGGACTCATGCAGAGTGGGGAGACCAGAGAAGGTCTCGGGGGGGGGGTGATAGGAGGCAGCATGGCAGGGTGTGAGAGGTGGTGTGCACTTTGGGGTGATACGCGGAGTAAAATGTGCCCTGCACGAAGCTGATACCCTGCCTGAGCTAGGAGAGTTTGAGAATGGGCTCAGTAGACACTGTGCATGGGGGACCTTTATCTGAGGGCCCAGGAAGCCGCCACAGTGGCCTGTGAGCAGGGGCAGTGGTGACTGGGTCTTTGCTCTCACCCCAGGGCTGATCTTTGAGGACGGGGATTGTATGTCACCAGCCGAGTGTCCCTGTGAGTCCCATGGGACCCTGCACCCGCCTGGCTCTGTGGTGACAGAGGACTGCAGTACCTGGTCTGTACCCAGACTGCATGCCTGGGGCCAAGCAGGGTTACTCACCTAAGCTCTCTGAGCTCCAGAGGGATGCCATTGGATCCACGGGGGTGGGCGTGGGGAGGGTACTGTCTACCAACCTCTTTGGAAATGGGATGCTGTGGGCTGAGATCGGGACAGTGTCTAGGCATTGAGAGCAGGCAGACCACGTGACTGCGCTCTCTGTTTCAGCACGTGCACCGCAGGGAAGTGGGTATGCAGTTCTTCCGTCTGTCCGGGTACGTCTGACCCTCACTCGGACCCAGCCCTCTTCTCCGGGTCTCAGAGGTTTGGTGCAGGGACGCTCTGGGGCCGTGCCTACTTAGGGGCATTTGATTCGTGGGGCTAAACCCGAGTCCCTCTATTTCCTCTGTTGCTTTGGCTCTGTCCACCTCCTGCCAGAACTTGGGGGGACTTCATTGGGAGAGCCTGGTCTCTCCTCAGAGGGGCATTCTGGTGGGGCCGTCTCAAGTCTGCCCCTGAGCAGGCTCTCAAAAGCAAAAACACCCTAGCCTGACCAAATCCAGAGGACAGAGCCTTCATCCTGCCTTAGTCTTGGATCTGCAAGGCCGAGACAGCCCCCTCGCCCCGGGACGGGGGAACAGTCCCATGAGGGGAAGCTCTGTAGCTTGCTTAGGAAGTGTCTGTGAGCAAGTTGCCTTCTTCTCCCTCAGCCGAATGCTCAGTGACTGGTGACATCCACTTCACAACCTTCGACGGACGGCGGTACACATTCCCTGCGACGTGTCAGTACATCCTAGCCAAGAGCCGGTCCTCGGGCACATTTACCGTGACGTTGCAGAATGCCCCGTGTGGCCTGGTAAGGCTGGGTGGGTCTCCACGTTCAAACAGGACTCCCACAGATCCAGGTCTTCCCATGACTCGGCTGCTGCCTCTTATTGGGACACAGAACCAGTTCCGGTTCCGGAAACAGTTCGAGCCCAGGCTCTCTGCCGGTGGGGAGTCGGCGTGGGGCAGACTCTGCTTAGCTTCCTGTGCTTTGTCTGGCTTCCTTTTTCCATGTCGGGAAGGCCTATTTGTCCGATGAATTCAATCATCGAATTCTGAAGACCTGTTGCAGTCAGAAGCTATGCCGAGGTTTGTCTTCTAGGACTCATAGCTTATGTGGGTCAGATGGGCAAGCAGACCCAGTTGCTATGGGGGTACAGATGGGGCAGGGTAGGAAAACTTTCTTCTACCTGGGCACTGGATAGCTAGGGCAAAGGGAATCAGGAAAGGCTTCCTGAGGGAGGTGATCCCTGAGCCATACCAGCTGTCCGAGAACGTAGCTGAGACATTGGCCACAGCTGATAGGGCACGCGTGCATTTGTCCGTCTCGGAGACTGCATTGTCCCCGGACTGACTGTGCTGAGCCACCCCTACAGGCCCTGATGTGGGCTGTGACCAAGTTCCTCTCTGCAGAGTAGAACCAGCGCTTAATGCCCAGCCAGGGCGCCCACTCCCACCCTGGATGCCTACTGATGTTTTCTGACCCGCAAAATGGCGCTATTTACAACGGGGCTTCAATGCGGCGTTTGAGTGCAGCGAGGGCTGAGCGGCAGAGTCCGCCCTGGGATATCGGGGCCACAGTTCGCTGTTATTAGCAGGACACGGCAGTGTCAAGACTTTGCTGTCAGCATCGTCCTTCACTGTTCCCCGGGACAGGGGCAGCCTCTCCTGCCTCTGCCGCTGCCTCTCTGTTCTCTCGAGCGCTTTGCTGGGAAAGCTTCCCTTGCTTACGGCGGCCACCGTTCCTGTTACGGTCTGTCCACTTTGTACTTGCTCATTTAACGTCTCCGTGCCGCACGGCTTTGCAATCTCGGGCGGGAGAACGTGCTTGCTCAGCACTGTGAAGCCCAGTGTAGGGCAGGCTGCACATGGCACACACTCAGGAAGTCTACGGACGGATAGGATGTGGTTGTCTTCCTGTGGTAGAGGCATGAATGGGCATGCTAGGTGCCACTCATTTCAAAGTGGAGAGCCCGAGGCCCAGGGAGTATTGGCTCATCCACTGTTCCCCACCGTTGCCTGCTGTGGTGGTTGAATGACCTTATTATTCATACATGCTGAGCAAGAGCTGACCCTTTACAAAGCCCTGGCCCTTAAAAAAAAAAAAAAAAAAAAAAAAATATATATATATATATATATATATATATATATATATATATATATATATATTTTACACTGAGGCAGGGTCTTGCCTCAAAGACCAAGGTGACTCAGGCTGGCCTTGAACTTGCTGTTTCTCTGACAGGCCTTGAACTAGCTTATCTTCCTGTGTAAGCTTTCTGGGCAGACTTGGCTTCCCGCTTGCCCTTCAGTGAGGCACAGACGATCACGCACGAGCGGGACTCGGTGTGAAACCTGCAAACGGATGCAGTCAAAGCTCTGGGGTGCAGTCATGTGAGGAGCTATGGTGTCCAAGGCTAGACTGAGCTGTGTGGGAGCCACGTCTGTTCTGTGCCGTTGGACAGCTGATGACCATTGTTATCCCGGCTTGGCAGCCAACCTTGTCCCTTGTTTGGGGCTTTGCTCCTCACGTTGGGCTGGGTCTCTGTCATGGAGGGTTCTATTTTGACCATCAGGACAGACCGCACCATCTAACACTGCCCATTGGCCCTTCTCTTTCTCTAGAACCAGGATGGGGCCTGTGTCCAATCGGTGTCGGTCATTCTGCACCAGGACCCCCGGAGACAGGTGACCCTGACCCAGGCAGGAGATGTTCTTCTGTTTGACCAGTACAAGATCACCCCACCCTACTCAGATGGTATGTCTCGGGATGGAGATAGGCCAAGATCCTTTCCCCAGCTTATCTCCCAAAGGGATCTGCGACATGGACCAGGCTAGGGATACTGAATTCAGGAAACAGGACTCTTAAAATGTGCCTTTGCCCACACTGCAGCCCATCAGTGTGAGGGTTCCTTCTGACAGGCCATTCATGGGACTGTTTCCAGTCTCCAGGCTCAACGTTTGTTCCCCCTGCCGAAAATCAAATCTAATTCACTGCGACTGTGTGGTTGTGCAAAAATGGGTCATTACAGAGGGCTTCCTGCGTTAGAGCAAGAAACGACACTCCCTCCGGGAAAGATGGGTTGTTACTTGGAACCCACAACCTGTGGTTCTACGTTTCTTAGTAGAGGCTGCCTGGTAGGTTAGGCCAGGGTTTGGCAAACCAGTCGGAAGGCAGGGTTTTTCTGCAGGATGATGTGTAGATGTGGGAGAGAGCCAGGAAGGTGGTGGCAGAGCACTAGGTTGTACTAACAAAATTGCTTACATCTGTTTCCCATCCTGTGGCCAGATGCTTTTGAGATCCGGAGGCTGTCCTCTGTGTTCCTGAGGGTGAGGACCAATGTGGGTGTGCGGATCCTCTATGACCGGGAAGGGTTGCGGCTCTACCTACAAGTGGACCAGCGATGGGCGGAAGACACCGTGGGCCTCTGTGGCACCTTCAACGGCAACACACAGGACGACTTCCTGTATGTGTCCCAGCCCTGTGACAGGAAGGAGAGGGACATCTGTGGGCTTCTTAGGGTCAGGCATCCAGACACACACACACACACACACACACACACACCACTAATTAGTTGCTTTTCCACATTTAAACTGAAGTATAATTTGTTAAAATGGTGGTCACAGTCTTCTGCATGTAGAAAGATCACTTGGGGAGTTTGGTTAAACACTAGCTCCTGGGTCCTACTCTTAAGAATCTCTCATATAAGTCTCGTTTTCTATACGTACTCCCATAATTCCAGCCTTTAAGGTAGTTAGGCTGGGCCGTGAGACATTTCTGGGTTTATTTGTTTTAATCAACTGTGAGCACCTTTAGGTAAAGATAAACTCCCTTGTCTTAGTCAGGGTTTCTATTTCTGCACAAAACATCATGACCAAGAAGCAAGTTGGGGAGGAAAGGCTTTATTCCGCTTACACTTCTGTACTGCTGTGAAGAACAAGATGTCTTAAGCTTTGTGTATGCACATGAATAAGTGAAGCTTCCTCCTGTCTTGCCCAGTAGGGCTGGTGCTTGGTCAGAGTGGCGGAGGCAGACCCTGGTTAGTGTGTGGGCTGCTCTCCACCCTCCAGGCTTGTGTGAGTTCTGCCTCGTGTAGTCAGAATGCTCACGACTTAGAGCAGTAATGCAGGCATGGTGGGGGACATGGGAGTCATGGGAGTCATGGTGGGGGTCATGGGAGTCATGGTGGGGGTCATGGTGGGGGTCATGATGGGGGTCATGGTGGGGGACATGGGAGTCATGGTGGGGGTTGTGGTGGGGGTCATGGTAGGAGTCATGGTGGGGGTCATGGTGGGAGTCATGGTGGGGGTCATGGGAGTCATGGTGGGGGTCATGGTGGGGGTCATGGTGGGGGTCATGGTGGGGGACATGGGAGTCATGGTGGGGGTTGTGGTGGGGGTCATGGTGGGTGTCATGGGAGTCATGGTGGGGGTCATGGTGGGGGTCATGGTGGGTGTCATGGGAGTCGTGGTGGGGGTCATGGTGGAGTCATGGTGGGAGTCATGGTGGGGGTCATGGTGGTGTCATGGTGGTGTCATGGTGGGGGTCATGGTGGGGGTCATGGTGGTGTCATGGTGGAGGTCATGGTGGTGTCATGGTGGTGTCATGGTGGGGGTCATGGTGGTGTCATGGTGGTGTCATGGTGGAGGTCATGGTGGTGTCATGGTGGTGTCATGGTGGTGTCATGGTGGGGGTCATGGTGGGGGTCATGGTGGTGTCATGGTGGTGTCATGGTGGTGTCATGGTGGGTGTCATGGGAGTCATGGTGGGAGTCGTGGTGGGGGTCATGGTGGTGTCATGGTGGGAGTCGTGGTGGGGGTCATGGTGGTGTCATGGTGGTGTCATGGTGGGAGTCAGGCAGAACCTTACCCACACAGAATCCTGGCTCTTTTTCTGTAGCACTCACACTGGGCTTTAGTGATTGTAGACACTGGCCGTGTGTGAAAATATGAAGGACACTCAGCCTTCTCTTCCCTCTTCCCCATGTGTGATCCATTTCCTGCCTACATCCCAGGAGGGGAGATGGAGAAGGTCATAGGTCACTGAGGTCTGGTGTTCTTTCTAAGAATTGCCCATTCTTACCTGAAGAGCTTGGGGGAGTTGCTGAAAGCACGCAGTCCTACGTCCAGTGTGATCCTTTTCCATTTTGTTACATGTGATTGTGTATGTGTGTGTTCAAATGTGGCTATACAGAGCACCGTGACAGCTGGTGTGTCTGGCAGGCACTTGTGCAGTGTGTGGGTGTGTATATGTGTATGCCTGTTTCCGTGCGTTGATGTGTGCAAGTGGACTGTGTGCTCATCTGGGAGGGGTTCAGAGAACAACCTCATGCCTGCTCTGTGACCATGTGTTCTGTGTATCCCAATGTCCTCATGGACAAGTGTGCAACGGTCGCTTTGTCCGGCCACAGGTCTCCGGTGGGTGTCCCTGAGAGCACCCCACAGCTGTTCGGCAATTCTTGGAAAACCCTGTCTGCCTGCACCCCGCTGGCCCCTGGCTCCTTGCTGGACCCCTGCGATGTACATCCGCAAGCTGGTGAGGAGCAGGGGTGGAGGGGGGGAGGCCTGGGGAGTGGAGTAGATGTGAGCTGTTGTGGGGAAAAGATGGAAGCCTAAATGAAGGTGCTGGTCAAACGCAGAGGTGAGACAAGAGAAGCTGCGGGGCGGGGACAGGAGGGGACGAGGGCCAGGCAGGTGGGAAGCTTCCTGTTAGACCACCATCACCGATACAGTACTGGATACCCATCCCGGATTCTCGCAGTGTTCCACCAGATCCCTCCAGGCCCACTGCCCTGTACTGAGGGTGCTCACCCACCCACCCACCCCTCCCCCCCACCCCCTCCCCCTCCCCACCCTGACATTCCCCTACACTGGGGCATAGAACCTTGACAGGACAAAGGATTTCTCCTCCACTAATGCCTGACAAGACCACCCTCTGCTACACATGCAGCTGGAGCCATGGGTTTGTCCATATGTCCTCCTTGGATAGTGGTTTAGTCCCTGGGATCTCCGGAGGGTCTGGTTGGTTGATATTGTTTTTCCTATGGGGGTGCAAACTCTTCGCCTCATCCAGTCCTTTCTCTAACTCCTCCACTGGGGACCCCATGCTAGGTGCGATGGTTGGCTGCGAGCATCCGCCTCTGTATTGGTCAGGCTCTGTCAGAGCCTCTCGGGAGACAGCTGTGTCAGTCTCCCGCTATGCATTCTTCCTAGCCACACTCTTACCTCAGGATGAAACCTACCCCAGCCCATCTTTCAAACTTTTGCCCAAACATTACCTTCTCCTCGAGAGCTTTAACTTGAATTAAAGCAGCGGTTGCCTAGCCTGCCCCTCCTCAGACTGCCCGGCCTCTCCTAAGTTTTCTCACGGCCCCAAGTTCGTGGTTCTTCTATCTGACTAGCAGAACTGTTTGCTGGCTGTCTTTTAACAAGTCCGGCTACCTGAGGGTCTGACATTTGGTCAGCAATGTTCGTTTCTGTGTCTCTCTTGACAGATAGATCCCGACCTGGCATGGGGTAGAATCATAACATGAGCTGTTTGTTCATGTTTCTGCTGCGTGTATGCACGTGTTCATGGTCATACATGTGCTAGTCATAGACGCACACACACATGCATGGGTGCACACGAAGAAATGAACGTATGCATGTACACACACACACACACACACACACACACACACCTACAGATGCTGAGGGGAGGCCGAGTCTTGGGGCAGCAGGCAGCCAGACCCCTGCTCACTGAGCATTTGTTCACATTCCAGCCACCTACGCACGGCAGTCCTGCAGCGTGCTCACGGGCGAGCTCTTTGCGCCCTGCTCTGGGTATCTGAGCCCAGTCCCCTACTTCGAGCAATGCCGCAGGGATGCCTGTCGCTGTGGGCAGCCCTGCCTGTGTGCCACACTGGCCCACTACTCGAGGCTATGCAGGCGCCACGGGCTCCCGGTTGACTTCCGTGCCCATCTGCCAGCCTGTGGTGAGTGCCCCCACCCTGCACACCCATGGGATCCTAGGCTGCAGACACAGGTGCCCCATAGCCTCAGGTGCTTCAACGCAGTGCCCCATCTCCTCCCACCTGGCCACCATTGGAAATACCACCCCCCCAACACGGTCTTTAGGCTTAACACTTGGGCCGTAATTCCTCCAAGTCATACCAGTCTGCCCAAGTTCAACCTCCTCTTCTGCCTCCTCCGCGGGCAGAGCCACGTTCACACTGCAGAAGAACGGGCACGCTGAAGAACACTGGCTCCAGGCCCAGTTTGAGGTCACAGGCGCTTTAATGCCTATGACCCTGCGATGCCCCCCTCCCCCAGGTCTTAGTCTTTCCTGCCCCAGCTCCCTGAGAAAGAGGAATTGCGCTGGGAGGTAGAGGCTCTGAGTTCTAGTTCAGCCAGGCAGGGAAGGTGCTGAGAGACAGTACCCAGGGCCCTGTCGGTCTCTGGATTAGCGTCTCTAGAGGTGTTTGGACAGAATCTGTGGATCCCAACTCTAGCTATACAGAGACTCAGGTAACTTAAAAATAAATGTGCTTGCCACATCTGGCATCAGTGAGAACATCACTGAACGTCACTTCTAATTTCGGGTTCCCGACATCTGCACCGTTTAGAAGCTCACGGGAACTGGCTTTCAGTGAGTAGCCTGGGCTGGAAAACAGCTGACCTGGGCTATTTCAGTGGCTTTGGTGCTGTGTGAGGCTCCTGGGGACGGGCTGGTGGCCCCATGAGGAGGTGACAGGCCTGAATCCTAGGACAAAAATGCTGGGGAGAGAGTCTGTGATCTTCCCAGTGAGGGACGCATGCCTGGGAGGGGCATGTGTTTGTGTGCACATAACAGGTTAGGTACTGAGCCACTGGGGTCGTGACCTCCACTCTTCCCCAGCACCCTTATCTGAGAACACTACCTGCTTTTCTAGCCTGAATGTAATGGATGCTCTCTTGACCTAACGGCACAGAGAGACACTTCTTTGACCTTGGGCTGATGTGTGACCAGGGTGGGGCAAATGTCTTACCCTCTCTGAGGTTCTCTTGTCAAGATGCTAAACCCTCCCCGCACAGTCATGGCAAGAAGAGAGACCAAGTTTGGATTTTCTTCTCCCTACAGCACTGTCCTGTGAGGCCACTAAAGAGTACAGCCCTTGCGTAGCCCTGTGCACACAAACATGCCAGGACCTGGCCAGCCCTGATGTCTGTGGGGCTAACGGTGGTAGCAACATCAGCAGGGATGAGTGTGTGGAGGGTTGCACCTGTCCACCAAACACATTTCTGGACACACAGGCTGACCTCTGTGTCCCCAGGTGAGTGGCCAGTCTGGAATCTGGGAGAGGTGGGGAGGGAGGCCAGGGTCTGCTCTGAACAGCTGGGCTAAGCCTCTCTGATGGTTGCTTCCCTTCACCAACATGCAGGCCTTGCTGGGAGAGGCAGGAGCTCCCTCTGCTGAACCTACCTGTTCTCAGGCCTTTCTCTCTCTCTCCTTCCCATCAACCAGACTGCACTTGAGTCACAGCACCTCTCTCTCCTCAGTCTCTTCTCTCATCAGCATCTGAACACAACCTCAGCACACACAGGACGTTTCTAGGCCCTGAAAATCCAACAGTGAACAGAGCAGAGTATAGTTTCCCGAGTCCACAGTGGAAGGTGGAAAGACAGACCCCTGTCCAGACAGCCCCTTAGGGACCCGGGGAGGTCATGGGGGGCTGCAAAGCCAAGCGGGGTGTGAGGCCAGAAGTCCTGGGCTGTCACACACTGCTGAGGCAGAGGTGGAGAGGCCCTTAGCAGAAGTAGTTTCTCAGAGTCCCTGAGGTGAGGAAAGAAAGGAGTTGGGGTGAAAACTGCCCTGTAGCCCCAGCTGGAGGAAGGTGGCTCAGTGTAGCTGGAGGTAGACCGGGAAGAGGGATCTGCATGATTTTAGGATGGCGGGCAAGGCTCCTGGGGTCTCAGCCTCAGTTTCTCTGTCTGTTGAATGGGTCTATCAATTGCTTGGAGGTATACCAGTAGTGAGGGGGAGGGAGGCAAGTGAGAATCACTCAGAATTGAGTCTCACACTGCAAGGCTGCTCTGTAGATTTCAGCCGTGTGCCCACCAACACCTTTAATAAAAGCCCCAGCGAGCTACAAGGAAAGACAAGGAATTGGCTGAAGACTTCTGGGAAAGATGGTTCTAGGGTCCCTCTCTCGGGTCCCCCAAGCTTTGGCCTGTTCTCTCTAAGGCGGGCAGTTTTGGAGTCGGCTGTAAGAGTTGTGTGATAAGGACATACAGCCGGTAACAGCAATCAGATAAAAGACAGAGCGACACCCTTCTATCCCAGGATCCCAGAGAAGAATCCAGGAGACAGTGCCCAGGAGGGCCTAGCCTGAGTCTCCAGCCAAGTGTCAAAACTGACCTGTTAGGGCGGGTGAGCAGCCAGGGCAGATGCTGGGTCTGAATAGTTCTGATGCGACCCCAGAGCAGTATCCATTCTAACACGGACTGGGGCTGGGAGGCGGAGCTCTGAGCTGGGAGGCGGAGCTCTGAGCTGGGAGGCGGAGCTCTGAGCTGGGAGGCGGAGCTCTGAGCTGGGAGGCGGAGCTCTGAGCTGGGAGGCGGAGCTCTGAGCTGGGAGGCGGAGCTCTGAGCTGGGAGGCGGAGCTCTGAGCTGGGAGGCGGAGCTCTGAGCTGGGAGGCGGAGCTCTGAGCTGGGAGGCGGAGCTCTAGCCTGGTCCCTTCTGTACTCTGAGTTAGGTTTGCTCTAACTCAGTTAGGTGGGGGTGGTGGGCGGGGAGTGGGGTGGGCGAGGTTGAAGACAGGTAAACAGTGCTTTCAGAAGCCAAATACGGTTCCCAATCTGGCACCGGGTCCGACCTCAGTGACAGGGGCTTTCTAGCTCCCTGGAGACATGCCACACCCCAGGGATTGCTGTCACCTCTTGCCACACCCCTTGTCTGCAGCTGTCTGAGAGCGGGCTCTGGATGTCATATGTCCACTCCCTAGTCTGCGCTAACCCTTCTTGGTTTCTGTAGGAACCAGTGTCCTTGCCATTTCCAAGGAGTGGACTATCCCCCTGGGGACAGTGACATCCCTTCCCTGGGCCACTGGTGAGCTTCCCCGGATATCAGCTGCTACATGAAAAGTAGCTTTCTTACTCTGTGGGTAGGATGGAGGTGGGGAGCAGGGATAGTAAGTTGGGGGTGTGTCTGGAGCCCATAGTGACCGGAGGGCAATGGCGCATGCTGAGTGGTCCCATAGTGACCGGCCAGACTGATAACACCCCTGACTCTCTACAGCCACTGCAAAGATGGGGTCATGAGCTGTGACAGCCGAGCCCCAGGTAAGCAGGGCTGAAAGGGGGCTTTGGGGTAGAGGGGTCCCCAGTTGGTGGGAAGTGGCTGTGGAGAAGAGAGTGAAGAGCTGGGGTGCTGGTCAGGATGGGGCGAACCTACTCTAGCTTGCCCTAACGTGGGTGTTGGTGTTCCTGGACTCTTGGCAGTGGTCCCAGCTTATAGAGTGGCACCGTGGAACCCCATCCCGGCTTCACCCTGCTGAGGAGCCTTGGGAAGCTGAGGCGTTGCTTGTCTTTGCTAGTCTTAGAAAATTTCCCCACTCTGAGCTGCCAAATATCTTCCGAGACTGGTTCCGTCCGACCCAGGGGTGGACACAGAGCTGCAGAGACGAAATGGCAGCTTGGACTTTGGAGCTTCTCCATAGCACAGATAGGGCAGGGGTGAGGCAGGGGTGAGGCAGGGGTGAGCAAGTCACGGGAAGCCGGGGAGTGCACAGAGCATGAGAGTTGGAGCATCCTCGGAGGGCCTCTCTGGAACAAGAGCCCATGGAGAACGGGACAGAGGTTGGCACAGAGGGTGACAGAAAGCATATGGCCGATGGTTAAGAGCAGGCATTGAGGGTGGGTCAGTTCAAATTCTGACCTGCGCCAGGTAGCTGTGTAGCCCTGGGAGACACGCCTCATCTCTCTGAACCATCAAAGACAAGCCCGAACCCCCTTCCTACCCTCATTTCCTGTACTGTCCCGGGAGCCTCTGCTTTACTGTCTCCTGGCTTTGGAGCCTCTTCTGCATCCGGCTCTTTCTTTCTCTCTTCTGTTCTATCCTGGCCTCGGAACTTGGCTACCTTTTATTTTGGTTCTCCTAAGATAATCACCCCACACAAGTGTGACCGCACGGTCAGACTTCGCCAAGGGTGGGGAGAGCCGAGTCGGAGAAACGGACGCAGCAGGGGAACTGACTCTCCCTGTTCAAAAGTCCTCCCTGGTCGCTGCTGCTAGACCACTTGGCTGCTTGTTTTGGTCCCTGGTCATTTGGGGACCCTTGTTTGCAGTTCCTGCTGCCTTTCCTTGGCAGAATAGTCTTCCATGTATTTTTGTGGGAAGGGAGATGCGGGGTGTTTGCAACAGAAAGTGAGATAACGGTGTGGGGGCACATAGTGCAGATGGCAGCTCAGAGGACCTGTATATATTGGGTGCTGCTGATGGGGGGGTGTCCTGTAGTGTGAGGAGCTCTATCTACTTTGCCCCTGTGACGTGGGAACCCGCATCATGCCCAGAAGCTGCCCATCCCTTCCAGCCCCACACAGCCCCACCACCAACCCAGGCTAAGGGCCTGCAGCATGTAACCCCCTTTCTTCCAGCTGCTGACTGTCCAGCAGGCCAGGTGTTTGTGAACTGCAGTGAGCTGCACCCGGACCCGGAGCTCAGCAGGGAGAGGACGTGTGAGCAGCAGCTCCTGAACCTGAGCCTGCCAGCCCGTGGCCCCTGCCTGTCCGGCTGTGCCTGTCCCCAGGGGTATGTATTCATACTACCAGAAACTCTCCTTGCCTAGAGGGCGGCAGATCCAGGGACTTCAGGTTGGGGACCGGGATGACCTCGCATAGCCTGGCATGGAGGGGAGAGTGTGGCTGTGATGTCAGGGGAGCCTGGGAAGGGACAAACAGGAGCCTGAGATCTCAGCCTGGAATGGGGCCTATCAGGTTGCACTTCCTGTGAGCCACCCATGGGACTTCGGAGAAGGAAGCCCCCCCCCAATACTCAGTGTTTCATCTGTAAAATGAGCGCCGAAAACTTGTCACCACAACAGGTGGACCAAACAAGGCTTCAAGGCAGAAGTATGGAGACGGGTGTCTGATGTGCCCCAAATGCCCAAGAGACCCCCGTGGTGACCATAGACCAGGCACAAGAAAACCTGTGTTAGCTCTCAGCCTCCTTCCCCATCACAGCCTTCAGGTGGAGGGTGGTGCCCCAGGAATGATACAGAGAGAAGGCCACACCCCACAGCGCAGCCTCCTTCCTGGGTGGCCAGATGCAGCCCAGAGCCCTCGGGGGGCTGCAGGAGCTGGGTTTGACGACCACTCAGCTCTGCCAGAGTCATTCTCAGGTCTGGGGCGCACAAGGCCCCTGGAGCCACCTCCCTCCCATGACTTTGCAGCACCGGGGTTCCACCGCTTCTGCAGTGGTGGGCGAGGCAGGACACGGCCTGTGGGTGGGGCCTGCTAGAGCTTTACTGTGTTCAAAACACTGGTGTTACCTCTCAAAGCTGGGAGGAGCTTGCTCATTCCCTGGCAGAAAAACAGGCCAGGGCCAGAGGGAGAGAAATAGTCTGCTGAAGGAATTAGGCTCCGATCAAGTCTCCTTTATTACAAGCTCTGTTCCTCACCCAAACCTTGAAGTGTGTCACTGAAAGCCTTTCAAAATACTGTCCTGTTTGCACAAGCCTGCTTCTCAGTCTGAAGTCAGGAATGCCTAGGTCTCTGCAGTGGGGAGCCAGGGTCTTTCACTATCCACAAGGTGGCCATACAGAGATTCTGGCCTGGCCTGGGTCCTAACTCTGAGTCAGGGTCAGCTCAGGATGTTTGGAGGGTGTGTATAGAACACGCTGTGGGGAGTCCGCCTGTACTCTCATGGGGCCCGTGAAAGAGGGATTATGAGAAGGGAGGCAGTCTTATCAGCTTGCAAAGTCCTCTTGATGGGAAAAGGCTCCCAAAGTTGCTCCAATTATCACCATCAACAACTCCTCTCTAGGACCCACTGAGCCCATAGTTAGCTTCTTCTGCACAGCCCTGCACAGTGCCAGCACTGCCCCCAAAGGACTGTGGGCCATTAGAAGGGTTGGGAGTGTCCGAGTGTATCCTAGTTTGCTTTCTGTTGCTGTGATAAATCGCCCTGACTCAAAGCAACTTGAGAGAGGAAAGGGTTAATTTGGGCTGTACTTCCAGGTCAGAGTTCATCCCCGAGGTAAGTCAGAACAGGAACTCAAGTGGTCACTGATGCAGAAGTCATGGAGGAATGCTACTAACTGGCTTTCTCGCTAGCTCATATAGAGCTAGTGTTCTTACATAGCCCAAGCCTACCTGCCTAGGGATGGTGCTGCCCATGGTGGACTGGGCCTTCCGACCTCATGACAAATCTAGAAGTGCTCTTTTGACCACTGGCTTGCTGTGTCCCTCCAGCCTACTCAGACATGGGGATGCATGCTTCCTACCAGAGGAGTGTCCATGTACCTGGAAGGGGAAGGAGTATTTCCCTGGGGACCAGGTAGTCTCTTCCTGCCATACCTGGTAAGTCCCTGAGCTGGTCTCAGTTTTTGCTGGAAAGCATATGTTTCTTTTTCCTTTACCATGCTCACATTCACACCGACTATTGTATAGAGTTTGTATGAAATCATCCTTGGAATATTTGTTACTATTTACATGAATGGTCAGACATGTCTATGAGCATATACACTTGTATGTTTGTAACCACAATAATGTGTTTTGCATTTTAGATGAACTATATATATGTGTGTGTGTGTGTGTGTGTGTGTGTGTGTGCATGTTAGTGAATATACATATATATATCATACATGCATGTGAGTAAATTTATATAAACATACATAAAAAGGCAGGTGCCATAGAGTTGAATAAATTCAGTAATATAGCAATAAGGATTTACATATGTATAATGCTATATATATGTATTTATATGCACGTGTATGTATTTAGTATGGGCAAAGTGAGGGACTGCATTAAATATGTGTATGTTTGTATTCACTTGAATGAAGATGTGTGAGCATGTGATTTGTGTTTTGCCTATGAATACAGAAATGCTTATGTTAAAAACAATGAGTGTGTATGTGAGTGTATTTCCCACATTGTTCACGCAGTAATATTAGCACACGTGTATAGAAGTGTGCACCCACATTAGATTGATTTCGATGGTGACAAGCTGGTGCCCGGGAGCCTAGCAGAGACTCTCGGAGAGTCACTTTAGAGAGTCATCTTTAGTGACAGCTGGCCCCCAGTCCCTGTCTTACATAGAGTGGGAAGTGCTCCATTTTTCAGCCCAGAGGATGTCTTCCCATGTTTATATCTGGTCACTGCCAAGGCCAGACGCGCAGACTGTTTCTGTGCCCACCAGGGTGTGTGTGTGTATCGTTTGAACCCTGGCTGTCTGACTTAGAAAGCCCCAGGGTGGAATGTGGGGACTCAGAGCCCTGTGTAGGTGAGCCCCAGGCAGGAAGCTATGGCTGGTGGCCAGAGTGACTGGTTGGTTAAGTTACTGAGTCTAAATGGTTTGAACCTGTCAGAGTGAAGTCTTAGAATCTTTTGGTCCTGCCTTTAAAATATACTTCTAATGTGACTCTGCCTTCACCTGTCATTGCTGTGAGTCTGCCCTGAGGCCCCCCCTGTCCTTGTCACCTCCCAGGTGACCTTTCCTTCCCTCTGGCCAGTACTAGTCGGGTGGAGCCAGTCCCTTCTCCATCCTTCGGCGTCTTCCTCCTGTATTTCTAAGAGAAAGTCACAGCCTCATGTGGCCTTCTTAGGCTTAGATCACTGCCCTGCAAACCTCTTCTGCCCTCTTATGACCTGAGTATGCCTCAAGGTCACTGTAGACCTCACCCTCTTCCCACAATGCCCTTCTATTTCCTTCCATGCCCAACCTGCCCCAGCTCCGCCCACCTGCTAAGACAGCCAGGATGCCTATTTCTTCTCTAGGATACAAGCTCCACTAAGCCCAGGGGCCTTTCTTCTGTTTTGTTCATTGATACTTCCCAAAATCTTGGAAGAATGCCCGAGATGTGCTCACCACGGATGGTCTGTTGGATGAGCGAGTGGATGAATGACAGTCCGCCTCCCTGGCTTGTCGGGGGATGCTATGTTTGCTGAAGCCCCACTTCAGTGTGCACGCCGTGTGCATTGAGCAGGTGAAGGCTTCGTCGAGAGCATCCCGGTGTGGCGCCAAGTGTGCCCTGTGAGCTGTCTCTGTGTGCGTATGTTTCAGCGTGTGCCAGCGGGGCTCGTTCCAGTGCACCCTGCACCCCTGTGCCTCCACCTGCACCGCCTACGGGGACCGACACTACCGTACATTTGATGGGCTACCGTTCGACTTTGTGGGGGCGTGCAAAGTGCACCTGGTCAAGGTGAGTTACTGGGTGTGTATACCCCGCAGTCTCCACGGGCACCCAGACTAAACAGGGGCCAGGACCTGTCAGATGTGTCTATGACATGGACTCCGGGCTGATGCATAGTTGTGTGTGTGTGTGTGTGTGTGTGTGTGTGTGTCTAAGCCCTGAAGTACAGTTTCCAGAGGGGTGGGTCAGGGCGAAGGAAACCGGATTTCCTGTGTATCCCATCACGTCCTGATGTTCTTCTCTGACTGAGGGAGAGCGCTCACGCCACTGAAGCTTTGGATTGCTTGATCACCCTTGTGGATTCTCCCACTTAGTTTTCACAGCAGTGGACAGATTGGGAAGGTTGTCCCCACGTGAGGTGGCACAGCTAGGCAGCCACAGAACCAGGAAATAGGAGTAGGGCAGCTGTGGGCTGCAGGAGGAAGAGGGCAGAGGTGGCACAGTGAATGCGAGGAGAGGGTGGACCAGCAGGGTGGGGGACAGGACCCTTATTCCTGGAGACACTGATTTCCTTACGCACATCCATCTCATCTTGTGAGTGTCGTCAGTAACCGTAACAACAGAGCCGAACACGCACTTACTTTTTATTGTTGACGTTCGTGGTCAGAGCTCTCGAATGCTGGCAGAGCGGGGCCTTTCCAAGGCCTTGTCTGTGGACGAACATTGTGCTGGAGTCTTTCAGATACTTTCAGGAGCTCCACCAGAGGCACACTACTGGACTGTGCCGTTTGACCTTGGCTTTGTTATTTGAGTGCGTATTTTGAGATGAAGGTCTGGCCACGTGGCCCTAGATGAATCCAAACTCTCAGGTTTGAGTGAACTCTACCACAGCCTCTTGAGAAGAGGAAGTAGAGACATGGACCATGGCACCCGTAATTTAAAAAAATGAATATTTAATTAGTTTTGAGACAGAGTCTCTCTCTCAAACACACACACACACACACAGACACACACAGACACACACTGACACACACAGACACATACACAGATACACACACACAGAGACTCACATAGGACACATACAAACAGACACACACACAGCCACACACAGACACACACACACACACACACACAATCCTCCACACCAACACTCACAAAAATGAACCGGGTGGAAAAGCCCCTCAGATCCACATCCCTTCCCCTCTGTGTCCTTCACGGGATGTCTCCTCTTGCGGGTGGTACTGTCTCCTTTTCTTCTCCTCAGAGCACATCCGAGCTCAGCTTCTCTGTCATGGTGGAAGACGTGAATTGCTACAGCTCCGGCGTCATCTGCAGAAAGACCATCTCCATCAACGTTGGCAGCTCCATCATCATCTTTGATGATGACTCAGGGGATCCCGTGAGCGCACTGGGTGGGGGAGGGTTGGGATCAGGAGGTCCACTGAGGCAGAAGCTCTGACTGGATTTGTTATAGAGGGTGGGGCCAGAGGACATCAGGTGAGGCAGGGGAGGTGTTGATGAGGTTCTTGGGTGGGGCAGTGACTCTCGGCCACTTCTGGTAGACTTGGTGTTGAGGGACAGTTGGGTCTCAGGACTGACTAATTCTGTCTCTCCAGAGTCCTGAGAGCTTCTTGGATGAGAAGCAGGCTGTCCACATCTGGAGAGCAGGCTTCTTCACGCTGGTGCATTTCCCACGGGAACACATCACCATCCTGTGGGACCAGAGAACCACTGTGCACGTCCAGGCGGGCCCTCGGTGGCAGGTAGTCACGAGACCTGAGTGCCATCGCCTCTACCATTTCCCTGGGCTGAGGCAAGCTGCTGCTGTCTGAGATGCCCCTCTCTGAGGGCCCGGGAGGAGCACAGCCCTGTCCTGTCCACCTCATCCTACTCTACTCCGACATGGTTCTCCGGCCTTTCCCCATCCCTCCCTAACACCCTTCCCGCTGTTGTTTCTGCATCAAGGGTCTCGGAGCTGCAGTTCAGACCTACTCAACTATCAGCTAACATGGTGGCTCTCTCTCCTCCAGCTAACATGGTGGCTCTCTCTCCTCCCAGGGTCAGTTGATAGGCCTCTGTGGGAACTTTGACTTGAAAACCATCAATGAGATGCGGACCCCAGAGAACCTGGAGTTAACCAACCCCCAGGAGTTTGGCAGCAGTTGGGCTGCGGTGGAGGTAAGGCCTTTTAGGGTGGCTGGGACCCCTCATTCTTTTCAATGGGCCATACAAACCCTGAACCCAAGCCAGGGAGAACCACACGGGTGCTAGGCTCTTCCTGAAAATGGCCTCTGACTGGTACCCCTAGCCTAAGATTCTGTCCCTGACCCACAAGGCAAGTAGCCCACCCTGCCCTTGGCCAAACTCAGGGAACTAGTAAAGCTCTTAGAAAGAGGCAGAGTTCCTATCCTAGGCAAGATGGCCACCAAGTATGGAAGGCGGGACTTGTTGAAGCCTGCCAGGCTTATCCACCCTCCCCACCATCACCGCTTCATGGAGAAGGTAAGAACGAGGGTGGGATTTAGCAGATAGGCATTTCTGGGAGGTTACAGCATTCAAGACATGGTCGGAGATGGAGAGGATGACAGAAGCATAGGGGGTATCCGTGACGGTTGGGAGGTGCCAGGCAGTGCCAGACTGAGTCGTCAGGAAAACAACTCTGAACTGGGAGCAGGAGACTCCGATTCTTGACCTATCCTTAAGTTTGCCAGGCAGCCGTAGTCTTCCATTGAAGTTAGGAAGCTGCGCCAGGAGAAGACTCTCACCAGTCCCAAGAGGCTGCCTGCAAAGTGTGATCGATTACTTATGTCTGCCTTGGGTGCAGCATTGGAGAACAGGAATGAGACTTTTTTATATATCAACTGGCTGCACTGGGTGGATCGTAGTGGTTTTGTGTGTGTGTGTGTGTGTGTGTGTGTGTGTGTATAGAGACGTGGCGAGGCAGAGCAGATGGGCATGGCATCCACTCTCATTTTAGAAATGCTGAATCCATGCCGGATCTGACATTTGTGACATCCCTAACACTGATCCGCACTGTACGTTGCTGATAGCTTCAGGCATGCTGGGTAGGCCTGGGGAAGGAGGACCAGCTCCGGGGAAGTTTGTGGTAACCATCCTTTCTTGTGTGACAGTGGTGCTCAATGTGGCACCCACCACTGAGCAACAGGTGTCTTATCTCTGTTCCTGCTGGTTGGGAATCAGAACGTGAGGCTGGGACTCTCTGTGCCCTACAGGCTGCAGACAAAATGGACAGCCAGGGCTGGGATCTCACCCGAGGCTCCGTACTTGGGTAGCTGTGGGTAATTTCCATTTCTGGGCCTGAAGGTACCAAGAGCTTTGACTTTCAGTAGCTGTCAACTGGAGACCACCCTCGGCTCTTAGAGGCCACCATCATCTTCCCTGTCATGTGGAGTTCCCTGATGTTTCTAACAAAATCTGAAGCATTAGATTTTACCAAAAAAAAAAAAAAAAAAAAAAAAAAAAAAAAAAAAAGAGAGAGTCAGGAGACTGATGCTAACTTGGAGAGATAGAGAAAGCATCCAGCTGAACTTCCTCCTCAGCCAGCATCCCAAAAGGTTCTCTTCCACATCTCAGAAACCCTTCAAACTCAGTGCTCCTCCCTCCTACTTCCTGCACATCTCTCTATTCGCCCTCCTGACTCCCTCTTACTCTATTTTTTTTTTCCCCATGTTTACTTTCTGGCAGCTGGTTGCTTGCTTTGTCTCTTGACCTATGGTTGGCTTTATCTAATCCTGCTTATAATAAGCAAAAAGCTAGTGGATTAAAGGTGTGGGCTACTGATGAGCCACACCACAACTAGAAACAGTTTCTATTTTTTCCCAGTAAGTAACAGTGTGATCAAACAATCTGCAACAGTTCCCAGCATAGCTCCCTCCACACACACACACAAACACACACACACACACACACACACACACACACACACACACACAGAGGCAGGAAGTGGGAGACTCTAAAGAGGGCTCTGAAACCTCATCTGACGCAATCACGTGATTGCAGACTCATAACTTGGTGTGTCCCCAGACCCTTTGGTGTGTACTCTTTGTTGGAGGCTCCTCCCACTCTCCGGGGGAGGGAATTAAACAGGGGCATGGGTATCAAGTGGGCAGTTTTAGGGCTTCTCTGTGACCAGGCATAGACACCGAAGGAAATGGAGATCTTAGTGCCATCGGCATAGCTCTTCCTTTATCCTTCAGTGCCCAGATACCCCTGATCCCAGGGACACTTGTGTCCTGAATCCTCTCCGAGAACCATTTGCCAGGAAGGAGTGTGGTATTCTTCTCAGTGAGGTGTTTGAGACCTGCCACCCAGTGGTGAGTGCCTCCCTGTGGTAAGTAGACCCACCTTGGCCCCTCCCAAGTCCATCCAACCTTCCCAGGACCCCTTCTGCTCAAAGATTCCCCTAACAGAAGGGAGACCCATCTCTCCTCTGACATTCTCCTGCCTCTGCTCTGCTCAGATCAGCCTTCCCTGAGTCCCTGATGCCCAGGACAGACAGCCAGGCCTCTGTGCTCTCCCTGCTTGTGAGGAAGTTCTGCCGCAGAATGGGCACAGACCCCTTGCTGCACCTCTGCTTTTTCCAAGTCCTTCCTAGAGATGGGAATGGGGACTTGGTCTCACATGGGTCCTTCAGGGCTTCAAAGACCATCGCAGACTAACCTTTGTGTCTGCAGCCTGGCTGGGCAGGTCCCATTCTTTGTCTGTTCCCTAGTTCCCTGGGTCCAACGTCCTGGGCTTGGGATGAGTTTCGTGAAGCGGGTATAAGCTGGCTGCCTCCCCGTATCTCTCGTCCCATGCAGACAGCTCGCCCCGCCAGTGAGCATCTTTATGTTGTGCTACCACAGGAGAAGATACAGGCTTGACATTCAGAACCATCTGACCTTCCTAGGTTGACGTCACTTGGTTTTACTCAAACTGCCTTACCGACACATGTGGCTGCAGCCGGGGTGGCGACTGTGAGTGCTTCTGTGCCAGTGTGGCCGCCTACGCCCATCAGTGCTGCCAACATGGGGTGGTCATTGACTGGCGGACGCCCCGCATCTGCCGTGAGTGTTACAGACTGCTCCGGAGAATCCAGTAGGATGTACACAGTCCCCATGGTGTATCTTCCTGTGTGGTAATTGGTGGGCCTATGGCAGACAGAGACAGAGAGACACAGACACAGACAGACACACAGACACACACACACATACACACACAGAGAAGAGACACAGACACAGACACACAGACACACACATACACAGAGACAGAGAAGAGACACAGACACAGACAGACACACAGACAGACACACAGACACACACACACAGAGAGACAGAGACACACACAGAGACAGAGACACATAGACACACACACACACACACACACACACACACGAGGAGTGTACATGTCATGTCGAGGTCACCTAGGATAGTAGGGCTGCTGGAGCTCACCCCTGAAGAGGCTGGTGCAGGCCCCTGTCCTCAACCCCATTGCTGAAAGAGTCAGTCACAAACCCTGGGCTCCAAATTGGCTTTGCATACTGTGTGACCCCAAACAAGCCACCCGACTTCTCCGAGGCTCTGTTTTTATTGTCTGAAAGCTGGGAATCAACAGGCTTGCTGCAAGCTCAAACAGGATGAGGAACATAGAAGCCCTCCATCAGCTGAGCTGTAGGGAGGGAGAGGTCCTGTTCACTCCAAACAGGTCTGAGAATGCCTGTGTGAGATGAAGGTATCCTGAGTCATGCATGAGTGTACACACATGCTCACACACACATATACATGCACACACATACACAGATATATGCATATACCACTGGGGTGTGTATATATATATATATATATATATATATATATATGTTAGTGGATAAATATCAAAGGTGCTGACAGCACACGCCTTTAATCCCAGCACTTGGGAGGCAGAACTCACAAGAGGATCTCTGAGTTCTAGGCCAGCCTGGTCTACAGAGTGAGTTGCAGGACAGCCAGAGCTTCACAAAAACAAAACAAAAGGTCTGTGTTATCAGTTTCCCCGGTGTCTAAGCTCCATGATGTCTCATTGGGATCCTATTACTGATGGTTTTAATGTTTTGATATGTGTTTATTATGAACCTTTGGTATTCATTTTAATGGGTTTAGAGCGTCACGTTAAGGGAGAATTAGATATCGGCCTAGACAAAACAGAAACAGTTTCTCCAAAGATTAATAAGGATTTTAGTGACTATTAAAATATCATAATGGGAATACATGTTCCATATTGGGCTATGAGCTTATGAGAAGTCAAGACATGGAAGGTAAAGGAGATATTACATATTTTAAAATCAATCATCCTAGGCCCATGAGATGGCTAAGCCTGGCAACTCAAGTGTGTCCCCAGAACACACATGCACCCTCAGACACACACACACACACACACACACACAGAGACAGAGACAGAGACACACACATACACACACAGAGACAGAGACACACAGACACACACACACACAGAGACAGAGACACACACACACATACACACACAGAGACAGAGACACACAGACACACAGACACACACACACAGACAGACACACAGACACACACACACAGAGACAGACAGACAGACAGACAGACAGACAGACACACACACCAAATAAGTAGGAAAAGTCCTTTGATGACACATTAAAGTGAGTGTTCAGACACACACACACACACACACACACACACACACATACCAAATAAGTAGGAAAAGTCCTTTGATGACACATTAAAGTGAGTGTTCAGATCAATAACAAGTAATTCGAGTCCAGGGTTGGACAGATAGGGGACAGACGCCTTTGCAGAAGTATTTTCTTGCATCAGTGTGTAGCCATCAGGCTGGTTGGCCCCAGAGATCCATTTGCCTCCATGTCCCCACTCTGGGTTGAACGCACACCTTGTGCTGGTACACAACCACACCCCCAGCCCCAGCTTAGAGTCTTATGGTTCAACACTCCATCTCCACGGAGGACAAGCAGGTGTCCTCATTTTGAGACGGGGTCTCTCTGTTTAGCCCTGGCTGTCCTGGAGTGTATTATGTAGATCAGAATGGCTCCCAGCGCACAGATATCCTCCTGTCTCTACTTCCGGAATGCTGAGATTAAAAGCACATACAACACGCCTGGCTTAGTCTCCTGATCCTTTAGGACCTTGTGGAAGAAAAGAGGGCACAGCCAAATTGTTGAGTAGGGTATGAAGAGGAGTTGGTGACTTTCTTCACACCACGCCGCCGTGCCGTGCGTGCGGGAGGCAAATCCGTCCTCAGCCTTTACTCCAGGCACCCAGCAGGTTCCAGGCAACCTTGTTTGTTCCTGATTGGCATAGTCGGACCCCCGTGGTGGATTGAAGAATCAGTAAAAGATGCTACAGAACAGACCGTCCACTAGAGGGCACAATGGATCCATGCTTTACCTCCTAAGAGCTCTTTGGCGGGGCCACAGGGGGTTTTGGAGATACCTGGAGAACCCTTGTCTCCTTCAATCTTAGGCTGAAGGACTTCGATCTTATGTTTGTATTGATTCTTTGGGGGGCTCTTCTACATACAGCTAACCAGAGCTACACTTTCCTTCTGCTGTCTCTGAGGCAGGATCTCTAGTCCAGGCTTACCTCAAACTCCCCATATTGCCAAGGATGACCCTGAACTTGATATTTCTGCCTCCACCTCCTACATGCTGTGATTACAGATGTGCACCACCACACTATAAAACGCAATGCGATAAAATGGAGACCGAACCAGGACCTTGTATATGCTAGGCAAGCAGTCTACCTATCTGTGCTATGAGCCAGGGCTACACCTTACTCATACCCCTTCATTCTAACCTTGACCTTTATGGTCACACAGAACACACTCTTCTGTCTAACATTCATCTATCCATCCATCCATCCATCCATCCATCCATCCATCCATTCATTCATTCATTCATTCATTCGTCACACTGTTAACTGCTATTCCAAGCCAGGATCTGAACCTTGAGCTGAGGTGTAGGGAGGGGCCATTGTATCTCCTTCCCTTACAACACATGGATCTCTGGGTGGTACTGGTGCATGCCTTTAATCCCAGCACTCCGGAGGCAGAGGCAGGCGGATCTCTGAGTTCAAGGCCAGCCTGGTCTACAGAGTGAGTTCCAGGACAGCCAGGGCTATACAGAAAAACCCCATCTCAAAAACAAAACAAAACAAAACAAAATAAGAGTAGCATGTTTCCAAGTCCCTCCCTCAATCTTAGAGGTTTGGAAATAGGCCAGAGCCAGTTCTTGCTGAAGGGGGAGGCTGGGTGGAAGCAAGTACCTGCTCATGGGAAATCTCTCTTTCTTCTTCAGCATACGACTGTGACTTCTTCAACAAAGGTAAGCCAACCCTCTTCCCCCAAGAAAGCCGTGGGGGCTCTGCCCTTGAGCCACATCAATGCCGACCTCCCAATGCGCTGCTGGCCCCAGAGAAGCTCAGATATGTCATGGCAGGGCTGTGTGGTATAAAGTTTTATGGTGTAGGGCTCAGAGGTGTCCAGGATTATATCCCAACTGCTCTAGCAGCCTGAGAGGTCCCGGGCAGGGACCTTTTTCATCATTCCGGGCAGATTCACCGGGCAGCAGAAACCCGTCAGTATCCATGGGTCAGCCCACAGCCTTCCTAACTGGGCCCAACAAGCCTATGGAATTTACCCAGAGTTCTCTGAAGACCTGAGTTGTCAACAGCAGGTGTAAACTGCTTTCTGTCAAGACGGTTGCTGAAAACCTAGATGGGTCTTCGAATGCCCAAGGGTTCAGGGAACCAAGATACAGACCGATATCTAGATTAGTAAGGAATATAAAAATATTCGTCATTGCTAAGGACCAAAGATGATTAGTGTCCAGTGTCAGGGCCACTTAATCAATTTGATCGGAGGTTGAGTGGGCTGTGTCAAGATGCCTGCCAGAATAGTTCTTAGCAGCAGGTTTGGTCCACTTGGGCCAAAGTGGTGTCCTGGAGGCCTAGGTCTGCCCCTCCTAGCAACAGCCTGCCTGCAGGAGCTGGCCCGGGAAGGTGTGAGCCCGGCCTCTCACGCACATTTCGGTGCCAATTTGGGTTTAAGCAGCATTTTCCCAGGCAAAACTATTGAATGAACGAAAGAAATTAGGAAGAACATGACTGCTCGTGGGTAGGGTAGAAGGGAACGTTTACAGTAGACGGGAAGCATCAGGGGCACTTACAGAGTCCCTAGTGAACCTGACGCTGAGCCAGGCCATGAGAGGAGAGTGGGGGAGGGGAGCCAAGAGGCCAGGAAGCAAAGAGGCTGAAGGTAAAAGGATAAAAATAGGACCAGTAACCAGAATGGCTGGGCAGAAAGCAGCTGCGGGGTGTGCTAGCCAGGAGGACCCTGTAACAGGCAGGGACTGAGGGATGCTGGGAGAACCTGGTGGGGTGCCATTTTAGCCATTTTTCCTTTGAGACTTAACAACTCTGAGCTGTGGGAAGGACACGGAGACAAGACTAGGAATCGGTGAGATGAGGGCTGGACCAGCCTGGTGTTGCCAAGGGGCTGCTGATGGCTCCAGACCTTCCATGCCCAAAGGGATGAGTCTGGGAGGAGAACTGTGTCCCCTGGGACAGGAGCGTCCCTGTGACATCAGGCGAGACATTTCAGCAGCTCGGTTCTGAGCGGTTCTCTCGCTCGGTGGCATTTGGGGTGTCAGTAACTTGCAAAGGACAAGCTGCAGCCAGCGTCCTCCACCCTCCCTCCCGCTCACCCATTCCTCGCCTCATTTTTTTTTTCCTCCAAGCATTTTCTGTGGCCCAAGCCTCATGGGGTTCTGGGAAAGAGGACCTCTGCAGAGGTCCACGGGGGCACCGCAGTGCCGCGTGTGTGCGCTCTGAACCCTGCATCTGTTAAAAATGGCTTTTGCCTTGGGTGTCCCACCCCATAGAAACTAGCCAGTGTGACACACTGCTGTGTGCTTGTTTGTTGGGGAAGCTGGTTGCTGATCATTCACCAGCACAGCACACTGTCTGCCTTCTAACCGAGGATACAGGCAGGGAAGCCCAGTGCAGACCCACACCACAGAGCTGTGACTTGTGCGTATCTGCTCTAGGGCTGGTAGGGTGTGGAGAAGAGGGTGCAGGGAAAACTCCCCGGAGGAGGTGACACATGAGCTGGTCACCTGGGACTGGGCAGGTGTCTTTCAGGCACAGAAGGAGGAGAGGATTTCTCTGAGGGAAGACAGGGACAGTGTGGTAGAGGTGTGCTGGGACAGGCATGTGGCTCCTTTGGAGACGCAAGAAGGAATTCCAGTGTGACAGGAGCCCTTGTGGGGTGGTTCAGTGTGGAAGAGCCCCGGGTTAAAGCTGTGCTCTTAAGACTCCATCTTGGAGATGAGGAAAGCTACTGGGGACAGTGGCTAGGAAGGTGACCCGAGACACCTGAGACACAGCAGAAGCAGAAGGTCATCTTAAAAGCTGTCACAAATGCCGGGGACATGCCTTACACCCTTTACCCACAACTCCACCTCTCCCAAACACAAATGAGGCACGTGCACGGAATGAAACAGTTTCGAGCTTTGAGCTCTGGGCTTCTGGCTGTCATCCCTCAGGACAGGGTGGGGGTGGCGGGGGCAGACACTCATGGGCTCCCTGTGCAGTGGCTTAAGCACAGAGGGAGGGTCTGTCTCCTTCGGGACTGCCAGCCTGGGGGTCCTATCCCATCGCAGCTACTAAGGTTCCTGTGGTCTGGGATGAGAAGCCATTGAGAGCCCCTCTCCAGCACCCTGCCTCTTCTGCACTTATTTGGTGGGACATATGGGTTCAGTAGTGACACTTGTGACAGAGACTTTTCTCCAGCGCTAGGTAAGGGCCCCTACCAGCTGTCCTGTGTGGTGGCTGGCGGTACTCTTGTGGCCATGAAGGCAGTAGATGGTGACATAGCCCTCGTGAGGGCGGAGGATCTGGCGCCAGGGGACATTTCCAGCTTCCTGCTGACAGCTGCTCTGTACAAGGCCAAGGCCCATGGTAAGGCCCGCCCTTTGGCTCTTGTCCAGCCGTCTCAGAGAAGGCGGTGTTGACGGGGGTGCGGGGGCCACTGAAGCCTGCAGCCACCCACAGGGCTCCAGGGCTACTTGCTGTTTCTAGTTCAGACTAGTTTCTGGACCTCTGTGATCCCAAACTGCCTAGGATAGGACCCAGACAGGCCTTTGTCCCCAACTACTGTTCTAAAATATCTTGGGAGGGGGGACAGCAAAACTTTTCTTTTGTGTCCTTTCCCTTCCCTTCTGGCTTCTTGATCCCTTCCTCTCTCCCCCTCCCCTTTCCCCCTCACCCCCCTTTCTCCCCTCCTTCTCTTTTTCTTCCTCGAACTGAGTCTTAGGCACAAAGGGAGCACAGGAACCCGAGTCCAGCAGGAGTTCTGTTCCTATGGCACACACCAGCAAGAAAGGGACCACTTGAGAGTCAGGCGTGGGGTCTGCCTGTTGGGCAGGTTTGGGCCTCCGGGGATGGGGGGTTACTGGGACAGGAAGAACGTTGCACATTATGCTGAGCTTCTCATCCCCAGAATCCCTTGCTCCCCAAGTCCAGGGACCGTCACCCTGTAGAACGACTATCCCTGTTGGGTGCCAAGCATAGCAGGCACCAGGGTGGGCAAGGTTTTCTGGTGGGAAAGGAGGAGAAGACGGGGCAGGAGACAGCAGCAGCCGAGGCTGTCTGTGGCCTCCCACATTTGTCCGCCGAGGGTGGTTGGTGAGTGGGAGGGAGAAGACCGAGGGCCGGGAAGATAGTCCGCAGGAAGCTGTCATCCTCGCTGAATGTGAGAGCACACCCTGGCGTGCTGCACCCCCAAATCTGTCCTTCCTGCATACTGACCAACTCCTGTGGCCTCGCAGACCCTGATGTGGTATCCCTGGAGGCAGCTGACAGACCCAACTTCTTCCTGCACGCCACAGCCAATGGCTCTATAGGGCTGGCAAAGTGGCAGCGTAATGAAGCCTTCCAGCAGCACGCCTCCTTCTCCCTGCACCGGGGGACATGGCAGGCTGGCCTGGTGGCCCTGGAGTCCCTGGCAAAGCCTGGCTCCTTCCTCCACTCGTCAGGCCTTGGGCTGGCTCTGCGAGCATACGAACACACAGAGGCGTTTCGCGGTGGTGCGCTCTTCCGTCTTCTGGGTAAGGGTCCGCGCCCCGCCATTGCTCTTGGGCCTGGGGCTTCTGCTCCACTCGGCTGATTTCTCTGCCCCAGAAACCTCCAGAAACCTCAGCCTTCTGGCAAAGGGGAGGCTCCTGGGGTCCGCTCCTGGAACAGGATGAGGTCTGGTCTCCATATTGGCACATCAGGGAGTGGTGGCAGGGTGGGCTAGGACGCACGCCACTTTTGTCGAAATGGGCAGCTTGTGTGGAAGTTAGGGGAACCAAGAGCCCTCTGGAGGCTCACAGGCGCTTGGCTTCCGGTTCCTGCAGAGGACGCATATTGTCCTTCCCCTTCCGGAGTTTAAGGGACGTCAGGTTGAGAAGCTATCAGAATCTCCTCCAGCTCCATAGACCCTGTCTCCAGTTGTCATGGATGCAGCCAGCTTTGACTGGCTTCTTACTCTTTCTCCGCCTCCCCATCCCCGAGTGTATTTACCCCGGGAAGGCATAGGCTGATCTGGGGTAATTCTGGGCCCTTGTGTTCAGTCTCTCAGTCCAGAGACTTGGAGGAGATTGTCTTTCTAGATGCCAAGCCTTTGGGGGCTGCCTACCCCATCTGTGAGTGGCACTATGATGCATGTGCTAGCCCCTGCTTCCAAACCTGCCGGGACCCACAGGCAGCCAGCTGCCAGGATGTGCCCAGGTGAGACCAGGCGGTAGTGGGCACGGCGCCAATGCCTTTGAGGCAGAGAGTTTGAGCACATCTATGAGCATGTGTGTAGACATGTGGGTGTGTGGGGCGCGTGTACTGAGGTGGGTATAGGAGTGTGTGTGTGTTAGCTGTTTTCTCTCATGACGGAATAGCTGGCAGGAGAGGCTTAAGGGAGGGAGGGTTTGTTTGGGCGCACCGTTTAAAAAAGGACCCAGTCCATTGTTGCAGGGAAAGCAAAGCAGCGAATCTGTGGGGGACATTCCCATTTCAGTCACAACAGTGTGTGTGCCCCATGTAAATGTTACATATTCTTAGCACATACTGGTGCACGGTGTGTGTATAGCTTAACTGTGTGTTTGTATGGGCTGTGCGAGGCTGTATTTGCACACCTGTGTGAGCTGATTCTGTACAGTTGAGCATGGTTGAGAATAACCCAGGGGTGTGTAAACCGGTGTTTGTGGGCATCTGTATAGGTGTAGATGTATGTGCACAATGGGTCTATGTTTTAACTTTTCTGCAGCCTTAGAAAGAGCCTTCAGGCCTGTGGGGAGAGTCTAAGCATGTACACAGGTGTGCACAGAATCACACATTGTTCACATGTGTCGCCCTGCTGGCCAGGGAGCAAGAGCATGAGGCTCACATACGTGGGCACGGGTGCCACTGTACACAAGTGTGACACGGTCTCTGTAGAGCTTCCCATGAGTGTCCCCGGCAAGCATGCACACACACCCCATATAGAAGGGTGGGGCCTGTGTTCTATCCAGATAAAAGTAAGGACAGCACCATGCTCTGGTCACTAGCCAGCTCCCTGCTCTGTCCTTAGGGTAGAAGGCTGTGTCCCTGTGTGTCCCACACCTAAGGTCCTGGATGAAGTCACACAGAGATGTGTCTACCTGAAAGACTGTAAGCAGCCCGGGATTCTCCTTTCTCCTTCAGACTCCTTCACATCTCCGGGTGTCGCTGAGAAATTCCACTCAGGGTCGTGCAATCCTGGAGCAGTGGAGTCCACAGGGCTCTGGAAGGAAAGATCTTCATTGCTCTGGGGTCTTGTCTGGTTCCCATTTCAGAGAAAGGAAAAGTGGGGTGTAGAAATCTTGCTTGGGGTCTTGTTTGGGATGCACAGGGCAATCAGGCTCAGGCAAGACGGACAGAGGCCATTTTGTTGGTTTCTAAGGATAGAGGCCATTTTGTTGGTTTCTAAGGATAGAGGCCATCTTGTTGGTTTCTAAGGATAGAGTCCATTTTGTTGGTTTCTAAGGATAGAGGCCATCTTGTTGGTTTCTAAGGATAGAGGCCATTTTGTTGGTTTCTAAGGATAGAGGCCATTTTGTTGGTTTCTAAGGATAGAGGCCATCTTGTTGGTTTCTATGGATAGAGGCCATTTTGTTGGTTTCTCTGGACAGAAGGCCTGTCTGTCTGCCATCAGAAGCTGTGCTTGTTCATCACTTAGGGTACCTGTCTTCTAACCTCCTACCTCAGTGCCGCCCCATGAGGACAGCTAGGGGCAGTCACCCTTTTCCTGAACCTCTTCTCTTGTCTGCCCCAGGTGTGGAGCCAGCCCTGTGGGGTCCCACCGAGGCCCTTGTCAATGAGACTCTGGCACCTGGCCAAGTGCTACCCACCACCAGTGACAGTCAGCAGCCTCCTCAGGAGCCCCTTGGAGCCTCTACCCTCAGCTCTGTCCTTGCTCCAGTGACCCCAGTCACCTCAGCCCCAAACCCACCAATGGCTGTCACTGAGAGGCCAGTGGCATCTCCAGGATCCACCCAACCCAAGGGGCAGACACCACTGGGGCTTACAACGTCTAACCTTCCTGCTGGCCACACAGGGGCCACAGCCAGAGAGGGAGGGGCTGCCAGCCTCCTAACCGCTTCCCAGCTCCCAGGGTCCTCCTCGTCCCTCCCCAGCTCTCTGCTGACACCCACATCTGGCACTGTATCAGGCACAACAGAGACAACCAAAGTGACCGTAACCTCTGTAGGGAGTCCCAACACCACCGTTGCTTCCCGGTCACCCCCTGTACCTCGCTTCCCACTCTTGACCAAAGCAGTGACAGTCCCGAGTCGTGACTCCTTTCCTGTTAAAACCACACCCCTGCGGCCATCCTGGCTCTTGAGCCTTTCTCCCAGACCGATGACTTCCCCTGGAGTGACATCCTGGCCCCCCACCTCCCTGGGATCCCACCTGTCAACTGCAGTTACTAAGGTGGCAAATAAGACAGTGACATCCTTATCTGTCCTGGCCCAGAGTACTTCAAGTTCCAGTCAGCCCTCAGCTGTGGTGAGCTCAGCATACAGGGCCCCTGCCAGTCCTCTTGTCACCAAGAGCTTGGAGGTGACGCCAGCCACAAAGAAGGGAGAGGCTGGGCACAGCCAGCTTACACAGTCCCCACCCCAAAGCTCAGCCCCCGTTGACTTGCCTCACCCAGCCCCACATACCACCACAGCCCCTAGGCCTCTAGCTCTGTCCCCAGGGATCCTGGGTGCTGACAGCCCAACCACAGGTGCTCACAGACTGGGGACCACAGCTTCAGCTTCTCTAGAGCCAACTAGGCCAGTTCACGTCCTCTCCGGCCTGCCTCCTGACACCAGCCTGCCCTTGGCTAAGGTGGGCACATCTGCCCCAGTGGCCACACCTGCCTCCAAAGGCTATATCCCCACCCCTCCCCCTCAACATCAGGCTGCAACTTTGGCCACAGCCATGACTATGACCCCACTTACTCAGACACTCCACACTGTGGAGGAGCAGGCACACTCGCTAAGCCCCAAGGTTCCCCAAGTCACAGGTATGGAGCCAAGCTTTGGAGCCTCCGCTGTGACTTCTGGGGTGCCCTCCACAGTGTCTGTTAGTTCAAGGAAGAGCACCACTCAGAGGACAGCCATTCTATCTAAGAAGGTGTCTCCACCCACGCTCATCTCTGACTCTGTCCAGGGAGGGTTCACAGATCTCACACCCACAGTGAGCCTTGCTACTTCCTTAGTGACTGAGGCCGAAGGCCCCCGGGCTGGCACAGATTCACTGGTGCCCACATCCTATCCCCTAAGCCGAGTGTCAGCCAGGACGGCCTCCCGGGAGGGCCCCCTGGTTCTGCTGCCTCAGCTGTCAGAGGCACACGGAACCCCAGAGGGACTCCAGCCCCAAGAGGATCTAGTGCGTCAGGTCACCACGGAGCAGACAGGGCGCTCGGCTCCAGTCCAGAACATAGCAGAGGAACCAATGGAGGCCGAAGGGAACATGTCTGCCATCTGTGTGGTGAGTGATTTGTTAGGTCCTTCAGTTTTGTGGATTGTCCCCCAGACCTGGCCTTCCTCCTGCCTCTAGGGTGGCCACCACCTTAAGCTACGCCTGTTAAGGTTCCTGTCTGTTTTTACTCCATGCTACAAGATGGCAGTAGTGTCCCTCACCTTGCTCGGTTCTCTCTCAAGCTCCCAGTACTTTAAAAATCACCAGGTCCCCCGAAACCACAGCAGGGTCCCTCCTTGCCTGTTTGGGTCCAGGGCTGATTGGATGTTTGGTGTGTTTCTGCGGGGTGTGGTGGGAGTGAGCTTTGGACTGTAGAAAGAATGCGTGGGTGCATGCTTACCGCTCAGCTAGCTTTCCCCACACTCACACAGTCTGGTGCTCAAAACCAAGCAACGGTGTTGCCCACGTTTCAAGGTGGATCTTCCTACCTCAGTTAAAACAGCCCACCACAGGTATGCCCACAGCCCAACCTGACCCAGGTGACCCCTCACTGAGACTCCCTCCCCAGGAGGCTCCTGGTTGGGAGTCAATCCCCCAGTTTTATCTCAGTGTTAGTCGCCCTGACAGGACCTGGCTTGTTCCAGGAAGAGTCCAGGTAGGTAATACCATAAGCTCTGAGGGGGACACTCACGTTGACACTGTTTCCTGCCACAGCCAATCGCTGAGCAAGACTGCGTCCGTCACATATGCCTAGAAGGCCAGCTAATACGGGTGAACCAGACCCAGCACTGCCCTCAGGGTGCTGTGCGCCCTCGCTGCGGGGTCCTGGGCCTCGCTGTGCGGGTGGGCGGAGATCGCTGCTGCCCGCTCTGGGAATGTGCCTGTGAGTGATGGGGGCGGGGCAGAGCCTCTGTGTCTTTCCCCTTACCCCAGCACGCCTCTCCCCCTGATCGGTGTGTTCCCTCCCATACTTCCGTGGGTGGGAAATCTCTCACTGTGGCTCCCGCCCCGACGGCTTTCCTGTCCTTGTGACCTCTGAACTCCGTGAGACACCCGATCCCAGGAACTCCCCCACCCCCGGAGTGTCTGACTCACCTGCCCATCATCCTGGTGGCCTTGGAACCACGCGCTTGTTCTTTCCTGCCTGCCTCCAGGCCGCTGCTCAGTCTTCCCAGACCTGAGCTTTGTAACCTTCGATGGCAGTCACGCTGCTCTGTTCAAGGAGGCCACCTATACCCTCAGCCAGAGCCCGGACGAAACCATCTCTGTGCACGCCCTGGACTGCAAGAGTGCCAACCTGGTAAGGCGCTGCCCCTTGCTTTTCTCTCGGCCAGGACCTGAGATCTGAACTAGGCTGAGAGGGGAGACTGGGCCATAAGATGGAGTTCAAGGAATGCCGGACGTTGCGTAGACCCTGGGGAGGGCTATGGTGGCATCTCTCTTTGCCACCCTGGAGATTTATGGAATGGTAACTGGTCAGGCCAGGTGACTGAGGGGACAAACAGGGCAGAGTGTGTCACCTCCTGACCCAGGGGTCTGCAGGCTTCTAGTCCCTGAAGCGTTCCAGTTTCCTTTGAGTTGACACTTAAGTGTAGAGGAATGGGTAAGCCATTCCTAGGTCGCAGGTGCCACCTGCAGAGGCTGGTCTGCTAGGATAACCTTGTGTGCCAAGGCGATGGAGAAAGTACCCTCCCCTTCTCTTTTTCCTTCCTTCCCTCCCTTCTTCCCTCCTCCCTCCTTCCCTCCCTCTCTCCGCCCCTCTCTCCCTTCCTCTTTTCCTTCCTTCCCTTTTCTCTTCCTCCCTCCTTTCCTTCAGCTGGGCCCGCATGAGGTCAGGTAGGAGTCTATGTACCTTTTACCCAGGGCTACAGATCTGAGCATGTTTCCTAGACTTACACGGCTGGAGGGGAACTTGTGGCAGGGAGGTGGAGCGGTGTCTCTGGGCTGATGAGGCTGGTCTTTCCGCAGGGACACCTGAACTGGCCCCCATTCTGTCTGGTGATACTGAATGTGACCCATCTGGCCCACCGTGTCAGCATTGACCGCTTCAGCCGGAAGGTGAGCCCATCAAAGAGGTGGCCTGCAGGGCCAAGCAGCAGTCAGGGGTGGCCAGCACAGGCAGGGGCAAGCCTTGAGACTTCCTTGTAATTAGGGGCAGGGGTTGGGAAGACTCTCTTTTAAGGATGGTGACACGTCTGTAATCCCAGCACCGGGAAACAAAGGCAGGAGTATCACTGTCTCTATAATGCTAGCCTGGGCTACATAATGAGACTGTCTCAATAAAATAAAATAAAATAGAAAAAAGAAAAAAACAAGGCAAACCTGACAGTCCCATCATTTAGGACTCTTCCTCTATTCTTATGGGAAGAAGGGAAGCAGGCGACATCAGAACCCTTCCCAAGCAGGGATTGTGGAAGTGAGGTGCCCTCAACTGAAGACTCATGACTCATGGTGAAAGCCACCTCAGTCAAGGAAGCTGAAGTGTCCAGAAGACATGGGCTTCCCCTCACAGGCAGTAACACCGAGTGTCCACACACACACACACAGGCAGCGGCTGGCCCTCGTTCTGTTTTCTGAGATCAACACCTTTTGCTCGGCCCTGCCCTCCATCCCTGGTAGCCAAGGTTCTCTGAAGCAAGGTTTGGTGGATGGAGTTATGACGAGTTAGATACTTAGAAAGTGCATAAAGTACACTCCCTTTATTGGTTGCTTTTCTGTTTCTGGGATAAAATACTTCGAACAAAAGCAACTCATTGAAGGGAGAGTCTATTTTGGCTTACGGTTCCAGGAATGGTGGTGAAGGTTTGGCAGCGGGCAGCCAGAGCAGGAGATGAGGGATCACGTCTCAACCACACACAGGAAGCTGAGTGCGGAACAGGAAATGAGGCGGAGCTGTAAACCCACAAGGCCTGCAGCAGTAATGAGCTTCCTCCAGCAAGGCTATACTGCCTAAAGTTCCATAGCCTGTCCAAATAGCACCAAGAACTAAGGACTCCATTCAAATAAGGAAGCCTAAGAGGGACATATTTTATTGAAACCATCACAGTTCCCAAAATCCATTCCTTGTTTTTTGGTTTTTAGTTTTTTTTTTTTTTGTAACCTTGCAATAAAAAGGACATAATTCAAACATATGCACATTTATCATATTTAGTATATATCTATAAATTCTTTCTTTTTATTAACATATATTCAAAATATATGTGCAAAATAACTGTCTAAAATATTGGGTTTCGAACATCACGGGCTTTGATCACCTGATTTGCTGTTACCCTCTCCTGCTTTGTGCCCTTTCTCCTTCCAAACAGTCGCCTTCCATGTTCATGTTCATATGTAATATATATGAATATATATTATGAATATATACATTATAATATGAATATATATTACACACATGTGCACTGCATGAGAAAGTCTTTCTTGTTCACTTAACATGGTTCTCTCTACTTAAAACCATATATTTTTTTTGCAAATGACATAATTTGATCCTTTTTTAATGGCTGAATAAAAGTTCATTACACATGCACAAGTGTGTGTGCACGCACACACACACGTGCACACACACACACACGCACACACACACCAACCATCTGTCCATTGTTGGACATCTATAAGGGTTCCACAAGCTGGCAATCATGAATGGCTGCAATGAACGTGGGTGTTCAGATGCCTCCTCCTAAGGATGTCTTAGTTCCTGCAGGTATAGACTCAGGAGAGGTCGTTAAACTTGGGGATTTGTGAACTCTCTGTACGAATTTGCATATGGCTATATGACTCACATTCTGAACGCAGTGTTTAAGGGATCCTCACCAACCATCACTACCTGTGCCTGCATTTGCTTTTTGCTTTTGTTGGTTTTTTGCCTGAACTGTGGAGAGAGGGCTGATGCCAGGGAAGGAGCAGCTAATCCTCAGGCTGTAGGATCAGGGAACGAGGACCTGCTTAGAACGGATGGGGGTTTATGTGCACAGTGAAATGCAGCCTTCCTCCTGCCGTTGCGGTTCTGGTTTGATTAGTTTTTGCTCATAAAACTGTTTTCAAAACTCTCCCATGGTCTGCTATCCTATGCTTTGGATGCATGTACCCCAAACAGCCTGGCACAAGGGAGGTGCCTAGTGAGTGTTTGTCAGTTGACTGAGGGACAAAATGGATGGGCCCGTCAGTAGGTAGATAGATGGATGGATGGACAGACAGATGGATAGATGGATGGATGGACAGATAGATGGATGGACAGACAGATGGACAGATAGATGGATGGACGGATGGACAGACTAACGGACAGATGGATGGATGGATGGACAGACAGACGGATGGATGGATAGATAAATAAATGGACAGACAGATGGATGGATGAATACATAGATAGATAAATGGGTGGACAGACAGATGAGTGTGTAGGTATGTGGGAGCTCTGCTCACGCTCAATTCCTTACCCTTTAAGGTGACTGTGGACTCTCAAGTTGTGTGGCCACCCATGAGCCGATATGGCTTCCGAATTGAGGATACGGGACACATGTACATTGTCCAGACACCCTCACACATCCAGATCCAGTGGCTTCACAGCTCAGGACTCATGGTCCTGGAAGCCAACAAAGCCAGCAAGATCCAGGGTCATGGCCTGTGTGGTGAGGAGGGACCCAGCTGGGGGAGGGGAGGGCTCCCTGGTCCCTCTCTAGTACCAGGAAGGTTCCCTTAGATCAGGATGCTTGGGGACAGGGTATCAGGCCAGAGGAGGGACCAACAGAAATGCCTGGTGTCTGTGTCTGGGGCTGAGGCAGTTAGCAGAGAACAGTTCAGGGTTTTCTTGCCAACTGTCACTTCAGCCAGGTTTGTCTGTCAGCATCCCTGATGGCTTCCTAATGCCAGATAATCCTCCCTGTCTGCATGTGCAGGGGCCCTTTGCCAGACACTTCTCTCTGAGATCATTTACTCCAGGTCACCCACACAACAGTCCAGGGAAGTGGCCCTTAGTATCTTCACTGAACCAGAGACAAGCAGGGGCTCAGAGGTCAAGTGGCTGTCTGACAAGGCGCATGGCAGATTTGCTCTGACATGCACAGCTAGACCTCAGGCCACAGCATGGAGACAGACAGCACTCTCTTAAGGACTGCGTGGTAACTAGGAACACAGGTGTGGGAGGAGCCTGGGTGCAGGCTGCAGTGACTGTGATGGTGAGTGGTAGGTTCTTCCCTCCCCCCAGTTCTTTAAGTACCAGCCTCTGGGAAGCAAAACAGACTAGGCTCTGGTTTATAGAGCTTCCATCCTTACTGAGAAAGCATCTTTTCTTTTATATACCAACCCCATCACCTCCACCACCACCACCATCACCGTGAACACCACGATCACCTCCACTGTTGCCACTGTCACCGTAGCCACTATCACATCTTTCTCGTCCTTTCTACCATGCTCTGCTTATCTCTGGCCAAGATGTCAGGATCCAGGAGGCCATGTTCTTTCTGGGATACACCCCTTGGGATTCAAAACCCAGACCCAAAATATCACTGCTGAGAAAACTAACAAAATCAAAGAGCTCTGTCTCAAGAAATGCTTTATGTTTTCAAAAGAGGGTGGTCAGAGATATCAGAACAGAAGCCAGATCATTCGCTTCTCTATTCCATCTGAACTGACCTTTGATATATACACTGGGCCCCCTGCAAGGCAACAGAGGGATTTTCAGAGAGATCCGGGAAAGAAGACCCCTTGGCACTCAGCTAAAATTGTTTGTGCAACATCCCTGCAAGCTACTGCTGATGCACAGAACTGGGAAGCTCATGGATGGGTGGATGAGAGGCTCCCTGGGATGAAGGATGTTCAAGAAAGCACTGTAGACCAGAACAAATAAAAACACAGGCAAGAAAACATGCATCTGGAGCTGAGAACACATTGGGCGGTGAGGGAACGACAGGGAAGAGCAGCCACATGAGCTGCTGTCGCACACAAACCACATTCTTGCCCTCATCTCCGCACCCAACATCGCAGAAGCATATTTCCTGAGAACATGAGCTCCCAAATGACTGGTAACAACTCATGTCCCCAGGTTTCCTTCTTCTTATAGCTCTTTACTGCTCAGCATGAGCTTCCAACTCCACAAACAGAAACCGGTAGGACCTCTACAGCAGGTAGTAAGTACCCTTCACCCCAACTTGCATGCCATTGGCTGAGCCTCGGCCACACAGTCACATCCAGCTGCAAGGGAGTCTGGGCTAGCTAGCACTGGAGCAGGCACACAGTCACATGTAGCTGCAAGGGAGTCTAGGCTAGCTAGCACTGGAACAGGCTCCTAGGGGATAACTTTCCATTGTAATATGCCAGCTACAGAAACTAAGAGAGCAGACTGAAGGATCCCTGCTGATTTTTATTCAGATGTAACTATTCCCATTTGCTTCTTTCTCTAATACAGACACATGCAGTACACATTATGAGTAGTATATACACATGTGTATATGCACGTATGCATGTATCTCTGAACCATCTTAAAGTACATTGAAACCACTGAGTCCCTTCTCCCTGAATATTTTTGTGTGCAGTTCTCTACACGGCAGGTGTCCTGGCTCCCCGTGCCTCCCTCCCCTTCCCTGTCACATGGTAAAACTTGGGTGACACTTTTCAGATTGGTCTGGCGATTGCTCAGGGTGAGCGCCATCCTGCAGTTGTTAGTAGTTAGGAGGGCTTTGTGCCTAGTGAGACCGTTATGCCCCTCTCAGGTATCTGTGATGGAGATGCAGCCAACGATCTCACCCTGAAGGATGGCTCTGTGCTGGATGCGTCAGAGGACCCTGCTCCCTTTCTGGACAGCTGGCAGGTGCCCAGCTCCCTGACCTCAGAGGGTCAGACCCGCTTCCGCCCAGACAGTTGCGCCACAGCTGACTGTTCACCCTGCCTCCGCATGGTGTCCAACCGCACCTTCAGTGCCTGCCACAGTTTTGTAGGTGCCCGTGGGGTGCAGCGTGGGGAGACTTCCTGAGCTGGGGAGGGCACCGTGGTCTTCTGGGCAGGGCTAGGCTGAGCTGGGCCCTGGGATTCGGGGCACCAGGGTGAGTCGCACTGACCAATGCATTCATCCAGGTCTCCCCAGAGTCCTTCTGTGAGCTATGGATCCGGGACACAAAGTACGTGCAGCAGCCCTGTGTGGCGCTCACCGTGTACGTGGCTATGTGTCACAAGTTCCACGTGTGCATTGAGTGGCGTGGCTCCGACTACTGCCGTGAGTAGCAGCCAGGGCAACTTCTCCCGTAGATCTCTTGAACCACCATTAGTGGGTGAAAGGGCACCCAGAGCCACCTCAAGACAACACTTCTCCAAGCCTCATTGTTTCTTTACTCACTGATTATATTAATGCACTCATAAATATTGTTTGTATTTGCATGTTATGCTAATGAGCAGAATCTTTTGCTATATTTACATTAACGAACGATAAGCAATTATTTTGTCTTAATTGATTGCTTTTACCCGAATCATTTCTTCACACAGCGGTCATAATAATGATTGCTTTCTCCCAAAATGTCTTGAGTCAATAGGAGATCATGGCTGTCCCTTTCTCCACACCACATGACACATGATCCCTGGCTGGGAGTTTGCTTGACTTTTCTCATCTTTGGATCTCTCCCTCCCTCCTTGAAGACAGAAATGGGACCCACCTCTTCCTTACCTCTATCCCGTCAGAGTTGGGTCAGGCAGGGGTAGAGCGTTTTTATCTCAGGAACCACAGGGACCGCTCCCGAGAAGGCCATATCTATACAAATAAGCAGTTAAAGACAAAAAATGTACAGAGTCGTTTTCAACTGTGCATCTGGGCAGAGAGGGGAAGGGGCCAAAGTGAAGAGGGTAACACCAGCAATTTTAAAAAATGCAACAAAATACAAAATACAGTATGGGTCACAGGTAGCAAGATTTTCTTCTCTTTCTACCCAACAGCCACTTCAACCCAGCTGTTCTAACGGGGAACTTGGATAAACCCTGGGCCTCATTAGAGGTTTACTTGGTATGGGATGGAGACCCAGTAATGGGACTTCCAAAATGCCCAAAAGGCTGCCCCGCATCTGTGTGTATGCTGGGCTGAAACCCCAGATCCACTGTCTCCACCAAGACCACAGGAAAACACTGATCAAGAGCAAAGTTTTTCAAAGGGCCAGATAGTGAAAACCGTGTCTTTGTGGGCCAGACGGTCTCGGCTTCAAGGACTCTATTCTACCCTTGCAGTGTAGAGACAGCCAAAGACCGTATGTAAGCGGACCGGGTACGCTGGCTGACCCCTGCAATACTAGTATTCAGGAGGCCGAGCCTGGAAGATGAATTTTTCCTCAAGTAATGAGGCCTTAACACCAGCAATGCAAAACCCCTCAACATTTACACAGACGAATTGGCACATCTGTGTTCTAATCAAACTTTATTTGTGAAGCAGACAGCAAACACTGATGACTCCCGACCTAGAGGAAGGAGCTCCAGTGCTTATGAGCGCCAGACTTAGGCACACAGTTGGGCAAGGTGGATGCTCTGCTCCTGCCTACACTTGCTGCCCACAGCAGGATCCCTGCCCCTGAACTAGATTGGGGCTGATGCCCATTGTACCCCTACAGCCTTCCTGTGTTCCAGTGACTCTACCTACCAGGCGTGTGTGGCAGCTTGTGAGCCCCCGGAAACATGTCAGGATGGGTTACTGGGCCCACGGGACCCAGAGCAGTGCCAAGTGCTGGGTGAAGGCTGCGTGTGCTCGGAGGGCACCATTCTGCACCGGCGTCACTCTGCACTCTGCGTCTCCGAGGACAAGTGTGGTAGGTCCCCACCCTCCCCAGGTGGCTCCCCTGAGCCCCAGTCTCACACTGTTGTCCCCTTTGCTTCCCGAAGACCAGACCATGGCAGAGGCCACTTTGCACTTCTAGAACTTGGGGATGATTCAGGTTTGGATGAGAGGAATCGTAGCCTGGGGCTGTCTGGTCCTTAGTCCCTGTGCCCCAATTCACCCCCACTGCAGCCTGCACGGACAGCGCAGGAGTACCGCGTGCTCTGGGGGAGACCTGGAACAGCTCCCTTAGCGGCTGCTGCCAGCAACAATGCCAGGCCCCAGACACCATCATACCCGTGGACCTGGACTGCCCCGGTCCCCGACCGGACAGCTGCCCACGCTTTGGAGAAGTGATCCTGTTCCAGCCCACAGAGGACCCCTGCTGCCTGGGGAGTGTCTGCGGTGAGCTGACTTCCCTGGCCTTCAACTGTAAGGCAGCCACCGGCTCCAGCCATGTTTGTTGCATGTCCATCACGATCAGGATAAGACCTGGAAATTAAAACATCTTTTGGGGTGGTCACTGCAGGGTGGGGCTAGAGAACCAGGCTTTGGGGGAGACAGGAGTAGAGGCTTGAGTCGGAATGGAAGGGGCAGAGGCCTGGGGTCAGCTCTTCCTCCTGTAGATTCTGTAAATCACTACCACGGTACCATGCCTTGTTCTCCTGTAACTACTCGGTTGCGTGTGAACCTTCACACAGGCACGAAGTACACCCAGATGAATGTCTGTCTATTCATCTCAATCTCTGCCTTGTGGGGTCCTCAGAGGCAGCCGGTTAAGAGTGGGGGCGGGGTAGTCGGGGCAGCCGGGGCAGGGGCGGGGCAGGGGCGGGGCGGGCGGGGCAGGGGCGGGGCAGGGGCGTGGTGGGCGGGGCAGGGGCGTGGTGGGCGGGGCAGGAAGGGTAAGAAGCCTATGTCCAGGCATCCAGTGGTACGGGTGAGCTATGAGGACACTGGCCCCCAGGTGACGGGTTGTGTGGCCTGCTGCCTAGTGTGTAACCAGACCCTGTGCGAGGGCCTCGCTCCTACCTGCGCCCCAGGCCACAGACTCATCACCCACTTCCAGGACGATTCCTGTTGTCCCAGCTACAGCTGTGGTAAGAGGTTGGAATGGGGGAGTGGGGCAGGCCTGAGATGCTGAGAGTGACTCGTGTGTTCTGAGTCCTGGATAAAATGGGACAGGGACAGAGAGGAGCCCAGACATGGCCAGGTAGGGCCCAAGTTCAGAACTTGCATTCTGTTTTTTTTTTTCTTCTTCCTTAGAGTGTGACCCTGGTCTGTGTGAGGCTGAGCGGGTTCCCACTTGTCGCCAGGACCAGGTCTTGATTGAGGGTCGCCTTGGAGACTCCTGTTGCACCTCCTACTTCTGTGGTAGGTGGCTGTGGGCTGTGCACCAGCTCCTTCCTCTTTCCTGCCTCTGTGGGTGACTGGGAGGAACGGCTGGGGTGCTTATGTGAGAGGGGTAGAGGGAGGAGGAAGTCACTATTCAGAAAGCAATGTGGGACAAGGAGAAAGGAGTCCCTGCTACCCTTTGATCACACTGTGAATCCCAAGACTGTGTTGTCTACTGGGGAAAAAACAAACAAACAAAAAACCAAACTGTTTCTGCTGTGGTGTGACTCAGCCTTAGCACAGACCTTTAATCCCAAAGAATGGAGGTAAAGTTAGTTTGCAGAAGGAAGCAGCCATGTTTGAAAGTGAGGTCTAATTGAGTGGCAGACGAAGTGGCGAATCAGAGAAAGATTTGGCAGAACAGGATATAATTGATTCTCATGAATAGAGAGGAAAGGGAAGGAAGGTACCTAAGGGCAGTGTGTGTGTGTGTGTGTGTGTGTGTGTGTGTGTGTGTGTGTGTGTGTGTCTAGATAGATAGATGGATGAATGGATGGATGGATGGATAGATAGACAGATAGAAGGCAGTTTTATTGCGACAGTTATACAGAAACAAACTAGACACAGGTAAAGACAGAATGAACCAGACAAAGGGAGGAGCCAGAAGATTAGAACAGATTGAAAAGTTAGTATGAGGTTGAGAGGGAAGACAGCCTGAACCAGTCAGCCGGAAGAGGACTGTGAGCCAGGACAGCTGAGCTGAACCAGCCAGACAGAGATCAGGAAGAGCAAGAAAGGGTGAGCTTACTCAGCAGCAAGTCTCAGAGGCTGAAAGCCTTCTAGACCTAGATAAGTCTGTAGGGAAGCTAGAGTCTTCCAGGACTAGGTCAGCAGACGGGGACAGGAAGCCTCTGAGATGACAATTATATCAGGTGAATAAAAGATATGTCTACGCCACCCCTAGGTTGCTGATCACAAGAAATGGGTGTGTTTTCGGGGCCATACTGTGGGTAGATATAGAATGAACATGTAGGATCTGATGCCAAAACACCCGAGACCCCAAAATGCTGCTTTGAGCTGGTTAGAGACCCCAACAGCGGTGACCCTTCTGTTGCCCCACACCCACAGGCTGTGGCGAATGTCCTGATGCCTTGCCTGAGTGTCAGGAAGGAGAGGCACTCACTGTGCAGAGGAATACCACGGAGCTCTGCTGCCCTCTGTATCAGTGCGGTGAGTCCCAGCTGGGGCTCAGTGAGGGTGTGTGAAGAGATGGTAGCCTTAGGAGGGGTGTGTGGGTACACTGTATGGATATGAGAAGACTGGGAGGTGGCGGTGCTACATCCGTAAAGAGCATCTGTAAAAGTCCAAGGTGTCGGAGACTAACTTGTCGTCTGTCTTCCCTGCTCCGGCCACTGGCACTCCAGTGTGTGAGAGCTTCCGCTGCCCGCAGGTAGAGTGTGGCACGGGCACGTCCCTGGTGGAGGTGTGGAGCCCGGACCGCTGCTGCCCCTACAAGTCCTGTGGTAAGTTTCGGTCAGGTATGGGTAGGAGAAAGAGCCTCGCTACCGCCAGTGTTGCTGAGATCAGCCTCCTCCTCAGGATCACAAACGGTCTCTTATTCAAAGCCTCCTTCCTGCCATCACCTGATTGTCCCCATAGTCTGAGTACTCGGGTCTTCCTGGAAGGCCACCAGGAACCCTACGACAGTTATCAATACCGAGCGGTGGTGAGCTCTACACTAAACCCTGGAAGTTACTTAAAAAAACCGGGAGACCGTTCCGCTTCCGGCTTCCGGATGCCTCTTCCAGATACATGCTACTCAAGGACAGGATGGTCCTCAGCTTTATTCCTCGAGTTGTCTTCGGGGAGCCACAGAGCAAGCCAGCCATCCCAGGGAACCCCGAAGAGACCTTCCCAGCTTCTCTGGCCTGTGGCCCTTGGTCCTCAAAGTTAAAACTGCTGTGCCCCATACTTTTGTCCCCAGTGTCTCCAGTCCACCCGCTCAGCTAACACTGCCCACGGGTTGTACCCCAGGGCTCAGCTGTTGGACCATACATGTGTGACATCTTTGCACCGGTTATTCCTGGAGAGGCTCTACTTTCCTGGGGGGGCATGTCGGGGTGAGGGGAGGTTGACAGTTTCTCTGCCCAACCCTCTGGGGTGAGCTAGGGTGGGGGTTGTGCCGTTGGAGGAGCAACTGCAGTGAAGCAGTGTCTGAACATCCCTGTGAGGTAAGTTCCGGCTTCTGTTTTTCAGAGTGTGACTGTGACACTATTCCTGTACCCAGATGCCATCTGGTATGGAGACCCTGCCCTTCCTACCCACACTATGATTCTATTTCCCCTTCCTTCTTGTCTCTTTCCCGTCTCCTGGGGATTCTTCCTTTAACCTAGTGCAGAGAGCTCTGGGTTTTAAATCAGCACGCGCATCCCAAGCTCTGCCCCGCGCTCTGGGCACCACGTCCTCTCTTAGGAGAGTCAGCTCAACTGTGCCGAGGAGTAAGGACACAGATCCTGCAGGTGGTAGTGATGATGGTGGAGATGGTGGGGAGGATGGTCAGGATGCTGAAGATGATGAAGGTGGTTGTGATGATGAAGGTGTAAATGGTGATACAGGGGATGGTGGAGTTGGTGATATCCCGGTGGCAGCCGCCGAGACCTTACCATTGGCCTGAACTTTCACAGGTCTTTTTAATTGCATTATCTTATTAATTGTTATGACGAGTCCAAGAGACTGATTCTGTGGTGATCTCAATTATGTAAACAAAGGAGCTGAAATTCCAGGGGGTGAACCTGCTAAATAGATGGGTCAAGATTAGGCTCTCGTGAACCCTTAACCTTCAGGGGGCGTGGCCATTAGGAATGTTGTTAGGAAAAGGATGAAGAGAGAGTGGGGGGAGGGTTATGGCCCATGGAGGTGTGTCAAGGCCTGGAGGCTAGGGGCCTCTGGGGGATCCATGTTGGGAATCCATGAGGGACCACATGACGGTATAGTACGGAATAGAGCTTATTCAGGTCTTGGGGGAGTTAAGAGGGTACTAGAGGCAGAGAGAGAGAGAGAGAGAGAGAGAGAGAGAGAGAGAGAGAGAGGAATAGAGGAGTAGAGGCCGGCCATGAGCACTTGGAGAGAGAGGGGGAAGGAAAGGGGAAGAGGAGGGGTGAGGGTGGGAGAGCAAGAGAGAGAGGAGGGGACAGACAGCCTCTTCTATAGTGTCAGGTCACTGGGGCAGAGCATACCTGAATATTGCCAGGTAACTGAGAGGTGGAGTTTACAGAATCCCAACAAATGTGTGTAATGTTACACTACGCTGTTTCCGGATCGTGCACACCCTGCCTTGTCCCAGCACACGGTTTACACTCTCATGCTCCTCCCCCATCCCCCTTTCTAACGGGAAACTGGTAAAGAGGGTAAAGAGAGTGAGCGGTGGGTAAGGTGTGAGCCAGTGGCTTGTGGGGTGGCAGTTTTACGGCTTCCTTGCTGAGGCAGGAGGCTGGCCAGTGGAGAGAGTGACTGAGCTTCTGAATTCCAAGGGATCCTAGGCTTGCCATCTCTTCCTACCCACCGCACAAGGGCCCAGAGGCCGGCTGTTTCTGAGGGTGGGGTCGGGTTGCCCGCGGTGGACACTGACCTCCGCCGTCACCTGCAGTGGGAAAAGTCGCAGCTGGACGAGGACTTCATACACAGCGCGGAGAACGTGTGCGGCTGCGCCAAGTATGAGTGCGGTGAGTGGGAAGGGGCGGATGGGAACCTCAGGTGGGCCAGCTGGGAAGGGCCGGGGCGGGTGGCTGGGCTCTCCGGGACAGGCCCTGCCCTCTCCCTCATCCAGTGAAAGCCCCCGTCTGCCTGAGCCGCGAACTGGGTGTGATGCAACCAGGCCAGACTGTGGTGGAGCTCTCAGCGGATGGTGTGTGCCATACGTCCCGGTGCACGGACGTGCTGGACCCTCTCACCAACTTCTACCAGATCAACATCACCTCCGTCCTCTGTGACATGCACTGCGAGGCGGTAGGCACCGTGTGGAGAGCCTGTCTTTGGGAAGGCTGGGCTTGCAGAGCCTTGGGTTGCTATCAGCTCCAGAAATGGAGTCTAGCGGGGAGCAGGCATCAGCGGCCCCTCCAGCTAGGGGAGGCTGGGGCAGGGGCTAAGTTGTAGCCTGGGTCTATGCAAATACGACTTGAATGACTGTTAGAATGATGCCCATCTTTCCGCTGAGAAAGGGGGACTTGGTGAGGTTGAGGGGTTTATCACAAAGCACAGGAGGGACTGAGATGATGGTGGAGCTCTGAAACTTCTACTGCCCCATGCTGACAATGCTGTCAGTGGTTGGGCTCCCACGGTCCCCAGGGCTGGGGGCTGCTGATAATGGGGTTTCAGGCAAAGACAGGAAAGCCCTGCCTGCCTGAGCAGAAGCAGGGGGAGGCTGTGGGTCTCCTTTCTGAGCATCTGTAGATGCTCTCCTTGAGCGCTGGGCTCCATCAGAGACAAGCAGGCACCAGACACCTGGAGGGTGGGTATGGGCATGAGGCTGATGTCACCTTCTCTACCCTGGCCGTCAGAACCAGGAGTATGACCACCCACGGGACCTGGCGGCCTGCTGCGGCTCCTGCAGGAACGTGTCCTGCCTCTTCACCTTCCCCAATGGCACCACTTCCCTGTTCTTGGTAAATAGTCTGTAAGCTCACCTGGGAATGGGTCCAATTAGGGCACTAAGAACCTAACGCTAAGACCACGGTTCTCCCTGGGCCCCAGACTCGAGCTTGGTTATGGAGCACTTAGCAGCACCCGGTCCAGGGCTTTACATGTCTTCAGACCATGCTGCCCATTGGACCAAACGTCCTCACTGTCCACCCATGTGTTCTCCAGCCTGGTGCGTCCTGGATTGCAGACTGTGCTCGCCATCACTGTGGCAGTACCCCCCTGGGTGCGGTACTTGTCCGCTCGCCCATCAGCTGCCCTCCGCTCAACGAAACCGAGTGTGCCAAGGTCAGCATCTCCTTCCTCTGAAGCCGGCTTCAAGCTATGTGACTGGTGGGAAGGAATTTGGTTCAGACTCCTGCACATTCTCCTCAACCACACCCCGTATCTACAAACACCTGACCACAAACCGAAGCACGCAATCACATTGCCAAGTGTTCCAGGACACAGCTCAAGTCGTTGATCGTCCCTACGTCGTAGGGGACATGGGTACATTCAGCATGCCAGTATGTGTACTAGATACTGGCACGCCTGCACATACATGTGCTGGGCTTATGCATACATGTATGATTTAGGATTATAGGGTGGCGTGTGTCCAGCCTGGTGGAGAAGGCTCTCAGTGTGGGTATAACACAAACAAAGGACCCCTGGAGGGCTAAGTATTCCCGTTGAAATGATAAGGTTCCTAAGATGAATAGTAGACATTTGAAGATTTCTGCATCTTTAGACAGTACACACACGGGGCTGTGTCTCATTAGGTACGGTGCTTAGCAGCATGCAGGAAGCCCTGGGCTCAGGCTCTCCTACAGAGCTCTGGCTTTGGGGCACCATGGGAAGGAGACTCACTTTATGTATTATTTTTATGTATCATTTATTTAGTTGTTCTTAGAGACAGGATTTGACTTTGTATTCCTGGCTAGCCTGGAACTCACTCTATAGACCAGGCTGGCCTAGAACTTGTAGACATCCTCCTGGGATTACAGGCACGCACTGCCGTGCCGAGCTCTCTAAGACCGTTTTCGCCTCTACCTGAGATCTTGGCTCCTAGACTGGAGCGTGGATTCCCCCGTTGACTCCTTTTCTCCCTCTAGGTCGGTGGCTCTGTGGTACCGTCCTTGGAAGGATGCTGTAGGACATGTGAGTGAGCTTGGTGCAGACTCAGAGTTCAGTGCGCAGGAGGGAGGGGCACACTAAGGTGACCAAGGGACCGTGCTACCAGCCTGGCATCAATGGTGGTAGCTGTTGGGATGAGGAAACAAAGGGATGTCCCCATCAACTGAGGGTCATGGCAACAGCACAATCAGGTGTTCAAAGGCCACGTGTTAATGAGCTCTGACCCAATACAAGGCCTCTTCTTATTGGAGATAAAAGACAATAGACACTCCTCAGTCACCCTCCCTTCTTTGGCAACGATGAAGACTCCAGCCCACACGTGCCCCTCATTGGTTCTGTGGCCCATGAGCTCTGGCCATGAAGCTGCCTCTTTGGAGAGACTTAGGTTTTCAGTCCTCTGGTTGTCAGACAGAAACCTCTTTCTCTCACTTTGCTCCTGGAATCCTGAATACCCAGAACTAGCAATTAACTACATGCACGTGAATGAACCAATCAGCCTCAACCTTTGCTCATAGGCCTGCCCTTCTATGATGCTCAGATCCTGTATCCAAAGGGCCATAGGCTTTGAGTTCCTTATGCCCACATAACTTACTACAGGAGAGCTTGGCACCAGACCTTGATTGGCTCATCCATGAACCATAACCTCATGCCCCCTGAATGTTCTGTGTTCTCCATGTGGTCTGAACCCTATGCCCCTCTCCTCAGTTTCCCAAGAGGCTTGTTTCTCATGGTTCCTATTAGACCTACCCCTCCTCCATGGGCTAGCATCCACTGCTGCTCAGTGACTGTCTCAGAAGCACATAAAACAGGAAGCAGGCAAACACATAGTTATTCCCAAGCATTCCTTCTAGACATTCCCAAGCTCTAAGGGTGATGGAAAGGGAGACCCCTTGCCTCTGTCTGGTGAAGGCCATTTAGCCCATATGCATTCTGGGTATTGAGACACATCTGGGTTTTAGTAGCTCCCACTTATCTGGTACCTGCTCATGTCCTAGGGCTCCGTTCCTCCCCCTTCCGAACACTCAGCCTTCTTCATTCCAGGACCCACAGGGCTCTGGCCATGGCAGACCTTAATTCTCCTGCCTGTCTGTGCTGAGTCTCAGAAGTTAAGAGAAAGGACTCTCTACCCAGTTGGTTTTTCATGGGTTCTGTGGGCTTTCAAGCCCATGACTCTAGCAGATAGCTACTGAGTGCCGGGCACTAGTGTGGGGACTGCGGGCATGGCATAAAGAAAGCTTTGTGACTGTTACTTTAGTGGGGTGAACGAAAGAACAGGCATATAGATCATAGGCTGGAGGCTTTGAGTTTCTGCGAGATCTAAGTCATAAAGACTCTGGTGGGGTTCATCACACCAGAGTCCACAACCACGCGTGCCTCCGTACCCAAACACAACACCGTCTGTCACCCCTGGGCACACCTTCACACCTCCCCTGTGTTTCTGACGTATGAACAAAACTTTTGGATTGAGAATAGAAGTCATACCGCGCGGGCCTCACGCTCTCTGTCGCCACCCGTGTGTCTTCCTCTGTCTCAATGGGTTAATGGTGTCTTGCTGGAGGGGACAGGAATGTGTGGGCACACCAAAGTGGAAGAGGAACACTCTCACGTGACATGAACTACCCCAGGCTGGGCATCTTGATGTCAGTCTGGGACACAACTCTTGCCCACTCCACCCCTACCAGGTAAGGAGGATGGACGATCTTGCAAGAAGGTGACCATCCGCATGACCATCCGCAAGAACGATTGCAGGAGTAACACCCCTGTGCGTGAAGGGATGGGCATCTCGGGGTGGTGAGATGGTGGGGTGGGGGTGGTGGAATGGTGGGGTGGTAGAATGGTGGGGTGGTGGAATGGTGGGGTGGTAGAATGGTGGGGTGGTGAAATGGTGGGGGTGGTAGAATGGTGGGGTGGTGGAATGGTGGGGTGGTGGAATGGTGGGGGTGGTAGAATGGTGGGGTGGTGGAATGGTGGGGTGGTGGAATGGTGGGGGTGGTGGAATGGTGGGGTGGTGGAATGGTGGGGGTGGTGGAATGGTGGGGTGGTGGAATGGTGGGGTGGTGGAATGGTGGGGTGGTGGAATGGTGGGGGTGGTAGAATGGTGGGGTGGTGGAATGGTGGGGTGGTGGAATGGTGGGGTGGTGGAATGGTGGGGGTGGTAGAATGGTGGGGTGGTGGAATGGTGGTGGTGGTAGAATGGTGGGGTGGTGGAATGGTGGGGTGGTGGTGGGATGGTAGTGGTGGGGGGGTAGTGGTGGTGGGGTGGTGGTGGTGGTGGAATAATGGGGTGGTGTGGTGAAATGGTGAGGTGGTGGTAGTGGTGGAATGGTGGGGTGGTGGAATGGTGGCATGGTGGAATGGTGGGGTGGTGGCATGGTGAAATGGTGGGGTGGTGGAATGGTGGGGTGGTGGTGGTGGAATGGTAAGGTGGCGGTGGGATGGTGGTGGGATGGTGAGGTGGTGGTAGTGGTGGAATGGTGAGGTGGTGGAATTGTGAGGTGGTGGTGGGATGGTGGTGGGATGGTAGGGGAGTAGAATGGTGGGGTGGTGAGGTGGTGGTGGTGGAATGGTAAGGTGGCGGTGGGATGGTGGTGGGATGGTAGGGGAGTACAATGGTGGGGTGTTGGAGGTTGAGGGCCTGGAGAGGCAGATGTCCCCCAGGCTACCTTGCTGACATGCTTGGTCCACAGGTGAATCTGGTGTCTTGCGATGGGAGGTGCCCTTCTGCCAGCATCTACAACCACAACATCAACACCTACGCCCGCTTCTGCAAGTGCTGCCGGGAGGTGGGGCTGCAGCGTCGCTCTGTGCAGCTCTTCTGTGCCACCAATGCTACCTGGGTGCCCTATACAGTACAGGAGCCTACAGACTGTGCCTGCCAGTGGTCCTGAGGCCTGGGTGTCAGGGCTGGGCCACCCCTGTCACTCTCATATTATCTATCCAGCTGGTCTAGGTGACAAGGGGGAGAGGCTAAAGGTGGGAGATCTTGTCTGTGGTATATGAGTGAGTTACAGTAGACAGCATCCACGAGGGACCAGAGCCTGCCCCGCCCCCCTAGTCCCTGTACATGCACATAGGAAAGCACCATTGCTCAGGGCCTTTGGAACCCAACTCTACATGGCTTGAGGTCGGGAGGGAAGCTGCAGACCCAGTAGCTGAAGGCCTGATGCATCTGTGACTCTGGTTGGGCTTTCTTAAGAGAGGGACCGAGACTTTCTTGATACACTGTAACCAGAGAAAAACCCAGTGTTGGCTTAGGGTTAAAATTTGGTGACTGTTTCTTTCTTGGTCCTCTTAACAATGGGAAAAACATAAGATGAGGAAAAGGGACTTAACGGTTCTTCCCTTTGTCAAGAGACCTAGAAGCCCCCAAAGCACAGAGGGTGGGCTTGGTGCTCGGGGCTGTCCCTGGAGTTCTATGAGGCCATTCTGTGGCTGAGCAGTTGGCTGTAGACTCCCTGAGCCTCAGAGGGTGCCCCGACACTCTTATCTGGAAGAGCAGGCCCAGGTCCGTGCCTCTCTGTGTCACATGCTCACCGTCTGAGTCAGTTTTGTAGATGTGTGAAGGATGAGATTCTCAGCAAGGGCCCAGGTATCCATCCCACCATACCCATGGTGGTCAGCCCACCCCTCTAAGTTCTGGTGTGTAGCTGGCATTTTCAGCCTAAAGTTCTGTCCCTTTTCTCCAAGCGTGTGAGAAGTGTGTCTGTGCCAGGTCTTACACGTACGTTTGTGACTCAGTGCTGCCTGATTGTCTATAGGTGTCTCAGTGAAGAATGTCCATAGGTGAAAATACAGCCATGTGAGTTTGCAGCCCAGGCGGCCCTGAGTGTCTGTCAGAGCCAAAGTGTCCTCTCTAAAGCCAGGACCAGAGCTCCTGTCCACAAGCCACTTTGCATTTTCTCCTTCCTGCACTGCTTTGTGCTACTTGGTCTCAAATGTCACAACTTGCTGCTGTTCAGGTCTCACCACTGCCGTGACGCCCCTATGGGGTAAAGGTACTGTGTCAAGATGGTCCCCACATCTGCTTTGTCTCTGTGACTCCTCTGTGTCTTCTTCGAGTATCTGTGTCTTTTCCATGCATCAATAAATAAACTGCAAGAAATCTTCCAAGCATCTCCAAAGATGCCAGGCTGGCCTTGAATTTAGGAGAGCAGCAGCCGTGAAGACCCCTGGGTGGGCCCTGGGGGTCTGATGAACTTCTGCATTTCACCTGGTTTTTTCCTTCATCACCCCAACTCCCACCCAAGAACCCTTACTGCCTGCTCCATCCCCAACATTTCAGCCTGCATTCCCAGTGCTCCTGTTAGGTCACTCCTGGGAAGACCAGAAACAACGATCCAAGGATAGATGGACAAATACCGGCTCTGTCCTGCACCATGAAAGTGAGGACTCCACTGCTGTGCCCACACTGTGGAGCAGGCAGGATGGAGGCAGGGCAGAATACCACAGTTAGTGGAGTTAGGTCATCATCTTACATGTCCAAGAATCTCTCAGGCGTGATTGAGTTAAGGATTTTAAGAGGAGGAAATTAATGTGGATTATTCAGATGGGTGCTTAGAAAGAGGGCAGGAAGGCCAGAGTCCGGGAGCAGACACGGTAACAAGGAAGATGCTCTTCGGCATAGGAAAAAGTGGTGATGCCCAGGAACTCTGGGCAGCTTCTAGAAAGTGGAATTCAAGAAGCGACTTCTGGGCTGGTGTCTTACCAACCTCTCCATTGCTGTGATGAAACACTGTGACTGAGGCAGTTTAGAAAAAGACAGTGTTTAACTTGGCTTATGATTTCCAAGAGTTAGAGTCCATGAGGGCAGACTGATGGCAAATCCAGGAGCACACATCTGGTTCCACAACTAATGAGACAGAAAACAGGATCACAAGAGCCTTTTGGAGCCTCAAAGCTTGCCATCAGTGATTCACCTTCTCTGACAGAGCCACACCTCCTAGTCCTTCCCAAACAGTTCCACCAACTTGAGACTAAGTATTCGAACACATGAACCTATAGAGACCATTCTCTCTCAAATCACCATAGCTTTGGAGATGTCTCCATTATTAGGGTTTCTTGCCATGCATAAGAAATTCAATTCTTGGGCCCACTTTAGAAAGCCAGGCATCAGGGCTGTAGAGAGCTCTGCGATTGAAAGTGTGTGTTGCTTTTGAAAATTTGGGCTTAGTTCATGATTGTCGTGCATGTGTCTACATGCAGGTAGAACTCTCATACCCATAGTAAAGCTTTTAATAAAAAGCTGGATATGATGGAATATGTTTGTCATCCCAGCACCAAGAAGGTGAACACTGACACATCTCTGGGGCTCACCGGCCAGCCAGCCTACCATAGCCTGAACCCTAGGCCAACAAGAGACTCAAAAAGTGTAGACACAAGTTCTAATGAGGGATGACACTGGAGGGAACACACACACACACAGATGGGGAGAGAAAGAGAGAGAGCACATTTGCATGGCACTAAGGTCCTAACTCTGTGATATTTGTCATAGCAGCTGTAGTAGGAAACTTATACAACGTCTCAAGAAGAAACCTAACAAAAGAAGCCAAGCCAGGGTGCAAGCTGCAAGCACTGTCTGGGTTTAAAAATAGAGAGCAATTGTAATTATCACTGGGAATAACTCAATAAGCTGGTACAGCCAACACCATGCAGCCCTCTGGTGAACTGGCATGCTGGGCTTTCGAGGATGTGTTACATGAAAATGGCAAATTATGGGTAGATTCCCACAGAACCCACCTCCCTGCTTGCCTGTATGTGGGCCGCACAATCCCATTTGTACAGCTCTTATGCTTTTGAAGGGAATTCACGGCCAAGTACAGCCTTCCTGGCTGTTCTATCCGAGTAGCTAAGGACATCCACAACATCCCCGATTCTTCCCCACATTGCGTACAGGACATAACACGCAAGAGAAATCCAGAAACCACGCATCCCACCGTAGAGAAACAAGGCCACGGCCAACCCAGTCGCTTAGAGGGTGGTTGGCCAAGCAGGATGGCTGATGCATTTGCAGACATGAGGGGCTCTGAGCTGCAGAACAGCCCATTCTCCTTGGTGTAGGTTCAGGTTCCCTGCTCTGATTTTCAGGGCTTAATCTTCTTCCTGTGGAAATCAATGAAGGCATTTTGATGGAATGATTCACGCTCAAGGTCAGGCCACAGCAAATTGGAGGCGACATGCTGATTTTAGTGCCCTCACCGAGGAGGGGATCCAATCCTGTGCTGCGGATCACTTAACCCTTTCCTCTCCACGCCGGTCACTCCTGCCAGCTCAAGCCTACATTCGCCCTCCCCCACCCCCGGGCTGTTGCACCCATCTAAAAATGTGACATTTTCCTAAGATCTTGAGGTTTCATGGGTCTGCTGAAGATAGATGACAAATTAGAATGGTTTCAAGGAGAAATAAAATGTGAAAATGTGCCAGCCCCTTTTGTCCGTAAGAAGCCCTCCCTACAGATATTTTACACCTAAGCCTCTGCTCCAAGGTCCAGGCTTTCTTTGTTCGTCCACACGGAAGGATGGAGGAGGCAGAAAAGTGAAGTCCTGTGTGTGCATGTGAAGAATCTTTCTGTGGCTCAAATAGAATGAAATTCATTTCCCCTCATTATACATATGCATATACATTACATATACATATATACACACATATACATATATGTGTGTGTGTGTGTGTGTATGTATGTATGTATGTATTCAAAATGGGTGGGTCTCAGCAGCTGCATCTTTATGTTCAGAAACATGTATAGACCCTGGTTTCTCTGTCTGAAAAGTCCACATTGCCCATCCAACTTTCCCATGGTAGCTATTCACATTTCTGCCAGGTGTGTGCTGGGGGGTTCAGGGACCGTGCATTGTAGGAGTGAGAAGATGCTCTAATGAATAATCAATGGCATGCTTCCTGCCAGTCTCATTATCCCTGGCCTGAACAGAGGCATGTGGTCACACCTAACTGCAAGGCAGGCTGGGGGATGTAGTCCTCCTGCATGCCCAGGAACAGGAAGGCATGTATCTGATGGATGGGGTCTTGGGAGGAGGACACAGAGATGGTGAAGAAGGCACTACTGAGAGGTTTGGGGAGAAAGAAAACCCAGTCAGGTGGTAAAAGAAGGATTCTCTTATTCTTCATGAAAGGCAGTGGTTTAAAATGAACAGGTTAAGATAGGACTTCATAGAGGAATCCAGAGTCAGAGGACGTGTGCTGGCGTGAGGAGGGATTAGGGCGTCTCTAGCTGCCCCTGGCTGGGTAGAGTCTGCCTTGGATTTCTATTGATTTGTATCTCAACACATAACACCGAGGTTGCAGAAATGGGAGTCTGAGAATGATGGTAAACTTGAAAGTGAGGAGCCAGGACAGCAAAGAGTTAAAGCTGGTGGGGTGGGTAAGCAGAGCTGGAAAGCCAGGTGCCCCCAACACACTGTGGCTGTGGTGTCCTTTAATCCCCTGCAGCAGGCAAGAGGCCGGCACAGCTGTCTCTTCCACGCTGGGACTGCACCTCCACCCCCCCCTGCCCCTGCTCGCCGGCCCCTTGCCCAGGGCTCCGGACTACCCGGGGATTGGTTGAAAGTGGGCAGCACTGGGCAGTCAGCATAGTGGGGCAGCTGGCCCACCCCTAGTATCGGTGGAAAGTTCATCTTCTAAAGCTAAGTTGCTTTCAAGACTTGCTGTACATCATCTCATTTATCAAGATACCTTCCCACACAAACATAATGCACAAGCACATGCGCACACACACACATACATACACATATATCCATATCCATACATACACATACACACACATACATACACACACATACATATATACACATGCACACACATATACACACATATACACACACATATATACATATGCATACACATATGCACACAGATACACACAAATACACAGATAAGCATATACACACATGCATATACATATGTATACATACACATGTATATACATATACATACATACAGATGCGCACACACATACATTTAAATACACAGAGATAAACATATAGATATACACACATATACAGATATATACACATATACATATACATGCACACACATAAATACACACAGATAAACATAAATACACACATATACATGTACACATGCATACACACACATACATATACATATACATGCACACACATAAATACACAGAGATAAACATATAGATACACACATATACATGTACACATGCATATACATAGACATGCACATACATACATATGTACACAGATACACACAAATACACACAGATAAACATATAGATACACACATATATATGTACACACACCTACATATATATACACATACACACATGGACACACATAAATACACACAGATAAACATAAATACACACATATACATGTACACATGCATACACACACATATATATACATATACATGCACACACATAAATACACAGAGATAAACATATACACACATATACATGTACACATGCATATACATAGACATGCACATACATACATATGCACACAGATACACACAAATACACACAGATAAACATAGATATGCACATATACATACACACACCTATACACATATATACACATACACACATGGACACACACGCACACCTTCGTGTGACAGGACCTACTCTGAGCCAGCAAACCTGAGTTCTGCCCCTGCTTAGTTCCTCACGGTATTAATTCCTGCTTCTATGTCTCACCTGGAATGGCCTGTTCCTTCTTTTCCCTCGGCAGTTCCTGCCGCCCTGTGGCTTCAGCACAGTCGCAGCCCACGGAATCCCTCCCATTGTCATCCACAATCTAACCCACCATCATGCAAGCCTAGAGTTTGCCTGTCTGGGGCTTGCCTACCAGCGTGTACCCGCATTGTATGCAGGACGGGGGCACACAGACTTACTCCTGTAGCAATCCCTGTCTGCACCCACGTATGATATTCATCCATATCAAAGAAGAATATCAGGCTCGGGGAGAGTAGAGGAGTCAGGATGTGAGCACACGCATGGTACACCGGGCCCCACGTTCAGACTTCCCTTCTAATCCCAGGACAAGTGAGAATGCTGGGGTCCCTGTGGCTGGTAGCTGGTGTATAGGTCACTGCCTGTGGAAGTCTGTGGGAGCAAGAAACCCCTGGCCCGTCTCGGGTCAGTTCGAAGCTACAGGACATTGAAAGTCCCAGCTGCCATCCTTGGTGAAGGGGAACAACAGGTTCTGCGTCCCAGGGTTGGCGTGAAGGTCAGTGAGATCATAGATGGGGAAAGGCCAGACAACTGCAGAGGCTTCTGAGCCAGGGATCCCATCCCAACTGGGCCCAGGGTGAGAGAGGGGCAAGAGCGCAGGGCCCCAAGCAGCTCCAGCTCCTCTCTGTCCAGCAGGCTCAGGACCAGGCGTTAGCCATGTGCCCCACCAGCCATGTCCTGCCTCAGTTCCTCCCGGACAGAGACACTGGCTAGAGACAGAGATGACTAAGGATCAGAAGGCTTTAGAAGAGACAGGGTTGTGGAGTCAGGGTGTGGCGGAAAACAGCTGTGTGATTTATCCTGCCCAAGGCTTCATTTCCTCAAACCCCGGGCTAGTAGATAGCATTTAACAAGTTTAATAAATGCTGTAAACATTTAATGTGATGATTATATATATATATATATATATATATATATATATATAGCACATATATATGTCTTATCTTTTAAGTCACAAACACATACATATCGTGTACATGTGTGTAGTTTGTATGTGCATACATGTATCACTCATGTGGAGATCAAGGGTCACCCTGGGGAAATCTATTCTTTCTTACTGCCATGTATGTTCTAGACATTGAATACAGGTCGCCCATCGATCTTAGCAGAAAGTACCTTTGCCTGCTGAGTCGCCTTGTGGCTGAACCTAAGTTGCCTTCTTGAAGCTCCATGTTTTCAGGAGTCAGAAGCTGATCCCAAAAAGAAAGAGTGACAACCCCAAGGTCTCACTGCCCTGAGCCATGGTGGAGACCTGGTGTTTACCATGTGCCTACACTGTGGATTCTTCCCTCCACCAGGGATACCCTCCTTGCTCTGACCACACAGCCTCTGTTGTCTGGTCAGCCTTGGTGCTTCCAGGAACCTGTCTCTTCCTAAGTTAGGGAGCTCTCCGCCTGCAGGTAGGACCTGGTTCTGCAGGAGTCTTTTGCAAGTGAGTTATTACAGGGATGGGGTCCTTTGAAGACCTAGGTGTGGTAGAAGTCACTTCCTTGAGGGCCCTTGGAACTTGAATGAACAGGGTGACAGGATGCAGAGGAGAGAAAAGAAAGAGAAGGAAGGGTTAAAGGCTCAGCGGCTGGAGCGGGCAGCCTGCAGACAGCCCGGCTCAGCAATGGGAGGCCTGAACCATTCCATTCCTGTGCAGATCAGTTACACCCAGCTGTCTCCCTCCCTGCTGCCAGTGCCCCTTGGATTAGGCGGGAAAGGCTCCCCGGCCTGAGGCCTGCATACGGCCCATGGGGAACAGCGCCTGCAGCCCACGCCTCTACAACAGCTGCCTAGTGTCAGGCAAGCACATAGATCAGCGGGATCCTGGCAGAGGTGCCCCAAGCCCCGTCCCCCTCAACATGTGCAGGGGGGGCTGCCTGAGGAGAGGGGGGTCCGTAAGGGATTTGAGAGGTACAGGGAAGGGATTGCTCCCAAAAATATCCCCTCTGCCCATATGTCACTGTACTTCAAGCTCCACCATTAGATGTCGTGAAACTGTGGCTCACCCAAAGACACCACCTAAAAATAATGTTCATGGAGTCGCTGGAATTCTGAGGCATTTTTGTTAAGATACATAAGAATTTTATTCTGTTTTATAGGGTGCATAGCTATCTCTTTGTTTCAGCTTTGCTGAGGACCTTAACTCAAAGGATCTATCTAAAGTAGATCTATGGAAAGTGGCTATCATTACAAAGTTGAAAATCTAAAGTCACAAATATTTTCATACTACAAAGCCGGGGAGGGGGGGGGGATGTGAAACTTGAAGATGTCTTTACCTGCTTTAGAAAATGGGAAGCAATTTCACACAAAAGTTCAGAAATAAAATATGTCTAGCATTTTCTAGAAAATTTCAGGGTAAAAGGGAGCAGGACATATTGCAGAGGGCCGGGTGGACAGCTGGTTAGTGCTGACCTTCATAGGCTAGATGCTGGCTGCTGTGAACTTCAGCTGGCTCAGCTGGAAAACTGGAATAATTGTTATGATAGTCAGAGTTGACAAGGGGATTGGAAGAGACCATTTGCGGCAAAAATCCCTACGATCCACTATCAAAAGACAAGGCCAGGACAACAGGGTCACCTCTAAGACTAGTTATGGTAGCCCTTCCCCCCAACACTTTCAAGGAGAGTGTTCTCGGAGCACACACCAATCCTAACTAAGCACTGCTGGTTGTTACACCTACTATCTTTGTTTATTCAAAAATAATGGACAATCCCAAAATGGTGTCAGACATGAAAGAGAAGGGTAGAGATGGCCTTCAGTGAGACCATTTATCAAGAGAAAGGAAGATCTTCTAATTCACAGTTCCTGGAATGGTTCAATGAAGATGTTATCCACATAACTGGAAGCTAATATGTGATAGTATAAACACACACACACATACACAAACACACACATGCATACGCACACATGCATGTACACACACAAGAACCTTTATGAGTTAAAACCACCCTCGATCTCTGTTTTCATCGCAATGAGTACCCTGGTAGCCAGATTTATAAACAACTAGAAATTTGGGCAAAATATATGAAATATGTTCTCAGACTTTAGACAAAAGGCAATTCAAAGCTGGGACTCCCAAAAGAAGAGAAACAAGAAATCAAACAATCCTTACTAAAGAGCTCCAATTTCTTCTCATTTTGCTATCTGGAATGAGGAACAGTGTGAGATACCCAAACAGAGCCTGGGAACCTCCCTGAGTTGAAGAGATGAGACCCAGCTCACGTAGACTTTAGTCATTGGACCGAATGCCAGAGACAGGGGAGCCAGGCAGAAAGAAAGGAATTCCAGAATTTGCAAAAGCTAAGGCAGTTGTTAAATGTTATCCTGTGCTCCTGTAGTGTAGACAAGTCACACAGTTAGGCAAAGCAATAGTCAGTGCTGTAAACTGAGCAGTTCCTGAAGTCTACCTGGGGCTATGAGTCATTAATTTTATACCTAACCTGGAGCAGACACGCTTCGCTGACAATCTAATATACTTAACTGAACCACAGAAAGGATCATACCTTAGAAGTATGAAATTATTCCTAGAGTTGGGCTTAAACTAGCCCAACTCAACATTGAAATTAACTTTCTTATTTAGGGTTTTATGGCTGTGAAGAGACACCATGATTACAGAAACTCTTATAAAGAAAAACATTTAACTAGGGCTGTTTTACAGTTCAGAGGTTTAGTTTGTTATCATCATGGTAAGAAGCATGTTGAAACACAGGAAGACACGGTGCTGGAAAGGAGCTGAGAGTTCTACATCCTGATCTAAAGGTGGCAAAAGGAGACTTTGAGTCATACTGGGTGTAACTTGAGCATAGGAGACCTCAAGGCCCACTCCCATTGTAACATACTTCCTCCAGCAAGACCATACATACTTGTGGTATTTTCAAATAGGCTTTGCCCAGGGAGTAGCACTATTAGGAGACTTGTTGGAGAAAGTGTCTCACTGTGGGAGTGGGCTTGGAGACCCTCTTCCTAGCTGCCTGGAAGCTAGTCTTCTGTTTGCCTTTGGATGAAGATGTAGAACTCTAAGCTCCTCTAGCCCCAATTCTGTCTGGAAGCTGCCGTGTTCCTGTATTGATAGTAATGGACTGAATCCCTGAGTCTGTAAGCCAGCCCCAATTAAATGTTGTCCTTAAAGAGTTGCTTTGGTCACAGTGTCTGTTCACAGCGGTAAACCCCTAAGAACCAAGCATTCAAGTGCATGAATCTACAGGGACCATTCCTATTCAAATCACCACAGCAAAGAGAAGTCAGTCAATAGGAACAGACCTGGAGAAATTATCTTGAAGATTGACAAGATAGAAACAGGCTGTACCTCCCCTACTTATTTATTTTCTAAATGCTTTTTAAAAATTATTTTTAAAAATGTGCATGGGTATGCTGCCTGCATAAATGTCTGTGCATTGTGTGGGTACAAAACCAATCAATCAAATAAATAAAATGGAGAATAGAGTCATAATCCACAAGGAACTGGGACTGGGAAAATCCCAAAGTGCCTGCCACCCTACAAGCAATACTTGCTACAGTGGGGTGTGCCCAGAGCAGATCCCAAGAAAAACTACAACCAAACTTCCCTGCTGGGAATTGTAGAATTCCCGCAGAACTACATCTCCACACCCCAAAGCCTCCCCTCAAAACACTTAAAAGCATGAAACCCAGAGAACTTCAGAACCATGAGAACAAATTATGCAAGCAGATCTAGTCTGAAAGTCAATGAGCTGTGAGCCCCTGTGGTGGTCTGAATAAAAGTGGCTCCTATTGGCTCATAGGGATTAGTACAGTTAGGCGGTGTGTCCTTGTTGAAGTACATGTGGCCTTGTGGGAGTTGGTATGGCCTTGTTAGAGTAGGTGTGTTTTAAATAAGAACAGCCCCCGTAGGCTCATAAGTTTAAATTACCAGGGAGTGGCAGTATTTGCCAGGACTAGGACGTGTGGCTTGTTGGGAGTGTATCATTGGGGATGAACCCAGGCCCAGAGTCTTTCTCTTCCTGCTGCCTGAGGATCCAGATACAAACTCTCAGATACCACTGTCATGCTTCCCACCATAAGGACAATGGACTGAAGCTCTGAACCTGTGAACCAGCCCCAATGAAACATTGTCCTTTATAGTAGCTGCCTTGGTCACGGTGTCATCAATAAAATGCTGACTAAGACAACAACCAAAGGATACAAACAAGTCAATGCAAGTATGGAGATAGAAGAGAACCGCCGAAGAGAGTCACGCCGAGAAGTTAGAAACGAGCCAGAGAGGCAGCTTAGTGGCCACGCAGAGTCAGGAAGATGGGCGGGCTTTCCGAGCAGCTAGCCCTGCTGACCCGGTGAGCTCCAGACTCAGTGAGAAGCTCTGTTTTCATTTACCTGTGTTCAATTGTCCTACGGTCCAATACAGCTCCCCTTCCCACCCTCTTTCTAGTTTCTTCGTTCCTATGGGAACTCCACATTATCACACAAAATCAGGACCCACATAAGACAGAAAATGTGGCATCGGTTTTTTTTAGTATCTCGGTTAATTCACTTGGTATACGTTCTCCAGCTCCATCCACAGGAGGTAGGATATGGAGAAATCAAGCTGGAACTGAGCTGCAAGTTTCCTCCCTGCCTCCAAGCTTCCACAACCCAAAAAGGTGCTATGCAGGCCTCTGGAGGAGAAGAGGCATTAATACCCTTACCCGGCTTTAACCCTACGCAATAAGAAAACAACCTTCCAGGTAAGATGTCTCCACTTATGCAACACTGGCCCTGCTGTTATGTAGGGTTAGCCGACACCCTTGATTGGATCTGAGGCCTGCTCCCCGGGACTCATCCATGCCTGTTCCTGTGATGCTGGTCTAGACCCCCCCAGTATGAGAGATTATAGACAGAGGGAACACTGAATACTGTCATTTGGCTTAAATGACATAATGTCAAATTCCCTTCTAAGCATATATGGCTCTACCCAGAGACAAATGCTCTTCTCAGCCTTAATCAGAGACAGTGCACAGTACTCAGTGCAGACTCATGGAAGCCAAGGCGCTGTGAATAAGTGGCACATTAGCTCTCGGCTCTAAACGTGACATTTAGGGGCTGGGGAAATGGCTCAGTGCTCAAAAGAGATTGCTGCTCTTTCGGAGAACTGAAGGTTGGTTCCTAGCTCCCACGTCGGTAACTCCCAAGGGGGAGCTGGAGCTCTCTCCTTGCCTCCATGGGCACCTGCGTACACGGGCACACGCACACACAAACAAACACATATTAAAGACTTTTCTAAGACTGACATTTATGCCTTCCTCTCAGCGGCTTAGGGAAGATTACAGAAGAGAAGGCAGAAAAGCAATGGGAGGGCCCCACATAGGGAGGACGGCAGCCAAATGCCGCCATTGGGTGTTCTACAGACATCAGAACCACAAACTTCACGCGATCTCCACCAGGCCGGCACAGGAATGGGCCACCAACAGCCAGAGGTGGGTGGAGGAGAGGCTCATGCGTTTCTTCTCTCTGTTGCCGATCGATTTTCTACTGAAAGTTGCAGGGAGGGAGGGAATGCTGCCTTCAGTTGTGTACCCACTGGTGACCTCGCCACCCACTGGTGACCTCGTCAGGCTCCAGTGGTTAGATGGTTCCAGTCCAGTGGTTGCACAGGTTAAAGTAGATGGATCGTGGAAGGAAGCCAAAGGTCACACATCTGGGGAAAGGGGTTGGTAAGGTTGACAGGGATGGAAAGGAGAGACGAGAGACTGTCGGGAGGGTAATCAGAATGCATCACACACACGTGCATGTTATCTTAAAAACAAAATTAGTATATGTCAAGAACGTCCACGAAGGTTCCCTTTTCTTCAGATACCTGACTTTGCGCAGAGTTGGAATTACCTTGCTCATCTTTAAAATTTAGATTATGCCTGCCATAAACTCACTTTTGTCTAAACCAGCACTTTTGGTTTGGTGTCCATTTTACTGGCAACAGCCTGTGTCAGCTTTTGTTTGGCTAAGGGTTTATGATGTCTGCAGCTCTGCGTTCTCTTCCAGCACATTAACAGTGTTTCTTCACCGTCCTCTAAGGTGCGTAGTTTCTGACGAGAACCCTTTTGTGTGTGTGTTGATTTGTCCTTAGGTGTGTGAGGTGTCTGCTTGCTCCAGTTCCCTTCAAAGATGCCCGGCAGTGTGGATGCGGTGGGTTTAGACAGGGGGTCCTTCCTAAGTCGTTTCGTTCGTTGATCGATGTTTGTTTTGCTGGTGGGTCTCTGGGCTGCCTGAAGCTGTGATCTGGCATCTTTTACTGATTTGGGAAATCCTGTCAGCGTATCTTCACCTGTCTACTCTTTTCCTCTCCCCTTTTTCCACCTACTCCCCTCTTTTCCTCTAGCCCTTCTGTGATCCCAGCTGCACACATTTCAATTTGTGTGATGCTCCATTTTGTTCCCTGTCCCCATTCTTCAGCTTCCGGCTAGTGTCACCCCAATGGCTCTGTCCTTACACTTGCCCCGATAGTGCACGTCATCTGGTAACTTCTGCCATTGTTTCTCGTCCTAACAGCTCTGCTCGATCGATGTCTTCTTACAGTTTCCCTCTCCTCTTAAGAACATCTTCCCAATTCTTTGTGACTTTCACACCCCAATTCTACTCATCTCCCTCCATTAGGTCTCACTTTGTTTTGGCTTTTACTGCTGTGAACAGACACCATGACCAAGGCACCTTTTATAAGGACCACGTTGAATTGGGGCTGGCTTACAGCTCAGAGGTTCAGTCCATTATCATCAAGCTGGGAGCATGGCATGAAGGCGTGGTGCAGGAGGAGCTGGGAGTTCTCCATTTCCATCTGATCGCTGCTAGAATACTGACTTCCAGACAGCTAGAAGGAGGGACTTATAGTCCACACCCACAGTGACACACCTACTGCAACAGGGCCACCTTTTAATCATGCCACTCCCTGAACCAAGCAGATGCAAACCACCACATTGTAACCTTCGCCCCAAAAGAAAAAATAAAACCAAAAAAAACAAAACAAAACAAACAAACAAAAAAAAAAAAAAAAACCCCAGCTTCTCACCATGGAAGTTGCTGTGTCATGCATACATGACACACAGGATCTCCTTTCCCCAAACAGCTTTACTTGCAAATGTTTACTTGTCGGTGTGAAGAAAGTTTTCTGAGACTATCAGAAAAACTAATTAGGAGCCTAGTTATGCGGGTAAGAACTTATCTCTGAACCGTGACAGCCTGAGCCGAGACAGAGGCAGCATAAAGTCTGCCTATGGGACCTTTCCCCAACAGGGCTTTGATCTTTTATCCAAACTAGTAAAACTGTCTTTGAATATGGCACAGAGTAAAAGTACCTTGTTACTTTGGCGGTAGAAGCAGAGTGTGGACGAGTCGTAAGCAGAAGAGGAGAGGCTGTAGTGAGTAGAACCATGACTCATCAGACCCGTGAGTGAGTCTACTGATCCATGCCAGCAGGCCATGAGCGAATGGAAGCATGAGTCAGCAGGTTATGGATGCATGAAAGCATGAGTCAGCAGGTTATGAATGCACAAAAGCATGAGTCAGCAGGTTATGGATGCATGAAAGCATGAGTCAGCAGGTTATGGATGCATGAAAGCATGAGTCAGCAGGTTATGGATGCATGAAAGCATGAGTCAGCAGGTTATGAATGCACAAAAGCATGAGTCAGCAGGTTATGGATGCATGAAAGCATGAGTCAGCAGGTTATGGATGCATGAAAGCATGAGTCAGCAGGTTATGGATGCATGAAAGCATGAGTCAGCAGGTTATGGATGCATGAAAGCATGAGTCAGCAGGTTATGGATGCATGAAAGCATGAGTCAGCAGGTTATGGATGCATGAAAGCATGAGTCAGCAGGTTATGGATGCATGAAAGCATGAGTCAGCAGGTTATGGATGCTTAAAAGCATGAGTCAGCAGAGGTCAAGAACCAACTGGAACCCTAGTAAAGATAAGGTATGAACCATTAGATATGGCAAGGCAGACCGATCAGAATCTGTGCTTGGCCATAGCTGGCACAGAGCAAACAATATTGAGGTCCTGGAAAAGAGGGCATGAGAGTACCCTGGATTGTGAATGCCTATTCACTTTCTGAATGACTTCCGAAATCTATAAAATTTGCTAGATCATTGCTTCTTGGTTTTCACAGTCTTGTAGCTCTCACTTAACAACGGATTCCAGTGTTAGTTAGTTTTTCCCCAGGCCTAGCAACCTGATCCTGCAAATTTTTATGTGGTGTGCACCTGCCTTCCTAGTAGTCATGGGTTTCAGAGAGAGCTGAAATCCATCTCTAACTTCAAGGATAGATAAAATTAGTCTAAGCCAGGGGAGTGCTACCTTTTTCTTAGAGAGCTAAGTAATGATTCTTTTAGGCTCTGAATGGATATTTATAAACATTAAGATGCAGCTATTTAAAAGGTAAAACTAGTCTTAGCTTGTAGCCTTTAAACAGTCAAGTGGGTGGCTGGGTTTGGTTAGTGGACTGTCAACCCTTCATCAGTTTTCCTAGTGAATAGTATTGGTTCAGGAGGCAGGCATGTGACCAAAATTCACCCCACTTCTCTATGGTGGTGGTGGTGGGGGGGAGGAGATTGTTTCTCTCATCCTACTGAACAAAAGAACAAAGAGATACCACCTTTTTCTACCGGAGGTCATCTTGCACTGAAGTCAATGACCTAATGAAATAGAGGGAGAGAAAACTAAGAAACAAAGTCAAGATCCTTGGTAGCAAGTGTTGAGCTAAGTAGTTCAATGCTTGCTTTATCTCTGCATTGGTTATGAGTTAATAAAGGTGCTGTATGCTTTGATCGGCCTGAGCTCGGTGTTCTGCGTAGATAATACATTTGCACTCGGGCGATTCCCTGCTTTACTGAATGCATCTCTTTTTCATACAAATAGATAGGCGAATGCAGCCAGGAGCCAGTTAAGATTAGATTTGTCTTAGATCCTGGGCCACGCATTACCTCCTTAATCATCTCACAAATAGGTCCTTAACTCTGGCTTTAACCCACCCTTCATCTCCAATCTCTGGAACTTAGGTCTGTCATGAAATACCTCTTGGATGTCCCTGACTCCCACTAGTTATGGAACCAACTCATCCCTTGGGTTAGGATAAGCAAAGCATTTTCTGTGTCTGTCATAGCTCTATATGGGAGTGAGTCCCATGAGAGCCTAGCCACCAGGGTCTCATGCTGGCCTGATCACCCCCTCCCTCCCAATGTTCCTTTGGATGCAGTAACTAGATTAGCTATCTCAAGGTCTGTCAAAGTTTCTGCTATGTCTGAAATCCAGGATTCCTAGGCATAGGAAACACCAAACTCTACCTGTGGTGGCATGTCATAGGGTTTCATTGCTGTGAAGAGACACCATGACCAAAGCAACTCTTATAAAGGCAAACATTTCAACATAACTGGCTTACAGTTTCAGAGGTTTAGTCCATTATCATCATGGAGGGAAGTATGGCAGTGTGCAGGTAGACATGGTGCTGGAGGGCCTGAGAACTCTACATCTGGAAGCCAAGAGACTGTCTTCTGCAGGCAGCTAGGGGGAGGCCATCGACACTGGGTGGACCTTGAACACTACCAGAACTAAAAGCACACCCATCATGTGATGTACTTTTCCCAATAAGGCTACTCCTTCTAATAGTGCTACTCTCTGTGGGCCAAACATTCAAACACACGGGACCCTGGAGGCCAAACCTATTCAAGCCACTATAGGTGGTTAACCCGACCCTTTATTTTTCAGTTGACATAGCCATCTAATGCTGTTTTCTGTCTGGTGTGATGAACATGGAAGAGAAAAGTTAGATGTTCCCAGAGCCTCTGGATGATTAGCTCAGAAACCCATGGATTGAGACATCTGTGAGCTTTGCCTAAACTAACTCCTGATGAACCAAGAAAGCTGACCCTGGTGTATAGAGACACCGGGAAAATGAGGGAATATTGGGTAATGGTTTGTCAGGATGTGAGGCAAAGAGAAGAACTGAGATTTGGTGCAGGTACATGTAGAAGGAAGATGAAAAGGAAAAGACCGGAGGTTCTGGCTGGGGTGGGAGTAGGGGTGGGGAAAAGCCTGGCCACCAAAGCTCCTGCCCTATGCCCTGGAGCCTCCGCTGGACATTCTTCTCTCATTTTCCCACCAGCTACATTGGCATTCTCTCTTTCCTACCTTGAGCCTTGCTCAAGCTTCAAAGCTTTCTCTAGCCTCAGCTAGACTGAGAAACAAAGAAAAGAAAGCATAATTTTTAGTGCTTTGTGTGTGTGGGGGGGGGTATAAAAAAAGGGCTGGGTAGGAGAGAGAAAAGAAACCTTTTGAAATGAAAGCTGAGCCAAACCCATCAGAGATTACATGGGCAAAGCTCTGCTTGTCTGATAGGACCCAGGTGGTGGGCAACTTGCAGGGGTTCCTGACAGATCTTGATGGGGCACAGCCTGCCTCTAACTCCTCCTCCTCCTCATCTTGGAGGAGAAGGTGCAGCCCTGATTCCCATGACCACACCCATCTCAGAAAACTCAGGACTTCCCCGGGTCATCTCCAGAACAGGTAGGAGCCAGAGATCTACTCGGAGGCTTACTCTGGCTCTCTGCACACATGTGTGTACTCACAGTCACACACACACACACACACACACACACACACGGGAAGAGAGTAGACATTTGACCCAGGAACATTACTCCAAGATAAGTTTGTCCAGAGAAGGGTCCTAGCTGAGAGCTAAGGGGAAGAGAGTCATGGCCTCCAATGTGGCTCAATCCCCTCCCCCAGCCTTCCATTCTGACCCCTCCATGCCACATCTTTTCTTTCCAGCCATGCTCCTGCAGCCAGCTATTTACTCAGTGCATTCCTCTTCTTACTCTTGCCTTCTGGGTTCTATTCTTCCCGTCATGAGAGATACCCCCTTCCATAGCGAGAGACAGCAACTGCTCCCGTCCTCTCTTCTCACTCAGGAGTGGTGCCTGCTCTGGTCTCCCTTGACCAGTCCCTCTCGGCCTCCTTCGTCGGCATCTCTTCTTTACCCTGCCTTTCATGGCTTTCCCTCCTCTAAGTGTGGGAGGCCTCGGAATGCCCTCATTTCCTTCTCTCACTAAACACTTCTTTTCCAAAGGCTTTTAGAGATTTATTGTTATTTTTTATCGATAGACACATGGATGCAGATGTCTATGGGGGCCAGAAAAAGGCATTCCAGCCCCTCCATAGCTGGAGTGAATGGTGTTTGTGAGCCACCATGTGGATGCCGAGAACTGAGCTGCAGTCCTCTGAGACGCAGAATCCACGAACTATTTAGAAATGTAGAAGCCACACTCAGAAGCCCGTGTGGACTGAGAAGTTGTGGGCAATGCTAAGGAGACTCCGATTTCTGAGTCTGGTGAGTACGGTGATGGGGGTATCACTTCCTGGCGAAGAGATACCATGACCAAGACAAGTCCTATAAAGTAAAGCGTTTAATTGGAGGCTTGCTTACAGGTTTTGAGGGTAAGTCCGTGACCATCATGGTGGGAAGCAGACAGACACGGTGCTGGAGTGGTAGGGGAGAGCTTTCCTTCCTGATCTCCAGGCAGTGCGCAGAGAGGAAGAGGAAAGTGGGGGAGGGAGAGGGAGAAGAAGAGGGAGGCTAGGCTGGCACATACTTTTGAAGCCTCAAAGCCCACCCTCAACAGCACCCCTCCTCCAACAAGGACACACCTGCCAATCCTTCCTAAATTGGAAACTAAGCATGTAAAGATACAAATGCTTCTTTCTGTCCTTAATTGCTCGAGGCCTGGAACCTCTAGCTTCTCTCCTGGAAAAACCACAAGCAGCTCCTGCCTGGTCCAATTTCATCCTTGCTCTTATCCAGTTTGTTTTTGTTTTTATTTTTTTCAAAAGCATGTCCTAACTATCATTTTGCTGCTAATGCCGGCCTCCCCCACCATCTCGAATGTAGCCAATGCTGCCTACCCTAGCATTCGAGGCCGTTTGGATTTGACCCATCTGTCCTGACCGCCGACTTACTTCTCCATCATTGGGGTCTTTATTCCACTCCCACGGATGCTACAGCCCACGTCATGCAGTCTGCACGAATACTCCACACAGCCTACAGCCCATCCCAGGCACCGGAGGGTACAGACACGGGGTGCACAGCTTGCTCTCTGCCTCTGTCTGCACTGCCTGAAGCTACTTGTAGCTTCTCACCTGGAACCTCTGCAAGTCTCCATTGATCCCCTCACAAGAGTAAGTTTCTCTTCCGTGTGCTCACCTGACTCCTTTTTCTGGCCCCAGTGCAACACCCACACTGGCTTCAACTTCGCTACCCTGGTTCTACTGTTTTGGATAGACCCAAAGTCCCTGAGAACAAGAAGAGTGGCATCTAGCTCATCCTTAAACGGCCAGCCAGTCCTTAGCTCAGGACGTGGAACATAATGAGTGGTCGAAAAAGGCTTGGCGGGCGTCCGAGTGGTTCTACATAAAGCATGGCGGCTGCCTTCTCAACCAAGTCACCATTAGCTTTGTTCCTCTGCGCAGACTCTAGGCTCCTGAGAACTAGGCTGACTGGCCTCGGGTCATATAATGTGGAACAGTTATTTCCAAGTTGGGCGGTTTGACTGTACCAAGCAGTGGTGTCAAAATCTTTGTAAATGAAGGCATTTCTCAGTTTCAAAGTGTGGCCTTGGAGTAAGTGAGAAAGAACGTCAACCAGATTGCCCGACGTTTCTCTGAGTAGTGATTGGCCTTTTGGGTGTGGCAGGCATCCTCTGAGTCCTCTGTAGGTATTTATATTAGAGTTTGGCACAAACCAGTAGTCACTGGCCGCAGCTCATTAGGAATTTATGGAATATGAGCAACGAAGAGAATTGGAGATTCAGGTTATCCACTGAGTGGAGCTGAAGACCTGAAATTTCTTGGCTGGTCAGCGTCTCCTTGACTCATATTGTGCCCACCAATGCCCAGTCCTCAGGCACATGGCTAGGGAGGAGCAGAGTTGGGAAGCTGACTTCCCCAAAGCCTCCACAGCTTTTCCCATTTCACTGTCCTCATAAGGAGCTTAGTTTAGGTTCTTCCTAAGACAGAAAGGAATAGAGCTGAGCTGAGGTTCAGAAACCAAGGCACTGATGACAATTTAGTGATGTCACCCACCCTGGGCAGCAGCATTTAACATAACAAACAGCAGCAAGTTATCCCAGCCATCCAGTTATCTCAGCTTCTCAAGGGCCAAGTCCCCATATTCATTTTCCCTGTTGCACCTGTAGAAACAGACTTGAAGAAGTCAAGCCTATTCAAGGCCACACAGCAAATACTCAGAGCCCTACCTGCCAGGTCCCAAAGCTCATAGGACGCTGACAAAGTTCCAAAGTTCCTAGCTTCACCCAGTCTCATACCAGACTCCCATTTCACCGATAAAAATTAAAGAAAATCTTTTCTAAGACCTTAACAATAAAGCTATATGCAACGGAACTAAAAGTGGATAAATGGCAGGACGGACGTACCACCGGAGAAGATATGTACCTGGCAAATGAGCAATTGAAAGAAGCTCAGCATCATAATTCTTTATGCGTGCAAATCAAGACAGTGAGGGGTGGTGACAGATCCCTTAGAATAGTCAAGATCCCTCATGCTGACGTCACCAAATGCCGCCCAGGATGCGGAGCAGCCAGAACTCTTCACTGCCTTCGGATTACAGATTGCCTGGGAAGACGGTCCGGTAGCTTCTTGCGAGATTAAAGATGCCCCCGCCTTGTTATACCTCAGCATGTTTACTCAGGCAGGTTGAAAACATGTCTGCCAAAAAGTGCATGCAGATGTGTACTGCATAATGTCAGGAACTTGGAGGAAGTTCTTGGGGCTGTGCATGGTGTACACCAGCCACTGGGAACGGTGACCAGCAGTCAGACTCTCTGCTCTGGGTGACGTAGACTTTCTTGAGTGAACTTCACGGCTACGTGAAGGGCATTGTAAAGGTCACGACTCATGACTTAGTGTGGCTGCTCTTCTCACCGTGACTGGGATCTCTGTATTTTCAAGAAAACCAACAGTTTCGTTCATTCTGCAGTCTTGAATGTTAGCTGTTCCTGCTCTAAGTAACAGGCAGAGGCGCCATCCCATGGAGCTTCCTTCTGAGGGTAGTAGCCACCAGCAGATCCTCGCCATTCACAGAGATGCTCCGGCTGGGTGCACACTGGGACTCCTGTCTGCCTACCAGATGAGGAGACTCCCCGAAAGCCAGATGGTTCAAAGTAAAGTGGGGCCAAGCTCAACAAAGTCCATCCTTTGTCCAAAGATTAGAAGCCACCAAGATGTCTATTAGTGAGTAAAGGGGGCGGATAAATGAACAGAGTGGAGTATTATTCAATGATTGGTCAACTCACAAAGGGACAGCATGGGGTGGGGCAGGGGGAGCTCAGTGCTCAATGATTGGTCAACTCACAAAGGGACAGCATGGGGCGGGGCAGGGGGAGCTCAGTGCTCATTACCAGGTAAGAATTGCTGGTTTGGAAGTCTTACATACCATAGGATTCTTTTAAGCATGCATGGCATGCTTAAAAGGGAACCCCGCGGAGACAGTAAAATGGGCAGTGGTCGGCAGGAGTGGGCAAGGCAAGTAGACACTACATAGGAGGCTTTGAGGAAATTATTTTGTATGACTATGATGGATACATACCATCACACACTTGTCAAAACCTAACGCCTGCTAAACACCACCAGTGAAACCCAGCACCATGGAGTGACATTCGTATGTTAGCTCTGGGTTAGCACTCTGGTGGTGGTTGGGAGGCCGTACATACATGGACACAGGGACCATGTGTAAACCTTGTACTTTCTGCTCAGTTATGTTCTGAACCTTTTTTTCTAAACACTCTATTTTAGTGAAAGAGCATGGTGAGGCGCTGTATCATCTACACACTATAAAGCTAGACAACACAATTTCTTAAATGACAAACAGAAATGAACAGGCAACCAACTTAAGAAATCTAAATAGCACCCAAGTAGTTGATCGTTGTGTGACCTTTCCTGGGGAGATGTGAACATGTGTCTACTTTCTCAGATAGGGCGACAATGTCATGCTAAAGACACCATCTCACCCGAGTCTAGCTTAATGAGCCAGTGAGCCATTGGGGTGACCATTTACAGAAGTAGGAGTCAGTTAGCTGCAACTATGTAACCAGACAGTTCAATGCAACAAGAGTAGAAAGCTGCAACCCTGGAGCTCTCTACAGAGCTTGCAGACATCTCCCCCAGAGAGCCTACCCTCAGCAGCAAGAGCTGCTGTATATACAACCAGGGGGTGGGGGAGGGGGAAGGTTGGGGAGGGGGAGGTAAGGGGGAGGGGAGGGTGGGGGAGGGGGAGGGTGGGGGAAGGGACTAGAGAATCACTCCACTGCCTGAGATTTTCAAGTGTGGTACTTTAAATGAGGATGCCCCCACAGGCTCATGTTTGACTTCTTGGTCCCTAGTTGGTAAAACTGTCTGGGAAGGATTAGGAGGTGTGGCCTTGGAGGAGTCACAGTGGTGACTGAGGTTTCAAAAGATTCTCACCATTCCCAAGGCCTCTCTCTCTCTCTCTCTCTCTCTCTCTCTCTCTCTCTCTCTCTCTCTCTCCTCCCTCCCTTCCCCCTCCCCCTAACCCCCCCTTTATGATTGTGTCTCAACATGTAAGACCTTCGCTCCTGCCCCAGTACTGTGCCTTCTTGCCTGCCTGCTGCCATTCTTTATGCTACGATGGTCACAGACTCTAACCTTATAAAACTGTAACTACCAAATAGACTCTTCGTTCTCCACATCGCCGTGGTTTTGATGTCTTATCACAGCAGTAGAAAGGGAAGTAGGATGCCCACAGTAGCTCCTCGATTCCTATAAGCCTTTCTGCTCCCATCAGTAGGGAACAACATTTCAATTAGGAGGAAATAGTCACAGCATGTGAATATGTGAATAAAATCAGGCTCCCTAAACCCACCACACAATACCACACTCCCGAATGACCAGGAGCAGAGAAAGTCAGAGAACACCAAGGTTTGGTGAAGATGTAGAAGGCAGGGCTCTGTGAGCTTCTGCAGGGGTGTTCATCACATGACCACTTGGGAAAACTGGCTTTTCAGTATTTGTCAAGGATAAACCTCACAACCCCACAAGATCTCTTTCTTGGTTCATGCTAAGCAGCACTGCACATATGCACATAATGATTCTAGAATGCTCACAGCAGTACTCCAATACAGGCAATAGCTGAAACTACCCCATACCCATTAACAGTGGAATAAGTAAGCAATTCATGGCAGAGATACCCAATGGCCTATATTGACTAGACAGCTCTCAAATACCCTGTACAAAGCTTGCAAGCACAGGACTCACCACAGACACAAAACTTTACAAAAGCAGCTAAATTTAAAAATCCATAACAAAAAAATTGGTGTTTTAATTTGGTGTTTTTTTCTGTATCAGTTTATGATGATAAGTACATGAATCTATATATTTGAGGAAATGCCATAGGATGATATACCAAAAATACCAAGAAAATGGTTGAATGTAAAAACTGATAAAAAGTTCATTCTGGTCTGGAGCTAAGTAATACTATTTTATCAGAATCATATTCCTGGGACTCACGGCTCTATAATATACCAAAGGGTGGGAACAGCCATGCCAAGGACACACAGAGGCTCTCTGCAGAGCATGCACAATTTTTTTTATGAGCCCAAGATTATACCAACATGGAAACTTAGTAAGAGCCGCACAGGCTAGCGCACGGTGAAAGCTGTTGGTTTAGGGCTTAAGCTAACTAGTAAGAGTCCAAAGGTCTTGGACGAAAGAGTTGTTAGGTTCCTACAACACTGCCAAGCTCAGCTCCATTGATTGATGGGCTCAACTACAAACATACCATCAAACTATAAGTGCATATGTGTTTCTCCCGTGAATACTACACTTTAAGAAGGTATTTTTTGTTGTTTGTTTGTTTGTTTGTTTTAAGCAGTAAAACTGTACATGAGTTTTTCCAGTGCCCATCACCCTCGGTGAGGATGGTACTAGTCTCGGAGGCTGTCTCCTCCCGTCAGGTTCCACCCTGCGTCATCTACTCTGCCCAGGAGAGTACAGATTAGTACAGATCACAGCTGAGCTACTTATGGCTGCCTGGCCTTCAGGCAGGAAAGCTAGACCTCAGTGTGTGGCCCATGTGCTTCCTGCCCAGTGCTAAATAACTTGTTATCATAACTAGGCATATGCTTTTTCTTTTTTTCCAAAATTTATTTTATATACATTGGTGTCTGGCCTGCAGGCGTGAGGGGGGGGGGTAACTCCCCTGGAACAGAAGGTACAGACAGCTGTGAGCTGCCATGTGGGTGCTGGGAACTGAACCTGGGGTCTCAGGAAGAGCAGCCAGTGCTCTGAACTGCTGAGTCATCTCTCCGGCCCCAGTGTAGACCTTTTCTAACCACCAGAATTTCACTAATTCGTGGCTCCGAACAAAATAGGCATCATTGAGATAAACATGGAGACATGAAGGAAGTTTTGACAATCTAATGGCCAAACACTACTTCATCGATAAAGGGCTCTATAAATTATTAAGGTGAGATTCTGGTTAAACCAGCCTTGAGGGGAAAGAGCAACGCCCAGTGGGCCGAGGCTCTTCTGGTAAACTCTTTCACATTGCAGATGCCTCTGATAGCTTCTGAAAGCACGTTCATGTTTAATCTGGGTAAAGAAACATCTCCCAAACGCAGAAAGAACTAGGAACTGTGGCAGCAACCGGCTACCCATGATAGGAACAGAGGCACCCGGCTAATCCTAGGTCATGGCAGACATCTCAGAGAGCGTGGTGGGGAGTTTTTGCTGGTCTGGCTGTAGAAGGTTTCACTCGATGCTGCATTACTGACACCTCCGAGTGTTACTTGAGAATCATTTTTATGCTCTGGACTCTTCCCCCATTCTTAATGGAACAGACTAAGAAATGCAAACAAAACCACAACCTCAGCTCGCCCTTCAAGGCCTCTGTCTCAATGGGTAGTTGCTGTATCAATTACAGGATGAAAAATGATGCATGGTAATCCTTCCCCCTAAAGAATCTGCAGATCAGAGGACCGTCATATGTGCTCCAGAGCGCACGACATGAGAGGGGTTTTTTTTTTTTTTAAAGAGTATTACCCTTTCAACTGAGAGTTTTATGTGGGAGCTGTGATGTGAAACAGTTGGTTTTTATAAAACCTCCAGGGCAGTGACACGGCCCACCGTACATTTTGTAACTGGATTGCTATGCAGCAAAATATAATTTCCCTTATTACCCTTTTTCTACTATCATCTTGTTTTAAAGTCTTCCAAGAGTCAACTCCTGAAATCCATTGCTTGAGTCTTCTGATTAAAATGGCCCCCAGTCGACTTCCTGTCTCTCTCCATTTCTTTCCCTTCCTGTTCCCTCAATTCTATGAAGATGCCCAGAGGGGACGAAACACTTCCTACCTGTGGCATGGAAGAGGGCCTCTCATCTTTGACCACTGGAAGAAGAGATGGCTCGACCCACGTGGATGCATCTTCCTGAGCCTCCTTGGTCCGTTTTCTCAGCGCAGGAAAATCTCTTGGGGATTGTTTTTCTGGGATATGGCCCTCTCGACTTGGAGCTGCTGTCCCTGTGCAAAGCAATGACAGCTCGCAATTGCCCACGTACAGCCCTGACAATGGGACTCTTCAGACCTCCAAGCCCTGGGGTCCTGTTACTTTTATACCATGGGAACCTGCAGGTGGACCTTCTGACTCTTAACTTCAGGCACGTTCCCTGAACACAGTCAGCAGATGATTCTAGACATTTTCCCAGAGCACATGGAGACTACTCCTACATCCCTGTCTCAGTTTTCAGTAGAGAAAAGATGTGGCCAAAGAAAACCTTGCTGTCCTGGGACCTGTGTAGTGACTGCCGTCTCTCAAGTCCATTCTGATCTTTTCTCATCTTTTCCTATTGATAGAGGAGCTCTCTGCCTCCTCTGCCTATAGAAAGGGATGGTCCTTACACTTCTGCTCCTCCACAAGCCTGCAACCTGAAGAGGATGGCAGAGATGCTCCGGGGCACAAATGCAAACGACTGAGAATAGGAAAGTGTAAATTCCCAAAGCTAAATATGACTACTAAGGAAATTTCTTGTGTGTGTGTGTGTGTGTGTGTGTGTGTGTGTGTTTTAATTCAATACTATCTTAATTTTTATCAACGCAGCACATTTTAGTCCTGCAACCAGGTAAGCATTTTAAAACCAGGACAGATATTTGGCAACTGTGTAAAAAAAAAGTCACACTAGGAATCTCACAAGGCTGTGATCCGGGTCTTCCTCCCTGGTTCTATTGTTTTGTGCATAGTGATAGTGTCATGATGTGCAAAGACGCAGATCCTCAATCCCTTATTTGATCGTGATGACGCATATTATTTTTCTTTGTTAATTTTCCATGCTAAGCTTTCAGTGCCCTGCATGTGTACAATCAGCGGTCTTGCCACTGGTACAGGGAAACTTTTTTGAATTCCTCCTCTTCTTTCTGGGCCTCTAGCTCACTGCACCTCAAGTGGGACTCGAGATCAGGTTTGTTCTTGTCTAGGCAGGTCGAAGATGTAGCCATACGATCTTTGACCACCACTGGTGTCTACACACTGGGCAACCTTCAAAACGCTCAACCACCTAAAGCCAAGGTTAGACTTCAAGTCTCCTTCCTCCAAATAGAAGAAAGAATTGGCAACAAGTACCGAATTTAGGTGTCAGGTAGATATATACTTACGACCTGCGGAGGCAGGACACAAAACAGCAACGTTCCCAATTAGCCTATGAGAGCAGCACAAATTCAGAATACAAAACAGGAACCAACCTTTGGAAATGAGATTGGAAGAGTTTTGAAAGCTGACGAACAAGAGACGTTTCAACTCTGGAGCCAGCCAATGAGAACTGCACCTTGGGTGGCTGGTGAGACTAGCCAATCAGTAACTGAGAGAGGAAGATGAGTCACCAGACCTGACCAATCAGGAACTCTCGCAGCCAAACCTGCGGCTCCAAGAAGTAATCCGACTTCGTAGTGGCAAATGGCCTACTCTGCGGCCCGACTGGCGCCAGGGTTCCAGGAATCATCAGTCCTGAGACCATTCCCGCGCCAGCGGTAAGTGCCGGGAACGCCTTTGCTCATAGATCAGTCATGAGGTCAACGGTTCATGTGACTCACTTTGTGAAAATGCGGCGACAGTGTCAGGCCTTACTGTTTCTCCGTAAGCATTTAAATTGATTTTTCCGGCTGGTTAAATGGCCCCTTTGTTTTTACGCAGAGGCTTAGGATGCAGGGATAGCGGGTCCAAACACTGTCCCAGGTAGCACGGCCCCAGGGACCAGTGCGTGGCAACCATGGCTAGCAGCCACTGCTAAGACAGGCCTTGCCGATATTCACTGCCTGAGACAGCCATGCTGACTGACAGTCTGGGACAACATCCCTAGCAAGAGACGAGACAAACAGGACCTTTAAAATGTCGAGAAATCGTGTTTCCAGAGCCCTCAAGGCCTGTGACATTTCTCTTACAGAGAGAAACTTCAGAAGAATAGTATATGTGAAGAGTCTCCAGGGAAGAGAAATGTCCTATCTACTGTGTTCCTTACAGCTTACCTTCTAGTCTGGCTGTCACTTATTTCCCAATGCTGCCAGTGTGTGCCACCCCCACCCACCCCCACCCACCCCCACCCAGCCCCACCCAGCCCATTCTCGCAGCTGTCCGTGTGTAGAGGTGCCATTTTGACTTTGATTTCACTGAATCATGAGCCAAGACAAGGCTTGCCTGCTGGCTGTGTGTTCAGATGAAAGGCTGAGGAGGCAGGGCATGTTGTAGGGAGAATGAGACAGGGCCACAGTAAAGGCTGTGTGTGCTCTTGGGTTCTAGCAATAGGTGCACAGTTTGTTCCTCTAGAACTTGTGAGAAGTTTAGAGAACGCTTCCCAGAGGTGCCCATCTGACAGATGGCTAGAATCTTTACCCATTGCCTCTTCTCCCTCACTATTGTTTCTGGGGAAGCTAGCTGTCTTCTGATTCAGGGCAAAAGTTGCATGCTAAATTCAAGCTCTCTACAGGAAGAAAAAAAAATATTCACTGGAATCTGCTGGAGGTAGGGCTTTGAGAACCAGTCTCTATTTGTCAGCTTTCCAGTACTGTGACAACTGATAAGGAAAGTAGAAAGAAGAAAGGTTCCCTTTGGTTCGGTTTCAGAAGTTCTGGCCGGTGATCCGTTGTCCCTGTTTCTTGTGGTCAGGCAGCATGGCAGGACAGGGAGCCTGTGACAGAGCTTAGCTACTTTGCTCTCACGAGCAAAAACAAAACAAAAACAAAAAGAACAAAAGAGAAGAAGACCAGGGTCTCACAGTCCCCTTCAAAGTCTTGCCCCAATGACCTAAAGACTTCCCCATGGTGCCACTCCATGGAATATGCACTGGACGCATGCTTAGGATCCACACTGCATCAGTTTGTGCTCTTACAGAACTGTCCCTAGGCAGTCGCTGAGGTCAGAGACGGGGCACAGGCTGGTGGTGCAGCTCCGGGTGCTGCACACAGAAAGCAAAACTTTCCTGAATTCAGTTTTTTTTGAAAGCCAAAGGAGAACAACAGAGAGATGGACTCAAGGAGGAAGAGAGATTGGGATCTGTTTGTTTCACTCAGAACGAGGTATGTTGTATTCCACACTTCTTCGTGAGAAGCATTGAAGGAAAGAACTAATGAGGGGCTGGAGAGACGGATATGTGGTTAAGAGCACCGGCTGTTTTTCTAGAGGACTTGAGCTCAATCCCAGTGCCCACACAGAAGCTCACAGCCATCTGTAACTGCAGCCCCAGGGGACCTGAAGCCCTCTCCTGGCCTCTGACGGTACCAGGCATATACAAGGTGCACAGACATACGTGCAGGCAAAACGCCCAGACTCATGCTTAAATAAATAAAATAATTTAGAAGATATAATGAAAGCAGTCTGAGTGACGTATACAAGGTCCAGGCACTAAAGTAATAGAGCCATGCAGAAAATGTCAGTTTAGGAGAACTGCCCTGATCTCTCAAGAGATAAATAGATGCGGATGCCCTGATGTCCACTATATCATGGTCTGAGTTTCCATACTTTGGGTAAAGCATGCAGAACCAAGTCCCATGGAAGCCCCCCCCCCCCCCAGTGCCCAGTCACACCACCCACGGCCCTAACCTTCGGCGATGAACATACTATCTACATGAGTCATACTATCTACATGAGACATACTATCTACATGAGACATCTGAAAAGGTACTTACTGCTCTTATATTGTTGTGGACATTTCATTCCTGGAGCCCTTCAAAATTCTCCTCCAAAAGGTCTGGAAATGTGACTTTTCCAATCTGGGTTAAAGGTCACATAGACCCCCCCCAAAAAAATCACCTTCCCCAACCCTTTCTGCCCTAAGCACCTAAGGATAGAGGGGAGCCCCAACATAGACCTGACCAACATGAACATAGAAGTGTATAAAGAACCAGCCATCTGCAAGAAGACATCTCAGGGAAGAACACAGGCCAGTCAAGACCACAACGGCCAGAGCTCTTGAACAGTTCCTGCCATCATGACCTCGGGCAGGTGTCTCCTGATCTGGGCTCCCGTTTTCTTCTCTTTAAGGTGAGGGGTTCAGATGGGATGCACTGGGGGTCTGTAGAAGCCACCCCTGGGGGCTTGGGGAGAGGTCTCTAGACAGCGGGGATTTTCTGAGCCTCGCCATCAAGTCCCTGGCTTAGCTAGGGGCTCCTGCAGGGCAGGATCACATTGCCCCAGATTCCAAGACTGGCTGTAGCACAGACCTGGGATCGGGTGACAGATCCTTCCAGTCTGGACTGGCTCAACCCTTCTGCTACAGCAGCAGCCATGGGGGCTGGAAAACCAGAGCTAATGCAAGCCAGCTGGAAGCCAGGACAAGATTGATGAGGGACAGGGAAAGGTTTGGCCAAGGTGTGCACGGGGTGGGGGGGTGGGCAGGGTGTGTGGAGGGAGCAGTAAGGAAGGGGAGGGAATAATTAGTCTTGCCTGCTTCCCAGGGGTTCCCCATGCCTGGTAAACTTCATTAATTGGGAACCCTCGGTGGGAAATTTCTGCTCATGACCCAGAGAAGGAAAGGCTTGTTAGGAGTTAATTAGTAGTGAAACTGCCAATAGGGAAAGTGTCTAAACTATTAAGTGGCTGAACACCTGTTTATACACAAACAACCGATACTTCATCTGTTCATCAATGCAGATCTCCAATGAGAGTGATTCAACTCGGTGGATCCTGAGGGTCATTTGGGAACGGTGCTCTATGTCAGCCTCCAACACAGTGATCCTGCTTGGTCAGCTAAAGGAGACAGCTACTGCCCTAAACCTTCCACTAGCCCATATCATAGCTCAGTGACTACATCTGTCGGCAGGCAACAGGTCCTACTCAAAGCTTCAAGCAGACACAGCGCTGGGCCCCCAGGGTGCCTTGTTTCTTTTAGTCCTTGTGACAGAAGGGATCAGGATCCCTTATCTACAACAGCTAAGTTAACAGATCACGGATCTCAGAGACAGGAGGAAGCTATGAGATCTAATGGAGGTAGAAGGTGGCTGAGATTATATTTGATCCCAGACATTTTGATACCAGACTCCAGTTCCTTTTAAACAGACTCAACCCGTTAAACAATCCTCAAAGCCTTTCCTGTAATTTGGGTGATGAAGACAACAAGGCTTAGTTGTGTTTTGAGGATAGAGTACAATCCAAGATATTATCCATTATTCAGACAGAAAAATCAAGTCCCAGGAAGGGGCTACTAATTGATTTGAAGGTTCTCATATCCAGTTCATTTCCAATGAGAGCCATCACATGAGGGAATGGACTAAAAGGAAGAAGAAAAACGGGTTCCAATACTGGTTGCCAAGACATGTACCTGCTTTTCAAAAGGTGCACTGATTTCTGGTCCCAGATATACCACTGACACTAAGCAGGACCCAAGGCAAAGCACTGAACTTGTGCAGGTCTTGGTGACCCCATCTGGCAAATGTTTCTAGTATCCCTCTCCCCTGTGAGCGGAGGTCAGAGTAAGAAAAAGACACTGTCGTGACATAAGAGGTGGAACCTACTGGTGGAGAGGAGATCCTTCGCACAACCTGATGGCCGTATAAGTCTTGATAAAAATGCCCCATTGTGTTTGAGCTACAGAGCCTATCTTAGGACCGAAGGAAACAAGACACTTTCTAATGTTCTCCAGGGAACTGGTAAGATGGTTGACCAGATGGCCCTCTAGGCCTTCCTGTGATACATAGGCTTAAAGGTAAAATAAGCCTTATGGCCCTATCTCTCAGACCAAAGTCAGCCACTTCTATAACTACACTAGTCTAGGAGCCCCACCCAGATGCCCGCCTAGTTCCCTTCCGGCCTTGGTGGAGACAGGAGCCTTCCCCCCACCCCCGCCTCCTGCTCACTCCTCAGCTGCCAGCTCAGCAGCTGTTGCCTCAGATCAGTGTGGACCATCTAATCCCCTCTCCAGAGCCCTGGCCCCCTCCTCAGGCAGTAAATTAAGGAGGATGTAAGAACAGAGGGCACCAGCGTCAGCAGAGCGGCATCCAAAACATCCTCCCCAACCCGCCTGAGTCACAGGGCCCTGAATTGGCCTCTCTGCACCCAAGTTGAGGGAGGCGGCGGCAGCAGCAGCAGCGGTGGGGACAACCAGGCTGAAGAGAAGAAGGAAGCAAGAAACCAGAGACAGGAAAGGGCAAAGGCTTACAGAGAGGAGCCAGACTGGACTCTTGGAGGGGGTGAAGGTTGTTCTTGCTCTTTCCCCTTCCGTAGGGCTCTGCGTGAGACCCCAAATCCCCACATCAGAGTTACTGTAGGGTTGTAAACCCAGACATGAGGTTGTTTGTCATATTCTGTGTCTATATTCCTATCTCTTTCATATCTGACCCCCATTTCTGGTTCATGGTGCTGATTTCGCATTGGGATGTTAGATCAGCCAATGACCAAGGGTAGGAATCCTCACTCCAGGGTCCTTCCACAAAGGAAGTGGAGTGTCAGAGGACCCTGAAGGCATAAATTACATGGCTCATGTAAACTGCATACATGTCTATCCGTCTGTGTCTTTAAAACGCCATCCAAGACTCCAGGTGCAGATGCTGGTACTCAGTTCAAGAACTTCCTGACCTGACTCTGGTCTACCAACAAACCAGAACCGGAGAGGGAGGACTAAATGCACTTGGTATAGTATTCATAGGTAAGACAGAAGATGGAGAACAATGTGGAGGTGCTGCCTGTGTTTCCTGATACCACATTAGAATAAGTGACAAACTCTTTCCGAATTGAACCCTAGCTTTCTTACCTCTTCAGCTCACAGTCATCCCAGAGCCTCGGGTGCCAAGTCCACAGAGCCAGTGTTACCTTTTAGACTTGACTGAGGCAGTAGGATGGGACTCACTCCTCAGAAATGGAAAGAAAACGCTTCATGGACACAAGATGGATCTGCTCAGAGAGAAGAATGAATAATCCTATATGTAAAAATAGCAGTGTTCAGACGCCTTAAAATACCATGTATAGGCTGGAGACTGCCACATTTCTAGCTTCTGTCCAGATCACTCAACAAAGCTCCAGATACACAACCTACCGGAAGTCATGGTTTGGATACTCGGGCAGCTCTGTCAACCTGAACAACCAAACTTGCTCCACACCATCGTTCACACTGTTTGGACAAGCTCTCGATGCTGCACTGACATCCTCTTTGTCTCCTCTGTCCGCCTCCACTGCACCCGTTTTGTCATGAGAACCTATTAACTCTGCTTTCAAACACTGCGTTCCGATGCTAGCTGCTTTCTCCATCACTGTTAACCACCGTAAACCAAGTCGCAGTTACATCTCGTTTGAAATGTTTGCAGTGCAAATCCTCTCCATGAGTTCTCTGTCTTCCACCCTTGACCCCAAAGTCCTGTCCCAGCTATCCTCAGTATAGGAGTACATCTCTCCAAAATGTCCACTGCGTCTTGTATTTCTTCTGCTTAAATTCTTCAAGACTCCCCAGCATTCAACAAAAGGGGGACTGAGGTTCTGGCAAAGCCCCCAAGACTGTTCTCAAGCTTGTTTCTCTAATGCTTGGCCTCATCGTCTTATACAGTGCTCTAGGGAAACCATCTCACTGTGAATCAACCATTACAAGCACCATCTTGCCACAGAATCTTTGTTGTCATGGTTTCCACTGCCTGGAATGTTCTGCCAGACCTTCTCAATTTCTCAACGACTTTGCCTCACCCTTTCAAGACGTGTGTGACAGCTCACACCTATAATTCCCGAATTCAGGAAGTAGATGGAGGAGGATCAGAAGTTGGAGGCTAGTCTGAAAGCCTGTCCCCAAAATAATAGTAATACCTACTGAAGACCAAATAGAGAAACTCGAACTAAAACCACAGTGAGGTCCTGTTTAGTGCTTATTGGAATGGTTTGAAGTGTTTTTGAATTGCTACAAATATTTCCCCACCATTGCTTCTAGTGGAAATGCAAATGGTAACCAGCATTTTGGAAAAAAACCTGATAGTTTCTCAAAAAACTGAACACAGAATTCTCATAGGACCCAGAAAGTTCACATGTAGGTGTCTCCTTGAGAGACTTGCAAATAAATCCTCACACAACCATCTGCTCACAGGGCAGCTGTGTTCATCACAGCCTAAGAGCGTGCCCATGAAAGCCGAACTCATGTGTGCCAAGGCTTGCATGAAACTTGCAAAGCATTATGCGGAGCAAAAAGAGAAAGATACAAACTGTTACATGTGCAGCTTCAGTGAACCTCGGTGGGGAGGCGAACAGAGTCCATTCCAGGGCTCAGGAAAGTGAAAGGAGAATGTTAGGGACGCTTGTACAATTCTGCGAGTGAAAAAAAAAAAACCCTGCAGATTCTTGACTTAAAAAAAAATGCCTACTATTGGCTCCCAGTTCTGTCCATCAGAAGTCTGGGTGGGCTTATCTAGGCATTAGTTTTAAGGACTCACAGAACTAAAATCAATGTGTCAGTAAGTAAGAGGATGGGCAGAAAGTGTGGCCTAAGAAGCTTCTACCAGGCTCAATCAGTTGGTAGAATCTAGACCTTTTGGTTACGAGGCTGAGACTGCTCCATTCCTCCCATCTCCCCTTGCTCCATGTTGAAGACCCCTGTATCCATTTTCAAAGGTTCCTGTCTTCAGACCAGCAACAGTATACTGCGTTTTTCTTATGCTTTGGATGTCCCAGACTTCTTTGTCTGCAACTCAAGCCATTGCTAGAGTTTGAATCTGAAAGGCGCATATGTTGAAGGCTCACTCTGCAAGGTTCCACTCTCGAAAGGTTCTGGATAGTTTAGGAGATGGGAGTTGGTAGAAGGAGGTTGAGCTATCAGAGGCATGATGTGAAAGAGAGACTGGAATTCTGAATTTTTTTTCACTCTCTCTGTTTCCTGACTGCCCTGAGGTGAGCAACCTCCTTCAGGCTGAGTGCTCTGAAACCATGGCTGGGGTAAAAGTTCCTTATAAGTAAAGATTACTTTAACTTAGCTTTTAAAGCATGTTGCTACAGTGACAAACTCCTTTAAGACCCAAGAATTATCCCGGCAAACCTGCAGATAACTTGATCTTTCACACACTGGCTCTCTGGCCAGTCCTAGAGATGTTTGTGTGTGTGTCTGTGTGTGTTTGTGTGTCTGTGTGTGACTGTGTTTGTATCTCTGTGTGTCTGTACATGTCTCTGTGTGTGTATCTGTATCTGTGTGTCTATTTGTATGTGTGTTTGTGTGTGTGTCTGTGTGTGTTTGTGTGTCTGTGTGTGACTGTGTTTGTATCTCTGTGTGTCTGTACATGTCTCTGTGTGTGTATCTGTGTGTCTATTTGTATGTGTGTTTGTGTGTGTGTCTGTGTGTGTTTGTGTGTGTGTCTATGTGTGTGTGTGTGTGTTTGTGTGTGTCTGTGTGTGTGTCTGTGTGTGTGTTTGTGTGTGTCTGTGTGTGTGTTTGTGTGTGTGTGGATGTGTGTCTATTTGTGCGTGTGTGTGTACCTACTGAACATTTGCTGAAGTGGCTCTACCCTATAAGCAGTAACTGAACAAAAAAAAAAAAATCAATCCTACACCAGAAAGCTCCTGAGGGCTCTTTACCAGGAAAGCTGAGGTAGTGAGAAGACATGGAAGAATGCAAGGCCGGGAAGGGCTTTTCAGAACTGCGCCTGAACCACTAGATGAAGAGAGGCCATAGGAGCCCAGAAGTATCACAACCATTTCGAAGGCAGAGCGAGCCCTCACCATCTGGGCCTTTTGTGGGGCGCATTACAGATCCGAACTCTGTAAAGGTTTGAGTGGCAGAGGAAGAAGTCTGGGACACCAAAGCATAAGAAAGATTCGGTGCATTCGACCTCCGAAGAATTACAGGAGCTAGAGGTGTGAGATCGACTCCCACGTGCCCCCAGGTGTGGAAAGCATGGTCCACAAAATAGGGAATAAACAGTCATAAGAACACATGGGCTATGCCAGGTTTAAATAATTTTAAGTGCTCATTGTAAACAGTATCCATGAGGAGAAAAGTGAGGTGTGGTGGGGAAGGGACTGGAAACTGTATGAGGATGGTAGCCAGTAGGAATACTGTTCTCTGATGGAACGGCCATTCAATAAATAAATACCTACCAAGGGACCAAGATGGCTGCGAGTGCTGCCTACTTCCTGGTGTAAAGTCTTTCCTCTTGACATTCTATAACAATGTAACAATGGGGCGTCACACCTAAGCTTGTTCCAGGTGCTCTCCATCTTTGCATGCTGTCTTAATTCACTTACTCTAAAGAGAAGCCAGCCACCATGTTGGGAGCTGTAAGACAAGACTCTGAAGCGTCCAGTCCAGAGTGACTGGAGAAAATGGGCGTGGCTCCTCCCCACCCCAACCGACACCTTCACCAAGGTCTGGAAGAGGCCCTGTGTCCTGCAGAGCCCTGCTGCTGTTCCTGAAACTGGACCCATCGAAAACACGAGGCTGCGAACATTTGTCTTAAACTGTCACATGTGGGGATAACTCCATACGAAGCAATAGAGCTCTAATGCAGATGGTTGAACTTTGCAATTGTTATAATAAAATAAGCACAAAGTCAGAGGCGGGACACAGGTCTGAGGCTGAACCAAAGGGGATTTCCCGCTTTTTATCTGTTCAGTGTTAGTGTGCGTTTCACACTTGTTGGGGGTGGGGGTAGGCATTCAGGTGTGCTTGTGCCACGGCAGGTGTGTGGAGGTCAGAGAGTTCAGATGGGTCTTTCTTCCACCACCTCCTAGAGAATGAACTTAAATGGCCAGGCTTGGCCAAAGGCACCTCTACCCTCTGAGCCATCCTTGCCAGACTGGTCCAAAGGAGAGGGCTTCTGAGAAGAGAGTTGGGGAGGAAGAGAACCCATCCTTGGATAAGATGGGAAAGTGCACAAGGAAGCCTGAAAGGACCTTTCCTGTCTTCATGGGGCTCTATGAGCCGCACACTGCTCCATTCTTTTCTCTGATGTTGTCAAGGATGAATGGAGTCCACAGGGAGCAGGCTGGAGCAGCAGGAAGAGAACGAGATACCCGGGAGCTCAGGACTCTCCTACGCCCCTGCTTCTCTTTAGACCCCAAAGGGTACAAGTCTGGCTCCGGAAGGCACGTGAGATCCTGTGGGAGCTGAGGTGGTAGCCCAGGGAGTAGAAACGGTCATTTCCTGAGCTGGAGCAGTGGTTGCCTTCTCTCCAGATCTGACAGTTGATCCTGTCAACTTGATGGGATTTAGAACCATCCCTGTCAGCCCACCCCTGTGTATGTGTGTGTGTGGCCGGTCCAGAAAAAGCTTAACAGCAGCAGAGGGAGGCCCTGCTTTCTGGGAGAGCAAGGTGTTGAGAAAAGCTGAAGGGAAGCAGGCATGGAGCAGCCCAGGGTGCTTAGATGCAGCAGCAGCAGGAAGTTGGTCAGTGGGTCAGGCAGTTGGTCACCCAAGCAGGAGCGACAGGTGGGCAGAGCTGTCAGGGGTGAGCCCAGGCTTCCACCTGCGGGAGCTGTCCATCAGCACCACTACCGGCCATGAAGCCCGGACCACCAGCAGGCCAGGTCCTGAGGAGCATCCTTCCAGAGGATTTGCAATATGGTAGTGACCCCTGACGACCAACCCCAAGTCCTGGCACAGTCTTAGGCGTCACACCTCCCCTTCTTACTGTTCCCCACACAGGAAATAAAAGCTGCCTTGATCTGCTAAGCTGGACCCTGAGAAACAAGATGGGAGTTCTCACCCACTCACCCCTATGAGGAACCACAGAACCAGAGATTCAGTTCATTTGGTAAGATGCTTCCCCGGGATGGTGCCAGCAATGCATAAACCTGGGGGGAGGGGTGCACACCTGTAAGTTGAGCACCTCAGAAGAATGTTGAAGAATCAGAAATTCAAGAACATCCTCAGCTCTGTGTTTATCCTAAGACACTTGAGAAATGAGGAGGTGCGTCTCAGGTCACGAAAATGAAATCTCTTTATTTTTCAGAAAAGTCAATGTGGGAATTCAAAGAGGTCCCGAGAACTCCCCATCCCTGACACAAAGAACCTGGAATCTGTCCCATCTGGCTATAGGATTTGAACCAAAGGTGGTGTCAGACTAGGCCGCGGGGTAGAGCTGAGATCCAGGCAGCCCCTCCGGTGGAGAGCAAGCTTCCCAACTGCAGCAAAGCACCCCAGGTTGACCAAGAGGAGCAGCTATGCGGGGAGCCATAGAGATGCTTAGAGTCCAGGTTGGGGACACAGGCTCAGTGGCCGGCTGGGCTGGATTGCTATGCAGGGCTGGGGATCGGGGTGCAGGGCACACGCCAGGGGTGTGGGTGGGGGTGGGTAAAGCTGGGCTGCGGTGAGGGGCGGCGCGTGGCCGGCTGCCCCCAGCTGTGGTGTTGCTCAGGCCGGGCTTAGCGGGGCGGGCCAGGGATTAGGGGCAGTGGCCGCACCTGGCGGGGCGGCCGCAGGGCTAATGCTGTGTGACCGCGGCCGCCCCGCCCGACAACTGGCTCCCTCCCGCCGCGGAGGGCTGTGGGCTCGTTAGCCCGCGCCGGCGTGTGCGCTGGTGTGTGTGGCGGGCGGCGGGCGCACGTGTGCCACGGAGGCCCTGCGGCTGTTGCTGACGGCCACCGGCTGCGCGAGCCCCGGAGTAAGGCTGCTGGTACAGCCATCTGAACGGTCTCACTGTGTCGAGGGTTAATTACAGGCCATTTGATTGTGTATTCTTGTATTGGATGAAAGTCACTATCGGTCCGAGCCTTGTGGGTAGCGGTGGTTTGGGAGGAGGGGGTGGAGCTTTACATCCGTCCCTACTATCACTGTGTGTGAATGAGCTCTGTTATTTCTAGAACGTTAGCTCATATTGTCTGTACAAGAAAGACTCTTGAGAGCACCTCCATATTCTAAATGTGTGTTGGGGAAAATGCTCACATTCCTTGGACCCTGCTGCCCAATATCCCTCTGTAGATAAGGCGTCGGGAATCTAAGTGTCTGGAAAACCTACTTTCTTTAGAGGTCTGGGCCATACACCCTGCAGACCCCAATCTCTAGTGTGCAGACAGGTTACAGCAGTGTAGCACTCCCCCCAACCCCCCATCTTTGCCCAAGCTCTGGTCTGCCGTGGTAACTTCTCCACCCACCCAGGCCCCATCTTAAGAACCCCAGATATGCTTTGCCAGGCCCTTGTTTACTGGAGTAATTGGACTTAACACAGCCTCAGTGAGAGTTGGGAACTTGATGCCACGGGTGAGCATCATTCTTCCCGGGGGGAGCTTCCTCCAGCTCCCAGAGATCAGGAGTCACCCACACCGGGTAGCCTTCTCCAAAGTATCCCAAAGTATTCCACTCCATCCCAGACTTCCTTTTCATGGTCACACCTTGTCCAGCCTATTCTGACGTCATCTGTACCTTACCAAGCTAGACGAGGACGGGCTACTGAGAACAGAGACAGAGCCCACGCCAGGCCTGAAGTGATAATGGTGTTGGATGTTAGGCACAGCTGAGACACTGGGAGAGCAGAAACACCCATCCTGACCCTGCCAGTCTCCTAGGAAAAAAGCTGTCTCTGCTACTGAAAATGTGCCCCCCACCCCCACCCTCCAGGAAGGCCCCCAGCTGTCAGGGGCAGCCCTGCCCCCACAACCACAGTCCTGAGCAGCCAGGAGCTGGGATGGACTGTCCTTACCCGCCCTCCGGCCTCACCCTGGCAGTCCCCTGCCTGGGGAATGCCAGCACCCACAGCAGGTGCCCGGACAGGCTTGGGTTAGAGCCTAGGCAGAGCAGGTCAGCCTCTGGCCAAGAGCAAAACTCACCATCATCACCCCCAACCTAGTCCTCAGATTTGTTAGCAAACCACAGCAGCCCTCTGGGTGCTTCTCACCTTTGCAGAAGGCGGGGCTTCTTTTATTTATCTGTGTCATTTCCACTTTGTGTTTTCGTTGTGCGAAGTTGTGTCGGATTTTAATACATGTTGTAATGTGTGTTGAGCACTTCTCCACGCCCCCTGGTGCTCCTCACCCTTCTGCTTGGCCCCCTCGTTTCCCAACCTCAGAGGGTTTTCCTTTTTCTTTCATGTCCTACCGACCGACCGACATGCATGATTTTATCCAGCTATATAAAAGGAATGACGAATGAGGAAACATACAAGGTTTTGTTTTTGTTTTTTTGTTTTTCTGAGACCGACTTCATTCGCTTAATACTGTTATCTCCGCCTGTGTTTTCTTTCCTTCTTTCTGGAGGGAAAATGGACTGGAAATGTCCAGTGTGTCTTCATGTCACACTCTGCTCCATTCTGTCAGCGGACACCCGGGTGGGCTCTGCACCTCAGCAATGTGAACAGGGCCATAGTGATCCCTTGGGCCCTGCTGATGGATGCTGAAGGGTTATTCCAGTCTCCACGGCAGAGCCAGGACTCGAGTCCCATCTTTCAAGGCTTGTACCCTCTGATGCCACTTTCCTTGCCTTGGTGACACCTCTGTCATCCATTCCAAATCAACGACAGAACCATGGACAAGCAAGCTTTGCCCAGATTTCCCAGAGGATGCATCGGGATGACGTCATCTTGGCTGTTGGGTGATACAGCGTGGTGCCCCCATGCACGGGTAGCAAACCCAGGAGGTTGGGTCTCACACCCATCTTTCTTTGTCACCATAGAATGCTTGTCTTTCTGCCTTGGTTGCCCCATCTATATACTGGGCACGTAAATAACAAATCACTGGTGTTCGGAAAGGTGACTTAGGAACTACTCCTGAGTTTGTTTTGAGTGAACACTCAGCCATTCCCTCTCGGTAAACACGCATGGACCTTGCTCTACTCGGCTGCATTTCCTGCCCTCAGCAGAGCAGGGCCTCCCATTCTTTCCTCTGGAAAATGTGACTCAATAACACCCAGCTCTCAGGACTAAGAGGACCAGTGCCCCTCACAAGGCAAGGGTTACATCCGTGATGGCAAACAGTGTGACTAGGGCAGGGCCAGCCTGGGCTCTCTTGAACTGCCCATCTTTGCAGTCCAGCACCACACGTCCTGCCCATATGCGTCCTAGTTATGCATACCTAGGTCCAGACGGTACCTGGAGCCTGTCTCAGAATGTAGCCCATTGTCTTGGTTCTCTGAAGCCTCCTCTTCACCTCTTCCTAGGCTCCTATGAGGGACACACAGCAGGGAGCTTTGGGACTAGAGTCAGGAATCGAGAAACACTAGGGTCATCCCGGAACAAGTTCCTTTAGGAGCAGAATCTTGTCCTCGGATACAGTCTCAGTGACACCAGCACAGAAAGCACGTTGAAGGCCACTTTGTCGCTCTAAATGCACACTGGAGTTCCGGCGACTAACTCTTATTTCATTCGGATACAGTGCCATTCTCCTCCATCCGATACAATACTGCCCAGTATACACTAATAATTGTTGCTGGGGGGTTGCTCAGTCAGTCACGGGGCTGGGCTGGAGTGGACTGAGGCCGTTTTAATAAACACATTGTGAAAAGTGAGGATGTGTGTAAAAACTGGATGATCCCCATGAGCTGGAGACTCGAGTCTCCCCATGTCTAGTGCACTACATACACAGTTGGAAATGTCTGGTGGAGACCGGGCTCCTCTGTGGCTAGAGACTTAGTGTCAGGGCTGGGCTATTGTTGCCTGGGCTGCCTAGTTCCCCATCCCAGGGCTGAGAATTGTCAGCCCTCAACAGGGTGCGTTCCAACCATGGGGCGGGGTTCTTCTCTGCCCTGTGCCAGTGGCCTACCATCCTGCTCCAGGAATCTCCCAGCAGCCACTGCTCCAGGCCCGAGGCAGGCAGGAGCCAGGCCCTCCCTCCTGGCTCCAGAATGGGCTCAGTTCCTAGCATTCGTCACCCATGGCCCGAGACTTCTCTAGGAGCCATACTACTTCAGCATTTGGGAATACCCAAAGATTGTAGATTAGCAGAGCCTGTTAGCTGGGTGAAAGCAGGGGGCATAAAGTGGTTGTCGAGAGCCTGGGCAGGGGGACACCCTGGAGCACCCCACAACATGAAGCCTCACAGCATTTGGGGGGCATTTATGGGTCTTCCTATAAACTTCTGAGACAGTAACTTTATCCTGCTTCTTTCGGCCAAGTGTCCTCCTCCAGCAGCTGGTCACAAAGCCAGTTAATCTCCCAGAATGCTCGGCTTAAAACCCGTGACTCACAGCACAGCCAGTTGGGGGAAGGGGACAGCCGCCTCCAAAGGTGGCGCCCAGAGTCAGCTGTTCCTGGGTCTTCTCTGGTTTCTCTAGCCCAGGCCTGGGGCTGGGGTCTCATCTTCCTTCGAGTTTCACTGACCCCCTAGACACGAGAGGCCGGCACTCTGGGAGGAAGGCCAGTTCCAGGGCGTTGAGATTGGCCAAGCCCCCAGGCTGTCCCCAGGAATGACTGTAAGGCACTGGACTTCAAGGAAGGCCATGGCTTCCGATGCAACTCTGGGAGGAAGTGAATTGGCCCCAACACCACGGTCTCTGCCTCCCCTGCAGTCTTAGAAAACCTTCTGTCATCCGTGTCCCTCTTGTTGCTATGCCGTCCCTTGTCACCATGTGACAAGGACATGGGGAAGGGTTGGCGTGAGAATGCCAAGAACACATGTCAGACATGTCAAGTGGCCTACAACTTGACATCAGCACAATAAACAGGAGGCCTTTAAGGAAGAAAAGTTAAAGCCCGGCGTTGGTTATGGAGTTGAAGAGACATGGGTTCAAGTTCAACTCTGCCACTTGCTGGACGAATAGCTTCTTTGAGCCTCCATTTCCATGTTTACCGGGAGCACTAATTGTTCTTATCTTCCTGGGTCAGTGAGCGGGAGCTACAGATGACATCATCATCGTTATTGGTGACATCATCACTTCCTGCTGCTCAACAGAGAGATGAACTGTGTCTCCATTCATTAGGACCTGGCTCTGTGAAATGGGAGAAGCTAACAGCCTGGAAGGCGACTCTGTTCATTCGGTATGAAGCTTCTTTATACGGACACAGCACTGCACAGGATAAGGCAGGACCGCCCAGCCAGTCTCAGACGGCTGGAGGTGAAAACAACCGAGAAGCAGCTATAGCAGTGATGAAGAACTCTCCGGTGGCTGTGTGGAACCCAGCATTGATCATGAGCTAACGGTGTGGCTGCACTGGCTGAAGAGATTCTTAGTATCCTCCACTAATTTGAACAATCTCATAGATACCCCAATCGCTTGGTTATTTTACGAATGCCTACTGTGGGTGAGGGGCAATATTAAATGCTTATATCTGTCCATCTCTATGTATGCCAGTGAGCCCAGGGGTACAGGGACTACTATCTCCATGTGATCACCTAATTGCACTGACCAACCCAGTTCTCTGCCTTGCCTTCTGAAATGCGACTTTTTAAAGCAAATAGTTCATTTATCCAGTTCTCCACTTGGCCACATATCCTGCTATAACCATGGGATGTGTGCTTTTGACTTGTCTCGTTGTTGAGGTAAAATCAAATGAAAGAAGGGAGGGTTTATTGGGACTCAAAGGCCTGGCCCATCCTGCTGGGGAAGTTATAGTTATAGGAGCTTGAGGAACAGCTGGAATTGCACCTACAGTCAAGAAACAGAATGGGGTCGACAAGATAGCCGAGCTTGACTTGATGTGATGCCTTCCTCCTCCTCTTCTCCCTCCTTCTCCTCTCCCTCCTCCTCGTCTCCCTTCTCCTTCTCTCTCTCCTCCTCCTTCCCTCCTCCTCTCCCTCCTCCTCTCCCTCCTCCTCCGTCTCCTACTGATCGTCTAAGATCAGCTCAAACTACATCTATGTGGAGCCTTTGCCACTTTGCTTCTCCCCACTGTAGCCAAGATACTCATTGGTTCAACTTCTCCGAGCCTGATTTCAATGGCCCATGTTGCAGATGTTGTGGGTGTTGTCACTGGGGAACATCCCAAGATCACAAACTGGTCGCAAGCCTTTCTAACTACCTGGCTTGAGAGTATTGAGGTGTTTTTGTTTGATTGGTTGACTTGCTTGATTTCTGAGACATAATCCCCCTGTGTAGGCCTGACTTCCTGGAAAGAACTCACTATGTAGACAGAGCAGGTTGGTCTTGAACTGGAAGGGAGTCTACCTGCTTCTACCTGCTGGGTACCAGGTTAAAAGACATGCGCCACCCTGCCTTGCTACATTGAGATCATAGGGATGATTTTCTCCAATGAAAACTACTCTCCTACAAAAGTGGAGTCTGGTATTTTCCCCCCTTCAATGCAAGAGTAAAGAGGTGTGTGTGTGTGTTAATGAGGAGGCCAGAGGTCAATATGGGTTCTTTCTTAATCACTCTATTTTAGAACAGGGTCTTTTGCTCTTATGCTCGGCCTTTTAATATGTGTTCTGGGGATCAAACTCAGCTCTTCATGAAGCTTGGTGGCAAGTACTTTAGCAGCTAAGCCATCACACCCAATGTGAGCATGGGACTTAAGAAGACTATTTGTGAGACACATCAGAGGGACTCAGCACTCCTATATTTGGCTAGAAACTAAGCACTCTTAAGTACTGTTGAGACTATTAATTTCATATTAAGTCTATATCCTAAGCAACTCATGCCTGGTACTAAAGACCCAGCCAGCTATGTAGGGCTAATGAAGTCACAGATCTTGGAGGAGAACATACAACCACCATTTCACTAAACCAGCACAATCCTTAACTATATTCTAAATATATTTTCTTATCCACAGAGGTAAGTGTGGTCCTCATCCGCCATCAAGGGAACTTCTCTTCGCAACAAAGGAGACCATGACAGAAAACTGCACCCAGTCATAATGCAGAACTGTGATGCCTGGTCTCGGTGGACACATCCTTAAGACACTCTTGAATATAGGGGTCAGGGAACACTCAGGAATCAAGATGGAAAGACTGTGAGCCAGAGCCGGGTGATTTGCTGAGACTGTGTCTCCTGGTAATGTCAGAAGCTGCCTTTATCAAGTCTCATCAACGAGACTGAGGTGGTTTGAATATCTTTGGCCCAGGAAGTGGCACTATTAGGAGGTGAGGCCTTGTTGGAGTAGGTGTAGTCTTGTTGCAGGAAGTGTATCCCTGGGGGATGGGCTTTGAGTCCCTCCTCCTAGCCACGTGGGAGTAGCTTTCTCCCATTTGCCTCCAGACCAAGAACTCTCAGCTCTGTCTCCAGTGCCCTGCCTGCTCTGCTTCCTGCCTTGATGACAATGGACTGAACCTCAGAACCTGTAAACCAGCCCCAATTACATGTTGTCCTTTATAAGAGTTGTCTTGGTCATGGTGTCTCACCAAAGCAATGGAAGCCCTAAGACAACGACCATCTAAACACAAACTGAACAGGGACAATGACAGACATGCCAGGGTAGATAGGGGAAAGACCACAAACCCTCAACCCTGCACAAAAAAAAAAAAAATTACTGGCAAACTAAGGAAAGCTAGAGAGGAAAAATTAATCTTCCCCAGGAAGGAGCGTACCTATTGGCTATCCAAAACTTAATGATCAGCCTGAAAACATTCGCATGAGTAACATTATACAAACTGAGCAGGTTATATCTGAGAAGATATATGTTTATGCACGTACATATACTGTAACAACAATTAACAATGTAATCCAGTAACAACAATTAATAGAAAAAGAGGCTATAAGCTTGTAAGAGAGCAAAGAGGGGCATATGGGCTTGGAGGGAACAAAGGGTGTGGGAAATTATGTTATTATAATATCAAAGCTAGAAGAAACAATACTGTGTTTTCTTTTTCGTTAGTTTTGTTTTGAGTGTAAGTAAACGAGTAAAGCTATTGGGAATACGTATGTCATTTGGCCTCTTGAATGGCAGCCATTACGTATGTAATGTGCAGCTTCTCTTATCTATCTCTACCTTAAGTGGGAACCTGTCAGCAATGGTTAGACTTCCCTAGAGGCATTTGTTCAAGCCTATGGCTGGAGTGACATAAGGTCTGTGAGTGCGTGTGAGCGAGGTTTGTCATTGGTGGAACTGGAAGACACATGTCTGTGGCTGATGAAATTATAGTCCAAGAGCAAGCAATCCCATTTCCCGTTTTTCTACCTCTGTGTAAAGCCATTATTCAGTCTTCGGGGTTTAGTCTGGAAGGCTTCTCCTTTGTAATCTCCCTTGGTGCTGTATCTCTAGGCCAACAAAGGCTCTCCGGAATGGCTTCTTGCTTACTTGTGGTCTTTATCGTGGCCAGAGTGGGTTGAGATTGTAATAGAAAACAAGCAAAATGCTGGCCTTCCAGATCCAGGCGTCCTGGGATTCTAAGGCTCCTGGGGTCCCGGAATTATAAGCCTCCAGCTCCCCCCGAAACAGGGAAGCAGATGCAGAGCCCCAGGAGGATAGATGGGTGGGACTATGGAGAACTACGAAGGTACCAAGAGGGCGAAGAGTATCTGTGAGCTAAGAGTAAATCAACAGCTACAAATGACACTGGCCACCACAAGAAATCCCTAGGGCTTCAGAGAGTTAGGAGTCAGGGGTCCCAACATCCAAAGTTCAGGACTACCTTAGCTGTCAGGTCGAAGCCACTCACTGAAAAGGCCCAGAGCTTGCTGAGCATTAACAATGCCCTTTGCCTTTGAGGGCTTGAAGCAAAAAGTCTCTAGTGGCCAGAGCCTAGAATAAAAAACTTGTAATGTTTAAAGTCTGTCCTAGAAGCCTCTGGCTCTTGGGAGCTCACGGCTGCCAACACTGATTAAGATTGACCCTATGCCTTTTCACGGTTTCCATCTACACAGAGTTTACAATACCTACGGATCCTAGCACGTCTCACATGAGGTTTGATGGACATGTGAGGCATGCACACAAAATAGTAAGAAAACAGACCGAATGGCCGAGGCTGCAGACCCAAAGGTGGCATTCCTACAAATGTCCAGCAAGGACGCATGAATACTTCTTGCGGTCCATGGGCAAGAAAGGGCCAACGTGGGGAGTCTTAGCGCTTGTTATCAAGGCTGTGGAGAGAACAATGGGGCCTCGAGAAAAGAAAACAGACGGTTGACCTTCAAAAGCTTGTCATTGCAAGGGAGCATCGGTAAGAGAATGTCACTGACAATCCAGGGACCCGTGGAAGAAGCCAGTGTGGAAGCAGTCAGCTTTCAAATGGACGCCCCGTGTGAGATCCCTGACATCAGGGAACCAGAGCACGAACGCTTTCTCCCTTCCCCCTCCCCAAACACTGCAGATTCCTCCTCTCACAGACACAAACCAGAGAATCAAGGAGAAAGGCAGCCCCTACTGAAGTCACTTCAGCAGCTTGCTTTTCACAAGGGATCAGAACCGGTGGTTTCTGATTATTTGTAGTCAGTTTTCCATGGCTGGATAACACGTTTAATAAGCGTGCCAACCTGGAGTGGCACCGTGGCTCGTGAGTCTGTGTGTGGGATGCATAGCATGTGGCATGGCTGGCTCCTCTGCTGAGGGTGTCAAGGCAGAGGATGAAGCCAGTCCTTTGGATAGATGGGCTGGGTGTCCCAGAAGCTCCAGGGGAAAAAATCTGTGCCCAAGTTCACAGGTTATTGTCAGAATCCAGTTCTTCATGGCTTTATGACAAAGGGAGCTGTACTGGCTGGTTTTGTGTCAACTTGACACAGGCTGGAGTTATCACAGAGAAAGGAGCCTCAGTTGAGGAAATGCCTCCATGAGATCCAGCTGTAAGGCATTTTCTCAACTAGTGATCAAGGGGGGAGGGCCCCGCCCATTGTGGGTGGAGCCATCCCTGACCCAGCCCATTGTGGGTGGAGCCATCCCTGGCCCAGCCCATTGTGGATGGAGCCATCCCTGGCCCAGCCCATTGTGAGTGGGGCCATCCCTGGGCTGGTAGACCTGGGTTCTATAAGAAAGCAGGCTGAGCAAGCCAGGGGAAGCAAGCCAGTAAGTGACATCCCTCCATGGCCTCTGCATCAGCTCCTGCTTCCTGACCTGCTTAAGTTCCAGTCCTGACTTCCTTTGGTGATGAACAGTGATATGTAAGTGTGAGCTGAATAAACCCTTTCCTCCCCAACTTGCTTCTTGGTCATGATGTTTATGCAGGAATAGAAACCCTGACTAAGACACCATTCAAGTGGCTTTTTATTCTCACTTTCCCTGAAGTTTAACCTAGAGTTTTCTTTCACCCTCTGAGACAAGCCATCTGCCTGGGAGAGAGTCACCCTTTCCCTTGTCCTGACCTACAACATAAGGAAGACAACCTACTTGCGTAACCATGGTCCACTTAGTCCAAAAAGAGCGACTGCTCTTTCCAGCTCATTCACATAATTACCCCAGTGCATCCCCAACTCTGCACTCAGCACACGCAGGATACTAATAATTCTCCGGTGCCTGCATCATTGCCAGACACATAGTAGGTTGCATGTTAATGGAGATGTACATTACTCAGCTGTGATTAGAGTAAAAGCAGCTTAAAAAAGTTCCTTTCTTACAACACATCACAGACATCTGGTCTGGCACTTGTATGGAAACTTAACAGTGTGGGAACCAGAGTCTCTCTCCTACCAGTCTGTGGATCTTAAACATGCTACTAAGACACTTCTCCCAACACATCATCTAAGCTAAGAGTAAGTTTCTTGCTGGTGGTGGAAGAAATTATCATATATTTAGTGGCTTGAAATAAACATGCATTTATTGTCTTATGATCCTGGAAGTTGGGAGCCTGAATTGGGTTCTTAAAAAGATGTTGTTGTTGCTGCTGCTGCTGCTGCTGTTGTTTTTTAGATAGAGTCTCCAGTAACCCAGGCTGGACCCAAACTCACTATGTAGCCAAGGATGGCCTTAAACTCCTGATCCTCCTACCTCTAAGTCCTAGAATTTTAGGCAAACTCCAGCTCTAGGCAATGCTAGGATGAACCCCAGGGCTTCACACACAGCAGGCAATCACTCTACCAAGTAATCTGTGTCCTTAAAGTGGGTCTAGTGGGACAAGATGAAGGCACTTCAGCTCCTCGGTCATTGTAAAGGCTCTACAGGAGAACGTGTCCCTTGCTTTTTACTGCTTCAGAAAACTCCCTCCTCTATTTGCCTTATGGAAACACCATCCCAACATTTACTTTTACAGCCTGATTTCACCTCTGATCAATGGTCCTGCCTCCTCCTCTCCTTCTTAAAGACTCCCCTGAGAACACTAGGTCCCGTGAATAATCCAGGTTCATTTTCCCACTTCCATCTTAATGACATCTTCAAACTCCCTTTTGCAATGTAAGATAATCTCTCTGTGGGCTCTGAGGATTCCGATACGAACATTTTAGGAGTAAGACATTATTCTAACACACATAGTTACTCCATCTCCTATCAATCTTCTATATTCTTATCAGTAAGAATGCAGGCCAAAAAGGCCAGGTGATGATGGTGTATGCCTTTAATCCCAGCACTTGGGAAGCAGACAGGCAGATCTCTGTGAGTTTGAGGCCAGCCTGGTCTACAGAGGCACTCCAAGACAGCCAGTGGTACACAGAAAAACCCTGTCTCAATAAATGAAAACAAATGGAAGAAGAGGAGGAGGCAGAAAAGGAGGAGGAAGGGGAAGGGGAAGAGAGAGGAAGGGGAGGGAGAAGGAGGAAGAGGAAGGGGAGGAAGAGGAGTAGGAAGAGGAAGGGGAAGGAGGAGGAGGAGGGAGAAGAGGAGGAAGAAGGAGGGAGGAGGAAGAGAAAGAAGGCAGAAAAGAGAAGAGCTGCTGTCTTTTAAAGTCATAATCAAAAGGTTACACACAAATTTCTTCTACCATAACTTAGTCATATCTATCTTCAAGAGAATCTTGGAAATGTAGGTGAACATATGCTATAACATTATATTTAGCTGTAAGATAATCTGGGATATGTAGGTGACCATAGGCTATGAAATAACTCCTATAACATCACATCTAGCTGCAAGAGAATCTGGGTAATGTAGGTGGCTGTATGCTATGGAATAACTCGTATAACATCATATCTAGCTGCAAGAGAATCTGGGTAATGTGGGTGACCATATGCTATGGAATAATTCCTATAACATCTTGCTACAAAGAACCACACACATACTCTTATATTGAGGCCATGACCTTTAGTGTGACTGTATTTGGAAGCAGGGACATTAAGGAAGTAATTAAGGTTAAATGGGGTCATAAAAGTGAGAGCCTAATCCAATACAGCTATCATCCTTATAAGGCGAGAGACAATCATATCTGCACTCACAGAGAAAGGCCATGTAGGGACACATAGAGGGTAGCTGTTGAGAAGCCAGAAAAGAAGCCTCAGGAGATATGACCCTGCCAACATGTCGCTCCTGTACTCCCAGCCTCCAGAACTGTTGTTTAAGCCACACAATCTTTAACTACATGTTTTGAGAATCCCAACCTGACTATACAGTGTCCTCAAACGAAATTCATATTGTCTTATAAAAACAAAATGAAGTGTGGATGTTGAGGATCAGCCATGTCTCTAACAACAACAACAATAGCAGTAACAACAACAAGATGAGTGCATAGTAGCTGCTGTGTGGGAGGGGCTGAGCCAGACCCAGGGAGTTCCAGCAAGAGGAAGTTGACAGTGAGGTGGTGCACTGGCCGCTCTGGGAGTCACAGTGAAATGATGTGCCTCTCACTGCTCATTGGCATTTTGAACTCGTAGTCAGGTGAGTACCTCATGTCGGAATTCCTTACACACTGGGAAACTGAAGAAAGGGGACAAAGATGGGGTACTGGATCCTGGATGTGGTGATCAAGGATCTGGGTGTTCAAGAAGCTTCTAATGCACTATCTTGGCCAAGTCTCCAAGGACAAATGACTAATGGGCCATGACAAGGAGAGGTGCCTCATAGGTAGAAGGGAAAAGAACAAAGGCACCGACCGCCATCTTGAGCTATTATGTCAGAGGAATGCATGTTAATTCTTGGGCAGAGGTGCATTAAGCCATATAATTGGAAGCAAGCAGGGAAGCAATTGGGAAGGTATTGTATGCTGCACCAGGACACTGGGACTTTATCCCTGAGGTTATGGAGAGCCGTGTAAAGCTGTTACACAGTGGGCTCCTGCTACACTTCTGGTTTACAGTCATATGCCTGGGTTCAGTGGAGGAGAAGGTATTTAAAGATTCAAGGCTAAGAACACAGTGACAAGGTTTTCGCTAACGAAAGGATGCCACAGACTGCCCCGTAACCGTCTGGAAGAGCAGACAGGAGGTGCGTTGAAAAGGTTTGTGAAATAACATCAGTAAGGCTGAGTGGCAAGAAGACATGGCGAGGAAGGAGCTGAGAAAAGACGTCCAGGTGCCTACTTCGCTTGGGTCTCGATTGCTGGGGCACTGAAGGAGAGCCATTTCCCAAGGACTGGCTGGATTCCTGGAGCCGATAACAGGCACTCTGAAGAACATGCTGAGTTTGAGCTGTAAGACATCTGAGCGCTGATGTGCAGTGGTTCACTGAATGGGTAAGTCTGATGTGGAGAGATCCATGCACATGCGGCGAGTGTCCTGAAAGTTAGCATGTACGGAGAATGGGCTGATAGTAGAACCCAGTGGGGACCTTAGGAACTTTAAGGGGCAGAGAAGCCACACGAGGAGATTGGGAAATAAAGTGATAGGTCACTGTGAGGAAGAGGCCGAGTCAACAGTGACTGTAAGTCCTGCAAGTAGAGGAGGGTAAGTGCCCCACAGCAGAAGGGTTGTTGTTGGCCACTTTGATGAAGAGGTGTCAGCTGAAGAGTATCTTTGGGAGGCTAGTAAGAAAGTAAGATGAAAGGAAGAGAAGCCTGCACACCAGGGAAGACTGCAATGTCTCCTACAGAGCCAAGGTTATCTCCAACCACCATGTTTTAGAGACAAGAGAGGAAATGTCAGCATATGAGCTCACACACAGCCTTCAGGACACATAGCACATCATTTAAAAATTTTTTTGTCAATACACAAACTGTAAGAGAAAAATAAATATTCATGGAGATGGAACTTTTAAATTAAAAAAAAAAAACACTCATGATACAGGCTGGGGATGATGCTCAGGAGGCAGAATGCCTACTGCATACACGAGGACCTGGGTTCAAATCCCCAGCACCATGTAAAGGCCAGGCTTGGTAATGTGCCTCTGTTATCTCAGTGCTGAAGGCTGGGGATGGAGATGGCTTGGTATCTGGAGCTCACTGGCCATCTAGCCTTATCTAATGTATGAATTCTGGGTTTGGTGAGAAGCCTGTCTCAAGGATTTAAGGAAAATGATTCAGAAAGATCCTTGATACTGACTTCTGGATCTCCACACCCCCCCACACACACACATACACACACACTCACACACACATACACACACACTCACACACACATACACACACACACTCACACACACATACACACATACACACACTCCTCTCTCTCACACACATACACACCACATATCTCACACACACACACACACTTCTCTCTCTCACACACACACACATACACACATACACACACTCCTCTCTCTCACACATACACACTCACATACATTCCTCTCTCTCTCACACACACCACACATATCACACATACACACACTTCTCTCTCACACACATACACACACATACACATATACACACACTCCTCTCTCTCACACATACACACCACACATATCACACATACATACACACACACACTTCTCTCTCACACACACATACACACACACACTCACACACACACACACACACACACACACACACATACACACACACGTTTATGAGCTAGCATGTTCATTGGATAAAGCTGCTTGATGTCACACTTCATGACCTGAACTTGATTTTCAGGACCTACAAAATAGTAGAAAACTGGCTCCCCCCAAAAAAATGTTCTTTGACCACCACACTCATGCCATGACAAGTGTGTAGGTGCACATGCACATTCACACGTGATAACTAATGAATCGATAAAAATTATTTTCAGATGCTTAGAGCATAAGTCACCCGGTCACAGCATGTGGACTCCATTTGGATCCCAAGACACACAGTCAAAATGCATGTATGTGAGGTCATTGGAAGTGTTGTGACTGGCTGGGTATTTGATGGTATGGGGAAATAATTTTTAGTATGTTGGCAATATTGTGCTTCTGCTAAGAAGAAACCCTTATGTTTTAGAAATATGTCATCAAACATATGCAAATGAAGCGAGAGGTTGTCTGAAATCTGCCTCAAAATAAATGAGGAGGGGGTATTGGGAGGCCTCAGGGGTCACACTGGGATGTGTACTAATGGTTGTCAGAGCTAGTGAGGAGGGTCTACAGTATTGTGTCCATTTTCATCTGTGTTTGAAGTTGCCATGGCAACAATGACAAGGGCTTGGCTGGAGCTTGGTAAGAAAGGACAAGGAGGTCCTAAAAGAGTTTGCAGAGCAGATCTGGTGGGCTGAGCATGGCTGAGAACACAGGGACGAGGTATAATTTTCCTCTGGTGTTTCCTCCCTGTGTCACCTCTCTGTTCCCGGGACAGGATCTCACTGAGCTCCTCCCCATGACCAGAGACAGTCAGCGTCTAGATGCCCGAGTCAGATGAAGGGCAAAATATGGTAACGTTCTGACCACAGGGAAACCGAGTCAACTCTACTCCTGGTGACCACGTCCGCCTTTGTCATCGTGGTGGTGTCTTTACATCAAGGACATAAAGTAGTCGTCCTTTATCTATGGGGACTTCAAATCCATTCCCCTGCACTCGAAGTCTAGAGTGTTCCAGTTGGCTGGAAATATGAACCAAGAATAAGCCTCTCTGGGGGATGAGACATGGGGACATGGGGACATGGGGACATGGCTCACTTGGTCAAGTGCTGATGGCAAATACAGAAGGGCTTTAGTTCAATAAGCAGCACCCACACAAAAACCTCGGCTGGAGAAACTCGTGCTGTAAAGCGTGTTCTGCTCCTGCAGAGGCCCGCGTTCTGTTCCCTGTTCCCACACAGGGCAGCTAACAACCGCCTGTAATTCTAGTCCCGGGGGTGCTGTGGGGTCTGAAGCTTTCCGATTCCTCGGGTGCCACACTCACATGCACATTCCCGCACACGTACATAAAATTAGAAACAAAATACGCCTTAGAAGCAAAATCCCAATACACAGCCCAGCGCTAGGAAAGGCGTAGACAGATGCAGGCCTGGGTTTGTTGACCAATCGGCCACAGGGAGAGGCTCTGTCTCAAGAAACAAGATGAGCGGCTTCTAAGGCATGAAGTTGGTCTCTTGCCTGCACTCAGACACACGTGTGCTCACACATGGGTGATTGCCTGCTCTCTCTCTCTCTCTCTCTCTTTGTCTCTTTCTCTCTGTGTGTCTGTCTCTGTCTCTGTCTCTCTGTCTGACTCTGTTTCTGTCTCTGTTTCTGTCTCTGTTTCTCTGTCTCTGTCTGCCTCTGTCTCTGTTTGTCTCTCTGTCTTTGTCTCTGTTTGTCTCTCTGCCTGTCTCTCTGTCTGTCTCTGTTTCTGTCTCTGTCTCTCTGTCTCTGTTTCTGTCTCTGTTTCTGTCTCTGTTTCTCTGTCTCTGTCTGTCTCTGTTTCTGTCTCTGTCTCTATATTTCTGTCTGTCTCTCTGTCTCTCTGTCTTTGTCTCTGTCTGTCTCTCTATCTGTCTGTCTCTCTGTCTCTGCCTCTCTCTGTCTCTGTCTGTCTCTCTCTGTCTGTCTCTCTGTCTGTCTCTGTCTCTCTCTGTCTGTCTCTGTCTGTCTGTCTCTCTCTCTCTCTCTCTCTCCCCCCCTCCCTCCTTCCCTTCTTCCCTCGGTTTTTCACTCTGGAATGAGGATTCACGCGGTGTCTGGTGTGAGGAAGGATGGAGGCACTAACACTGAGCTGTGGAGGACCACAGCCTTCTGTAGGTGGGCGTCTATGGAACTCTGCCTCCTTGGGCCTCCCCGCCCCCTCGCAGCCCCGTCTGCACCAGCTCCTCTTCATCTGTCATCGGTACCCTGCTCCCCGGGGCCAGGCTTTGTCTGGGGGTAGTCGGCTGGCTGCCTGTGCTGCCTCATGTCCCACACCGCCAGCCACCTCCCACCATACCACGGCCCCCGATTCCAAGAGGTCCTGAGCCCAGAATAGCCAGCCAGGCTCCCGACTGCTTTATTCCCTCTCACTGCTTGCTGAAGCTTCTAGCGAAGGCAAAACCTTCCCCGCGTTCCTACTGTACACCATGAGACAGGCATGCCTCGAACACACCGTGTGCCTGCCATCCACGGGGACCCTGCAGCTCTATATAACAGGTGCTAGAGCCGGATGCATTTTACAGCTAGAGAAAATGAGGCTCTAAAACTGGAATTTACACAAGGAAATTCCCCAGTGCACGAAGGGGCGTTGCTGCCTTCAGACGCAGCTTGTCAGACCCCTGATCCCGGTGGAGACCCCTGGGTAGTACAGCTTTAGCCCTGGGGACCCTGCTGCCATGTCGGATAAGGTCAATTCCAAGTTGAGGTTCACTAAGCCAAGTTCAGCGGGCTGTGGGATTTTGTGCTGAAAGAGATTGTGGTCATCCACGTTTCCCTGGTTGCCCTGTAGGTGGAGACCCTCAAATTCATCGGGGAGCAAACTTCTAATCTCAGCCTCAGATGTTAAGTTCTCAGGGTACCCGCCCTCTGCTGAGCAGGTAACCAGGTAGTCATGGGCATGACCTTTGTTGTGTACAGAGAGGGAAGCCTGAGAGAGAGAGAGAGAGAGAGAGAGAGAGAGAAAGAGAGAGAGAGACAGAGACAGAGAGAGAGACAGAGACAGAGAGACAGAGACAGAGACAGAGACAGAGAGACAGAGTCAGAGAGACAGAGAGACAGAGTCAGAGAGAGACAGACACACAGAGAGAGACAGAGAGAGAGAAAGAGAGACAGAGAGAGACAGAGACAGGGAGACAGAGAATCAGAGAGAGACAGACACAGAGAGAGAGACACAGAGAGAGAGACAGAGAGAGACAGAGACAGGGAGACAGAGAGTCAGAGAGAGACAGACACACAGAGAGAGACAGACAGAGAGAGACAGAGAGACAGAGACAGAGACAGACGACATTAGGAAGCAGAGTCTCCTGCTGGACTTCAACCTGAACATGAGCAGAGCCCTTGTCGTATGTGGGCACGCCTGAGCACATTGGTGTGTCTCCTGGCCGCCGAGCATGTGGTCCTCTTATCCGGGACTGCCACCATTCCCTTTAGCCCTCCTGCCTTCAGTACCAACACAAATACCAGCTTCTGCTCAGGGAGGTCTCGCTCACCTACCAGTGCTCTCTGGAGACTCTGGGATGCCATGATGGTTGCTCTGTGAGGCCAGACCCTGTCTGAATTACCCTTATGTCCTGCTTTAAAGTCTGGCTGAGGGCTTAGAAACGATACGTTTAGGGACACTTGGAGGGTGTCTGTCCGTCTGTCCTCCAGCCCAGAAACCTCTGTCCCACTGTTGGCCGGGGTGGCAGGTCTGGTGAATCAGTCCATGTTCCCCTCAAAGGCACGTGGCTAGGGCAGCTGCTGTGGGCAGCTGCCACCTGTCCCTAGAGTCCAGTGGCTTAATCCCAGCCCCTTGGAGCCCCCCAAGAGGGCAGGTGGACCGATTAGGCAGGAAAGAGGCACTACCACAGCTGCCCCTGGGTCCTATCCCACATGGCTTCCCCGCCGCCATACTTCCCCTCAGCCCCTGAGCTGTGTATGCCTGTATTGGCCCTAACTGGACACCTGACCTCCTGTGGGCAGAAAGGCTGCCTTACACAGCTCCTGCTGCAGACAGTGAGGGCCAGATGTAGTGTCTTCCTCCTCCAGGCTGGGCAGGGGATGGCAGACAGCTCACAGCAAAACCAAGGCATAGAAGAGCTTGGACTAAACTAAAAGCCATGGCGGCATGCACTTAGCATGTGAGGTATATCCAGTGGGAACTGTGGCATGCACTTGGCATGTGAGGTGTATCCAGTGGGAACTGTGACACGCACCTAGCATGTGAGGTGTATCCAGTGGGAACTGTGGCATGCACTTGGCATGTGAGGTATATCCAGTGGGAACTGTGACACGCACTTAGCATGTGAGGTATATCCAGTGGGAACTGTGACACGCACTTGGCATGTGAGGTATATCCAGTGGGAACTGTGACACGCACTTGGCATGTGAGGTGTATCCAGTGGGAACTGTGGCATGCACTTAGCATGTGAGGTGTATCCAGTGGGAACTGTGGCATGCACTTGGCATGTGAGGTGTATCCAGTGGGAACTGTGACACGCACTTGGCATGTGAGGTGTATCCAGTGGGAACTGTGGCATGCACTTGGCATGTGTAGCATATCTGGTGGGAATAGAGTACACAGTTTGGAAGATATACATGAGTAAGGACACCTAGGAAATGAGATATAACATGAGACATAATATGGAAGATGTGTAATATGTTCTGTGTGTGAGCTACACTTAAGTGTGAGATATATGTGCTATGGGGGGGCATAGAATATAAGAATGAGGTCACCCAAAATCAGAAAAAAAGCCATGTTCTCCCTCATACATAGATACACACACATATGTACATACACACATGCATGTGTACATACATACATATATACATACACATACATATGCACATATACACATATGCATGCACACACATGTACATACATACATACATATGTACATACACACATATGTACATGCATGCATACATACATACTGAGGGTATACTACAGCACTTAGAAAGGAGACCAGGAAACCGCAACACTGGGTGACATGGAAGGACAGATTGAATGCAGGCACAAAGGACTCGTGGGTTGTGAATGAGGAGACCAAGTCATTGTTTTGTCTAATCTCAGCTGTGAGAGTGGCTCATAGTGTGGCATCACACAGGCTGCGTGTGTGTGTGTGGTGTGCACATGTGAGTTTTATATGGATGTGATGGTTGCGTCATGTAGACGGTGTAGAGTATGAGGTGTCCATAGTGTTGGGGATTCACACAGTGAGGGGTACACACAATGCTCACACCAGGTATGTTGTGTGTGCACAAAGGAAGAAGTACACAGAGCAGCCGTGTTCATGTGTCCCTGTTAGTTTTAAGTCAACTCGACACGCGCTAGAGTCGTCTGGGAAGAAGAAAGATCAACGGAGAAAATGGAGAAAATTCCGGACTGGATGAGCTGCTGAGCAAGCCCGTGGCACACTAGCACACTGAGGGCACTGCTGCCCCGGTAACCGTCCTAGGTGGCTAAGAAAGGAGGCGGAGCAAGATGTGGAGAGGGCCAGTGAGCATCACTCCTCCATGGCCTCTGCACCAGCCTTGAGTTCCTGCCGTGATTCCCCCAGACGATTGCCGAGCTATACGCTGAAACAAAGCCCTTTCCTCCCTCCACCAAGTCGTTTCTGGTCAGTGTTTATCACAGCAGCAGGAACCCAGACTATAACGCGCACGGTGTGTGAGGTCTACAGAGTCAGAACTAGTAAATGTTAGAGCACAGGGGGGGCACACGGCGCACAAGGTAAAGTACACGTGTCAGCTCTGCAGTGGGGGCACACAAACACAGGGCTGCGTTACACGGAAGGTGTACCAACACGAGAAGCATCCACAGGGTGATGTGTTTGTTACATGTGGAGTGTTCACCAAGCGGTGTGCACTGTAGGAGAAAACAGGGGCGGAGCCTGAGGGGAAGCCAGCGTGGCAGACGCCATGGTACCTGTGCTGCTCACGGAGGGACATGGGAAGGTGGGGGCAAAAGAGCATTCGTCTGCTCTGTCAGGCCATGGCTTGCACCTTAGGGCTACCCTCTGTGGAACAGCAAGACACCCTCTAGTGACCACGACTTCCTACATACATGAGTAGAAGGCAACTTTGGGTCCTTCCTATCCAGTCACATCAGCTCCGCTCAAAGGACAATCCCAACTCACACTGCGAGTGCCATTCCTTCCTCATAAGCCATCTATGCTTTTCACAGACCACACACACTACACACACAACTCATACTCACTTGCTTCTTACACCATACACGTCATTCACATCGCACACAGCATTCACAGCTTACATGCCATCCGTGCCCCACATGCTGTTCACACTGCTCATGTTGTTCACATGGTTTCTCCCATCTGACTTAAATCTCTCATGCATATTTTCTCCAGTTATTTTTTTTTTACTCATAGCGGCCTCTCCTTTCCCATGGCTAATGCCCTTTCCCAGAAGGACCAACACTTTCAACAACCCTTTTAGCATCTCTAGGTTTTAGGCCGTATCCTCTGTCCTTTGGTTCTGTTAACTCCGTGGGTCTGTTGCCATCCTAACCGTCTATGTTCCAGTAGAACACAGAGCTCCCCTCTCAGACAGGAAATGTCTTCAGCTACATAAAGAATACGCCTACAGGGGAGTCTGGATGAATAACTCTCAGGGTGTTCCAGAAGCCAGGCTGTTGTGATTCCTACAGGCTTCGGACCCTGCCAGACAGTCTTGGGTCCTGTTGATTCTCATTTCCTGGACTTTCCCAGGCTTGGGAAAGAACTAGGAGGTGAGGGGCATTAAGGCATAGGCTTAGCATGTATGGTGTGAATGTCATGTATGAAGTGTGAATGGCAATGGGAACATCCATGAAGTGTGAACGGAACGAGAGATGAGAGAAGCATGTGAGGTGTAAATGACAAGTGGAGTGTGAACAGCATGAAAAGCATGTGGGATATTAATGGCATGTGGAGTGTGAACAGCATGAAAAGCATGTGGGATATTAATGGCATGTGGAGTGTGAACAGCATGAAAAGCATGTGGGATATTAATGGCATGTGGAGTGTGAACAACATGAAAAGCATGTGGGATATTAATGGCATGTGGAGTGTGAACAGCATGAAAAGCATGTGGGATATTAATGGCATGTGGAGTGTGAACAGCATGAAAAGCATGTGAGGTGTAAATGACATGTGGAGTGTGGATAGCATGTGGGGAATGAATGGCACATGGGGTGTGATGGCATGTGCAGTGGGAATAGCATGTTAGGTGTAAAAGGCAGGTGACTGGCATGTGGATGGGCATAGCATGAGAGGTTATGGCATATGATTGACATGCATGGTGTGAATGGTACTTGAAGTGTGCATGGCATGTCCAAAGTGATTGCCACGTGGAGTGTGAATAGTGTGTGTGATGTGAATGGCATGTGTGCGATGATTGGCAGGTGAGGGGTAAATTACACCTGTGGTGGGGATGGTGTGTGAGGTGTAAAGGCGGCTGAAGTAGGAATGGAATATGAGGTGTTCTTGGCATGAAGGTGTGAATTGCAGAGTGGTGTGCTTGGCTTGTGAGGTATCTGTGACATACGGAGTGTCCTGTGTAAGTGGTGTGTGCATCATCTGTGAGCTGTACAAAGCACGAAGCATGTGTGTGAACTGTATGTAGGACGAGGTTTGTGTGGTACTTGATGTGTGCCTGGCAATGTGAGGTGCACATGGTATGTGATATGTGCTTGGCATGTGAGGTGTACAGGGCATGTGATGGGTTTATGTACGTGGCCTGTGGATGTCCGTGATGTGTGCCTGGCATGCGAGTTATGAGCAGTGGCCTGGGAGTGAAAAGTTGGGGACTATTGTGATGTCCTCCAGTGCCACCTCCATGGCGAGCCCTGTGCCTTCTGCATCTTACGTGCTGAGCTGAACGAAAGTTTACTTCTTGGAGGATTTATAACTAAAGAAAAACGTAACAGCTGGAAACCTCCCTCTTGAGAAAAAATGCCCACTTTAGGAGCTTGTCGGCGTGGGGGGCGCTGTCCGTAAGCGTGTGAAGCAGAGAGCAGAGGAAGCTGACTGCGAAGTGTCTGGCTGATGGGCCGCCCGTCCAGCCCTGCGCTGAGCTCTGTCCGTCTGCACACCCTCACAGCGCGCACAGCACCAGACACTGAGTCACTCCCGGAAGAGGCACCATTATGCCTTTTCTCTGCCTGGAACATTCTCCCCCGGAGGCGGCTTGGGCTGGTCCCAAATCTCCTCTTACGTTGTCACTGCAGTTAACACGCTCCCCACGGTGCACGCCTGCTCCCTCTGCTCGCACTGCTTTTAGCGTCTTGTGCTAAACATCCTGCCTCTGTGGCGAGCTATAAAATTTACTAATTGGTGTATTTATTTATTTTGTTGCTGCTGTCGTCGCCCATTTTGCTCTCAAGATATCATATCACATGACCGGAATATTCTTTTCCTTGCTGTCTGCTGTGTCTATTGAGTGAACAAATGACCCATAGGCTTCTCCGCCCCAACGGTCCCATAGTGCACACACCACTTTCCAAACCCACAGACCCTGGACCTTCTCCGTTTTTTCGTCCCTTACTGTAGTGAGAACACCTGACATCCACTCCCTACTTCACTTCCAGACTCCCAAGATCCTTCACAGATCAGAGTCTGGGAGAATCCCAGAGTGAGTCATATGAGGGGTCTCTGGGACCCTGCTCATGACCAGGACCAAGTCTGTGCCCAGCTACAATTTCTCTAGATCAGCCTCAACTGGCCGGACCTTTGCTTGGTTAGTAGGTAGTCTCGGGCTCTCCGGGAAGCAAAACCAGCACGGAACAGAGCAGGGTGCAGAGTTAGGAGAGGAAAGCCTAGGGACAGAGGGTGAACCTGGGGCTGGTCCTGTTCCACCTGACCTCCCCGTGGTTTCATCCTTCAGCCCCCTAGGTGCGAGCCAGCAATTTATCCTGGAGTAGCAAAGTGCAGGGGCCACAGGTCCAGGCTGGCTAGGGCAGAGGTGCCTGGGGCTTGCGGCAGGTGCTGGTTGGATCCAGTTTCCAGAGGCTATATATATATACATGTAAAGGCTGCTGCTCCCTCATGGTGCAACACCCCAGAGGCCTCGCCAGACCAACATTCCTGCCCCAACGCCAGCTCTCCATTTATAGCCCCTGGGCAGACTAGCCAGGGGGGTTGGATAGCAAGGCCCGGAAGAGACTGGGGAAACATCAAAGCAGCCACCTATGGGGACAGGAGACCTGAACCCCAGGATGAGCTGTGTGCTTCTCCAAGTCAGTGGGCCTATAGCCTAAGAGGCCCTGCGTTGAAGGGACAATGCCTCAGCATCGATCCAACACCATGCTCCAACACCAATGGCATCCCCCAGAAGGGCTGGGGGGAAAGGTTGATAATCATAAAACAAAAAGCAAAGTTGTAATCACTTAGACTCAGCATAACATTTCTGTTCTGTTGTTGCTTGTTTGCTTGCTCGGGTTTGAGAAGAAAAGAAACTAGATTTGCACAAATGGTTTGAAAACGCTCCCTTGGAGATACCAGGGCAGTGCATGACGAAACGGACTCGCTCATTCATCAGTCGAGAAATATTTGTGGTGTGCCTACTGCGTGCTGGGCACCTGATGAGGTTCACAAAAGGAGGAAACAGTAGCTCCCATCAAAACCATTCTAATAACCACGTTCAGTCCTCACTGTGGCTTTAAGGCAGATGAAAGGGTATTTATGAGGAACACCGCACCTCTCCATAGCGTACTGTTGCAGTGTCTCAACAGGTCAATGGGAGGGAGCATGTCGCAGGCAGGTGAGCCTCTGCTTTGCCTGGGAAGAGGCAGTGTGAGGACAGCCTAGTGTGAATAATCACCCACAGTGCCCAGGTTTGCTGAAATGAGATGGCTTGTAACACGCTTTGCTAAATTCAAAAATAAGGACAGGAATCAAAAGAGCCCAAGACTGTTTATTCATTCACTTGACGCTTAAGCACTGTGCCTGCCGTGGGCTCTCTGCAGTGTGTTCACTGCCGTGGGCTTGCTGCCGTAGTGGCTTCTGGAGATACCGTGGAGAGCGGAGCATTCCTACCATTGTCTTCAGGTCCCTCCATGGATAACAGACGAGATCACTATAGAGGGAGGGGTGAGTGACATTTCCCAAGCTTGTGACATTCCCCAAGCTTGGGAGATAGCTGTCTGGGAGGAACCAGCCAGAGACATCCCAAAGGCGACACTGGGGTTGAGACCTGAGACCTGAAAAGATGCCAGTCATGGGTAGAGCCAGAGAGCGGGCAGCGGTCTTGAGACAGCAGGCATGAGACTCCATGGCTCTGACAGAGGCTGTACAGGGCTGAAAGAAGGCAAGGTGGCTAACCAGAACAGGGTCAACTGAGGAGGGAGTGGCCCGAGGTACAGTTGTGGGGACAGGGTGAGTCCTGAATGGCCATGTAGTTGGGGAAGGACATGAGGTTTTCATCTGGCCCAATGGTAAGCAGGTGCAAAGAGCTCAAGGACTCCCATCATTCCCTGAGGCTGCTGTGCAAGGACTAGGTTGCTAGGACAACCTAGAGAGCGTCCTTCCCTTTCCACGCCCCCCCAACTTCCCCTCCTTAAGGCAGGATCCGACCAGTGGCCTGAGAGGGAAATGGAAGCTGGAACATCTGGAGGTGACAGAGATCTCAAACGCTGGGTGAGGTCCGCACCGAGAAACAGACTTCTAGGGAGGCAGCTTCATGGAGCAGCTCCTTTAACTGGGGGACCAAAGACTATTTAAATTTGGGGGACAGGGGTGAGTGTACTTCATTGTTCTGGGCCAGGGTACTAGGGATGCCTCATTTGCAGAAGGAGGGCTTTCAGGTGCTGCTGGACAGGGCAGGACTTTATAAGGAGAAAGGAGAAAGGCTGCCTGGCTACCCGACCTTCTCTGGTAGAGCATCGGTGGAGGTACCGATTTACGTGCCCTGGCGCAGGCTCGGGGCATGGGTTGGGGAGGAGTCCTATTCCTGCCCGTCTCAGGATGAGATTTCAGGGTTTGGAAACACCTTGACCCAACTCTTGCCCCCTGTGGCTCCGTGGTTCCCCTAGCCCCACAAGAGAGGGGAAGAGACAGATTAGAGGGGCCATCTAAGTCATCAAAGGGCAGGAGTCGGCATAGTCGGGATGATGGATGACCGTTCAGGAATAGTGGACAGGACTTCATCATGCCCAAGCTTCCCCCATGAACCTCTGGTCACATGTACTCTGCTCAGACTCTCCATCTCCACCTGGATATTTACTGTGACTTTCAAACTTTGCCCAAACTGGACCTCTGATCTCACACTCACAGACCCACTATGTCCCAGCTCCATCCTTTCCAAAAGCCATCTTTAATCTCTCTCTTGTCCCTGCATCCACATCCAATCATAAGGAAATCCTGCTAGTCCCATCTTTAAAGATTTAAAAGTTTATGTACATTCACGATTTGCCTGCGACCCACAATGGTCAGAAGAGGGCATCAGATCCCTAGAACTGGGGTGACAGGCAGTTACTGGGATCAAACCCAGGTCCTCCGCAAGAGCAGCAGGTGCCCTTAACTGTTGAGCCATCTCATTTCTCTGAGCCTGCCCAGCTCCATCTTGACAACATACCTGGAACTCAACTACTTTCTGCCAGATTCACTTTACCTTCCAAAGCGAAGAACTGTCTGAGTGTCCCTCCAAATGGACCACCTTTTTTGTCCTTACCTTCTACCTACCTGTGAAGCCCCAGCCAATCCTAGGGCAAGTCCAGGAAAGAGGACAAAAGCCGAGAGTAGCAAGAATAACTCTGAGGCTGAGTCCAGTATTAGAGGAGGAGGTGGGGAATGGAGGACGAAGAGGAGGAAGAAGAGGAAGGAGGAGGTGGAAGAGGAGGGGGAGGAGGGGGAGAGAAAGAAGAAAAGAGGGGAGAGGAGGAGAACTGGAAGAAAAAACTAGAAGGGAGCCATTAAAAAGAATGGTGGTGATCTGTATGACAGGAACTTCAAGTCTCTGAGGAAGGAAATTGAAGATCTCAGAAAATGGAAAGATCTCCCATGCTCATGGACTAGAAGGACCACCATTGTCAAAATGGCCATCTTGCCTAAGGCAATCTACAGATTCAATGCAATCCCCATCAAAATTCCAACTCAACTTTTTATAGAGTTAGAGCGATTTTCAAATTTATTTGGAATAACAAAAAACCCAGGATATCGAAAACTGTTCTCAACAATAAAAGAACTTCTGAGGGAATCACCATCCCTGACCTCAAGCTGGATCACAGAGTAATTGTGATTTAAAAAAAACCTGCATGATATTGGTACAGAGACAGGCAGGTAGATCAATGGAATGGAATCAAAGACCCAGAAATGAACCCACACACCTATGGTCATTTGATCTTTGATGAAGGAGCTAAAAACATTCAATGAATAAAGGACAGACTCTTCAACAAATGGTGCTGGTTCAACTGGAAGTCAGCATGTAGAAGAATTCAAATTAGTTCATTCTTATCTCCTTGTACAGAGCTCAAGTACAAGTAGATCAAAGACCTCCACATAAAAGCAGGTACGCTGAGACTAATAGAAGAGAAAGTGGGGAAGAATTTAGAACACATAGGCACAGGGGAAAACTTCTTGAACAGATACCAGTGGCTCTTGCTCTAAGATCAAGAATTGACAAATGGGACCTCATGAAATTGCCAAGTTTCTGTAAGGCTAAGACACTGTCAATAGGACAAAATAGCAGCCAACAGATTGGGGAAAGATCTTTACCATACATCTAATAGAGGGCTAATATCCAATATATACAAAGAACTCAAGAAGTTAGACTCCAGAAAATCAAATAATCCTATTTAAAAATGGGGTACAGAGATAAACAAAGAATTCTCCACTGAGGAATATCGAATGGCTGAGAAGCATCTAAAGAAATAGTCAACATCCCTTGTCATCAGGAAAATGCAAATCAAAACAACCCTGAGATTCGACCTCACACGAGTCAGAATGACTAAGATCAAAAACTCAGGCGACAGCAGATACTGATAAAGATGTGGAGAAAGAGAAACACTCCTCCACTGCTGGTGGGACTGCAACCTGGTACAACCACTCTGGATATCAGTCTGGTAGTTCCTCAGAAAATCTGACATAGTACTATCTGAAGACCCAGCTCTTCCACTCCTGGGCATACATTCAAAAGACACTCAAACACATAACAAGGACACATATTCCAACATGTTTATAGCAGCCTTATTTATAATAGCCAGAAGCTGGAAAGAATCCAGATGTCCTTCATCAGAGGAATGGATACAGAAATTGTGGTACATTTACACAATGGAGTACTACTCAGATATTAGAAACAATACTTATGAAATTCCTAGACAAATAGATGGAACTTGAAGCTATCATCCTGAGTGAGGTAACCCAGTCACAAAAGAACACACATGGTATGCACTCACTGATAAGCAGATACTAGCCCCAAAAAGCTCTGAATACCCAAGAAACACTTCACAGACCTTATGAAGCTCAAAAAGAAGGAAGGCCAGAGTGTGGATGCCTCAGTCCTTCTTAGAAGAGAGAACAAAATACTCACAGGAGGAAATACAGGAACAAATAGAGGAGCAGGGACTGAAGACAAAAGTATTCAGAGACTGCCTCCCCTGGGGATCCATCCCACATGCAGCCACCAAACCCAAGCAGTATTGCTGATGCCAAGAAGTGCTTACCAGCAGGAACCAGATATGGATGCCTCCTCAGAAGCTCTGCCAGAGCCATACTGATACAGTTGAGGATGTTTGCTGCTAACCATTGGACTGAACACGAGGACCTTAATGAAGGAGCTAGAGAAAGAACTGAAGGAGCTGAAAGGGTTTGCAACTCATGGGAAGAACAACATTATCAACCAACCAACCCTCCAGAACTCCCAGGGACTAAAACACCAACCAATGAGCACACACGGAGAGACCCATGGCTCCAGGTGCATATGCAGCAGAGGATAGCATTGTCTGCCATCAATGGGAGAAGAGACCTTTGGTCCAGCTAAGGCTCATTTTCTCAGTGTAAGGGAATGCCAAGGTGCTGAGGTAGGAGATGGTGGTTGGGAGAGGGAGCACCTTCATGGAGGTAAGTACAGGGGGAAGGGGAGGGGAGGGGGGAATGGGGATAACATTTGAAATGTAAATACAAAGAATATACAATAAAAAATTTTAAAAAGAATGGTGGCTCTCAGTCAAGTTGGGGAGTTTGAGCCTATTGCTATGCAGTAAACCTGTCAAGCATAGTGATACCCCAGGACCTTTGCATGTTTGTCCTTCTCTCTAACTCTAAATATCTGCTAGTGGCAGCTTCTGTCTCCCTCCATTCAGGGCACTACACAAACACAACCATCCCAGAGGAGCCTTTCCTGATGACTGGAATAAAGATTATTTATTGCTTTATTTTATTTTATTTTATTTTGTGGAGTTTGTAAACCCCTGATACCACAAACTCCCTTGCTTGATTGACTTCCCTATAATTTAACTACATAAATAAGGCCCTGGTTGTGTTTACTGCTGGGTCCCCAATACCTGGACCAGTAGCTAATGTGTGACATATAAGCCACAGTGAAAGCTGAATGAATAAACAAAGGTGACAACTTCATAACAGGCACCATCATCACCACTGTCATCAGAGACATGAAAACCGCTGGACCCCAAAAGAGGATCTTGGGTCAGTCTGATGGGCATGGAAGGCTTTCCAGTTTGTAGAATGGACCACTTAGGATGGATCCAGTCATTAGAGGGAAAGACACCTATATCACCCTTGCTTAGATTTCTGGCATCCAGGAGAGAAGACATGGCAGAAGGAAGACTTCTAGCCAGAGGCCCCAAAAGCATGAGCATCCCAGGGTCAGGGTGCTTTGGGACACATCTGGGACACATCGTAGAGCCAGAGATCCCACAAGGTGGCTCCTTCCCTTTGATTTCCAGGGCCCTCTGCCAGGGTTCAGTGCCCCCAAGCAAAGTCTGAGAAGCTTGCTGGTTTTGCTCTGCAAGTGTGTGCTGGAGACGGAAGCGAGCCTCTTGCTGGTACAGTCAGTGAGGTACTTCCACTGACATTTCCACATCCCTCCCGGATTTGGATTCTCAACCCTCACCACAGCCACTCCTGGACGCTGTCATTGTTCCTGGGTATGAAGTGCGCGCAGACTTGGGAAGAGGCCGTTTCAACAAAACTATCTATGGTCCTGGCCGTCAGGACCCTCAAGAAAGTCACTTCCCATGACTCCCCTCAGCAAGATGGCACAATCTTCTAGCAAACAGGTGTCCTTCTTCTCTGTAGAAACAGATCAGCCTAGACCCCTGTGGTCTCTAGCCTCACAGAAGGAATCCTGTTCACAGAAAGGGAGGTTGGGTGGAGCCTCCCTCTCTCTCTCCCTCTTTTCCTCGGGCTGTCCACCCTGAGTTTGAGAAGAATGGTTTGAAGTTTTAGTGATGATTCCCACTACTCATAGATAGCGCCGGGGTTCTAAGCTTCCTGTGGAAGAACAGGTATTCTCTGAGCCATTCCCAGGTGGAGGGTGACCAAAGAGCACGGTCACCAAATCATTTGTCTCAGGCTTGCCCCCCTAGACCTTTTGAGTCTCATTGTCTCTTGCACACTTCGTCCTTGGCTCAACTTCTCAGGGTGTGTCACCATTTCTCCCGCTCTTCTCTAGAGGTTTCTTTGCCCCGTGGCCTTGAATCTCTCTCCGAACCTCCTGCAATCTGATTTCTAACTCTTAGGCTGTGCCTGGTATCCGCAAAAATCACAAGTCAGAATGGAGTCCGAGATCAGCTCCGAAGTAAGCACACAGAGCCTGCACAAGTAGGCACTGGAGCGGCTTGGGCAGGCTGCACCGGACAGCCAAGTGCTACCGCGTCTGGCTGCCAGTCTCTGCCCTCCTCCCTAGCTAGGCAGCTGCCCCAGCACAGAGTCGCGGGAGGGGGCACTCCCTGGCCCCAGTGGCTACCCTGGGGACCCCAAGCTCCGCCCTACTACACTCCCATTGGCTTGAGGCGCCCCCGCCCCCAGGCTCCCTTTCCAGCTCCCGGGCTTTTAGCTACCCTGGATAAATAGCCTAGGGCGCCTGGCGCGAAGCTAGGGGCCAGGACACCCCAGGACGCGACTGCTTTCTTCACCACACCTCCTATGGGACAGGACGGGAAGGGGAGGTAGAGGACAGCCGGCGTGCATTCCAACCGTCAGAATTTTTGTCATTGTACTGTTGGGATTCAGGAGTGGCAGAAAGTTAAGACAACTCTTAAAGCTTGGGTTGAGCTAGAGGCAGAACCCAGGCACTGGGATATGGAGCTGCTATCGCCACCACTAAGAGACATAGACTTGACAGGCCCCGACGGTTCTCTCTGCTCCTTTGCGACAGCCGACGACTTCTACGATGATCCGTGTTTCGACTCACCAGACCTGCGCTTTTTTGAGGACCTGGACCCACGCCTGGTGCACGTAGGGGCCCTCCTGAAACCGGAGGAGCACGCACACTTCCCCACTGCGGTGCACCCGGGGCCAGGCGCTCGCGAGGATGAGCATGTGCGCGCGCCCAGCGGGCACCACCAGGCCGGTCGCTGCTTGCTGTGGGCCTGCAAGGCGTGCAAGCGCAAGACCACCAACGCTGATCGCCGCAAGGCCGCCACCATGCGCGAGCGGCGCCGCCTGAGCAAAGTGAACGAGGCCTTCGAGACGCTCAAGCGCTGCACGTCCAGCAACCCGAACCAGAGGCTACCCAAGGTGGAGATCCTGCGCAACGCCATCCGCTACATCGAAGGTCTGCAGGCTCTGCTGCGCGACCAGGACGCCGCGCCCCCTGGCGCCGCTGCCTTCTATGCACCGGGCCCGCTGCCCCCAGGCCGTGGCAGCGAGCACTACAGCGGCGACTCAGACGCGTCCAGCCCGCGCTCCAACTGCTCCGATGGCATGGTAAGGCTAGGACCCAGGAGAACGACAAGAGGAGGCGGCGCCTGGGGTATCTGCAACACCTTCCCAAGGCCCTTGGGGTGAGGGGGGAGGTGTCCTTTATACCCAGATGCTAACGGCATCCGTCACTGGAGTCGCTTTGGACTATGATTCTGCCAATTGGGGGGGGGGGTACTATTAAAACACTGCTGCGCAGACTCCGGGACATGCTTGTCCTCAGATCCTTATTACCCTAATACAGATTATTGTTCCTGGGTGACTGTCCACTCTCAATTTGACCCTGCATGCGACAGCTTCCAATGTGTGCTGGCTCCTACCTCCTAACGGAACCGGCAGCTAAGACTAAGGGAGTGAGGGAAGGGTTGTGACGTTGTGAGTGTTGCTTGAGACCCACTCAGGCCCTGTAGGCTTGACTCCATCGTCCTTGCTGTTCACAGATGGATTACAGCGGCCCCCCAAATGGCCCCCGGCGGCAGAATGGCTACGAGGCCGCCTACTACAGTGAGGCGTCCAGCGGTGCGTACTCCCAGATGTTCCAAGCTAGTGGGCCTTTATCGACCTTCCGTGTCCCCCTTGAAACTTTTCTCGCCCCCTAGGCTTGTTACTCTCTTGCCGCCTCCACCCATATCTTGGGATGGCAGAGAGAAGCATTGGGAGCCGGGGTGGGGTGAGGTGAGGTGAGGAGGGAGAACTCTGATATGCACCATCCCCTCCTTTCTCCTTTCAGTCCAGCAAGTCCTCAGTTTCCCTTCAGCCACAAAGCTCCGGGCTTAGGGGCAGGAGACTTGAGACTCAAGTTTGGATTACTAACCTTCCTTCCCCTCACAGAGCCCAGACCGGGGAAGAGTTCGGCTGTGTCGAGCCTCGACTGCCTGTCCAGCATAGTGGAGCGCATCTCCACAGACAGCCCCGCTGCTGCGCCTGCGCTGCTTTTGGCAGATGCGCCACCAGAGTCGCCTCCGGGTCTGCCAGAGGGGACATCTCCAAGCGACGCAGAACAGGAGACCCAGACCCCGTCTCCCGAAGCCACCCCTCAGTGTCCTGCAGGCTCAAACCCCAATCCGGTTTACCAGGTGCTTTGAGAGGTTGGCGGCCATCAGCAGAGGGCGTACCATCTGCGCTCCTGGGGATGGTGCCCCTGGGTTCTTCGCGCCCAAAGGATGAAGCGTAAATGACACTCCTCCCAACTGTCCTTTCAACAGCCATTTTTTTTTCCCAGAGGAAAGGGAAGAGCAGAAGCCTGTCCCACATCCAGCCCCATGAAAAGGACGCAGTCCGTTTTTTGTTGTAGTCGTTGGGTTTCTTGTTTGTTTTGTGTTTTGTTTCTCGTGCGACTCACTGCGAAGGCCACTTGCTGTCCCTCACTGGGCCAGAGCTGATCCTTGAGTGGCCAGGCCCTCTTTCCTTTCCTCATAGCCCCCAGCACGGGGGTGAGCCTCGCACACCTAAGCCCTCCACATCCCTGTTATTTGTGGAGACACGGTCCCCACTTTCTGGAGCCCTTTCGACACCCACTCTTTCCCACAGCTTGCAGAGACCACTCAGGTCTCGGGTGTGACAGGTGTAACCATACCCCACTATCCCCCTTCCCGAGGTTCAGGACCACTTATCTTTTTATATAAGACTTTTGTAATCTATTACTGTAAATAAGAGTGGCTTGGCCAAGCTGGAGCCCCTTGGGCTATATTTATCTCCGACGCATGCTGTGTAGTGCAACAAAAACTTTGTATGTTTATTCCTCAAGCGGGAGAGCCTCGAGGCTCTTTCGCTCAGGTGCTGGAAATAAAGACGCTAATTTATACAGCAGTGATTCTGGCTTTTCCTAGGGGAGCAGAAACTCTACAAACTGGGCAGGCTGTCTCGCAGCGACCCCTGTCGGTGGCAGAAGGGTAGCGCGGAGACTGGGTGGTGCTGGGTAATGAAGGACTAGGCAGATCTCCGGCCAGAGGGAATTCCTTCCGGAGGGAATTTCGGAAGCCTTGCCTGCCACACCCAAGAAAACCGGTGGTTCTAGTGAAAGATGCACCTAGGTTGATCTTAGTTTAAGAATCAAAAAGTCGGATGGGGTGGCTCGTCCCTGTAAACCCAGCACATTTGAGAGGTTGAGGCAGAAGGATGGATATAATCAGAAAGCCACCCTGACTATAAAGTGGAGACCCCTGCCTCAAAACAAATAAACTCTTTAAAGCGAAAATGAAAAAACGCTGCGGAGGAGGTGGCTCAGTTGATAGAGCACTTGCCTGGCATGCACAAAACCCCAGCTTCTGTCACCAGCCCTAAATAAACCTGTCATGGGGAGTGCAGCTGTGGTTTCAAGGCCCAGGAGGTAGCACAGGAAAATCGGAAGAACATGGTCATCCTTAGCTACAGCTACACAGCAAGGTCCAGGCCAGTCTGGGAGTCATGAAACCCTGCCAATAGATTAGCTGATTAATTAAAAGACAAGGTCCACCCAGTTAAGATTTTGTCAGAATGAGTCTGTCCAGGACCACTTAGTATTGCTTCCATCCCCCCGAAAAAAATCTACTTTTAGGGACTCTGAAGTGTGTGCTCAGTTGAAAATGGTTCCCGTCCACACAGTGTACAGAAGGCTCCGTGGGAGCTTATGGCCCTGGGGCTGCACAACGCAGGGTGGAAAAGAGTAGGGATGTTCCAGTGCAAGAAGAGACGGTTCAAGGACCCTGAGGATGGGTTGTAGACCATGTGGTGTATGCAAGCTCTTAACCACAGTGGACCTGCACAGAGACAGCACAGTCGGGAGCCAGCCCTCATCTCATCAGTGGGGGGAGGGAGGGGCACCAGCATATCTCTAGAGCTAGGATGCTTCCATTGGACTGCATAGAGGGGGAGGGTCATTGGTGCAGCCGGAGTGCAAGGTGGACTTCCTGAGCGAAGTACTATTTCGGATGTGTTCAGAGGGACACGTGTAGGCGATGAGCAACGGTCATGAGGAACATCCCCACCCTCCACACACAGGAACCTCTACACGTTCTGGGAGTGGCCTGGCACAAATTCTCCCTCCCTCTAACAGTTGTCCCTGGGGCCTCAGTCCCTCCTGATTTGTACAGATCCCCTTGGATTCTCAGAGGCCAGGTTCAAGACACAGAAAGGACACCCTCAGGAAGGACTGCTGTATTCAGGGAGTGGGCTCCGCTCCCCCGACACAATCCTGGAGGAGCTGCTCAACGCTTTTCCATTACTCTGACGTTCCACTGGCCTCTCGGAGCTTCTTCGGGTTCCTCACACAGGAGGCCCCTCAGGGATTAGTCATAACTTTGTCCACTGGACCGATGCCAAGGCCACTGGATATACTTCCTTCCTTTGGGAAGCAACCAGACACTTGGGGGTTGGGTCTCTCCACAGTTGGTCATGTCATGATTGATGACGCATAGAACACAGACCGTGGATAAGTACAGGAGCCGTAACAGCAGCAGAGCTGCCAAGGAGAATCCTGAAGGGGTTGGTCGGCAGAGGAAGCTCAAAGGTGAGTCACAGCGAGAACCAAGGGAGAGGGGCGACCTCGAGGGCCCACAGCTGTTCATGAGAAGGAGCTAAGGAACGCACGGATGACACAAGACCACATGGGCAGCAGGGAGCCCCAGAGGGATCGACACAGGGAAGGAACAGAGATAAATCTGTGTTTCAGAACAATCCGTTTGGACTGGTGAAAACAAACAGGAGGGAACACAATGAGACAGATGTTTTGTGACTTTCCTATAAACATATATCACCTCAGAGAGAGAAGGAGCCAACAGCCCAGAGAAAGATTTCATACAATCCAACCAAGCATGGCAAATGGATGGATGTACTGGGCAGGAGAACGAATGTTACAGGAGAGTGGGCAACTTATTCATGAAGCACAGTGAAGTATGTCTGCCTGTATGTATGTGTGCATGTGTGTGCATGTGTGTACACGTGTGTGCATGTGTGTGCATGTGTGTGCATGTGTGTGCATGTGTGCACATGTGTGTGCATGTGTGTGCATGTATGCACATGTGTGTGCATGTGGGCATTGTGTGCATGTGTACGTGTGTACACGTGTGTGCCATGATGCATATGGACAGTCTGAAGACAACTTTAAAAAATGTATTTTCTCCTTCCAATACATTGGTTCCGGGGACTGAATTCATGTCATCCACATGAGCACGTGCCTTTAACATACTGAGCCATTTCACCAAGCCACAGCATTTTAAATGTCTTATATACTTCAGATATGTGTGTGTGTGTGTGTGTGTGTGTGTGTGTGTCTATGTATGGGTATTTGCATCTGTGTTCAGATGCCCACAGAGGCCAAAGGCATCAGACCCACCCGTTCCCATCCTCCATCCCCCAGAGCTGAAATTACAAATGGTTATAAGCTGTCTCAAGAGTGTGCTGAGAACCAAACTCCTAGTATCTGAACTATCTCTCCAGTCCAGAGGTTCTCAACCTGCGAACCACAACCCCTTTCTCAGGGGTCACCTAAGGCCATCAGACAACAGATGTTGGCGTTATGATTCGTGACAGTTGTGAAGTATTAGCGATAATAATTTGTTTGTGGGAGCCACCACAGCAGGGGGAACTGTGTTAGAGGGTTGGAACATCAGGACTGTTGAGAAGCACTGGTCTAGCCCTGCTAATACACTTTAGATTACATGCAGGGGTGCCAGGGGGCGTGTACTTGGCTCAGGGAGGGGTGAATATGGCTCTCGTGAGCTTTCCTGCCTCTCTCCAAATGGGAATATTTGCAGCTTTCTTACCAGAGACCTAGTTACCAGCTGTACAGCTTTTTGCTATTATTTTTTGTTTTGTTTTTTGTTTTTTTTTTTTTTTTTTTTTGGCCCAGGGTCTCACTTTATCGCTAGGCTAAGCTGTCCTTGAACACGCCATGTTCCGGGCTGCCCTTGAAATCTTGGCAACCTTCCTTCGTCATCCTACCCTGGAGCTGGGGTTACAGGCGTGAGCCACCACCACACTGGGCTTCCTCCTGCAAAGGACTAGTTGCTTTGTCGCCATGGCGACTGGTGGAGGTGTGTGATGCTGTGTGTTGGCCATGATCCTTCAGCCAAGGCTGACGAAGCATCTATTCTACTACAGAGGCTCCTCTGCCTAGAGGCTGCTGGGGTTGTTTGGGCGACTTGTGTCCTGTACTGGACTGGGCATGGTTTGTATGTGACAAATGATGTATTGCAGATCCGAAGACAGAGATCCGTTCAGAGGTGGATACAGGGATAAAAAGATGGCCGATGGGTGGAAGGAAGGTAGTAACTTTTATACTGAGAAGCAACTGATCTCTCCCTCCCCCGGAGACTTCAGAATTGATGGTGGAGGGCAGGCTGGGTGTTGGCCCCCCATTCATTTCCAGCCATGTGCTCTTGTACATGGCAGCAGCTGGTGTGTGGATGCCTTAGGAAAGAGGAAAGAGGTGCTGTGGGGGACGTCAGCCTGGTTTGCCTCTGAGTGGGCTGTGCTGTCATTACACAGGGGACACAGGACGCTCCCAGTTGCAAGTGACAGAAACATCATTTACACTGGTTTCAACCATACAAAGGATGTGCTAGGACCACTCTGGACTGAGCCTGGACGTTGATTTCCCGTCCCTCCTCCTCACGTCATTTGCTTATATACTCTGCTAGTCTGCTCTGGCTTTCTTCAGAAACTTGAGCATTGCCTGAGATTACAAACTCTGGCGGGAGCATTCCAAGTGGAGAAACTGTCTGCCTGGACCACCAGAGCTCCTGAGGCAGGAGCAAACCCAGGCTAGGGGGACTCCAGAGATTATGTGCTCTTCTTAGCCCCCTTCTTCTCTCTTTCTCTGCTTCACATTTGTGGGAAGAATGTACGCCATGGCCTCTGCAGAGAGTCTGGAGTTGATGAGAAGAGGGGAGAAGCTAGAAGCTAGATCCCACCGTGAAGGTTGGAAACCAGGTCCCCTGCTGGCTGTCCCTTGCCTCAGTCACCTCAGAAGCACCTACTGCCTCTCTATCTTCAATGCAGGTGAAACTGCCCATCACTTCTGGGGTCATTTTCACATGGCTGCATCTGAAGAATCCCAGAGTCACACTGCCCAGCAAGTATGCATGCACCTGCACATGTGCTTGCATGCACCTGCACCTGTGTGCTCACATGCACCTGCACCTGTGTGCTCACATACACCTGCACCTGTGTGCTCACATGCACCTGCACCTGTGTGCTCGCATGCACCTGCACCTGTGTGCTCGCATGCACCTGCACCTGTGTGCTCACATGCACCTGCACCTGTGTGCTCACATGCACCTGCACCTGTGTGCTCGCATGCACCTGCACCTGTGTGCTCACATGCACCTGCACCTGTGTGCTCACATGCACCTGCACCTGTGTGCTCACATGCACCTGCACCTGTGTGCTCGCATGCACCTGCATGTGTGTTCTCGAGTGGTCGCTGTCTTAGTGAATTTACTTTTGCTGCCAAGAAATGCCACAGCGAGCCGACTTACAGATGGAAGACTTTCTTGGGGGGGTTTCTAACAGTTCCAGAGGATTGGAGACCATGACTGTCATGGTGGGGGGGCATGGCAGCAAGCTGACAGGCATGTGGGTATGTTTCTGGAGCAGTAGCTGAGAGTGTACATCCTTCTCCAAAAATGTGAATTAGAGAAAGATGGGGAGGGGAGGAGGAGTGGAGAGAGAGAGAGAGAGAGAGAGAGAGAGAGAGAGAGAGAGACAGCACGGACATTAGAAACCGTAACGCCCACCCCAGCAGCGCACTTCTAATGATGCCACACCTCCTAATCCTTTCTAAATAGTTGCACAGCTAACTGAGGGCCAAGAATGGAGGCTGATATCATTCAGACCATCAAAATGACATCCAAGGCCTTGGGAAGAAGCCTAAATGACCTAGGTTTTGTCGTAATTTTCAGAGTAAATTATTTTTAAGCTATCTGTTGTGACCATTGTGTATTTCTCTTCTGAGTGTTTTCTGGGGGGTGTGCCTGTTGGTTTCGAAGCTGACCTCACTTCCTGTTTGCCTGACCTCACTTCCTGTTCGCCTGACCTCACTTCCTGTTCACCTGACCTCACTTCCTGTTTGCCTGACCTAACTTCCTGTCCGGCTGACCTCACTTCTTGTCTGCCTGTCCTCACTTCCTTTTCGCCTCCTGATTCCTGACTGTAGATGTTTGATGGCCAGTGGCCTCCTGCTCCTGTTGCCATGCCTCCCCTGACAGGATGGCCTGTACCCTCAGCGTGTAAACCACAATAAACCCTTCCTCCCTTAAGGTGCCTCTTGTCAGGCATTTAGTCAAGGCAGTGAGAAATGTAATTCGTGTAAACAAAAAAAGGCATAGGGCTGGGGCTGTGCCTCAGTGTTGAGAATCCCTGTGCTTTATTATTGTTGTTGTTGCTGTTGTTATACTTTTTGTTGCTTCTTTGTGAGTTTCGAATCATGCACACCAATCCTACGCATCTCTCTACCCCTGCTTACCTGCCCTCTGTCCCTGCAACCCAGTCACCAAGATATATATCATTATGGAAGCTGTGGTGTGTGACACAGCACACCCTTTTGTCCACACATCTTCAACTGCAAATGTTCGTTGCAATGAGTCATTTGGTCTGGTCTGAGGCCTCTGGCTTCTACTGCACTGTCAATACTGGGTTCTCACTGGGACTCCTCTCAGACATCCTGCTGTTGGCCCGTGTCGTGAAGATCTTACAGCTTTGGATCTGTAGGACCAGCCCCTTGACATGCTTACAGTTCATCGATGAGGTGGATGGGGTGGGCCAACTCAAGGCCCTGGAGCTGGGTGGGCTTTGGTGGCAGCTGGGCTGGCCAGCCCACCAGATGTCCTCTACCCACACCAGCAGGGCAAGCTGTCTATGGCTGCCCGGAAACTCATCTGATGCCATAGCAGGCAAGGGGAAGAGCCAGCTCTCCAGTTTTCATGCCCTCTGGACCAGCCCACCTGCAACCATGCCAGCAGGGCCAGGGTGTCCAGGCGAGGCATGAGGCCAGCTCTGCACAGCCCTCAGACATCGACATGGCCCCAAGCAGTAGCCTAGGCCAGGGATGTCTGCCTGGCCTTTGGTGGGAACAGACCCAGATGGGGAAGGGGTTGTCTCTGGCATGGTCTGCCCACCTGGGCACTGTGGAACCTGACTGGGGTATCATATCAGGTTTCCTCCCTGCTCAGGCTGGGTGGCACCAGGCTGAGGGTTGTCCAGAGCATGGCCTGCCTGCCCGGCTATGTGGAGCCAGACTGGCGACTATCTCAGGCTTGCTCCCAACCTGGGCACCACGAGGTCAGACTGTCTAGGAAAGAAAAAAACTTTTAATGGAGTTCTGTTAATACTTTTGATCTGGCTGTTAATCCGGCCAAGGGGAAAAAGGCAAATTATATGAACATAAGTGGAAATATATATATATATTGCTGATCGGACACCAACCAGACATCAAATTCATAAGCTGCCACAGCAAGACCTCAACATCAACAAAAGTTTCTGGGGGTGATCAATTAGGCAGCATTTAAAATTATCATCATATGAGAAAATTCGAAATCCTTTGAATCCCCACAGCCTGCGGAGAAAAGGAACTTGAAGTTTTCCCAATCTTGAAACGGTATGTGATGTTTCCACTGTGTGAGACTGGAAGAAAGAAGCTAAAATGACCAGCGTCGCAGAACAAGACCGAGCAGGTGGAATGATTGGTTGCTCTGCTCTCTGTATGGGAAACATTGTGACAAAACGTCTCAGAGGTTGGAGGATTCTGCGCCTGGGGTAGGCAGCAAGAGGCAGCAAGACCCGAGAACACTTGAAACCCGAGGCGCAGGAAGGGGATAATTAGAGGGTGGTGGTTCAGAACAAGTCGGCTTGGTTATTCTGTTTTTGTTTTCTTGTCTTAGAAACACTTGAACAGCCCACACACAAGTCATCGTTATCTTAAACTTTTACATTTGAAGGCTGGGAGGATGGCTGGTCAGTGAAGTGTTCACTTCCTGTCCTGAGCACCGGGGTCCACCCATAGCATCCACACTGGAGCCAGGTACAGGGGTGTGTGTCGTGACCCCGTCTCGGTTGTGACCTGTCCCTGAGCGCTCTAGTCAACAAGTTAACGTAGTTTAGTCAACAAGCCCCAGGATCAGTGAGAGCGCTCAGGGGGACACTCAAAAAGTGAGGTGTGAGTGTGTGCAGGCATGGAGGTGTGTGAGTGTGCAGGCACGGAGGTGTGAGAGTGTGTGCAGGCATGGAGGTGTGTGAGTGTGTACAGGCATGGAGGTGTGTGAGTGTGCAGGCATGGAGGTGTGTGAGTGTGCAGGCATGGAGGTGTGAGAGTGTGTGCAGGCATGGAGGTGTGTGAGTGTGTACAGGCATGGAGGTGTGTGAGTGTGCAGGCATGGAGGTGTGTGAGTGTGCAGGCATGGAGGTGTGAGAGTGTGTGCAGGCATGGAGGTGTGTGAGTGTGTACAGGCATGGAGGTGTGTGAGTGTGCAGGCATGGAGGTGTGTGAGTGTGCAGGCATGGAGGTGTGAGAGTGTGTGCAGGCATGGAGGTGTGAGTGTGTGCAGGCATGGAGGTGTGAGAGTGTGTGCAGGCATGGAGGTGTGAGAGTGTGTGCAGGCATGGAGGTGTGTGTGTGAGTGTGCAGGCATGGAGGTGTGAGAGTGTGCACCGAGGGAGTTCCATGTGAGGTCTATAACAATGTATGCTGTTGACATGAGTGTATCCAGGACAAAAACCAAAACCGTGGACCCGTAGGAGCAATCGAGGCACAAACCGAGGCCATGGGAAGTGTTTCTCCACGTGCATCAGGCTTGGGAGCGATAGCAAAGCCCCCCACAGCCAACCTGCGGGCGCTCACCACAGAGACTGCGTAAAATTAGCTAGCCTGTCCCCTCCGCTGTACCCAACAGACAGGCTGAGGTTCTGGGTGGCGGGCAGTGGTGTCGGAGTGTGTGATCCCCACATGACCCCGATTTCCTGTGCATGTGTCTACGCCTACCCCCTCATACACTTCCTCGATTTCCTTGCTGACCCCCAGTCAGGGTTCACTAAGTTGCCCTCATCATTCTGGCTTCATTTCTCATTCTTAGGGCCAGCAAGAAGCGACCCACAAGACAGCAGTGGCCTTCTCACATAGGTGTGCAAGCACAAGCCGGGAAGAGAGGCAATGGTTGTGTGCACCCTGTGAGCTGCAGAAGTAATGTTTGAATGGGGCCTAACACAGGAATCCTACGTTCACTTAAAACACTTTGGGGTCCATTTTTAGGGATGTTTGTGTCTGTCTGTGTGTGTGTGTGTGTCTCTGTGTGTGTGTGTGTGTGTGTGTGTGTGTGTGCACATGTACACATGGTTCTGGAGTAGGGATGTCACACAAAGCAAACACATGTATACTCCAGTAACCCACAGCCTATGATGAGACAACCCACCAATTTTCCATGTGTAGCCCAAGATAATGCGCCGTCCTATGTGATGGAGAAGAAACCTAGAGATTGGTGGACGTTAACGTTAGATGTTTCTGATGGCCGTGGCCAGGAACGTAAGTTCTAATGACATCTAGTGGGTTGAAAGAACCTGTTAACCTATTACACGGCAGAGCGTCCCAGGTTCTCTGGTGCAGGGTGTCTTCAGTGCAGAGGTTGAGACGCCCTGGTCTAATCTCTCCCCCTCCCCCTCCCTCCTCTCCCTCTTCCTCCCCCCTCTCCCTCTCCCTCCCCCCTCCCCCCCTCCCTTCCTCCCCCCCTCTTCCTCTCCCTCCCTCTAACTTCCCCCTCCCTTCCTCCCCCCTCATCCTCTCCCTCCCTCTCCCTCTCCCTCCTCCTCCCCCTCCCTCCCTCTCCCTTTCCCTCCTCCTCCCCCTCCCCCTCCCCTCTCTCCCTCTCCCTATCTCTCCCTCTCCCCTCCCTCTCCCCCCTTCCACACACACAGAGGGAGAGATAGAGTGTGTTCTTCATTCTGCTCTTCTCTGGAGTCTCTGCCTCACTGTAAGAAGCAGCAGCTACATGCAGCCCAGCCCAAACCATAGTCACCACCCATCCAAGTGATGCCCTGTGACCAAGGTCATCACTTACCCACAGTGTCCTCCGAGGTTTGCTCCTCTAGGTTTGCTCCCCGTTGCCCACTAGGGGGAGTTCTGACTTGGGAAGAGGACACTTACCAGCTCCGCAGCACAGCATCCCAGCAGGTAGCCGGAAGCTGTTCAGCTCGCCAGTGTAGGTTAGATTCCAGGCCCAGCCACAAGGTGGCAGCCCAACCCGCCAGGAACACAGCCGCTCCTGACCCGGGAGAGCAGCACAGACCCTGTGCCGGCCGGACGAAAGCCTGAGGGGCTGGATTCGGGCCAGTTCCTGAGCCCAGCAGGTGTGCAAACGCCAGGTGTGACAGCACGGGTACAATGTGCCTTCGGGTGCCCCTCATAGTTTTCTACTCCCCATCCAGCATGGTTCTTCCCTTGAGCTATTCCCACGAGGGGGAGGGGGAGGGGGGTCTCTCTGCGTCCCTGCACTCTTCCCCTTCAGCCTGAATGAGAAACATCCCAGAGCACAGGAGTTAAAGATGCTGAGACAAGCGCTAAACCCATCTAGTGATAAGTTACTGGAGCGCGGGGAAGTTGGGTAGCTTTTCTGAGGCCATAGTTCGACAGAGGTGGACCTCTAGAGACTGGAACCCAGGCAGTTCGTTCCCAGAGACAGGACTGATCGTCCTCATCTAGCCACAGCTACATTTTGAAGAAGGGGATGCTGTAAGCTTTCCCTTGTGAAGGGGCAGGCAGCTATGCTCTGGAGGGCTGAAAGGCAGGGAAGGGTGAGGTTTTAGTATTTCTGAGGAAGAGGCTGGCTTTGGTCAGCAATCCCCGCCCCCGCCCAACCTTGTTTGTCTGTTCCTTGTTTCATTCCTACCCCTCAGCCCCGTGCTTTCATCTCGGTTTTTCTGGGCTTTCTGTGAATGTCAGCCTTCTCTTGGTGTGAAGGGGAGGTGAGAGAAGGGACTTTTATGCCCTGCTTAGGGTACAGAAGAGGGAGCGCTCCTTGACGCCTAGGACCAGGGGGTGTCATCTGAGATCAAAGCAAGACTCTTAAAGTGGGGCACTTTGGGTTGGGTTCCCCATGTGAGCCCAGCCTGCTTAACTCGTGGAGTGTGCTGTGACCCCTTTCCTGTGGTCTCTCCCTCCCATATCCATGTTTTCCTGGCACATCCTCCAAGGTTAGAGTTTTCATTACACAACTTTCTCCCACCGGGAGTTTCTGTCTGTCCCTCCAAGACCTGAGCCCTTCTCCGCCTGCTTCCCCCCACATGCAGGTCCCCCATGGCTCCTATTGGTGCGCTCCATGGAGTAGGGTCTGATTGGAGCTTAGTACCTACCCTTTCAGAGGTTCTTGGTAAGTTCCCACTCAAGACCCAGCCTCAGTTAGAGTCTGGATACCTGGAGCCTCTGAAGTCGGGGCTCTAGGGTTTCTTCCCAAATCGCCTGGACTTCAGTGAGGGGCTTCCCTGTCTAGAGGGGAGCTCTGGGGGCATGGGCAGTCCTTTGATAAAGGGAGCTAAACTAGAGAGACATTTGGAGAGCCACGCTCTGCCCCTGTGTGGCTCTGCAGACAGGGAGGAGGAGGGGCATCCTGAGCCCCTGTGGCTAGCTCCTCAGGTTCCCTGAGGAAGGATCTAGAAAAGCATTTTGGTCTGCCTTGACTATTCATGGCAGAGGCTGTGTGTGCCCTTGTTTCCACGTGCCTCTTTAAAAAGATACTTACTTCCGGGGTCTCTGTGTCTTTATTCTATTAATCCAAGGGTTGGGCCAAGCATTCCCGAGAGCCAGGCCAGAGCGCACCACACTGGACCTCCTTGTGGTCAGGGGATGAGACTGGCCCTGGCCAGAATGGAGGCCACTGGAAGCCATTCTACAGTGCCTCACTCTGAGACCAAAGGCAAATGGCTGTCTGGAGCAACGCTGTGATTAGTTTCTGGAGAGGAGAGGTCTCTTGATGCTCCTGCCCTCTTTGTCCATCTCTGCCCCTTTCTGACAAGCCTGCCTCTCTGCCTCCTGCCTCTCACCCCTCTCTACCTCCCCACACTCTCCCCCTGTGACATCATGGTCATTAATGCTGTGATTCCCGGGACCAGATGGGGAGATGTGTCACAGGTTTGTACCTAGGCTCGCAACAGTGTCTGCCAGTCAGTACAGACAGACAGCCGTCTGCACCCGATAGCAAATGCCGACAGGTACATAAGAGCCTCTCGCTTCCTAATTAAATCCCCTTTGCCGGGGCAGCCTGTTCGATTGCAACGGACAGGAATCAATAATCATCTTTCAGAGCTCGGCGGCCTCTGGAGCTGGGCCGGACCTTCCAGTTCCTCTCAGTCCCGCCTGCCCACTTCCGGGTCCGATTTGCTCCTGTGACTTTGTGTCCGTACAGGATCTGGAGCAAGTAAGGAATGAGTGATAATGATTGTTGATTAGATAAACCCAGGGGTGGGTGGCACGCATGGGACAGGAGGACTTCGAAGTTAGAAATATGATCTCTGGCCCGACGTTAACTTCGAATCTGTGGGAACCACAACTCCTAGACACACAGGGCTCACCTGCCAGGTGCCTGAAGACCCAGGGGAGTGAGGCTGCCAGTGTTCACGGAGCTGTTCTCATAACGTATCGGGTTAGGTAATTCGGTTTTCTGGGTAAACTGTCATTTTACCCAGAGGCCTGTCTGTCATTGTTGTGACTAAGTCACCCTGGAGTCAAGGAAGGGTCCAGGGCCTGAAAGGGGCCAAGGGGACTAAGAGGGGCTCGGGATTGATCATTGATGGTGAGTTGGGGGGGGAGCGGGGTGATGAAAAGGTACCATTTTGCAGTCCACGTAAAAGAAAAAGTTATCTCTAAAAGGATCATTGGACCTTCAGGTTTCCGGGGAAGGGTCGGTATTAAAGGATTCCTTGAGAGGTCAGCACTATTCCTGGTCAGGGAATGGCTTGTCTGCTCAAAGTATCGAATGGCTCCCGAGTTAGAAGAGGAGCTGGCCGACGCCCTTCTCACCTCGGTGTGACCCGGGGGCGCGAGCCCAGACGTCGCTGGGAGCCTCCGCCCAACTAGAGGAGCTCCCCTAGGGCGGAGCGTCGGCGGGTCCCCACCGAGAGAGCAAGAGGCAAGGAAGGGCGGGCGCCCCCAGCGCCCGGGTTGAGGGAGGCGGGGTTCGGTGCCGGTCTAGGAGGGGGGCGCAGAATCAGGGCTTTTTAGGACCCAGCGCGGCGCCTCCCTCCGGGGGCGAGTGCGGCTGCGCGCGCCGTGTGCCCGTGTCCGGAGAGCCGCGGGCTGGACGCGGACCGCGCGAACCAGCGAGCGAGCGAGCAGGCAGCGGAGCGGCAGCCCGGAGGCAGCAGCGGCGGCGGCGGTGGCGGCAGTGGCCGCTCCGCGCCTCGCCTCCCTGGCCTCGCCTGCCTCGCTGCGCCGCGCCCGGACCTGCCACCCCCGCCTACCGGGCCCGACCTCGGCAGCGCCCCTCGCCTCGGCTGCCAGCGCCACCCGCCCTCCCAGAGCAGGGAGCGGAGTGCGGGGCGCAGAGACACCGGAGCCGGTGCCCGCCGGCCCCGCCAAGCAAACCGGGTTGGGAGAACCTTCGCTCGGCCCAGCGCGGCTCCGCAGCCGTCCGGGAGCTGTCCCTTCAGCACCGCCGCGGAAACCTGAGTCCCAGCGCAGCCCAGCGGAACCCCTGACCCAGCCCGAGCGCACCAGGCGCTGCGCTCAGCGGCCGCCCCGCGGGGTGCACCCTGGTGCCCCTACCCAGGGGACCTGCCATCTCCTCCGGGAGGCGGGGAGAAGAAACGAGGAGGGAGGTCGGGCAGCTTCACCCGCCACCGAGGGGAGTAGGCAGACAAGCAAGGAGAGCCGAAGGGGACCGGTCACGCAGGGAGGAGAGCAAGCCGCATCCGTCCCCACCGCACCGGGAGCGCGCTGCGGCGACCACCGCAGAGCCGAGCGCGGATTTCTCGTAACCCCCTCTTTCCCAGCTGGGGCTGGTCTATCGGTCTGGCCCCCGAAACGGAGCAGTTGACCTTCCCCTAAAAAGCTTTGTGTCGATTTCTCCATTTTCCCGCTGAGATGGTACCGGGAGCCCGGCCCCCCCATCATCTCTCCCCTCCTCCCGGTCCTCGCCGCTGAGCGCCGCCCCACTCCCTTCCTCCCTCCCTCTTTACCTCCCTCCTCTCTTCCACTGCCTCCTCCGCAGCCAGGCCAGCTCCCTCTCACACTAGGCGCCTTAAAGACCCTAAGGAGCCCGCGCACACACCCCTGGACTCGCACCTGACTGACAGCTCCCCCTGAGGGGGCTTGGCTCGTTGGTTGAGGTGGGTGGCCAGAGCCGCGGTCCTCTGTGCCCCCCGACGGCCGGGGGGAGGGGGGAAGAGGCCCTGCGCCCCCCTCCCCGTCGCCAACTCCCCCTGGCGGCAGCTCCCATGGGTGTCGCTGGGCCGCGCCATGCCTAAGGGGGCGCCGCGATGGGCCAAGGGGACGAGAGCGAGCGCATCGTGATCAACGTGGGCGGCACGCGCCACCAGACGTACCGCTCGACGCTGCGCACGCTGCCCGGCACGCGGCTTGCCTGGCTGGCGGAGCCGGACGCCCACAGCCACTTCGACTATGACCCGCGCGCTGACGAGTTCTTCTTCGACCGCCACCCGGGCGTCTTTGCTCACATCCTGAACTATTACCGCACCGGCAAGCTGCACTGCCCGGCCGACGTGTGCGGGCCGCTCTACGAGGAGGAGCTGGCCTTTTGGGGCATCGACGAGACGGACGTGGAGCCCTGCTGCTGGATGACGTATCGCCAGCACCGCGACGCCGAGGAGGCTCTGGACAGCTTTGGTGGCGCGCCCTTGGACAACAGCGCCGACGACGCGGACGCCGACGGCCCTGGAGACTCGGGCGACGGCGAAGACGAGCTGGAGATGACCAAGAGATTGGCGCTCAGTGACTCCCCAGATGGCCGGCCTGGCGGCTTCTGGCGCCGCTGGCAGCCGCGCATCTGGGCGCTGTTCGAGGATCCCTACTCATCCCGCTACGCGCGGGTAAGTGACTGCTTATCCACCCCAAGAACCTGACCCGGAATGGCAGCCTTTGCCGCTTCCCGCGGGCAGGGTGCAGTGGGCAGTGGGCAGTGAATGCCCGGAGTGTTCTGAACTGAAGGGGGTGTGTACATGTAGGTGTGTAAGAGAAGGGACGATTTTGACGGGACAACTGGGTTTGTATACATGAGTCTGTATTGCTGGGTGTGTGTGTGTGTGTGTGTGTGTGTGTGTGTGTGTACCGTGCATGCATATTTATGTAAGTGTGCTGGTGTGTATTTGGGTGGATAAAGTCTGTAAGGACAAGTGAGCACATGTGTATGTTTGAATGTGCGTGACACCTCACACTCCTGTTGGTGCCCATCAGTGCTACTGATGAACACTCTGAAGGTGTGAACTGCCCTTTGGTTTCGGGAAGGTGGGGAGACCCCTTCCTTCTTCCCAGGTCAGGGAGCCTTTGGAGTAGAAGCAGTGCCTTAGCCTGATGGGAAGCTAGAGACAGACACTCCCTCTATCCTCAGGGACCACCTTTAAGCCATTGCAGGAGGGGTCTGGGGATGCTCATAGTTAATAGCTTGGTGGTTGGTGTGGGTCTGGGCTGGGAGGGGGAGATGAGAGACTGGTGACCTCTGGGACACTTCCCAAGGGCCAGAGAAAGCAGGAGCTTAAGGCTTTGACCTCTTACAGGCTCCTCCAAGTCCTGGGAAGACAGAGGCTGGCAGAGAAGAAAACCTTAAGGGGAATGTACCCAGAAGTGTGTGAAGTGGGTGTGTCTTCCTCAGCCACACCCCTTTAGAAACAGTAAATGTTACCAGGGAGAAAGGACATCCTGTTGCTGACCTTGGCCCTTCAGATGGCCTCCCTAGATCTTTGTAAAATGGGGAGCGTGGTGGACTGCAAGGGCCATCTGTTCCTGAGCCCAAAAGGAGACCCCAGAGAGACAGCTCCCCTGGAAGACACACTCCAGGTCTTCCTGGGCTCTGTTCTCTGGCCAGAAGAGTACCAAGGATGAGAGAGACCTATAGAGTTGGGCATTTGAAAGCCTCCCCATCGAGAAGCCACCTCTGCCTCTCCCAGGCAAAACACTCCCCTGCCCATCTACTTACTGCTCCAGACCCCTTCTCTTTTGCTGACAGGAGACTGAGCCAGAGCTGGGGTGGGGGTGAGGAATAAGGAGAAGCTGGAATCTGCAAATCAGTGGACACACACGATTTGGGAGCTAGGGGGAGGGTTCTGAGATGGCCGAGGACAAGGAAGGGCTGTGTAGGCAGACACCTGACAAACCTGATGCTAATATGAAACAGAAAGACATATGGGGTGGGGGCAGCAGTTCCGAACCTCATACCTTGAATCCTAGAAGAGGAATTGTGGGTAGGGATAGAGAACACTTGGTTTCCCATGTTGCCATTGAGGATCTTGGCTAAGGTCAGGTAGGAAGCAGAAGGCCAAGTAAAATTTGAATCAGAGCTTTCTGGGACCCTCTTCTTTCCTGAGATGGCCCCTGACTCCCTGTCACTCTTCAGAATAGCCTGGCACCCTTAGAGGAAGCTTCTCTTCTTCCCCGTCTCCTTGATGACAGAGGCCACTCCAGCAAGAGGGTTATGTAACTGGAGGCTATGCTGGGCTGTGGGGAGGGGCTGGAACATGGGACTGGGAGGATGAACCAGCACACTCTGGGAGAGAGATGCTTGGCAGGCTAGGCCTAGACCTGGGTTAGAGCAGCCTTTCCACTCACATTTGACCTTGGCCCCTGGAAGCCAGGCCAAATAGGCCCAGCCTCTTTAAGGTAGTTGCAGAAGGCTGGGCCCCTCCACCTGTCACCGTGGACTCCACTTTGATTAGTGTACCCACGTCTCAGGGCATGTGAAGGTCAGTAGGGTTTATCCATCCTCCTCAACGGCTCTTTCCACCCACTGGACATCCCTTGGCTATGGGGTAGCCTTCACTCGATGGAGACAGAGAGACCACCTAAGTGTAGCTTGAGGATCTGTCAGGAAAACCCGAGAAAAGGGGAAGCTCTCACACTGAAGAGCAGATGCAGGGGAAAAGATGGACAGTCAGAGCTGGAAGGTAGGGTGCTGGGGTGCAGGCGGGTATTCAGGGGTACCCCCTCTTTTCCTGGGAGCCTCACGGAGGGGACACAAGTACACATACCACATGAGGACACTGGGACCCACAGAAGGAGAAGAAGGGAAGGCAGAACTGGGATTAGAACCAGGCTCCTGCTTCCTGCCCGCCTGGCTGGCCTAGCTGCATTGCGCTGCCTCGCTGCAGCCCTGCGCAAAGACCAGCCTGCTGCCCACCTCCTCCCCCTTCCATCTCTGCCCGGCTGCTGTCACCTTCCTTTACTCTCCCCCTCACGGCCTGGAAAAGCCTTCTCAGATGGCTGGGCCTGGGTTTAGGATTTTTTTTTTTTTTTTCAGATTTCAGACCCGAATCTCATGTGTGATATAGTCTGTGTGTATAAAACAAAACAAAACAAAACAAAACAAAACTAGAAAGGCTTGTGTGTGTGATTCTGTGTGGGTGTTTGAGAGACTCCTCATGTGTAAAGACAAAAATATGTTAGTGGATGTGACTCTGGGAGCATGTGTGTATGGTGTGTGTGTACATGTGTGTGTGGTGTATGTGTGTATGTGTGTGTGTATGGTGTGGTGTGTATGTGTGTATGTGTGGTGTGTGTGTGTGTGTGTATGTGTGTGTGGTGTGTGTGTGTATGTGTGTGTGTATGATGTGGTGTGTATGTGTATATGTGTGGTGTGTGTGTGTGTGTGTATGTGTATAAGAGAGATCCTTGTGTCTAAGAAACTGGATGTGAGATTGTATGTGGGTTGATAAATGGTATATGTGTGTGTGTGAGAGAGAGACAGACAGATAGACAGACAGACAGACTCTGAGAGAGTGTGCATGCTGTAGACATACTGTATGTGAGACCCCAGGTCAGTGTCTCTGGGAGGTGTGAACAGGTGTAGATGTGTGTGTGTAAAGCTGTGCATGTGTGTGAACAATGTGCACAGCACCACCTGTGCACATGCAAGGCGCTCTGTGTGATAGGCTGTGTGTGACTAGGTGTTAAGAGACCATGAGGCCTCACGCATGACAATGCTTGTTTCATTTGAGAGGAATCTTGGCAGCATGCCACTGTGACAATCAGTGCTCGCATGTAAGAGTGACCTGGGGTAGCCTGGGGGTACCCGGAGGAAGATAATATTCTGTGGGTTCCACGCCTCCACCTCTTGAGACTCCCAGGATGTCTAACTGAAGGCATCTCCCTGCATGTCACACCTCAGAAGACCCATGTCCCAGCCAGAACAGTTGTGGATGTATGGGCCAGCGGTGAAGTCACATCCCCCAAGAAGCTGTCAGGATGTTGGCTGTGGGGCATAGGGACGCCTTGGTTACAAGGGGTAACTGTGCTGGCTAGAACAGCTAGTTCCCTGACCTTCCAGAGTGGGGGTTGGGGAGTGAGGAGAGCTGGGGTCTAGGATGGGGGCTGCAGCCTCAGACACACACAAGGTGGTGATGTAACTGTGGAGATGAGGAATCAGCTGCCTCCTAGAGTCACACTGGGCAGACACTAAGGGGCCAGCAGGTGCTGTCAGGGAGGGACTGAGGAAGGGCAGTATGCAAAGTCGCTGCTGGCTGGGAACCTGCCCTCACCTCCTTGAGAGTCAGCTGAGGGCAGAGGACCTAGGCCTTTGTGATTTACATGTCACTGTCACCTGGAGCATTATTCATTGTCCCATCAAGGCCAAGGATGGCCTCTCGGTTGAAGGCCAGGAAGTGTCCCCGTGTGTGTGTGTGTGTGTGTGTGTGTGTGTGTGTGTGTGTGTGTGGTGACATCCGTCTCCTCCGGTCATTTGATGAAAGCCAATGACCTCAGAGCTCTACTACCCATCTCTCCTGACTCTCTCTCCTTCTTGGCCCCTTTGCCCTGTTTCTTAGACTTTGGGTCTTGATGTAGCCCCAGCTATCATGGGAGGGAGTCTCTTTCTTCCTTGGGTCCCACTTCTGAGACAACTCCGGGAGCCCCGAACGTGGCGTGAGACAAAGACAGGACTATTAGCAGGACTTGTTAGAAAGCTCACTCTTCCCCAGGACAGGACGGACTTTGAGACACGGTAGCATATAATGAAAACCCCATGGCTGGGATTCTTTACCAGGAGTCCTTGATTTGTTTTGTTTGGGTTTTAAAATTGAGCCCTCAAGCCCCCCTGGGCTCTTTTGGTAAAGAAAACCACAGACCAAGTGTCTGGTAAGACGTCTGCAGCCCCATCACTGATGAAGCGTTGCCAGAAGAACTGACCATAGCGGTTCACAGAGAGAATGTTCAAGGTGACCATGGGTGGTCACGGCACACAGGGAACAGGAAATGCGCGCTGCTGTTGTGGCTTGTCTTATCATTTTGCTGGTATTTCTGCTCACGGCTTCCTTATTGTCTCACCTCACAACCAGCCCTGAACCTAACCTCACCCTCCCCTCTGTCATCTTGCCCGCCACTGTACCATGGTCTGTCCCCTCAGGCCCAGCTCTCCAGCACTTGGTGACTATTTTTCCAGCTCTACTCCCAGGCCCTTCCAATTCATTTTTCTTCCCCATTTGGCAAGGACATATGCCTTTTCAACTGAAAAAACAACAACAACAAAAAAAAAAAAAAAAAAAAAAAAAAACCACCAGTCAGGTCGCCAAAGCCTGCGGGACTTCCCAGGTTCATGCCGGGGCCTCTTGGGTCCAGCCTGATTCCAATGTGTGACTATCTGGCTTTAGTCAATGCTTGCTCAGTGATCATCTGGCCTGACTTGGCTGCTTCCAGTTGCTAGGTCTTGTCCAGTTCTCTCTGGAGGCTCTTTCTGCCCAGCTCTCTGCCCCTCCTTTTTTTCTTTCACATCAACCCAGAGAACAGTTCTGTGGCAGTATCCTTCCTGGCCCCGACAGATGCACCAAGGTTCAGACCCAGAACCCCCCTCTTCAGAGCAACAGGCTGGTCAGTGACCGCGCTGTTCGTTACAAGCTTTGCTCAATTTAGTTTTACCTCCGCCAGGTTCCAAGCTTCCCCTGCATTCAGTGTATGAACTTTCGTGATGGGGGAGATTGAGGCCCAGAGGGGACAGATTTCTCAAGGTCACAGGCAAGTAGGCTGTCTGTTCTCTCCTAAAGGCAAGCTCAGCTGATCCTTGAAGCCCCACCTTGGGGAAAGGTTTGAAGTCTGGCGCCCCAGGGGCAACTTCAGTGTCTGGAGGTTTGGCATTGGCTTGCAGAACTTTGAAGGTTGTTGGCCAAAGCCTCTCAGGGAAGACAGACCTCTGGGGTGGGGGAGGGCACTGGTAGGGGCTCATTCCAGGGCCCATTGCCTGAGCCAGAGACCTCAGGCCTCCCACGACAGCTGAATTTAGTGCCTCTGGCTATTCTGAGCAGTCTCATGACCAGCATATTCCACTCTGGACCAAAAGGTCAGGGCCTTAAGCCACACCCTGCTGTCACTCCTGGGTCAGCCTGGCCACCACCCAGTCCCAACTGGATCTGTTGAAGGTAGCTCCGAGGCAATAGAGAACCCCAGAGCCTCCAGGGCAGGTGGCTCCCGCCTTTGTTCAGGACTTTCCATGAGCATAGGATACGGCACTGACACGTTCTCTGGACACCCCCAGTCACTACAATTAAAACGAAAGTTCTTCAAGGCATGGGTAAAGCACAAGTCGGTAGGAAAGCCGACCTTTTTGAGGACCGTGGCAATAGGTATAGGGACCCATACAATGGGACCTTGAAGTAGGGGTTAGATAGACGTTGGGCTCCTCTGTGAAGAAAGCATCAGAGCAGGGTGAGGGTGTGGGTATCGGGGTCGGGGAATGGAAAATTACCATCGGGAAACGTAAGCCTACATCGGCAGGAGCAAGATACACACGGAAGCCAGGCTGGTGTGACCAGACACCACCAGGCATGGGGTCCAGACGAAACCCATCCATTGTGCTGCAAATGCACAGGTGGGCTGGCACAAGGGGCTTAGGGAAGAATGGTCGCCACGTTGCTCATCCAGGTAGACGGCGCGCAGGCTCCGTGTAGCAGAAGACACCGCACGCGTCAGTGGGGCCCAAACTCACGGCCCAGACTTTCTGCTGCTCTTGGCTTCCAGATTTAAAGAAACCTCGGAGTACTTACTACCGAAACCCCGATCCTCGCTGCATAGAGACTAAGCAGTTTATTTGTCCTTTCAGAGCCTCCGTACATCACACGCTGCCTTGGTTCTCACCTGGTTCTCACGATGCTCCCTAGGACCACAGTGTTCTTTCCACAGCCAGGCCTGTAACACCCAGAGAGGCGAAGTCACATGTGTGAGAGCCTCCTCAGTCAGAAGCAGGGCAGCAAGCATTCAGAGCCTGCCTCCTGTCTGTGTTCCAGAGATGTTAGGGTCTGCTGCCTGCCATGCTCCAGGCCTAGACTTCCATCTGGTTCCCAGCCACCTGTCCAGCAAGCCCTGACCTGATCGTAGCAGGAGGGCCATGTCCCCGTTGGGTTAATGGAGCTTTTAAACCAGAAACTGTCTCCATGGTGCCCAGTCAGTTCCCATACCCATACACTAGCTGGATCCTACAGGAGACGGCAGAGGAACCGGGGAAGATGGAAATGTACCTTGTATGGGGTACAGGGTGGAAAGAACCCTGGCTGCTCCTTAGCTCTGAGTTTGAGGCCCACCGTGTCTCCCGCTATCCCCGTTGGTCTGGTTCCCTCAGACCTCCTGGTCTCCAGGTTTTGTCTTCACCCCTGGGCTTCTCTACTCCCCATACTTGCTGTGCTCTCTGCTTCCTTCTGAGCAAGCAATCTGCCCTCTTCAGCTCCCAACTCTCAGCCTAGCTGGCTGCCTGTGCCAAGCCTCCTCCTTTTGGACTGAGGGCTCTGGGTACCACGGCGCCTGGCTTGTACAATTTAGACAAGACATGGTAAGCTTTGAAGGCCTGGAGTTAGACAGACCATCAGGAATGGACAGATGATACCTCAAACTCTGGGCTGTAGGCATCGGACAACTAGAGCAGAACTCGATTCATGGCTTCCCTCTATAGCTACTGAGACGCTCTAGGCAAGACCCAAGTCCTTGGGGCTACAGTTTCTCTCTACCCGTCATTCAGGAAGGCTGACCTCAGTGAGCCTCCTAGTCATTCTGGGAATTTAAGACTCCTGGACTTCAGCTTCTCAAAGGAGCTGTAGGGCAAGTGAGTCCTTCTTTTTTTTTCCCGTCCACACCCCAGCCCAGCTGCTCTCCACGACGTCAGTGAGTTCTCTGGACACGAGCCATGGCATGAAGTGGCAGGGGGCCCAGGGGAAGGTCTTTTGAGCCTCTCTTCACTTGGCTTTATTCCACATTCAACCCATACTCATTCATTCATTCAAAGTTGAGCAGGCACTGCTGAGCTGGAGAGATCACCAGCCCAGGGGCACCACGTGGGGTACCGCTACTTTGGGGTGTGCTGTTCCAGTTCACTGGGAACCAGCTGAAACCCCCCCCCTTGCCTGGGCCTTTTTTGACTGTCAACCCTCAGGGAGCAGCAAGAAGCCTTTTTGGGGGTGGGGACCTGTGATATCAGACAGACTAGAGTGGGCAAAGGACCATAGAGGAACTCTGTGTGGGACAAGGATCTTAAAGATGGCTGTCATGGAGGCTTAGAGATAGACGCATCAGGACCGTCCTGCCCAGGCTGACCCTTGAGAACTGTTCAGTGCCCTTCAAGAAGTTCAGATTATTGGACTGTATCCTAAAATGGTTCCATTCCCAGAACTATCTATTTCTGGGTGACGAAAATTGTTAGCCAGGAAGAGTTCCTGTCACGGAGATTACCTGGGTGGCTGCTGTTCCAAGCATGACCCCTTGTCCCAAAGCAACAGGAGCTGACAGGAGTTGGGTTGGGGCTTGCTAGCAATGAGGACTCAGGCCCCAGCCCAAACGGCCTAGCCAGAACCCACACTCTAGTAGGCTCCCCGGGTGACTGGAGGGCGTTGGAGGCTGAGGTGCTGAGGAAAGCAAAGCTTCAGAGCCTCGGAGGGGAAGTGGCAGGATTCACACACCACTGGATACAGTTGGCTGCTCCGTGACTCTGACATTCCGTGTAGCCTGGGGGTGAGACCCCCTCCTCCGCCATTCCATCATTACTTGGGTATCATACTTTAGGCTGGGCTGTCCTCGGGGAACTCTTTCTCACACGCCAGCTTCAAACACATCCGGAGTCCGTCCACACTCCATCACCCCGATCTCTCTAGCTAAAGGTGCCATTTCTTTGGTAGATTATTGCTGTAGCTGTCTGTCCTTACCTCACCTCTGGTCCTTCTCTACGGGGTAACCTAGGCTACCGTGACCCCCATCTGTCCTTCATTCTGTCTCGCTCTGGATTTGGTCTCCCTCAGAGGAGAAGCCTAACACTTTCCAAGGACCTTACACTCTGTGTGAGGATGCTCCGGCAGCCCAGCCTTCTTTCTTACGCCCTCCCACCGGCTTCCATTCACACACCTAGTCACCTCTTCCTTCCTTCATCTCCCTCCCCTCCTGCTGTCCTCCATTTTGGCATCCCAGGTGTCTGTTGGGCGTTTGACGTTCTGGGTGTTTTCCCCGCTCACCTTGCTTGTTTGTTCTCCTAGAGTGTGAGTTCCATGAAGTCAGTAATTTTCCCCCCTCTCAACCCACCGTGACATAAAACTTAGAGCAGGACCTGGAACAAGACGGGTGCTGAGTCAGTATTTACTGAAGGTCGAGTGATTTGTGTGGGGGCAGGGGCATGCCTGTAATCCCCCTGTGGGAGGCAGAGGCAGGAGGAGCTCCAGTGTGAGCCTCCATAGCAAGGCTTCGTCTGAAACAAGCAAAATTACTGAATGAAGGAAACGATTGTGGGACTCGAGTTCAAGGTCAGGCAGGTCCAGAGTTCAAGGTCAGACGGGTTGTGTGCCTTTGAGACCACCCTTGCTGAGCCACTTCCTTCTCTGCCTGCCTGAGACTCACTTCCTCTCCCTTACTGGAGCCATGATGAACAGGTCAAGGTGGGGTGACAGACTGTGGTGATGTCTAGCTCAGGGTATGGTTACCTGCAGGCACTCCGGGCCTACAGATGGAAGGGTCACATCTGTGGCCTGCTCCACACGCCTGTCCCCCACTCCCAACCAGAACCCAGAGATGAACACACACAAGCTCCCGAGTCCTGCATGGTACAGCCTAGGTGGACTTCTGGAACTCTCTCTTCAGGGTCAACCAGGTCTTCTACCTTTCTTTCCCTCCACGACCTCCCCAGCCCCTTTGGTCCCCCTTCCTCCATCAGCCATGTTTGTGGGGAATTCTAGGTACTAGTCACTGGATTTCAAAACAGACTCCCTCTGAGGCCTAGAAAGGATTTCATCCTTAATTCCTCTACTTGGGGCCTCACTTATGCATTCGGTAAAAGAAAATATGGAACAGCTCTCTCTCTCTCTCTCTCTCTCTCTCTCTCTCTCTCTCTCTCTCCCCCTCGTTTGAGCCTTGCAGTGTAACTCAAAGTCCAATCTCTCCTGGGGGCAGGCCTCTTGAATGGGGAGACCTGAGTTCAAATTTCAGTCCCACTACTCACCAGCTGTGTGACCTTGGACAAGTTCCCTAACCTGTCTGTGTCTCAAGAGAATGCTATTAATAGCTCCTGACTCATAGGGAAGTCGGAAGGATTAAATGTGTTAAACACTCGGCCCAGAACCCAGAACATAATCAGTGTTTAATTACTGTGGCTCTCATAATCTTCTCACCAGCTCGTGGCCCTAGAAGACCCAAACCTTTGCCTGGGTTCCGCCCACTTTCTTCTTTGAATCCCAAATCCCCGTAAAAACAAATATCTCTTTGAGGGATCACTTAACCTACCCTGGCCCCTAGGACCCCATTTTCCAGTCTTGGTCTCCCAGGATCTGGTTTTCATGACATCATTCTGGGAGACAAGCCTGGATTCTCCCATGGGATCACGGTGTCTTGCAGGCAGGTCATATTCCCCTTGAACCTCAGTCTCCCTGTCTGTTGCAATGGGCTGCTTATCCCTCCCCTTCCTCCCTCCCTAGAGGGAGATGAGAAAATTCCACTTGCTGGATGAGAGGGAGGGAGGGCAGGCAGGCGGCTGACATCAGGTTCTGGCCAGGAGCCAAATTCCATGATCTTAGCCACTGACAGGTGTGTGGATGTGGTAGGCCTGGCAACAGAGGAGGCCACGCCCCTTAGCTGCAAGCACTGTGGCTTCCCCAGCAGGGACTGATCAGACTCAGGGAGGGACGGTGGCAGGGGTCTCTTGGACCTCAGAGCTGCAGGATCCTGGGACCAGGGATAAACAGTGCCTACTCTCAGGCTGGGCTACCCCGCCACGCTGACGCCAGGATGAGTGGGGACCAGCTAATATTAGCAGGGGGCAGCCCCAGACAGCTGAGCTCAGGGGGCCTCGGGAGCCAGCCTTACTGTGCCCAGGCTGAGGCCACTGCAGGCAGCCTCATGGCAGACAAGGGAAACTGTCCCAGCCTCTGCAGGGCCTCAAATGACCCTTCCACTTCCCACCCGATGGCTGCCTGTCCTGTTTCTACCTTGCCCATGGCCCACATCCTACCCCCCTTCCCTCCATCACTACACAGGAAGGGGCTCCTGTATCTCACCTTCACATAGAGAGCCTTCCAGGGGCACAGTTAGCACCCCGTATTTATTCATTTATTCACCCGGCAGATATTGAGAAGCACCTACAGTGTGCCGGGCCCCACAGTCTGTGTTAGGGATCATGTTCGGAATCGGGCCAGAAGCAAAAGTGTCAGACACTGGCGTCCTTGGGACCTTATATCCAGTGTGAGAAATTGAGCGCAAACAGTGAATGAGAACCATGTCCCAGGGGAACCGGTGCCGCAGAGATGGCGATTTTAGCAGAGGTGGCATTGAAGAAAATGTGGGGAGAGAGCCGCAGGACTTGGTCAACAGAGCGAGTTAGATGTAAACTCTTGTGAACGGCAGGTGTGTGCAGGGGCTCTGGGTACGGCCAGGCACATTAGGGCCAGGGGACAGTGGCAGATCAGGAAGTGTTGTGCTCCCCACAGACTTCCTATAGGGTGGCAGGGGTGAGGGTCCTACCTTAGCGTCCTCCCAAGCCTGCCAGCCCAAGAGCTTCTTCCTCTGACCCGGCCCTCCCCACCTCCATGGCCTCAGCAACCCACACAGGTTGGCTCTTCACTGAAAGGAATTCCTACTTGGCAAGAGGGTGACTTCTGTCTTCTCCCTGAAGACCAGCTATGCCTAGCTGCCATTAGACCAAGATACTGGACTGGCTCCAGAGCCAAGTGTGAAACCAGAGGGGAGGGAGGGGTCCTGGAAGACGTGTCATGAAGGTAGCTAAAAGGAAGGTCGCAGCAGCCATTCTGCCTGGGTCCATCCTGGGTCTGAAGATTAGAAGCTGGGAGACCCACCGGTGGGAGGAGAAAGAAAGATGCCAACAAGCTCTTTAGAGCTCCATCGGCCAGGATGGGTGCAAATTAGACCCTTGTCAGGACTTCTTCTGGAAGGTATTTTGTGAAGGTGCGCTGAAGTCACTGGCCTCAGCCATTCTTAGAGCACACGCCAATGTCTACAAATTATTATTATTACTGGAGTGACTTTCATGGGACCCTGGGCCTGCTGCATGGGGTGGCTCCCCAAGGACATTTCCTGTCCTCTTAGATGGTAGAGGAGCCCCCTCTGGAGTCTCGTTGCCAGGTCAGGGTTGGAAACTTTTCAGGCCACAGCTGCACGCCAGGACCAATGTCTCACTCATGAAAGACGAATTAGTATGTTCCACCTCGGGGACTCTCTGAGCCGCAGCGAGGAACATGGCTGCCCGCTGGGCCATGGCGAGCCAGCTGGAACCCTGGAGTGAGGGCCGCAGCTGGGCTCCTGTCATCTGCTGAAGGTGAGCCCCGCGCAGGGTGCTGCCTCACAGAGTCATAGACACCCCTGACTACTTGGCTCCTAAGAATCCTACACATTTGGTGCCCAGCCAGTGCCTTTCTGGGCCTTCGTTTCCTTAGCTGTAAGGCACACGTAGTGGGTTTGGAGAACCCAGTGTAATCAGCAGCAGAAAGAGGGTTTTAGGGAGAGAATGTGGTTCCTAGTAAGGCCATGTCGGCGGGAGGGAGAAGACCACCATGTCAAGGGCAAAGAAGTGATGTCGGGGGGACTGGGGGGAGACAGGACAAGAGGAAAGGCCTTTGGCCATGACCAGGACTAGACTGTGGTGTTCCCTCTGTCGTGGTGTGGGACTGAGCAGATGACAGCTGACTGAATAGGGTTTGTGTCCTATGGTGGGGTGACAGTCTGAGAAGCAGAGCCCCGAGCCTGGCTCTTGGAAGCTGGGATAGCACCTACTAAGGGCAGGATCTGGCAGCACCCACTAGGCCTTGCGCTTAGATTCTTCAGTATACAGTGAGGCCCTGACCAAGCCAAGAGACGCAGGAAGGTACAAGCCGGGTGACCTCAAAGCCTCAGGGCCGCGAACCACCGTCGCCAATGATATATTTAGTGGCACAAAGATCAGAAATGCCAGGCCCTGGCTTCCCTTCTGGGCAGCAGGAGTTGTGTCTCCTGAGGCCTGGCTGTCACCAGACAGAAGTGCTTGTTTTCCTCTCTCGGTCTGAGGATTTGAGTGCAAACCTGGGAGTTAGGAAGCATGGTGGCTTCCTGTGCCCTCAGCCCTCTCTGGAACCTGGGAGGCTTCCCTTGACTTTTCCCTCACAGGCTTCTCCTCTACCTCCTCTTGCTCCCAGACTCTCTGCCTGTCCTTGCTTGCTGTTTCCTGTGATGAGGGGGTTTCTGCTTCATTTGTGAAATGGGTGGAGCCTTGGTGGCAAGTTTTGGTTTACTCTCCCTTGTGGGACAGTTCCCAAGCGTCACTCCTGGAACAACCTGGGATGTCCTCAGTGCTCCCAGAGAGTGTTTCCTTTTCCAGCCTTCTAAATACTCAGCCAGGGCACATGTTTCTTGGACTCAGCAGAAACCCACAAAGGTACAAAGTACACCTACGACCATGAAGTGCCTGGACAGCCCAGGAAATCAATTGATCTCTGTTCACACGGTGTGTTTCCAAATAGTCTCTCGAGGTAGTTGGGTTTGACCTTATGCCCATTTTATTGATGAAACGGGGGTGGGAGACGTCCAGAGAGATCAACTTGTTTGTCTAAGGTCACCTAGTTGGTAATCAGTAGAAGATGCGACTCGGGTCTTATTTTGAAAGTTATGACAATCTGTGGCTGGGCCAGTCTGGGCTCTTTCTTGCTTCGGGGTGGAGCAAGGGTCAGAGGAGCAGAGGAGTGACAGGTGAAGGGACCAATGAATGGTGAGATGGACATGGGGGAGGCGGGGCATACAAAGGGGTGCACAGCTGGGCGGGCACTAGGTGGATGGATAAATGGGTGGGTTAGAGGGAAGATGTATGTATGTCTGGGTGGGTAGACGAACAGAGAAATAGGTGTTTGGGGGTATGAAGGAATGAAGGGATGGATGGTTGGGCGGCTGAGTAGATGGGAGGCGGTTGCATGTATGTGGGGGAGGGGTGGTGTGTGTCCGTGGCCATGGGTACTCAGTCTTCTGCGCATGCCCAGAGGTCAGAGGAAGACTTTGGGCTTCCTGCTGTCTGAATGGATATGTTTCTGTTTCTGGCCTCCGAGGCTAATGAGGAAGTGCTGCCTCCCATTACAGGAACACATCCTAGAGAATGGGGCTCAAAAGCCGAGGACCCCAAGGTGGGGGTGTTGAGGCACACAGATGCAGGCAGCAAGACTGCCTGAGGCAGAGGTGGGCTCTTGGGTGGGCCAAGAGGGCTAAGAGCTAAGGTTGGAGGCTGGTCTGAAAGGCCTGGTCCACCCTCAGAAGCAAGAGGTCTTCATAGGGAAAGGAAGACTGAATCAACTGGGGACGGTGTGAGGGCCAGACTGATGTGGCGGGACACACCCGAGATTGCTCAGGCCCGCCTCCCCACAGCCACTGGAAGGTAAATCAAGAATGTTGTCTGGCCACAGTGAACACGCCATGATTTCATTCTTTGGGGGTGGGGTCGATGCTATTTCTCCTTTCTCCTGGTCACCAGCCCGGGTGGCAGTGAAGGCCATTTTCTCCAACATCCCCAGACTCTAGCAGTGACCCGGGACTTTATTCCGGTTCCCTGGCGAGGGCAACCGTGGTCCCGGATGGCCACTCCGTGGGCTGCTCAGGACCTGCATGGAGGTTTTGCTGCTGCAGTCTGGAGCCCGCCCTTCCTGCTGGAGCGAAGGCTGTTCGTTTGCACAAAGCACAGTAGTGTGAGCTCCAGCCCTCACCACCACCACCCTTCAGCTCTGCTCTAGCATCTCCCAGAACTGTGCCGCACCCCCCGCACCCCGCACACATACACACACTGGGCCCAGCGGTCTCCCTGGGAAACCAGGCACCACTGAGCGCCTGGTGTGCAGCTAACTGCTCATTACAGTCACGGCTGCGGCTAAGTATAGCTCCTGCACACACAAGACCAAGACAACACGGGAAAGCCTTTCCATAAAAATGCCCCACATGCAGACACCCAGACACACACACACACACACAGAGTGCTGGCCACATGAACACACGCTTGCACCAACACAGTGTTACCCCATCAACTCATTCAATCAGTAAAATGTCTGTTGGGTGATGCGAGTGTGGTCAAAAGCAGAAAACAAAACAAAACAGAAATGAGTTTCCAGTCCTGACGGCGTCATCACTACTGGGTTCTGTGATCCTGGGTGACTTACTTTAGTGTCTTTGAGCCCCATTTTCCCTTGTAAATGTGAGAAGGTAGGTAACCATGGCTGCCAGGGAAATGCTTCCTTCTTGTCGTGCAAGGAAGAGGACCTGAGTTTGAACCCCTACCACCAGCATAAAAGTGGGGTGTGGCCACACAAGCAGCTTGGACCCCGCTCTGGGGAAGGTGGAGCAGGAACGATTTCCGGTGCTTCTGGATGCCAGTGTACTTCCAGCTCCGTGAGAGACCCTATCCCCAGGGAACAACCTCTTCTGCGACCCCCCTGGTACATGTAGACATGCATATTCACGTGCGACACAGGCCCGGGGGTGGGGGACGACAAACCTAGAGTCAGCATAGGGCTGAATGAGATGCAACACAAGATGTGTAAGGTGGGTGTGGCTCAGAAAGTGTCACCCACTGGTGCTTACCTACTATGTGTCTGACTGTGTGTTGGAAGCATTATCTGAAGATGTCCAGTGCACAGCAGGTACTCCGTCAATAGACTACTTTAATGACCGAACATTTGAATGCTACAGTAAGGCGGGGGCAGATGTCCTCTGAGCCTTCTCCTCCCACGAGGTATCCACCCACATTTGTCCGTCCCAGCCTGTCCGAGTGGGTGGCACTTGTTCAAACAGCAGCCCCTGAGCTTCAGGCAGCTGGATGCTGGACCCCAAACCCAGAGCCAACTCTGGCCAACTCCTGGTCCTAGCTTAGGTAGACGCAGGAGTCCCACACAGAGCCTGGTGCAGACACAGGGTAATCTGGGGCCTCTGGCTTGGCACAGGGCATGTTTGCATTTGCTGAGGAAGGAACTTGGGTCCAGTCTGGGTACAAAACAAGCTTCAGGATTTGGAGACGACGCTGTCACTGTTCCCAACCTTTGAATAAACCGACTGTTAAAGCACTCAGGCCATCTCCTCCTCCCTTCACACCTCCTCAAAAGGAAAGTGACATTTCCTCGCGCTTTTTAAAGCCCAGACTGGCTGGGCCAGGCCCGGGTGTGGGGTGGGGAGGGAGTGGGTGGTGCTGGGAGTCACACAGCCCATGTCTCTCCTCACCTTGAGTGATCTCAGGATGCTGGGAATAGACATGGTCTCATCACCTCCCTGTGCGACCCAGATTCCGGAGTCGATGCCCAGATTGCAAAGTCCCCGGTCCTGCGCCCGTGCCCAGGCTTTGCGTTCCCTCCTCTGTTACCGCTCTGTCCCATCGATGGGTCAGATGCCATTGCACAACAGCATAAACACCTTCAACTGACTGGCATCCTCCCTGGAAAGGTAACCGTGGTCACATATGTCCATGGGGGACATATGCCATGCTCATGTCGGATTGACACTGAGGTCTTCGATGTAGCAGCTGCCCCCGTTGTCAAGGAGAGGAGAAGGGTTGTGCCACTGTCACCTGTCACCGTATGAATGTGTGCTGTGTGTGAGCACCCCAGTTGCCAGTACAGACTTGGGTCTGCTCTTAACCCCTGAACCTACAATATGTGGGGGCTGAGCGTGCCTGCGAACCCGAGACTGTGTGCGCGGCATATGTTGGGAGGAGCAATGGCTCACCTCCTCTGAAGGCTGCAGGGAGACGTTGTGCCCAACATGCAGACAGAGGACTGAGACCCATGAATCAGGAGGTGTGTATCCATGACCACCTCGGCACAGATGGGGAAATGGCGCCTCATGGTTTGGAGAAGGGTCCCTCTTTCTCCTGCTAACTAGAAAACTTGGTGGGACCCTGAAGCAGAGCCAGGCAAGGTCGATGGAACAAGTCACATCCGTGACCTTGCATCCTTATGAAAACTGAGAATCACTAACACACACCCGACTGGACTCTGAATGTGGGTGGATGCTGTTGTATGTAAATCGAATCTCTGTGAAGTTCGGGTGTTAGTATGAGATGATTCACAAGTACCCTGGGGCGGGGGAGAATAAGGAGGGTCAGCTTACTGGAGTGACTGTTCCAGATCTTAACCGCATCAGACCACAGAGATGCTGGGAAAAGGGCGTTCTAGGCAGAGCGCACAGCTCGGGTAAGGCCCCAAGGCAGACGTGTTATTGAGCGTGTTTGAGGGACACGTCTAAGGATGCAGATGTAAGTAGGAAGGACAACGTGTACCTTAGTAGGAAGGAAGGCTGGAAGGGAACAGCGGCTCAGACCAAGCAGGACGCCTCCTACAGGAGACTTGGGAGCCCTTGCTGCACCCCTTACACAGATGAATGTGTGCCACAGCCATGTGGGAAACAGGAGATGAGTCCGGAGACCACAAGCCATGGGAAAGATAATGGTGGGGGGCGCAGGGGGCAACTTTGGGGGTGGGGAGGGCTCAGAACCTTAAGTTTAAAGCAGAACCACCAGGATTAAATGTGAAGTGCAACACACACACGCACATGCATGCATCCGTGCACTCACTCACACACACACACACACACACACACACACACACACACACACACACAGAGGGGAGGGATAAGGATGACTGCAATGGTTTTGGCAAGAACGTCCTGGAAGGATGAAGCTGGAGAAGCCTGCGGGGGCGGCGGATGCTCGGGAGTTTAACTGCCAGGTTAAGCTTCAGTGAGTTATTAGAACACCACTTGGGGATGCCAGGGAGGTGGGCACAGGAGACCCGTGCTCAGGGGAAGAGCTGGGCTGGAGGGAAGCCTTCGGGAGTGTGCCGTGTCGACGTGAGACAGATTCGGAGTCATAACTGAATCAGCCTGTAGTGGGGGAGGGGGTGACGGGGAGATGGAGAAGAGGAGCCAGGGCACCCTTCAAGTGTGAGGCTGGGAGCAGGGTGTGGGGAAGGAGAGGGAAGGTTATCAGGAGGCCGTGGGGGTCCCACAAACTACACCAGAAGAGACTGAGTGGTCAGGAGCAGCTGGTAGTGCTGGAACCCCAGGGGAACCCCAGAGGAAAAACTGGCTCCATTCTCTGCTCATCCTGTGGCCTCTGAAGCCACTCTAGCCCCAGGGCTTGACAAAGGCCCACTGGATACCCTGTGCTCTCCCCTCTGGGCCCTTGTCACCATATGTAGGTCATTTCTCTCTGTATAGCTTCTTAGTAAATGTCAGCTCCCCATGTTCAGCACCCTGCATAGGCTGTGAGCACACACCAGTGGTCCCTCGTAAGCAATATCCACCGCCCTCTCTGTGCCTGCTGTCCTAGTGTCACCTCTTATTCCTCTCCCCCAAACACACATACACACACACCCCACACACATACACATACATACACATACACACACACATCATATAGACACACATACACAAACACACACAGACATACTCGCATTACACACACACACACAGACACACACAAACATACACACACACACCACACACACCACTCACATACACATACATACACAAACACACACAGACACACGCACATCACACACATACACACAGAGACACACACAAACACAGACACACAGACACACACACACACAGACACACACACACGTCCGGATCCCATGTGACATAAAGCAAACAGTGGAGCAAGTTTCTCTAGTGGGTTCCTGATAGACTCCTTTTCTACCTCTTCCATGGAGCTCAGAACCTCAGTTTTCTCATATGGAGAATGGGGACAATTGAAACTACACTGGTAATGACCCAGTTTGTTTGGTGTGTGTGTGTGTGTGTGTGTGTGTGTTGTTCACATGAGATTCAAAGTGGGAAGTTAAGTAATAAATGTTAGAAAGCTGTATCCACTGCCACTCTTATGGAAGGACTAATGTCTTCCTTCCTTCAGCTTGGGATAAATGTGAAGATGAGACGTAAAGAGGAAGTGGGGGCCCAGAGGGGTTTGAGAAAGCTGTCTTCAAGCCCATCTTCCAGCAGGATGATGATGTTCCGAGGAACTGTGCAGTGCTGTGATCACAGTGGCTGCGGGGACTGGGGCAGTAGAAGCCAACCCTGGCCACCTATTGTGGGTACTTAACAGCAGCAGGACTGAGCTGGACTGAGGAGGCTCAAAGCTGGAGTGTGGAGGGAACGTGGCGGGAAAGTGGCCGACTCAGCACCTCCCCGTATAGGGCTGTCGCTGTTTTGGGGACTCCTTACTTCCTAACCTAGAGAGCCCTGTTCATTTGATCATATTCTGTTCTGTAGGGTTTTCCTTTTCTCTAGAAAAAGTTTGGGGTGTGTAAGACACACCTCCGGAGCAAACAGTAAATTTAGCTGAGTTCCCGGGCAGTCAGTGGGGCTGCTGACTCACGCCTCTCAGACGGCAAGCCAAGGAGCACACACAGACACACAGACATAGACACACACAGACACACATACACACATGCACACACACACAGACACAGACACAAATACATGTATGCACACACACAGAGACATAGACACACACACATACACACACAGACACACATACACAGACATAGAACACACATACACACAGAGACATAGACACAGACACACACAGACACACACACACAGACACACATACACAGACATAGAACACACATACACACAGAGACATAGACACAGACACACACAGACACACACACACAGACACACATACACACATGCACACACACAGACATAGACACACACACACACATACACACACAGACATAGACACACACAGACACACACAGACACAGACACAGACACACATGCACACACACACAGACATAGACACACACACATACACACATACATACACACACACAGACACACATGCACACACACAGACATAGACACACACACACATACACACACAGACACAGACACACATACACACACAGACATAGACACACACATACACACACACACACACACACACACACACCAGGAGACACGCTTGTCCCTGTATCCAAGAAAGGTGCCATGTGGGGCACTGAGTGTGCTGAGGCTGACATATTGCCGGAGAAGTGAGAACACTTCACCTGTTACCTCTGCTGCCTGTTTCTCAGTACTGCTTTCCAGGAGAGCGTCTCAGGCCCCTTCTGAACATGGGGGGGACAGGGCACAGTAAGATAGCGCGGCCACAGGTCCCTGGTTGCTCTGTTACTCTGTCTGACAAAGGCCGGAGCCCCGCTGGAGCGTCCAGATGGGCTCACAGGGACGCCACCATGATAACCTGTGTCATGTGGCCGTGTCCATCTGGCTGCTTAAAGGAGCTGATGAGACACAGGAAGCATGGGGCTATGGGATGGAGTGGGAACTGGTCTACCACTGAGAACTCGGAGACTTTAGGGTCCAGAGCCTTCCCCAGAGACCTCACGCCTCTCCAAACAGAGCGTCTCTCTGGGTCGGCAGAGCTTCCTGAGCCAGCGTGCGGGAGGCACTAGAAAAGCAGGGCCCGTCGGAGCCCCACTGGCAGAAGATGGAACAGAGATCCACAGGCAGCTATGGTTCAGTCCCCACTCACCCTGTGACCTTGTTTGTCCTTCACTCCAAACCCCAAGTCCTCCCAGCTTCAAGTCAGGTGCTCAACGCAGAAAGCTGGTACCTCCTAGGGTGTTGGGTCTCCATCCTCTGAGCTGTGGCCCTCAGTGCCGGGCCTCAGATAGTTAGTTCCGTACAGTACAGGCCACGAGGACTGTGCCTTCAGCTGTCTCCCGATGCTGGTTCTTCCCTGAGTCTGGGGAGGTCCCAGGGCATTTCCTCCGTTCCCCTCAGTTGTGTCTTAGTTCCTCCAGTGTGTTTATCATTGTTCCAACCTAAGGCCACGGGGCTAAATTTCCCACCTTACTCTCAGACCACCCTGTGGCGGAGCTGGGGTTCGAACTCTGTGCCAGATGGACCGGTCTCTTTCTTTGTGCTTCCTGGCACGTCAGATCAGAGCTGTGTGAACTTTCAGTCTCATTTTGCCCCATGAATCCCAGATGCCAAGTGGACCTAGGAGGCCTCCAGGCCACCTAGACAGAATATTTCTGCTCTTGTCCTTATCTGCTGAGCCAAGACTGCTTCCTGGGTGGGTCAGGGCTCTGCATTTGTATATCCGCTTTCTTTGTCTCCTGGGAGCCTCCATTGCTGCCCTGGTCACATGAGCCTGTCCCATCTTCTTTTGCCCACCCCCACCCTGCACCCCACCAGATTCCTCCTTGAAAGGATCCTAACTCCAGCTCTCTGTCCACACTCCCATGGAGTCTGGGTCCATCCCTTTATCCTTGTTGCAAACACCTGGAGCCCTTTGCCCTAGCTTGTCAAAATGTCCCCCAGGGTGTGCCTTAAGCACACAGCCTGACCAGGGACCAAGGCTGGCCTTAGCAGCCTGTGTTCCTCTATGACTTGGTCACTGTGCTATTTATCCAGATAGGGAGTGGCCTTGGACTGAGGGTAGACCTGGTCCTCTGAGGGATAGTGGTGGTGTTTTGTGCCTCAGTTTCCCTAGCGAGCCCCAGATCAACAGCCTCCTTTCCCTGGCTGTCAGCTGCGATGCTTCTCTGAGGCTTAGCAGTGGGCCATGGTGGGTGGTCCAGGTAAATGGTGAGTTGGCTGCACATTTGGATGCCTCTTTGCTCCTGCTTTCTCTTGGCACTAGTGCCCTTTCTCTCCCCTCTCCTCTCTTCTTTGCACATACTTGTTTATGGTGTACGTACCCATGTGAGCCACAGCATGTAGAGGTCAGAAGGAGTCAGTTTCCTCCTGCAACTGTGTGTGCTCCAGGGATCAAACCCAAGTTGTAAGGCCTGGTGGGAAAGTGCCCTTACCTGAAGAAACATCTCACTAGTCCCCTCCCCCCATGTGCAGTCTCGGTCCATCATTGTCCTCTGAAAGGAGCAAGGAACTATCCCAGGCCACCCGGTAGAGGTGGAACCAAACTCCAGGCTGGTTGACTTCAAGGTCATGAAATTTCTGCTCAGGTGCTGCCTCCTTTGACAGAAGGGCCTGAGCTGCTCTTGGCCCAGGGCAGAGAAGGTGGGGGCGCTTGGAACCAACGGGCCTGGAAGAGGGAGGCGTGCTAGGCATGGCCTGAGCAAAGGCTCAGAGCTCATCAAGGTAAGGAGCCTATGCCAGAACCTCGTGTGACCCCTCAGGCCTTGTGGGTCCCGTCTCTGCTCTTTTTAAGAGCCCCTCTGCCTTAGGCAGCTCATGTCCCCCGCTGTGGCTCCATCTGCATTCCTGCACAAAGGGTGGCTTTTCAAGGAAGACCTTACAGGTCACCTCTGTCTCAGTGTCCCAAGTTTCCAATATCCACATTTCTACAGTTCCGAGCAGAAATCATCTCAAGACACCATACGTTCAATGACAGGATACGGGTAGAAATGGCTTCTTAAGGATTTATGCATGTTACGATTTAATAGAGTCCAGAGGATAAGCTTCATCTGAGATGAAAGCATATGACAGCTTCTGCCACCTTAAGACTTTACAGCACCTTTGTCATCGTGGCCTGGTTAGGGTGTGACCAAGGATAGGGTCCTAAGGGGGTGGTGTCTGCCCTGGCTTCTGACTTCTATGAGGCCTGAGCATTACCTTTCCTGACCCTGGTCCAGCTCTGGATTGAGACTCCTGGCGTGTGTGGGCCAAGTGCTCAGAAAAAGATTCCGCACTGTGTGCCACTCGGCTGGGTTGCCTCCAGGGCCTTCCTCCACTCCTCCTTGTCTGGTCTTTTTCCTCTTGGGCTGCTCTGTGAGCACTTCTGGTTCGTAAGAGCATCTGGATTCTGAGCTGAATCTCCATTTGGTCGTTGACATGCCAGCCTCAGTCCGCCCTCTCCAGGGGATGGTCTTCCCGTAGACATACGCACTACAACCCACACTTATTCTTGAACGTGCCTCCCCCTTGCACACAAACATGCCATAGACAACATATGAACCATGGATGTGCACACCCATGCACACATCACACCTCATGTACAGCCCCAGGTGTGTGTGCACATACATTCAGTACCACATAGGTGTGCCCAGGAACCTCACAGATGTCCCCAATGCGCAGGAGTTATTCATACACAGCCACCACTTAATTCTCCCTGAGCCTAGAGAGAACTCACATTGTCACCATGCACACAACGAGCTGAGCTCCGAAGTCACACGGCACTTCCCTGAACGCCTTTCCCAGCGCACAGACGTTCCAAACAGGCTCCCTCGGGCACACTCTGCCATGCACACACATCCCTCAGCTCACACCACCTCAGAGCCCTGCAGGGAGCTCCTTCCGCCCACTGCTCCCTGAGCGGTGCCAGCAGGGGAGGAGTAGGGAGCTGGAGCAGGCGGCAGGACCCAAGCGGAGCGCTGGGACCTCCCTGGGCTGAGTGCTAGAGGCTGTAGATAAAAGGACAAGAATTACAGCTCTGCGAGGCTGTAGCCCTGCGCACTGTGGGTGGACCCGACCTAAGGAAGTCCAGATGAGACTAATTCAGTTTCCAAACCCAACTCAACTGACAATTTATTTAAGACAATTGGCCGTCCTGTCTGCTCTGCATCAATGACTTCGATGGCTGTTGGGCACCGTCGTGGGGGTGGATTCCATTAGGCAGAAAACCTGACCTGCAATTTCTGGGAGCCTGAAGCCTGAACCATGGGCCTGGTTAGTCACCGTGGGCTCCTGCTACCCGCAACCTTGATCCCCCTCAGAATTTCCAAAAGAGACCGAGTCTAGAGCTCACTTTCATAGTGGAGGAAGAGGAGCCTGCCAGGGTCATACAGCACGTGGCCGAGCACCATGTGGGTTCCTGTAGCGTGTCCCAACCAGAGCTTGTTCCTGGAATGCAGACGGTAGCAACACAGATCCCCACGGTGAACCCCTGAACCGCTCTGAGAGGCAAGCACAATTTTCTAAAGGCAAGCGTGGTATAAATAATTCATAAGTGAGAGTCGTAGCGTGCATCGGTCATTCCGATAGATGGGAGTTGCCTTTTCGACTTATGGCTTCAGGGGTGAGGCTGTGATAAAAATAACTTGGTGATTTCTAAAACATCTTAAGTCAACAGATCCCTAGTAGATTTGTCTGACTTTACAGCCAACAGCCTCACCATCCTGGTTACCATAGAAATGGGATGCCTTGCTCTGTTGCTATGGCTACCACTTTCTAGAACACAATTGTCGGGTCTCATGGTTTGTGATTTTGTTGGGGTGGGGCGGGCGATGAAAAGAGCCAGAAACTACCAGCTTGTGTTTTTGTAGCACCATTAAGCAGTTGCAGCTGAGTGTCCTAAATTCTGCAAGGCAGCCACCTCTCTGGCCAGGTCGGGGGACAGCTACCTCCGGGCTACCTGATAAAGCTCTTCATCCTCACGTCACAGTCCCAGGGGGATCAGCTGACCTAGTCCTGGCTATGGTGGGGCTCAGCTGCTCTGGGAAAGGGCTGGATGAAGAAGCCAGCATCGCAGGAATGGCAGTCTGAGGGTAGCGGGGAAGGCTGAGGGGGCAGAGAGGCAAAGCTGCCCGAGCTGTGGGAAAGACAGTCGCCCCCTAGCGGGGACGAGGTGAAGACAGGGAGGGGGCTGAAACTGCAGGGGGGTGCCAGAGGCTGAGTGGTTGGGCTGAAGTGCCTGGTGTGTGTGTGTGTGTGTGTGTGTGTGTGTATTTGTGTGTGTTTGTCTGTGTGTATTTGTGTGTATGTGTGCATGTGTGTGTATGTGTCCAAAGTGCCTGGTGTGTATGTGTGTGTATGTGTACATGTATGTATGTGTTTGTGTGTGTATGATTGATTGTATTTATGTATATATGTGTGTATGTGTGTGTATTTGTGTGTATATCTGTGTATGTATGTGTGTGTATTTGTGTGTATCTGTGTATGTGTGTGTATTTGTATATCTGTGTATGTGTGTGTGTACGTTTGCACAATTGTGAGCACGAACACACGTATGTGCTCAAAGAGGGGTAGGAATGGGTAATGTATGCTACGTTGTTCCACCACTATTCCATGTGCTGTTCTGGGTGTGCACATGAGTTGTTTGTACACGTACTGCCAGAGTGTGAGGTAGCATACTTCGCTGAGGTCTCTGTGTGTGGTCCAGGCACTGAGCTATATTCTCCCATGCCTGTGCACTCGTGTCTGAGCTCAGGACATCGGCCAGGTGTGTACTCTGGGTTACTGATTCTATGGTCTGTGGGTAACTTGGCACACAGTTCCTATAGGGCCAGGTCCCGACGCTTGCCCTGTGGATGACAACCCCAACATTACTCTGAAACTTGCAGTCTTGGGCCTATCAGGAAGAGCTTGTCTCCTTGTCTGGGATCAATGATTACCATGATTGTATGTGTCGTCCCTTCCCCATCCCTCCCCCGGTCTTAGCTTCCCTGGTCTGAATCCTGAATCCTATGAGGCCTTCTCCATCAGGGGCTCATCAAAGGCTGGAGGCTACATAAGATGCAGCCTGGACCACCCAAGGATACTCTCATCACTGGTCCATTCTCAAAGGGCTGCTTCTGCTCCCAAGATGTTGAGTCTGGGTACCAAGGCCTAGGATCCAATCATGTCTAGTTGGATCTAGTTGCCTCTGCCCTTCTTCAGTTACATGGGATAGCATGGCATGCTCTTACAGGGTCTGGGAAGAGGGGGCCATATTCAACATCTGATCCAGAGCTGGCTTCTCAGCAAAGCTGGGGCAGCTTGGTGGTGAGAGAGCTTATTGTCTGAGTTGAGTAGGCTCAGCCTCTGTTTTAATTCCCTTACTTTCTTTGAAGCCATTGGCTTGGTCCCCAAACCTCTGTTCCTGCCTCTCCTTTTGGACACAGTAGGGATGTGACTTGCCTGTTCTACCAAGATAGTATACACAGTAGGTCCTAGAACGCTGGTAGTTTTTCCTCCCTTCTCCCAACTTGGATCTGGCGAAGGGAAGGGCTGCTTTTGGCTTTGGCTGGGCTCTGGCTGCCCTCCTGCCAGACTCTAAGTGTAACAGCATACTGGGGTGCCTCAGCACTCCAGAAGTTGCTTCTTCCACAGCCCAGAAAGGATCCACATGGACCCAAAGGTCTTTGGGGCCCTGAGCTTGCTTGGTGGTGGTTTGGCCTTGTGGCAGCTGAAGCTGAGAAGACGGATGTCAGGAAACCTGTCAGACTTCTTCCCGATGGAGTCTTTCTGTCTGCTTCTTGCCCCCCACCCTCCACTCCTTGTGCAGTGGGGCCCGGGCCGCACCTTGAGCCGTGATCAGCATGGGTTCTCCCCATGCTAATCTTGTGTGTGCTGCATGTGTTCATTTCTTGTATCTTCCTTAGTGACTCTCACTGTTTTTTGGAGAGAGGGTCTCTCGATTTGCCCATAGCTCACTGTTCAGCTGCAGCGATTGGCCAGGGAGCTCCAGTCCCACCTGTCTCTGCCGCTCTGCTCCGGGACTGCAGGCCACCACACTTGATTCCTTTTGTTCTTGTTAATGGTTTATTGTGTCTCCTGTGTTTGCATGCACGGATGTGCACCACATGCCTACGTGTAGAGGCCACTGGATTCTCTAGGACTGAAGTTATAGAGGTTGTGAGCCACCATGTAGGTTCCGGGAATTGAACCGAGGTTCTTGAAAGAGCAGCAAGTGGTCTTAAATGCTGAGCCACCTCTCCACCTCCAACTTTTATTTTAAAACACAGGTTCTGGGGGTGAATTCCAGAACCCACGAATGGCAAGCAGTTCACCAACTGCTGCACCTCCTCAGCCCTTCTATGCTAATCTTAACAAGATCTGGCCTTCCCCTGGACCCTTATGTCCCTATAAAGATCAGTATTGTGAGGTACACATGAGAGATCTCTGAGGGCTTATGGGGCTCCTGGGAGATCAAGGCCCTGTCTAAGCTATCCTCCTGAGCCTTTGCAAACACTAAGGAGCCATCACTGGAGACAGACTTGTGGCCTCCCTGGGTGGTTGTAGAGACTCCTTGAGGAACGCCTTGGCAAGCTGCCTCCCGAGTACCATAGTGCCAGTGGGAGCCTCACCCCAGGGGAAGGGCTATTAACGAAGCACTGAGGATGCACGGGCTTTTCCACACAGGATGTGCAAGGCCAGGAGCCTCTCTGGAAGAAGGAACCTCCGGGTGCAAAGCCACAATGGTAGTGAGACACTCAGGTCAGAATGGCAGAGAGGTGCATGTGGCAAACATGTTGGGTACATGTAGAGTGAGGACCCTGAGAAATCGAGTGCAGCTGGGCCATGGTGACTCTGGTGTGCCAGGCTGGGGACCCTGTGGGTGATGCGGCAGCTGGCACGGGCAGCTCTGGGACCAGTCGCCATGTGGACTGAAGTCTAGTGGCAGCTTTGATAGCCGTGGCCCTGTTGAGAGAGGATATAGAGGGAAAGGCTGTGGCAAGGGTCACTGCTGTGGGTTTTGGCCTGTCCTTAGGGAGTCTGGGCTGCTGAGGCCAAGTAAGGGGAGCCGCATGGAGGGCAGGAGGGGGAATCCGGGTCCAAATGCATGACAGACGAGAGTGCACTCTTTCGCTCCAAGGATGTGGTGACTTGGGAGAGGCTGTAGAGCTGTGTGAACTGGGGTTGAAGGTGGATGGCTCCTCTTTTGTCTTCTTGGTTTGTCTTCCACGCATCCCTGGAATGATGAATCCGGAGAGAAGAGTTTCTCGGAGTCAGAAGGCCCCTTTTCTGCCCTGTTTCTCTCAGCTTTTTGCCAGCCCCACATGTTCCAGGGGGTGAAGGGGCTCATAGTTTCAACCCCACTAGTTGGCAGGGGGTCCGTGAACAGGGAGCTCCCTGAGAGGTGGAGAGAAGCTGTATCTCTGTGCCGGTGCTTGAAGAAAGGGTGCACAAGGGAACCAAAGGCCACTGAGTGGTGGGTGGGTGGGGGAAGTGAAAAGGGGGAGCACAAGAGAAGGAAGGGGGGCAGTTTGAATAGAAGGAAGGGAGAGGATCGAAGGAAGAAAGAGCGAGTGGATGGCCAGATGGGTGTGTGAGTAGAAAGAAAGGTGGGTACGTGCACAGAAGGGAGAGCAGAAGGAAGCAAAAGGAGGAAGGATGCAAATGGGCAGCATCTGAGAGCATCCCCTGAGCAGAGGTTCCCAGAACCGCATTGCCACTAAACCGACGGGATGCCCGGGCAGAGCTAACACACCGCTTACCCAGGTCTCTTTCCGGTCTGCCGGCTCAGGTAGCAGGCCACAGGCCCTCAAGAGACTGCCGGTGCTCTAAAGTGCTCTCTTTCCCGCTCTTCTCTCCCTTCCTCCCTGCAGCCACAGTTAGGAAGACCCACTTATTTCTTTGGTTCCCAGATCCCAGAGTCTGGTTGTACTCCAGGCCCCATAACCCTGCTCAACCCAAACAAGCAACACAGGGTCTCCTGGAGCACGCCCCCCCGCCTCCCGTAATGGAGGAAGGGCGTCTGGGCCCATCCACACCAAGGCTAAAACAATCTGATCGGGGTGGGTGGGGGCACCCTTTAAGCAAACAGACCGGAGCCAAAGGAAATCGAGACTAGGCTCCCCTGGGCGTCTGATCCCAGCAGAGCGGTTTCTTTGTGTTTCTCTACACACGCCAGTCCCTGAGTCACAGTCAGCGTAGCCAACCACGACAAAGCCACCAGCTTTCAGTGGCTTCACACAGTACAAACTTTTGAGGATTACTTTTTCTCCCCCTTTGCTTTTGTTTCTCACGAGAGCATTTGTATTTGGTGGCAGCCAACCCTGAGGGAGCCAGGCTCCTGATTCTTTATGGTTCTGCTGGACCCCGCGGCATCGGGGAGGCTGACAGGCGGGAAGGAGCCATACGTGAGCAAGGATGCAGGCTTTGCTGTCTGGGCTCGGCAGCATGTACCCCACACCCGCCCCCAGGCTCTGAGAAGAATAAGGTGGCATGTCAGCTTAGGTTGTGCCCGAGTGGAGGGCTCTGTCCTTTGCCTGCTCCGGGTGTGGCACTCTGCCTGGACCTGCAAGGCACTCCAGGTCTCTCCACTCTGAATGGGGGGCTTTTACTCTGACACCCTGTGTTTCTCGCCCACAGTACGTGGCTTTTGCCTCCCTCTTCTTCATCCTGGTCTCCATCACAACCTTCTGTCTGGAGACCCATGAGCGCTTCAACCCCATTGTGAACAAGACGGAAATCGAGAACGTTCGAAACGGCACGCAAGTGCGGTACTACCGGGAAGCGGAGACAGAGGCCTTCCTCACCTACATCGAGGGTGTGTGCGTGGTCTGGTTCACCTTCGAGTTCCTCATGCGCGTTGTCTTCTGTCCCAACAAGGTGGAGTTCATCAAGAACTCCCTCAATATCATTGACTTTGTGGCCATCCTCCCCTTCTACCTGGAGGTGGGCCTGAGTGGCCTGTCCTCCAAAGCCGCCAAGGACGTTCTGGGCTTCCTGCGTGTCGTCCGTTTCGTGCGCATCCTGCGCATCTTCAAGCTGACCCGCCACTTCGTGGGGCTGCGGGTCCTGGGCCACACGCTTCGGGCCAGCACCAACGAGTTTCTGCTGCTGATCATCTTCCTGGCCCTGGGGGTCCTCATCTTCGCCACCATGATCTACTACGCAGAGAGGATAGGGGCCCAGCCCAATGACCCTAGCGCCAGCGAGCACACACACTTTAAAAATATCCCCATCGGCTTCTGGTGGGCCGTGGTCACCATGACGACCCTGGGCTACGGAGACATGTATCCGCAGACGTGGTCTGGGATGCTGGTGGGGGCGCTGTGTGCCCTGGCTGGCGTGCTCACCATTGCCATGCCTGTCCCTGTCATTGTCAACAATTTTGGGATGTACTACTCCTTAGCCATGGCTAAGCAGAAACTACCAAAGAAAAAAAAGAAGCATATTCCGCGGCCACCACAGCTGGGATCTCCCAATTATTGTAAATCTGTCGTAAATTCTCCACACCACAGTACTCAGAGTGACACATGTCCGCTGGCCCAGGAAGAAATTTTAGAAATTAACAGAGCAGGTAGGAAACCTCTTAGAGGCATGTCGATCTGACCTTTCACCTCTGCCCCTCTGTACCAAATGATTCCAGATTCTGTCAGACTGCTTCCTTAGTTCTATGGGCAAGCCAGGACCCTGTGCCCAGTGGAGCCTGGGGCCCCAGAGAGATGCTGGGCGGCCAAGTTTGGAAGGCAAGAGCTTGCTAGAGGAATCTCACTGGTGGCCCTGGGTAAGGCGGTTGACGTGGTTGGTCTCATGAGTTCTGAAGAGACCCCAAGGAAGTTTGCCGAGGCCCCTCTTAGCAGAAGCCCAGAGGCTGCTGCTTGGTTGGAAGGAGTCAGGCATTAATTCTCTGATAGGTTACTAACCCAGTGGTAGGCAGGGACAGATGGGGTGGGGCTGACTCAGACACACGCTACAGCCTTTGAGTTGGTCTATAACATGCGTGCCTTGAGGCTGTGTAGATTGGCAGAGTGGTCTGGCAGCTGGGTCCCTGAAGAGGCAGTAGCCAGGATTCTCAGCCCTAGCAGAGCCTGTGTGTCTCTACAGCTGAGTAGATTCCTGCCCTGACGCCGGCTGGCTATCCAGCTCCAGGTCTCTGCTAGGAGTCGCCCCCTAGCCTTCCGCGACAAGCTTACTCACCCCGTAGCATGCCAAACCAACTCATCCTCTGCCACTACTGTAGAGTTTAGCATTTATCTTTAGGAGTGACGCTGGCTTTCTCGTTGTCTGTTTGGGTTGATGGTCCAGTGGGAGTTTCTGGTGATCTTCTGATGGAAGCGGCTGGTGAGCAAGAGACTAGAGGGGGGCCACACCCTGGGCAGCTTAGATGAAAGCACTATGGGCCAGCAACAACCTCCCACCACTGAGAGTTGTCCCCGCACCTAGCAGTAGGGACTGTAGCAGCAGCAGCAGCAGCAGCAATACAAGATGTCCCAACCACTTACCCACGCGTTCACCGGGAGATGGGGGTGGGGGTGGGGGGTGGGGATGAAACAATACTAGTCACCGAGGGATATATTCTCATATTCCATGGCTAGTGGCTCATTATGGGACTATCTCAGTTTTATGAGAACCTGCATATAGCACATAAAGTTGACCATGGGGCTCTGGTCCGAAGATAAAAACCCATAGTCTACCTCTACCCATGGAATCCCATTGACTTAACTCTGAGGAGACAGGGATCTCCAAGGAACAGATGGTCCAGAGAAGAATGACGACCCTGAGCTCAGAGGTACCGGGTGAGTGTGGGGTTGATGTGTGCTGTTCGATTTAGTCTGTGAAGAGTAGCCCATGCCTGGGTCTGGCAGGGGGTTGCAAGCTAGCTCAGCCTCAGGTGAGGGCGGCTCCCTTTCACTTGGGCGGCCTCCCTCGGTAGATGATTGGTGTCCTTCGCTGCTGGTGTGCTACTGGGTTCCTCCTCCCACCCTACTCCTTCATCCTACTGGCTGGAGCAGCTTAATCCAGATCTCTCACCCATCCCTTGCCCTCTCCTTCCCGAGATTCCTGTAGATACATAAGCAAAATGTTGCTTTTGTTCTAGGTTGGGGCAGGGGATATAGGGGCCCTGAGGTAGAGACAGGCTCCTGATCAAGCCGTGTCTCCATTTTGGGAAGCCCTGGGCCTACCCTTCTGTTTTGAGTTAGCCAGCCATTTTACCCCAGGGGTCACTCCCAGAGCAAGGACAGCTTCCCCAGCTGTCTGGCCACTGTGGGCCCAGCAGGAAGTGCTCAGCCTAAGAGTTATCACATGGCCCTCCTCAGCCCTTCTGACTCATCTTCCCCCGCACTGTGTCAGTCAGGATTTGGTGCTCTAAAATGGAGCCTCAGCTCAGCCCATTGATGATCCTGGCTCACCCTAGCCAGATTCCTCTGCACACCCAGACAGTGACCTTATTACCCGTGTACTGGAAACACATACACACAGAGATCACAAACACACACACAGATCACAAATACACACACATAGCTCACACACATACATATAGACACACACACAGCTCACACACACATACACAGACACACACAGCTCACAAACACACACATACACAGACATACACAACTCACACACACACACACACACACACACACACACACACACACAGAGACAAGAAGCCTTAGCAGGCCTGCCTGAGAGACACCTTGCCCTTGCCCAGGTTTCAGGAATTTGGAGATCTCTGGTTTGGGCAGTCTTATGACTAGCTCTCTAAGCTCAAGTTTCCTCTTTCTAACACACACACACACACACACACACACACACACACACTGTTTTTGGTGCTGATCTGATGTTCAGCCCTCCAACCCCTCAGCTCTAAGATTCCAGTCCCACCTTAATCTTTCACCGGAACACTGTTCACCTCAGAGGCTGGCGTATGAGACCAGGCTTATCTATCACGGAAACGTGAGGTCCCAGAGCTTGTCTTGACCCATCCCTGTTCCACAGACTCCTTCCTACTTAACTCCCTTTCTTCTTATACAGCTGGCTGGGCATGGGCCTGAGGTGATCGAGGGAGGGAGAAGCCAGAGAGTAAGGAAGTGGATGTGATGGGTAGAGATTAGGTCCCGTGGGAATGTGGGAGTTGAGATGAGGTTCCCATGTTCAGAAGAGACAGTCAAACAGATCCCCAAACAGGGCTTTCTCTAGTTCCATTTCTAGCTCTTTGGTTAGGAACTGAACTAGAATGCTGGGTTCCAGCTAGGCCAGCAGCTCCTAACCCTCACCTCCACCTCTCAGTGAAGCCACAGTCTGTCTGTTTGTCTGTCTGTCTGTCTGACCCAGGGATGTTGTGATCTCTTTCTTTGGGCCATGGCTTGAATGACCTTAGTATTTGTGGGATCTTGTCCTAAGGAGCTACCAAGGGTTCAGGTCTCACCACGAGCTGGGAGGCAGGGAGAAGGGGTTGTCAGGGACTGAGCTCCCTAGAATAGCTTCTGTCCTCCCTGAAGGGGTTTCCTCCTTCCCCGCTTACCGTGGGGTCAACCGCTTGTTCTGGGCAGCTCGGCGTGTCTGCTGTCCTCTCTTGTCCTGCTAGATTTGTGTGTGTGTGTGTGTCTTTGTTCCTGTGATAAGTCAGACCTTTGTGGTGTGGGGGTCCCAGGGTTACAGGCATAAGGAACACAGGGGGATACGGTGGGAAGTTTGGCTCCTTCCTAGCCTGTGGGTATGCGAAGCCAAAGCTGTGTATCAGAGATGCCCCACCCCTCCACCTGCTGGAGCCACCCCTGCAGCCTCACCTGGGTTTTGGGCAAGTAGTTTCTGAGCACCAGAACCCAAAACCCCGATTGCTGGACCCTTCAGCTGACCTCTCCTAGGCTGCAGGGGCTTCCTGGGACTAGTGCCAGAGAGGGTGGTCAGGAAGGTGGCAGAATTGATGTGGTAAAGCAGGTGACCAAAGAGAATCCAGCCTCAAGGCAGGGCTGGCAGCATAGACCCAGAATGGAGTCTACACTGGCCATATGGGTAAAAGGAGATCTGAGGAGAAATCAGATGACCTTGGAGGCCAAGCACGGGTGTTCTTTTCTGTGTTGTTCATATTTCTCTCTCTCCCTCTCTCTCTCTCTCTCTCTCTCTCTCTCTCTCTCTCTCTCTCTCTTTCTCCTCTCTCTCCCCCCCCCTCTCTCCCCTCTCTCCCTCCACCCCCACTAATTATGTCTCCCTTTCTTTCTGTGTTTTGTTACATGGGTGTGCTGGTGCCATGACCGTACCTGTCACGGCTCGTCCCCTTTAGCTGGGATGTTTTCCCCTGAGTCCCAGCTGGGCAGACCCCTTTGGGGGCAAACCCAAGGCAATTCCCAGCCCACGTAACCCCAGTCCAGTCCTGCGTGCGCCTGGGTGGCGCCCGCTGCTGGCGTGAACAGTAAGTACATCACATCAGAAGTGTCTAGAGATGCCGGAAAAGCCAGCCTGCTGACAGAGGACCTGGTCACATAGGTTCTCCTTGCTCCAAAGTTTAAAAAAAAATGACCCTTTCATAGACGTTCATCTCAGTTCATTTCAAAGCCTGGAAACCATCTCTAAGACGCTGACCATTCCATCTCCGCAGGCCTGGGGGTATGGTGTCCTGGGGCCCTGGGATAAGGAGGCAGGCCCAGCTCTCTGAAAGCAAGTAGGAAGGAACCTAGCTGTCAGGAGAGACGGGCAGGTGGGTGAGGACTCTGAGGTCTTGCACCTCCGGTCTTTCTCATGGTGTGGACGGTTTGGCCCTCTTTGGTTATCCTCTCTTCTGGCCATCTGCACTGGAGTTTGGGAATCGGGTGACGTGGTCGCCGAGAACATCTTCGGCTGCAGATAAAACATCAGCCACTCAGCCATAGACCCCTTTTCAAGGTTGAGGCTGAAAGAAAAAGCAGATTCCAGGGGTATCCTGGAAACTGCCTGTCATCCTGTCCCCCTCCATCCCAGATGGCTGCCCCTTGCCCCCGAACTGCCCCCCCAGAGGGACTGTCCCCACTTTCAAACTCTTTACAGTTTGAGGTGAGAGCCTCAGGGACAAGGGGTGTGTAGGCAGAGACTCCGGGGTGGGCGTGGGGGGCATCTCAGGCTGCACTGTCTCTATTGAGGCAGAGACAGGAGAGTGCAGTCACTGTCTGACCCTTCTCTGGACGAGAAGAGCAGGCAGTGGATACACGCTCAAGAGCATCTTTGCCATCTGGAGAAGATGCACTTGGAAACCACCATTCTCCCTCCATGCAAGGCACATGAACCCCAGCTTCTGACTCCCCCCTTCCCCACCATACCACTCCTACATCTCCCCAGCACCCTCCTTCCAGCCCACAGACCCTCCACGAGGGAGACAAGAGCCAAACGGAACGTAAGGGAGAACATGCATGTTTGTGGCCACATACGTGTCCCACAGACACACCCCATACGCTAGGCAGCCCCCAGCTTGTCACATGGTGCCAGAGTTTTCCTCGTACCTGGCCTTTCTGGTTCAGAGTCGATCAGGAGCAAAAGGCCCCGGAATCTTCAGGGAATGCACTGTACGTGGAATGCCTTGCCGCCTTGTACGACAGACTTTTTTTTTTTTTTTAAGTTCCAAAATTATGATGGGAAACTTTTTTTTTTTTTTTTTTTTTGGATTTGCTTTACGAATAAACCTGATTGGTCCATTTCTCCTTTGACTGACTGCCTCTTTGTAGTGCCACAATGTACACGGGTGGCCGCCCACGCACGTGCCTGCCGTGTGTGTGCGCGCAGGGAGGGATCACTCCTGAGTACAGCTAGAGGAAATGAACAGGACCGTGGGAGAGGGTCACACGGAGCTGGGTGTCTCCTGTAGCTTTCTTTCAGAGAGCCTCCCCTCATACATCCCCCAGGTTGGTTTCTTACCCCTCTAAAGGGCTCTCCCACGAGGCTTCCCCCATAGGTGCGGTGCTTGACTGGGCTTGACTCTGGCTGTGTCCCAATAGGGACAGAGAGACAAAGCTCAGTCAGAGACACCATTGCCGGGTGCTAAAGGCCTCCATATCTTTGCTCTTGAAGTCAGGAGGGCCAGGGTGCTTGGCTGTGGCCATATTTTACCACCCACCCCGTACCACCATATACCTCCCCCCGAGAACCCCCTCCAGGTTCCTTCTTAAGCTACTGCAGAAGCCAAGCCTCAAAACTTCCCCCACCCAAGGCCATCCGTGTCTTTCGTCTCCCGCACATCCATCTGCTCTGCTTTACCAACTGGTAGAAAGGACAGGCATGTGAGCCCCTCGCACATCCCTGTCCAGTGGTCACAGCCTCACGCATGTGCATCCAATCTTTGTTGTGCAAGCCGACCGCGTCCCCTGGATTGGTCCGTGGCGGGGCTGTTTGATGTGTGTGAACAGCAGTGTGTGTCTGCATGGGGACAGAGTAGACGGAGCCATGTAATCGGGTCCGTGGGGTGACACAGGAGGCTGCATGGGTGATGAGGTACAGCAATCAGGTTGTGTCCCTACGGGGGGCAGTAAAATGTACGAACAGGCCTAGTCTGTGCAGGGAACGTGAAATGGAAGGAACACGGTGGGGTCTTTGTAGCGACAGTACAGGTGTGGCCAGCACTTGTCTGTGTTCGGAACGGAGTTTCAGAGGACGGTGTGAGCAAGAGTACAGTCTCAGAGGGACCAGATTGGGTTCCCCTGAGGACAGACAGAGGTGTGGCCAGCTTAGTCTTTCTGGGGCATAAGCATTGTAAAATAGGGTTCGTTGGGGGTAGGACAGTGTGAAATACATGGCCAGGTGAGTCTGTAGAGGGGATGGAAAATCCAGGGAGCAGATCATGTCCCTATTGGGACAGGAGAGAAGGAGTCTAGTCAGTGTGGGATAAAGTTTAAAAAGGCACCAGATTTGGTCCTTGTGGGGACAGAGAAGCAGCCAGGGCATCTGAATGATCAAGTTGGGTCTCACATGGAGTAGCGGGGAGCAAGCAGAGCGGTCAGACTTGGATATACAAGAAATCCAAAGGATTAAATGGGAGCTGTGTGGATGGGCAGGAGTGGGGGAGGTCAGGTGGGGTCTAGCTGGGCCTGGGGCTGAATGCTTCTGGGAAGCAGCCTGGTGCTGCTTAGAAGCAGAGGGGTCTAAAAGGCTGCCTTTCTGTCTGTCTGTCTTCTCCCTGAGCTGTGTGTTTGACCCTCTTCCCGTTGAATTGTTGAATACATCATATCATTCTGTCTCATTAACACTGCCTTGGGCCCTGGGCCTGCCCCCAGCACCACACGCCGGGCCCTTCACCAATTCATCTTTTTGCAAACTTTGAGCAAACCTAGAAGTCTCTCTCTCTCTCTCTCTCTCTCTCTCTCTCTCTCTCTCTCTCTCTCTCTCTCTCTCTCTCTCTCTCCTCTCTCTCCTCTTTCCTGCCTCGTCAGCAGCCCACCCCAGCCTTGCACCCTCTTCCATGGACCGCCCACTTTTCTATCCTCAGGAACGAGAAGTCCTTCGTCGAACGCCCCCACCTTTGGCCTGTCACCCCCCCTCACTAAACGGTTTTCAGTGTCTCAATAGCTTCTGCTTATATGTTTGAAGATTCCAAACTGAATGGGGAGGTGGCGAAGGCCGCGTTGGCGAACGAAGACTGTCCCCACATAGACCAGGCCCTCACTCCCGATGAGGGCCTGCCCTTTACCCGCTCGGGCACCCGCGAGAGATACGGAGCCTGCTTCCTCTTATCCACCGGGGAGTACACGTGCCCACCTGGTGGAGGAATGAGAAAGGGTATGTAGAGGAACTTGGAGCTCTCTGCATTGGCTGGGCCCGCCTTGCGCTCCTGCAGATGGGTGGGCAGGGTGGCGGGCAAGGGGTGCTGAGGGGTAGGTAGGCACACTGAAGGGGTGATGGGGAAGTGCTCCTGGAGGTTTTCTCCAAGGGGGATAGAGAGAAGCTAGCTGGCAGAGAGAAGCTGAGGGCCAGACAGCTGTAGCTGGTATTCAGCTAAACCATAGAAAGGGGCTTAGCCAGGGTCGATGACCATGGTATGGAAATCCAAGCCAAGGGGGTACTCAAGGAGACAGTGGGGGGGTGAGTCTCAGCTCCTCAGATCTCTCCAGTGGGGGCAGAGCATGTCCAAAAGGTAAAAGCATCCTTTCCTATCCTCTAGTGGAGGACAATTGTCTTAGCCACCATCCTGTGAGTTTAGTCTAAAGTTCAGCTATGGAAGAAAGCATCCTTTAAAGAGGAGCTGCAGGCCAGTGGAAAGGGAGGCTTCAGAGAAAGGTGGCTCTGGAGCTGGGAGATAAGGGAGATGATCCTTGTAGAGGTAAGCTGTGTGCTAGTCAGAATACTGGGAGCGGCAGACAGAGAGCTTGCCAAGATGAGGTATGTCCACAGGGCCTGTACAGCCGGCTAGAGCAACTATCACTGCCCCAGGGGTAGTCAGCACTCCCTCGTGGCCGGTGAAGGCTGTGACCAGTGGTGTTCTGAGAGTCAGGATTTGGAAAGGTTTAGCATGGGCTAGGAGATCAGAACACTCCACATAGGGTTGCAGGCTCTGGCTGGGGCCTTTCTCAGTGTGGCAGACTAGCTGGGAAGTTCACGCATGTTCCTGTGCACCTCAGGCCCACACAGACACACAGCAGCAGGGAGCTGGGTGGGCCAGAGGAGAGGCGAAATCTTGAGAGTAACTGCTGGTGTGTAGCTCCCGGGGTCTTTGTCAACTACACTAGTGTTGGAAATGGTTAAATCAGACGCAGGGGAAACCGCAGACTCCAAGGATCAAAGGCAGGTCTCGAAGAGGGGAGGTAGCCTCCACCGAGATGAGGGACAGTCCCTTGGGTGGCACGCAGTTGCTTAGTTCTACCTATTTGATCCAGGCTGGTTTCTGCTTGTGTGGCCTGCCTGAGGTCCTCTGGACCCCAGTGCGGCGTGCTGCCCCCCCCCCCGCATGAGGCTGCATGGCAGGGGGCTACCAGCCTTGCGGGGAGCCTCATCCTTGGCATGGATGGGGCTGCTGCTCTCTTTGCAACTGGCTTATTCCCAGGTAAAGCCTGTAGAAGGCCCAAGGAGCAGAGGCCACCCTGAAGAGTAGGAAGGAACTATCTCCATGGCTGTGCCCTGCCCAGCAAGGTCCCATGGGCTGCCTGACTCCTTGACTCGAATGCCGAACCAGTCGGCAATGGCCTAAGAACAAATTGTCTCTACCCCGCTTCTAGAGTTGAGGGGATGTGGGACAGAAGCACCCCCATTCCCTAGTAGTTCTAGAGAGTACCACCCCCATCCAGACGTGTTCCCCAGTCTCATAACCCACCAGGGCTTGGGTGCCGGACTCTGTGGGAGACAGCATGGGTGACGGTAAAGGCCCCATCGTGTTCATCCAGCCCGGCTCTCACAGCTCCCGATAGCAACAGGAACTTGCTTTGCGCTGGCTGACTCGAAGCCCTTTAGGGTCTGCAGGTGCAGAAGTAGGGACTTTACCTGTCCCCCACCCCAAGAGGGAAGAGAAAGAGGCTGATAGGCTGGCTCGCTGCATGAGAAACAAGCCGGCTGGAGAGGAGCCTGCCTGCCTCTGCATGCGGCTGTTCGGTCTCTCCTCTTCCTTCCTTGACTAAGTGCCGAGCGGGAGGGGAAGGGAAGAAGAGGAGCTCAAGCGTTAATTGTATTCTCTACATACAGATCTTTGCAAAGAAAGCCCTGTCATTGCTAAGTATAAGCCAACAGAGGTTGTGAGAGTGACTTGACCAGGCGGCTTGGCCGAGGACACTGGTGGCTATTAAGCATCTGGGTGGACCTGAAGCCCCTCCTCACCCTCGGACAGAGTAAATTCACGCCATGCAGGTTTGCCGGACGAGTCCGAGTGGCCCGGGCATTGTACTAAGACGGACGTAGCTTTTTTCTACGGCCCATGGTAACTGACCGTAGAGGATTCGCCCTTTTCTTTTCTTTCTTTCTTTTTTTAGAAGTTAACCTTTTATTTGGGGGGGGTCTCAAGGGGGGCCTTAGCATGACTTGCATGAAGTTAAACAGAAACCCCAGCTAAACCAACCCCCCTGCGCCTCCTCCCCCGCTGTGACTGTATGATCACCCTAACCACCACCAAGAATGGAGAGAAAAGCAAGTCTCCTATTTTCTTTCAGCTCTCTTTGACACACGGTGTCAGAGTCAAACTGTAACGGCGCTCGGTAGAAACCTGTACATCTCTGGGAGTGGGGGCGGGGGAGGGAGGTCAGGGAATAAGGATGGGGCCGGGGAGTGGATTGCTTTTGTGCACAAGACCCAAGGGAAAGGTTCCAAAAAGGCAGTCATCGGTCACATTGACCTCACCTCATAGCTCACCTCTCACTCGGAAAGCCAAGAACTTTGCTCCGAATAGGATTGTGGAAATTCACACTGTCACCCTCTTCCATCTCTCTTTGGCATGCTTTCGACCCAACGGACCTCTCCCCGAGACCCCGGCAGCAGCTAGTTTTAGGTTGGTTCTCTCATCTTGGTGTGTAGAGCCAGTGTGACCAAGTCTCATAACAAATTGTTCATAGTTACACCGTATGGATTTTCCAGTGTCCTTTTAAAGCCAGGACGTAGCGTGCCTGCAGTTCAGGACCACCAGAGGGGCGCCTCCCCTCCACCTTTATTAAGGCGAAAACTGGCACTGTATGCAATTTAGTACTTCAGAGTAAAAAAAAAAAAAAAAAAAAAAAGGAAAAAGAAAAAAAACTGCATGCGCAATGTTATGCAAAGAGATTCGAGCATGAAATACATTTTGTAACACGGTTTCTGTCTAGTCTAAAGCAGATTTGTTTTTTCTGAAGCAATTGGAGGTTTTCAGAGACACGCTTCTGCATCTCGAATAAATATAGTATTTTCCCAACAGAAACAGAGGACAGTAGCTTGGCTTTGGTCTGATTCTAAAATTAGTGTGTGTGGGGGGAAAGATGATATTTTTGAAAAACACATGCTTGAGTTGGGAAAAAAAAAAAAAAAAAAAAAAAGCAACATCCCGAGCTTTCACTGCGGCATTTCCTGGAAAGACAGCAGCCTCCCCTCCCCGGGCCCTGGCCCTGGAAATAAAAAGCTGACTTTTGATCTGATGGACGAGTTTTTATTGCCTCCGTGGCGTACCTCCGTTCGGTTCTGCTGAGTGGGTGTGGCTCCTTCTATCGTCACCTAAGCTGAGGCGCTGCTGGGTTCTGAGGATGCTGGTCCTTGCAGGTTGGGGCTACAGATTCTGTTGGATCAAGGGATGGAAGCAACTCCTCAGAGGGGAATGAAGCCCCGACATAACGTCTGGCACATACTCTGTGGGGCTCACCTGCTCTGGTTCTGTGCCTCGTCTTGTGGCGGAGCATCCCGTGGCCCTGTGCAGCTACAGGGACTTCCCTGCTGGGAGTACTGTTGAACCTGTCAGGTCTGGGTGCCCCGGCCAGCCCTCGTCTAGGGACGAGCTCACTGAATACTTTTCTCAGCCTGACACACCTGGGGAACGGTAGCGTCTGTCCTGGAATCTGCGTCTGCAGGTCTGGGCGTGGGATAGAACGGAAGATTGGGTCCCTCCCCATCTGTTAGCGATTCCACAGTGTTCAATAAAGAGAGTCCCCAAAGGCAACACCATCGACCTCTGAGGATTTTAAGATGAGAGATAAAGTCATAGTAGGCAGCAGGATGCTCAGGGCCACCAGCACAAAGGGGTCAGCCCCCTCTGTGGTTTCAGCCTCTTTGTCAGCTTCCAGTGCACCTTGAAGTCTGTGATCCTATGGGTGGGTGGGGCATTGAAGGTGAGTAGCCAAGCACCTACTCGTTTGTCACCTCTCTGACAACTTGCCTCAACTTCCTGGTACCCTGGCTCCACCATAACCGAGGGTGGTTAACCACTGTCTTCTACTGAGCCTCAGGAATTACAGGTGAGGCAGCCTGGGATGTTCTCTGAGGCCAGAGTCGACATAAGCCAGGAATCCGCCAGGGAGAAGAGAACTTACTGAGTAACACAAAGCCATCTGGAATCTAGGCTTGTAGGAGCACCACAGCTGGAGAGTGGGATCTAATACACAACAAGGGTCTGCTGTAGTAGGGTGCATCATATAGGGTGCACCGTGTAGGGTGCATTGTGTAGGGTGCATCATATAGGGTGCACCGTGTAGGGTGCATTGTATAGGGTGCACCGTGTAGGGTGCATTGTGCACACAGTGCCCAATGCCAGCTCAGAACAGCTCAGTTGCCCCATATTACAGCCAAGACAATAAAGTACAAGGGGCAAAAGGCAGAAAGCCACATAACTTTCTGAAACGTGAACTCAAGGCCATAAGCTCCAGACGTCACACTGGGCTGTTTGTAGGCTAACAACTTTCCGGGGGCTGGTGCTTAATGGGGGAATAAAGTCCTGGATTCTGGATTTTCGCCTCCTGCCTCCTTCGTGGGGTGCCACAGCTGTGTCAGAGGGGCCACTCTATGTTCTGTTCCAGAGCTCTCCTGATTCACAGCCGATCAACCCTACTCTTGCTGCCTTATGGGTGAAGTTTACACCCCTTCCCCTTGGCTAGTTTTCCAGAAGGCCACCAGCCTCCCCATTTGTCCGCTACTCTGACCCATCACTGTGCTCCAATCAGGAGGCATCTCTGAAGCTGCGACCACCATACTCCATGCCTACCTCCAAGTCATCCCCACTATCTCCCATGGCTGACTTCGAATGATCACTATGTCCTCACCCAGAGTAGACGGATGTCTGGACATAGTGAAAGGAACTTATTCTGAGTGACAGGCCTGGATTCGCTCCCGAGGCAGCATGCTACCCATCTTAGGGTTTCTATTGCTGCAATTAAACACCACAATCCAAAGCAAGTTGGGGAGGAAAAGGGGTTTATTCAGCTTACACTTCCATATCACTGCTCATCACTGGAGGAAGTCGGGACAGGAGCTCAAACAAAGCAGGAACCTGAAGGCAGGAGCTGATGGCAAAGGCCATAGAGGGGTGCTGCTTACTGGCTTGCTCCTCTTGGCTCACTCAGCTTGTTTCCTTATAGAACCCAGGGACATCAGCTCACCAAGGGCTGGGCCTCCCTCATCAATCACTGGTTAAGAAATGTCCCCTACAGGCTTCCCTGCAGTCTATGGAGGCATTTTCTCAATTGAAGTTCCCTTCTCTCAGATGACTTGAACTTGTGTCTAGTCAACATAAAACTAGCCAGCACGCCATCCAAGCTTATTCCAGGAGACTCCAGGCTATCATAATCAAGGGTGGAAGATGGTGGCTGCCATCAGAAGGGGCGGGTGGGTGTGGGAAGTAGGCATGGTAACACCTGCTTCATGCTGGGTCCTCAGCACTTAGCTCCGGGGCCCGGCCAAACACACGCAAGCACACAGTGAGGGTATTTCCTCCTTCTCGTGGGGGGTAAGGGTAGAGAGTGAGGGCAAAATTATGCTGAACACGCATTTCTTAGAACGAGCGCTTTCCTCAGGTTAGTGAATGTCTGTGACCCGACAGAGCAGGTGGGAGAAGTGACAGTGTCAAATGTCCAGGAGACCCGTAGAATGGCTCCCCAAAAGCTGTAGACAGAACAGAGTGGAGTGGATAAGGATGGGACCTCACTAGGCCAGCGTCCCACTCCAATGACCACGGGGACACCGAGAAGATCATTCATTCACATTTCACTTAGTTCTAGAGATGACTAAACCCTGACTCCTTCATGGTCTGATGGAAAAGGGGACTTGGACAACATCTTAGAAAAACAAACAGCTACCAAGGCTGAAGGGGGAAACCAACACACCAACAAACCGACGAAAACCAACCTCGACTCGTCAACCATCCTTCCTTGTCTCCGGGGGTCTACCCATCAGTCAGGCAGCAGCGTGAGGAGTGTGCCTTCTGTCCACACTGCCATCAGGAGGGGACAGAATGGGGGTGGTGAGCAGGAAACCACCCATTCCTGCATGTGCTTGCTTCCAGAAGGATCTGACCCCCCTGCACAGGTCTGAGGCACTAGACCAAAGAACTAAGTTAGGGCCCAAGCGCTGATCCTGCTCAGGATGTGGACCTGTCTATCTCCTATGAACAAGGCCCTGGGCTCCAAAGCACACGGTTGAGTGGGAAGCTCAGGGTGTGGGGTTTTCCAGCCAGTACTGAAAGAGACAGGAGCTCGCCTTGTGACTGGAAACTGTCTAAACAGAATGGATCACATGGGAAGGCTTTCGGGCCTGGTTGCTGCCAACCTTGCAGCCTACAGGACAGGACGGTAACCTTGAGCTTGCTCCAGTAAGCCGTGCTGGGTGACTGCTCTATCTACGGGCTTGGCCATGCTAGCAAGAGAAGGTAAGAGGACAAACATTGCCCCTGGCTTCCGGGTAAGGTAGAGGGGTGGGTTGTGCAGAACAGGTCATAGTTCTTGGGTCCAGGGCTAGGAGCAAGACTTCACGCCTGGGGCTGCAGGTCAGACTGTGGAATGTGGGATGGACTTCCTCCAAACCTTCTGAGCTGAACCCAGCCGGACTCACTCGGCTACTTCCCAGACCACCCTTGTCTGGGTCAGGGCTCTGACTGGCTGGCCCTGGGCCAGGAATGAGGCGTGCCCCATCGCACACCCCTTCAGCCTCCATTTTTTCCTGATGAGCAACAGGAGTGGTTGAGTGAGATCAGCTGTCTCCTCACTTTGTTAAGGAGCCGCTTGTCATACACAGTCCTCGTGCAAAGCATATCACACAGCGTGAGGACAGAACCGACACTGTCTAACATGACCAGGAGCAGGGCAAGCTTTTCGCCATTGCCATTGCTTTTCGCTGTCTGCCTGGCCCCTTCCCCACTCTGCAAGGACATATCTGAAGCTCTGAAGAATGTTAGGCTGTTGGTTTGGGGGCTATTTTTTGTTTTGTTTGTTTTTGTTTTGTTTTGTTTTGTTTTGTTTTTTTGCAATGTCTACTATGTAGACTGACTGGCCTGGAGCTTGCTGTGTAGACCAGGCTGGCCTTAAACTCAAAGAGAGCCACCTAGTGCTACCAGCCCTGTGCTGGCATTTAAGGCATATGCCACCATGCCAGGCTCCGAGGAGTGTAGTTTGGAGGCCTCAGCTTTATGGTGATGTAAAGTCTCCAGCTTAGGTGTCCTAGGATTCTGTAAGCACCGGAAGCCACTGGAGCCTGGACACCCCAGCTCTGAGATGACATAGTCCGTGTTCTACAGTGGCCCCAGAATCTTGCCTGGTTGGAGGAAGAGTTACGGCATTGTCTACACTTGGGGGTCTCCTCTCCTGGGTCTCCCCAGAATCCCTGTGTTTTCCCTGCTTACTCATTCCATTCTTTTCACCCAACCCAAAGCCTTTGCTTGGGCTCTGGTCATGAAGACATAGGTGTTGTTCCTTCAGAGCCTCCAGACAGGCAAAGCTATGGGCTCTGGACAGAAAATAACCCCCTACATCAGAGGGGAGGTGTGTGTTGCTCTAAATCTCTAGAAGCCTCCACCCCCTGACCTAAACAAGACCATGGGGTGGACCTCACATAGGGCCAGAGCCTCCTTCTGATGTTTGCGTGTTCTTTAGTGAGGAGTCCCTCATCCGCATCTGCTGAGTAGAAAGAATGTTCCCTCCATAGCTCGGGCCTCTGTGAGCTCGGGGTAAGCAGCTCCTCGTTGTTCTGACCTGCGGTCCTGCCCAGCTGCCAGGTCTTCCTGATCCCATCTCAAGCTGACTAGAGGATTATTGGCCCCATAACCTGTCAGAAGGATTCTCCAAGGAATCTTCTGTTGGGATAAGCCATTTTATTGAAAGGTCTCTCTCCCACGTCCCCCCGACCCCAGCGTCCTGTCAGAATTGCTTCGGGTTGATGTCACCGATCGTCTCTCCTTCCAGTCTCTCTCTGTCCGCGGCACCCTGAGATCCAGTGTCCTTCGTGGCATCTGGGAGTGGGCAGGTAAGCTCGAGATCCTGGCATGACACAGGGTGTGCCAGCAGCTGACATAGGGTCAAGGAGTGGCCAGCCCCACAGCACACGAGGAGGACTGTTGATGGCGAGGGCAGGGCCCGCACTGCACTTGGAGTCCACACATTGCTCTCAGTGCCGTCCCCACACATGCCATGCTCATTCCAGCCCCAAGAGCAGCATGTGTCCCCTGCAGAAGAGAGGACACAGACATCACTGTTAACACCCAGTGCACACAGGAAGAAAGCAGAGCCCGTGGCCATTAACAGGGTACGTTCATGGCCACCTCACCTGCGCCCTCAAGTCACTGTACCCCATTCTGACTCCCTCCCCCACATCCACAGCTTCCCCCTTGGCTCTTCAGTTACCCCAGGCCACCACCTCCACCGTCCCCCATGTCCCTCCACCCCACTGCTCTGGCTCAGTTCATCAGCTCCTTACTTCAGCCATAACTGCTTCCCACACGGTCTCCATAACCCCAGCTTCCAGGAAGCTGAGTTCCAGACCAGCTTAGGCTCTAGAGAAACTTGATTCCAACCCCCATGCTTCAGAAAACTACTCGGAAGTTTGAAATACCTTACTTAGTCTTCAGAAAAGCATGGGAAGCAATGTCCAATATCCTCCCCTCCCCCTTGCTTGCATTTTTTCATTTTTTTATTGGATATTCTCTGTATTTACATTTCAAATGTTATCCCCTAACCCCCCCTCCCATCCCCCCTCCCATTGCCTCCATGAAGGTGCTCCCTCTCCCACCCGCCCTCTCCATCTCAGCACCTTGGCCATTCCCCTACACTGGGAAAACGAGTCTTCGCTGGACCAAAGGCCTCTCCTCTCATTGATGTCAGAGAATGCCATCCTCTGCTGCATATGCACCTGGAGCCATGATGCATTATATCCTAACCTACGTTCAGAATATTAGTTATCATTTTCCCACAAGTGTTTCAATCCTTTCCTTACAACAACAACAACAACAACAGATCTTGTTTAGGCCCGACCTCCCTCTATGCTCCCCAGCCTGCTGCCGTAACCGCTGCTTTGAAGCCAGTGTACATCACGTTCATGCTTGTATGTTCATATGCACATGCGTGTGTACACGTATGCATGTCCATAAACACTATTCATACTCATTTCAGTTTGTCTTAAAGACTTACAAAAGCACGTCACTGACACATGTCCTTTGTACGACCTGTTCTTCACACTTAGAAATTTATCTGAGCCAATACTTCATAGACCAAGCTCATTGCTAGCCTCTCACTATGTAAAGGCATGTTCCACTCAGCCATACTCTTGGCACGGCCAGTTCTTAGCAATCATTGCTTCCACTGAACTACATGTACCAAGATGCAATATGAAATCATATGACATCACCAATATGGCTGCTGTTATAAGTAGTACTGCTCTGAACATCCCACAGATGTGTTCTTCTGGATCTTCCCTGTAGACTACTGACACTCTGCTGACTACATTCTCTTTGCTTGAGACCCTGTTATTGGGAATGAGCTCCCTTTATGAGTCTGTGCCATCTTGGGTTCTAGGAATCACAGGTTTACTACATTCTCGGCCTCGTCGGTCCTCACCTTTTCCTTACTGACAACTTAGTTCTGCGCACTGCAAGTGTCTGGAGCGTGTTCCCTCACTTTGTTTATGGAGACGTTTGCTAAACAATTTCTTCATGGTGGCTGCCTGACTGTGCTTTCTGAGGACTGAACAATGTACTCGACCTGCGGGCCATTATCGGATGCTCAGGTTGTCCCTAATTTTCCATCTTCCCACAGCATTGCGTGTCTGTCTCTGCTGCTCCCTCTAATTACCTTCCCAAATTAGATTTGTAGGACAGGGATTCCCGGCCAGTGGGTACAGCATCTTGGAGATGCCTGAGGACTGAGGAGTGTTAGGATACTCTTTGAACATGACTTCAGTGATCTGTGGGGTGTCTGTGCCCCTTCCCACATCACCAGTGTTTACCAGCAACATGGGTTTAAAAAAAAAAAAAACTTTTTCAATTTGAACACAAAATGGTGTCTCGCTGTTTTAATGTGTCCTTTGATTGCCAATGAAACTGGCAGATGTAATCACTATGCTTCCAGGACACCTCCCTCCCTCCCTCCCTCCCTCCCTCTCTTCCTCTCTCTCTCTCCCTTCCTCCCTCTCTCTCTCCCTCCCTCTCTCTCCCTCCCCTCTCTCTCTCTTTCCCTCCCTCCCTCTCTCTCTCCCTCCCTCCCTCTCTCTCTCCCTCCCTCCCTCTCTCTCTCTCTCACTCCCTCCCTCTCTTCCTTCCTCCCTCCCTCCCTCTCTCTCTCCCTCTCTCTCTCTCCCTCCCTCACTCCCTCCCTCCCTCACTCCCTCCCTCCCTCTCTCTCTCCCTCCCTCTCTCTCTCTCCCTCCCTCTCTCTCTCTCCCTCCCTCTCTCTCTCCCTCCCTCTCTCTCTCTCCCTCCCTCACTCCCTCCCTCCCTCTCCTCCTCCCTCTCTCCCTCCCTCCCTCCCTCCCTCCCTCTTTCTCCCTCCCTCCCTCCCTCCCTCCCTCCCTCTCTCTCTCTCTCTCTCTCTCTCTCTCTCTCTCTCACTCTCTCTCTCTCTCTAAATCAATCCTCCGCAGCACAGTTACTATCCCCTCAACATCAGTTACTATAAAAACATTTGAGTGAGTGCTCAAATCCAAAAGCTACATGACCTGGTGCTTTTTGTTGGTGCTGTTCTCAGTTTGACTTAAAATGTTGTTCTAGATCTTTTAACAGGCATGTATTTGTGACTCTATTTACTGATTTGGGTTTTTTTGTGGAGGGGGAGCAGGTTCTCCTGAAGTTTATGTTGGCCTCAAACTTACTATATAGCCAAGGATAACCCTGAGCCTCCATCCTGACTGCACACCCATACTGGAGCGCAGTGTGCACATGCCCAGCAGGTTCACTGGTCCTTCATGTTCAGCTTCTTCAGCAGGGCGCAGACACTGAAAGCCCATCTTTATTGGGAAATATTCCTGACTTTTCCACGATGCCAAGGTTCAACTCTTACAGCAAACATTTGTTTCAAGAGAGGGCTCCACCACCTTGGGAGGGGGGTGGTGCTGGTCCAGGGCTCAGGTTTGGGGAAATACACAGCCAGGCTGATCAGGAGCAGGGAGGAGGGAGGACGAGCCCAGGACCTTAGGGCCCAGTTTGGCACCTTGCGTGGGCCAAGTGCCTGACCCTGGTGAGAAGCGCAGCTGACTGTCAGCAGGGGTGGGGGTGGGAAGCAGGGGTGGGGGTGGGAGGAAGGCAGAGCTGACCTCGCCACAGGACACAGGACTATGGGCAGCTGGCATGCTTGTCTTCTCCTGCCAAAGGGAACTGCTCTGAGGAAGCCACACTCAGGGCTGAGCAGATGAGGCCCGGAGCCAGGACGTTCATGCCTGCTGGGTAGAGAAGCCTGGCGAAGGCCCAGGCATCCCTTCCCCCGATACTCCGAGGAGAAGTTACTCGAGTTGAGTGTGTTATCTGCTTAGGTTGTTACAGACGGTGCGGTAGCCTCATTTTGTGGATGGTGCTCCTCCTCCAAGAGAAGGCTGAGCATCGGACACTGCTGCATGCCACATGTGGTACTTATTCCTGAAGTACCCCACTGCACTTATTCCCACAGAAGTACTGAGGGTCTGAGGGCCCCACCAGTGGGCTGCCCCACCTTTTCTCCTTCTCCTGGTGTGTGCATATGGTTGGAGATCAAGGCTGGGCTGCTTCATTTTCTTTCACTTTATTTTTGAGACAGAGTCTCTCACTGAACTTCGAGCTTCTTGATTGGCTGGTGGGGTTGGACGGCAAGCCCAGGGATGATCTTGTTGTCTCCCAGTGTGGGGACACAGGTATGTGCTCCCTTGTTTCTTGTTTGCCATGTCTTGTGTGGCAAGTGCTTTGTCCAGAGAGCCATCTCCCCAGCCCCACGGGTTCTCTTTTTAATAGTCCGTTGAAGGTCATTTGAGAATGGCTTGTGGGTGGAGAGGGGGCCCCACAGTTAAGAGCACTTGTTGCTTTTGCTGAGGGCCTGGGTTTGGCCCCCAGCACCCACATGGTGGTTCACAATCACATGCTAACTCCAGCTCCAGGAAATCTGATCTAATATTGTCTTCTGATTCTCTGTGGGCACCAAACATACACACGGTACATACGTGTACTCAAATACACGCAAATCAAGTAAATACATCTAAACTTTTATTCTCAGAAAAGGAAGAAAAAGAATGGGATGCTGTCATATAAAAGTGGGCCACAAGTAAGAGCCAGGCCCAGTTTGCCAACTGCTGCCCGTCTAATACACAGGACGCTGTTTAATATGGACTATTATTGTTTATATGGACTATTATTGGACTATATTGTTAATATGGACTATGCTAGGCTCTGCTTGGTTCCCTAGCACACCAGAGGTCCTCTGATGGCACCTTACGTAAGAAGTCCTGAACCCCTCGATGTATTACACGTCTCACTTGGTGCTGAGTTTGATCAAGTTCAAAACACAAATGCAGATGCAGTATAGAAGGATGCCTCAGTTGCCTCTGAGGACCAGCCTTGATATGGCACCGGTGCCCAAAGTGTGGCGCCTTCCCCTAGGGCTTATATACTCCCTTACAATAGCACTCTCTGTGGGGCTGAGGGAGCCTGAGGAAAGAACGGGTTTAGGGGAGAAGATGAGGAACTGTTTGGGGGCAGTCTACGGGGAAGTGCCAAGCCCTGGTGGAGCGTGTCTTTAATCCCAGCACTTGGGAGACAGAAGCAGGTGGGTCTCTGGGAGTTTGCAGCCAGCCTTGGTACAGCTGAGATCCAATGAAGCCAAGGGCTGCATAGAGAGAGGCCTGGCCTCAAAAACAAACGAACAAAAGATAGAGACACGTGAACGAACACTTCTGCAGAGAGAGCCCCAAGGAGAGCCTGGGGGAGTATAAACCCGAGAACCCTGTGATAACTGCAGGAGGTTTGACACAGAGCAAGCCCTATGCTAAGTTGCTGGCACAATTCACACAGGTCCTGAACCCCTCTAAGTCATGGTTTCTGGCTTTGCTTTGCCATGAACAAAGTAAATGTCTTAGATTTATAATGCCGTATGGGCTAATACATAGTCATTTCCTTTGTGCCTAATCTTTTCTGTCATAAAAACTGTATGTTTGAAACGATGTTTGTCATTGTGTGTAGCTGCAAGCCCTGGTGCAAGGAAGAAAGGTGTTCCTTCAGGTGAGCCACCAGCCTGCTGACACAGACACAACCCAGCAACCCTGTCCCGGATCGGCGTCATGGGAGAGGCGTCATGCCCAGAACGTGTGATATTTATTTGGAAGGGAAATGCATAGACCTGCTGCTGGGGTCTCTTGGGGGTGTTGTCTAATTCCTGGGAGCTCAAGGCCTTTCTCTCCCTACATGAAACGCTGCCAGAACCCTTCTTATCTCTGCTAGCACTCAAAGTTCCAAGGGAGCAAAAACTGGATTCTATTCAATAGCTTTATCACAAAACTTTAAAAAAAAAAAAAACTTATACAATCGACAAAGATGCTCAGTACATATTTATTTCTGGCATGAACAGTTCCTAAATGTCAATTGCCCCTGTAGTGGCTCAGTCTCCTTAAGAAGGAGCCAGATGAAAGAGCTGGGCAGGCAGAGACAGCAAAGTAACAGGGGTGAGTGTGCGATTGTGCATGCCTGTGTGTGTGTGCTCATGCATGCCTGTGTGTGTGTGCGCGCGCGCGCGTGCGTGCATGTGTGTGTGTGCATGTGTGTGCATGCATGCCCATACACATGCATGCATATTAGACTGCCGTACTTATAGGAGAGAGGAGGCATCCGAGCAAGGACGAGACCAGCTCCACATCTGACTGTAGATGTGCTGCCCAGAAGGCCCACTACTTCATTGGCAGCTCCTAGGGTGAGTTGCTGTAGCCCCTCTCCCTCTGGAGATGAGGAGGCGACACTGGCCAGGACCTACCCCGAATCCTTACTCAGGGGTGGGAACCAGTTGTTGCTTGGTAGCTATGGGGCCCAGCCAGGCTTGGCTCTCTGTTGCTGTCATCTGGCGTGTGCACCTAGGTCTCGGCTGCGTTTTCTGTACACAGGTCCGTCATGTCCCACTTGTCTTTGTTGTTTTTAAACAGATGCACACAGTACCCAGTGGAATCCATCACATGACACCTGCTCAGGTGGCACCACCCCTCACTGCTGCTGGGGTGGCCTTGTCTCATGCCTAGGATCCAGTTCCTAGCCTCCTTTGGTCTGGTCTACCTTGCTCCCAGCTATCCAAGAACTTGGGGGAAAAAGTCTCCCAAGTGTACAGTCACAGGACAAAACCACCCTGCCCTTTTCTTTCCCCTGGAGGGAGCAGCTAACATCTCACACTGCTCTAGCCAGGGTTCAGACCAGTGCTTGTCTGAGACCTGCTGCCGGGCACAAGCTGCTAAGCATCGCTATGGAAACCGGTTTGTTATTCTCTGCTGTGCCATTTGTTTGCTGTTGTGGTGCAGAGCGGGGAGGGACGCAGATGAGGCCCGCAGATTAGATTCTAAGAGGACCTGTCTCCTACAGGGCTTGGGCTGGCTCTGGTTTCTCCAGCTCCAAGAATCAAGCCTCTATATCCCTGACATTGTCCTGACAATCTTCTCACTTGTTCACAGGAGGCTAGATGCCCTTCCCCCCACAACAGCAGCTCCCCAGGGGGGAGGTTCTGGTGCATTCCAGAATTTGATAGGCACTGCAGTAGGAGAAACATTAGATGAGCGCCTTTCAGTATCTCAGGGCACAAAACTGGTATCATGGTGCTGCCTCGCATAGCGCAGGGGTAAGGGGTACTGAGCCTTGACTGCCCCAACTCCGTGGACTCTAACCAAGGGATCAGATACTTCCCAGAACCTTTTCTAGGAAGGGAACCAGCACCCAGTCATTCATTCACACACTGATTTTCCCGAACGCCCCTGCTTTCTGATGGTAACCCTCTGAAGTGAGAAACTCCATTGCTCCTAGGTGTTTGAGTGAGAATAGTTTTATTTCTTTGAAGACTTCCCCTAGTGTCGACCCAGTGGTCAAATTGGAACACGTGGAGAAGTGGTTACTCGGAGGGGGCTGCCGATGTGAGGGGGTGCTGTTTTTACTAGGAATAGTCAGTGTCTATCGGGTATTCACAGCGATGAGGCCCCATGCGTCCCTCTGGACGGTTTGAGGATCCATCAGCCCAGTCCTACAAGACACAAACCGCTAGACTGAGGGTATTGCTTAGCGTATTGATTTTTAAATAAAATTATTTTCTATTATCTAAATCTTCAATGTTCACATGTTACTTTTATAATTTATCTCTTTAAAAGTCTGTTTACTGTCTTTGAAAAACTCTCTTTTCCCCCCAAAATAGTTAAGAGAGTGTATATATGAATGTGTGTGTGTGGGGGGGGGGGTATGTGTACTTGCACAGTGTGCAAGGTCATAGAACAATGTGTGGAGACCACAGAACAACTTTAGGAGATGATTTCTCAGCATTTCTGTGGGTTCTGTAGGCTTAAGAGCAAATTCCTTTCCCACTAAACCATCTCCTCTTTCTTCACCTAATGTTTTAAAAATCAATTCCAAGGAATGCAGACATCCAACATCACCAAAGGCTGGTGTCAGGCCCAAAGCTTGCTTGGTATATGGGCCTGGGTAAGTCATGGTCTCTGAGTCTCTGTTCCAGCACTTGAAGCCTGAGCGTCTCTCCAGCGCTGACAGGCTCTCCCTCCTGAAAACGGTGCACTAAGGCCACACCCAGGCCGCCCAAGGAACGTGTGGCCATGTTGACTTGAAGATGGCTCCTGGAGAAACTCCCCTCACCTGTCACTCAGACCATCAGACCCGAAGCTGCCGGCTTGTAAGGGATGGCGGGATGTCGTCAGGATCAAATACAAGATGCTCTGGGGCTAAGCTCCGGTTCTTTCTCTCACTAGGATCATTTGTAAAGAGCTACACGTGCCAAAGCCTTCCTTCCTGGGAAGGACCAACAGGACTGTGATCAGAAGATGAGAACAAGGCCCTCTCCAGACTCCCTACTGTAAGGGTTCAGATGGGAAGTGCCCTGTGATAAAGATGCGGGGACTTTATCTACGGAATAGGGCATTCTTACTGCTGACAACTTCCGTGTCTATTCATGTCAAGAGAGCAGATGGGAGTCCTTTGGAGATCACAGAGTTAGGTTTAGGGACTATGAATGCCTGTTGTTCCCAAAGGGAGGAAAGAAGCTATGTTCCTTCAGGGAGGTCCATGGTTGACATCCGAGGCCATGGAACATCTGACAGTGAGACCAGATGGGCACACAATTTACTGTGCACGCTGAGCTCAGGACAGACCCAGCCTGACGTGGCTCGTCCATGCAGGGTTGATGCCGTGAACACTAGATGGGAGTGTGCAGCCCCCAATGTGGACGGCTCCTTTCTGTCACAAGTGCATCCACTTGGTGTCAACCCTACAAAAGGTGCTATTTTAATGCCTTGTATGAGCAAAGAAGGAGAAAGGTGTGGAGATGAGGGAAATAACTAATGCTTAATACTCCACAGCAAGTTTCTGTTCTGACCCACGTCTGGCCTGCCATTTTACTACCCTAATAACCTAGAGTAGGGATGTCTGGGATCCTCATTTCACCCCTGAAGAAGAAGATGGGGTTTAGCTGAGGCTCAGGTTCACCTCCACGCCACTGGTAAAGCCAGGAAATAATCAAGGTCCAATCTGCCCGGATCCTGAGTTGTTAACCTATATCTCATGGCTTCTGGATTCCTGCCTGAGCTTGAATCAGCATTTTTCTCTTTGTGTCCCCACAGAAGAAGAGTAGAGGTTCAAAGGACCTAGAGAACACGGAAGTGATCACACATGGCAGTGCATAGAGACAGGAGGGGAGGAACGCACACTCAAAGGAAGGCACGAACATACCCTGGATGCAACCAAAGATAAGGCCAGGATTTGCCAGGCAGAACTAAAGTGACAGGTTTCAGTGGGACAGAACTGGCCACGACATCTCCACCAGTGTCTGTCCTGCCTTCTAGACAAACTGCCGGCATCATGCACACACTCCACAACCAGCCTTTGTCTGTCCTGTGTCTGCTCTAGTTTATCTCCCTTCGCCAGGTCTCTTCTGATCTGGCAGCTTTTACCCCATAGCCCCCCACACTGGAGTAGACAGGCTGGCTTGAAGAACCACTTCCTTTGAGACCCTGGCCCCCAGTGAATGGTGCCCTGTCTTCATAGCTTGCTCTCTCTCTCTCTCTGGAGTGGGGAAGGAGCAGTGGTCCTTTTCCACATGAATTGCTTACAGCAGCAGATGCCATAAGGTTGCTTGGAGAGTCTAGAAATGCCATGTTGCCGTGGTAACAGTAGACCAAGGTTGGGGGTGCTTTATCCCTGATGGGCTGCCCTGGCAGCACCATGTCTTGCTGCTGGTGAAATCTTCCACCATGAATAAGAACAGAACAAATCTACTCATGGACAAGGGGATGCGGGACATCTGTATGGAGGTTCCGTTCTTGCGCACACTCTGGGGGCTACTCGCCCAATTCCCTGGATGATCAGGAGGGCCAGGCTCTGGCTGGCTCTGCTTTGGCTCATGTGGCCTAATATAGTTTTTAACTGGCTCAGCCAACAAAGCAGGCCTTCCCCCACTCCAGCCCCCAAATTACCACTTCTCTTATTTGATGGCGCCAACTGGGGATCTGCCGGTGTGGACCCTGGCAATTAGCACAGCACCCGCGTTTGTTGGGAAATTAAGAGCCACTGATTAGCCTAATTCTACGCCATTTACAAGCAGTGAGTGTCAGGCTGAGATCGGCTTTTCCAAATGGTAGCCCGGAGGGTGGTGTGTTCATGGCATGGGTTTGGAATGGAAGCAAGGGCCTGAGGAGCCAGACTGCAAAGGAGACCCTTCACCTCCTGTCACCACTGTCTTGTGGCAGGTCTTTGCTACTTTGTGGGTTCTTCTTTTTCCCACTCTGTCCACAGTCCAGATTTACCCTCTATCACTAGATAAGAGAGAAAGAAGGATAGGGGGAGAGAGATGGAGTGTAACCCCTTGTCCTTTCTTTACTTGTAGCTGCTCTTTGCTAATCTGTGTCTTCTTCTTCCCACCCTTTATCCCCACCTTCTTGGGGGGCTGGGATAGAGAGAGGGAGAGAGAGAGATCTAAATCTATTTTTTTTGTTGTTGTTTTCTTTGAACTTGACTACTAACAAACCACAATTAATACCACCACCACCCCAGTGACCAACAGCCACTGACCTCTCATGGCCCTAGCATTTATGTATCTGAAAAATTCCCTGAACTCCAAATGTTACACAGTTGCAGGAACTGTCTGCAGCTGGCAAAATCACACCTCTGTTAGAGCTCGAGGCAAATCATAGTCAGCTGCTGCAGTCTGTCCAAAGCGGACCCATCTCTCTACACCTGGGAGTAAAGCAAAACACATTCTTATAACATTTTTGTGTTTTAAAGGAAACCAAAATTCCAGAATTCTCCCTACATGGTCTCCCCCAGCCCTGATCACCAAAGAATGGACGGTCAGACGAAGATGTTTCTAGATTGAGGGTCACACTACCAAATCCTCCTGATCCAGAAAGGGAGCCTATTTCCCTGAGACCCTTCGGGCTGACTTCTGCTCTGGAGCAGCTATAGGTCCAGTGTGGCCTGAAGTAGAGGATTCTGAGTGTCAAAGTGAGTGATCAGGACCCTGACTCTGCTTGTACTCCCTTGACCTTCTACGACCTAGGTCAAGTTGTTGCTATGTGGCTAGAGCTTCTTAAGACCCATGGCCCTAGGCTATTCCTGGCTCACACCTGTCTTCTACTAATAGGTCCCCTGCCTTCTCTGGCCAGTCTGTCAGAGGAGAGGCCCATTTGTACACAACATGATGGGGTCATATCCATGTGCAGCTGGCTGGTTGCTTTCCCACACTCATTGGGGAAACATTCAAATCCCTTCAAGGACTAGACTCTGAGGTGTGGGCAGACAGTCCTTTATAACTTCCTGATTCAAGCTCTAGTTTCAGAGACAAGCCAGGCCTTTCAAGTAAGGAACAAAACATCAATTGTACCTAATTTGAGCCCTCCATAATATCTGCCCTTAAGGAATGAACAGTCTAGAAGACCATCAGATATCTCCTAATAGAGAAAGAAAAACTGGTGTGGTGAGAACTCAAACATTCCAAACGTGGAGAACACTGTGTGCAGAGAGACCTGGGTGGACTCTGGAGAGCTCCAGATGAACAACATTAGTTTCATTTGGTAGAAGAAATAGAAATGTAGAAAGTAATAGACATTTGGCTGGCTGACAGAGAGAAGGGGAGAGAGAGAGAGAGAGAGAGAGAGAGAGAGAGAGAGAGAGAGAGAGAGAGAGATCATTGTAAGTGACTTGATCTAATCTTCAAAAGGCCTAACTATAGATTTTGGACTGTATCTGACTAATAATTGGAAGCCCCTAAGGTAAGAGAAGACCATAATCAGGGATATGCCTCGGAGGCAAAATCAGCATCAGCAGCTCTTTGCTATTGCCATGGCGACATCTATAAAGCACCTATACAATCTTATGTCTTGGACCCTTTGGGTTGAATGTGGTTGAAAGTTGACCTGGATATCAGTTTGGAAGCCAAGGTAAAGTCCAGGGTGAATGAAGCCTGAGCTACATCAAGGACAGCGGGGTGCAGAAAAGGAATGGGGGGGAGGAAAGGAGGGAGAGGGGGAGGAGAAGGGGAGGGAGAAAGGGAGAAAGAAGGGAGAGGGGGAGGGAAAGGGGAAGAAAGAGGGAGAGAGCCCTTTACAGAGGCAGAGGACTGGGCATTGAGGATGCTGTTGAGAGGAGCTTGAGTTTGAATGCCAAGGCCCCCATGGGCTCACATGTTTGAATGTTTGGTCCCCAGGTGGTAGGACAGTTTATGGAAGCTTAGGAGGTATAACCTTGTGGAGGATGTGTGTGCCAGGCTCTGAGGTTTCAAAAGATTCATGGCATTTCCAGTGTTCTTTCTCTCTGTGTCCCCTGCTGTGGATCAAGATGTGAGTGCCCGGCTATTCCTGCTGCTGTGCCTTTGCTTTGTCACCATGGACGCTAACCCTTTGGATGTGCATGCCACATTAAACGCTTTCTTTCACAAGTTGCCTGGGTCACGGTGTCTTGTCACAGGCGTATAAAAGCAACCAAGACAGCAGCCTTCGGCAGGAGACTGCAAAGGTGGAGGTCACAGCTAGGTGCAGGACATCTGATTCCTGGACTCTTAGCTCTGGCTGATAAATCTGGACTCTGACTCTCAACAAAGTCAAAACGTCCCTCTGGGTTATTCCAAGTTCAGGAAAACATCTGCTGAGGCTTGACTATGAGCCCACAAGTCAAGAGCAGACATCGCAGGAGAATTGATCCCCGTGTGGACTGCCAGGGCCCTAACAACCTAGAATGTACTGCTTGGAGAGAGGAGAGGTCCAGAGAAGGGACCCCATGCCTTGAGAGTGAAGGTTTGTCATGGGACACACTGAAGTGTGGCTCCCAGGTAAGGAAGAAGCCCCAGTTCTCAGCCTTTTTTTGCTCCCCTATCCTGCCTGGATCTCAGCCCATGGAGACCCAGGCCATTTATGGAATATAAAGGCAGCCCATTTTGAGACCGAATTACTCCTGTGCCTCCCACGCCTCTCTGTCCTCCTGTAAGGAATTCTCATCACGTTCTTCCCTTAGCCAATACACCCTCATGTTCTGTTGTACAGTTTGAATAGGCTCGTCCATTTCTCCCATCCCATTGCAATTCCTCAGAAGGCCAAGAAAGCTCAGTTCAATCCCCACATCCTCTAGAAAGTCTGCAATGGTTGTTATAGATACGTTTCAGGGAAGTAAAGGGTCTCCACGCGACCTCTCTGACCCAACCCTTTAAGCTCTATGGAAGAGGTAACGGCTGGAGCAATACAGAGGAGGTCCACTCTTCGGTCAGGTTCACAGCCTTTCCCCATGAACCTCCCAGGAACTAACTCTACAGCTCTACCTTATTTCACCTGTCCATGCTACAGACGGTCTCCACGTGAGGACAATGGCTATTGTCAGAGCTGTAGAGGCAGGTGGCTGAGAAAATAGAATCCTCAGCAGTCTAAGGCTTGGGAAGACAACAGGTCCTAAGAAAATGCAGGACACAGGTGAAGTGAGGGGAAAAATCCTTCCAACAATTCTTCTCTGTTCTGGGATGCAAGCCAAGCCTCGCGGCTGCACGGGGGGGGGGGGGGGGGGGGGGGGGGGCAGGGCAGAGAAGGCACATCTGAAGAATGTGGCTTCTACATCTGAAAGGCATTTCTGCGCCCAGGAGCAGTGCTCTGGTCCTCAGCGCCTGGGAGAGCAGTCTCCAGAGCTGGCAGCAGGAGTCAAGCTGAGGTCAGCCTCCAGCCTCGGGCATATTGATGATAGCGGTGGCGGTGGCGTGCTAAGAGATTTCTTTTTCTTAATGGAATTCTCAGACTTTGGGAGCTAAAAGAATCATTCAAGATAGTAAAATCCAACTCCTGGATGTTTCCAATGTGAAAACTGAATTGAGTTCTTGGTAGACAGAGAAAGTAACTTGACCAAGATCACAGCCATAGGCAAGCTTTGTGTCTCTTGATCACGACATGGGGGTCTTTGCAGGGCTGCTTTTCTCAATAGGGTTTCACTAGGAAAGCATGTGGTAAGGTCAAATGGCCACCGATATTTTAATCTTTTGTTTTTAATAATCAAAATTCAATTATTGATACCCTGGGTAGGAATACAGGTTTAGAGGCAACTATTGGGTTAAATCACTGGCTTGAAATGATACAGTTCATAAAAAGTAGATGCCAGGTAGGGCTGGAGTGGAGCTCAATGGGTAGGGTGCTTCCCTAACACGAATGAGGCCTGGGTTTGATACCCAGCATTGCATGAGTAAGTTATGGTGCCTCACACCCATAATCCTGGTATTCACAAGGTAGAGACTCCGGGATCAGAAGTTCAAAGTCACCTCTGAACTGGCTGGTTTTGTGTCAACTTGACACAAGCTGGAGTTATCACAGAGAAAGGAGCCTCAGTTGAGGAAATGCCTCCATGAGATTCAGCTGTAAGGCATTTTCTCAACTAGTGGTCAAGGGAGGAGGGCCCCGCCCATTGTGGGTGGAGCCATCCCTGACCCAGCCCATTGTGGGTGGAGCCATCCCTGACTCAGCCCATTGTGGGTGGAGCCATCCCTGGGCTGGTGGACCTGGGTTCTATAAGAAAGCAGGCTGAGCAAGCCAGGGGAAGCAAGCCAGTAAGTAACATCCCTCCATGGCCTCTGCATCAGCTCCTGCTTCCTGACCTGCTTGAGTTCCAGTCCTGACTTCCTTTGGTGATGAGCAGCAATGTGGAAGTGTAAGCTGAATAAACCCTTTCCTCCCCAACTTGCTTCTTGGTCATGATGTTTGTGCAGGAATAGAAACCCTGACTGAGACAATTATGTACTGAGTTCAAGGCCAGCCTGGGCTACATGAGACCCTGTCCAGGATAAAAAAATGAATGAATAGACAAATGAATGAATGGATGTATACATACATACATACATATGTAGGGTCTATCATTGCTTTGCTGTGGCTTATTTTGTTCCATACATCAGAGGGAGAAAGGCAAGACAAACAGACATTCTAAGAGGTCTCTTGGGCATCCTGGTTGAGCACCTCCCATGCCTTGGCCTTCCAAGAAGATTCTAAACAAACAATTAATTATAAAGGGTGAAAGAGAAACAAAACATCTCTCTAAGTCTGAGGACGGGGAAGCTGAGGAGAGCAGGTTAAGGGGACGCCATGGAAGGCCAGGCCAGCTGGTCCCACCAGCCAGTGTCCACTGTTCGTTTTCAGGGCGCAACACAACACCTGGTACACGGAGGACAATGGGTATAAGAAGCTGAGTCAATGCACCAGTGCCTGCAGAGTCAGCCTGTGTACAAGAGCCATCTGCCCCACCCCCACACATCTACACAGAGGCAGAAGGCAGCTGGTGGGTCCAGAAATGCTGACAGAGAAGGCTTCTAGCCCCAACCTCCTTCTCCATGGCAACAAGCTGACAGAATACTGCACTGGAGACTGAGAAACAGGTTTGGAAATAATGATGCAAAACAAGACAGCAGCCTTCTGCTTCCCCGCCCCTAGCAGGGCAGGCACGGACCTTAAACCTGTACGTCCTGAAGGTCTGTCCATCCCCTGTGCAGCCCGGACTCCCAGCCCCGCTCAGTGTGCACTCCCTTTCCACACATTCCCTTTCCTCATAGGCGATGCTTCAGGTACATGGCTGAACAGATGGACAGTGCTAGGGACCGGAGCAGACCTGTGTGCTGCCAGGTCCTACAGTAGCCAGGCTGTCCCTAGCTGTCTGCACACAGCATAGCAGCCTGTGGCACGGGGATCAAGGGGCAAGAGCAGACACCACAGATCTGTCTCCTAATACGCCCTGCCTCAGGCACCGGGCTCAGCTGTATTTGCCTTTGTCTATCAGGGATGGCTTAATTGCACCTTCTTCAGTAAAAGCAAAGCCTTCTGTTGACATTTCAAACACAAAATTTAGCAGTCTGGTTTTTATTCTTCTTCTGCTTGCTTACTCTGCCCCCCAGGTAGAGAACCGGAGGAAAGATAATACGTCAATAAACTGCCTTCTGAATTAGTCCGTGGGGGGGGGGGGGGGGCGGGGCATTGAAGTTTGATGGCTAGAAACCAGCATGCTCCAGTACAAACAAGTTCACTCAGCCCACCCTGCCTACCAGAGCCCCATTTCTGAGGTGGCACTTCTTCTGCTGGGTGCCTTCATGGCCTCCCCAATGCCAGTCGGGTTTCTCTGCAGCACCTTTGTAGATGGTGTCAATCACAAGGGTGCGCAGAGCAGGCTGGACGAGGGACCCCAAGTCCATTTCCACGTGTCTAGTCCACCTTTCCAGGAAGTTGATATGAGAAGTGGAAATAGTGAGGGACAGGAAGGGCTGGCTTGTTGCAAGATTTTTAAGTCATGAGGTGGCTCACAAAGGGACACTTGCCCAGGAACGTGAGGGAGGTGGGGACAGAGGGGTCACAATTTTATGCTGCCTTAACAGATCCCGGCAAGGTGTTCTTTAATTTCAGCTAAAGCAGTCTCACATCCCATTAAAACGAGAAGCCCTTGGGGGCTGGAGAGATGGCTCAGCGGCTAAGAGCGCTCACTGGCTGCTCTCGAGGACCTGGGTTGGTTCCCATCACCCACATGGCAGCTCACACACGCCTGTAACCCTAGTTCCAGGGAAAGCCAATGCCCTCTTCTGGTCTCTGTGGTCACATGGTATACCTCCAGGCATGCACAACACACCCCGTCCCCTGAAAGAGAGAATCTAATAAGACCAACAGAGTTTTGGGGAAGCCGGTGGCATGTAAATCTCTGAGGAAGAAGGGGGTCCACCTTTGCTTATGGTCAGGTGCCACCCAGAACGTCAAGAGTCAGAAAGCTAATTCCTGCTCACCCAGAGGACTCTCCCAGGAAGGCCACCCTGGCAGCTGGCATACGCTCATCATGGCGTTCAGGAACCGTGTCATCCAGCCTAAAAGGTGACTGATACGGCAAAACTGTAAGTGTTTGAGCTGAGGCGACAACATGGATAGGGTATGACGGAAGTGGAACAGCTCGGACCACAGGCGACAGGCAGGCACAGCAGTAAGCTAGGGCTGGCTGTGGAGTGAGAAACCATCAGAGACAGTCCCAAGAGAGACGGGAGGGACTCGGGTCCCATGCTCAGGTGTTAACAGCTCCTGACTCAGTGCCCAGTAAGTGCTGTTTCTTTAGTCTCCAGCAAGGACTTCACAGAGGAGGGGGCGGTGGGGAGGTGAGGAGAAATGTCCTCATCAAGAGCTCCCAGCCTTACACGGTGCAATGCTACGTCCCTGTCAGCGTGGCTGGCTACTGTTTGGCCAGATGCTATGGTGGATGCTGTAAGGGCATCTTTTAGATGTAGTTAATTAACATTTAAGACGTTTGACTTTAAGTAAAGTGGATTGCCCTTCCTCGTGTGGTGGGCCGCACTCAGTTGGCTGAAGCTTGTGGACCAAAGACAAGCTTCTACAGAAGAGGGAACTCTCTTCCTGGGTTACTGCTGAAACACTGCCAAGTCTGCAGCCTTCCCACTACGGACTGGGAGGCACTGTGGCTCGCTCTGCAGCTTCTGGATTTGCTGTCCTCTCCCGAATTCCTCTGGGATCTTCCATATCTCTCTCCAGCCCCCTGTACTCCCCCACAGATAGAGACAGAGACAGAGATACAGCCAGAAGTTCTGGTGGGCCCTTGGTAAATACACAGGTGCAGCTGCCTTCACCTAAGTTGTCCTCATTTGCTGGTCCAGATGCCACAAGTCTGTCAGTCTCACCACTGGGAATGACAGAACACTCTTTCTTTCGAGAAAGCTGGGGCAGGATTCCTGCCCAAAGTAGTTCTTCTACGGATCCTTTGGTTTCCCTCTTCTGGGATACAATAAACTAAAGGCTTGGAGAATTTCTCCAGGTGGGAGACAACTTGTGTTCACAAAGCAGTTTATGGGACCCCCATTCCTCCCTGGGATCTGTCTCAGACACAGGGTCCCGGTCTTCCTAAGTTCTTTAAGGTTTTGTCATGTTTAAGCCGAGCCGTTTACTATCCAAGGATGTTGGTTCTTGAGGAAACCAATGCTTGGGCAGAAAACGAGCATCCTTCCTCTTGAAAGCAAGCCTGGCTGCAGGATGCTCCGGAAATCCACGTGGCGGTCTGCGAGGCGGGGAGGATGTGCAGGCTGCTGAAATGATGGGGCAGTGGGGCGGTGCTGGGGATGAGCAAGAGGCTGCGGCTCCGCTTCCTTCTCACCCAGTTCCCTCTGTAGAGGGGTCTTGTGTCTTGGCTCCTGGAGACCAGGCAGCAGCACTGTGCTCTTGGGAAGGCTCCTCACAGCTCTTTCTTTGTCCCTCCCTCGACCACAAACCCCAACTCTGCTGAGCGGAGCTGACACTGGAAGTTTACTGAGGAAAGGAAGGGAATACCACAGTGTTGCAAACATCCACAGCAAGGAGGCTACCAAAGGAAGGTTCATTCCTTCCTAAGGCCAGAGACAGAGATGGCGGCCTGTGTCTCCCAGCAAGGGCGGAAGCTTCAGAAACTCTGACCTGTTATCTACGAGCTGTGGAGTGTTAGATAAATGCCTTAATTTCTAAGAGTTTCAGTTTGAGTGCCTATAGACAACAAACCAAGCAAGGAGATCATTCCTCTTGAGGCGGTTATAAGGACCTCGAACAACAACAAACACCACACACGAAGAACGCCAGAGAAGAAAACGCTTACTCAGCGCCGCGATGTGCCAGGGGCTGTGTGTGTGCCTGTTACGTTTCACAAAGTGTTCCTGAGACAGACAAACACATTCTACCTACTTTAGAGCCCAAGAAACTAAGGAACTAAGGGGTGAAGTAGACTTTGGATGAGCCCAAACTGAGTGGAGCTGGGGTTAGCCCCGGCTGAGCTGCTCACAGCTCTGGCTCTGCAGTAGGCGCCGTGCCTTCCCTCCAGGTCCTCTCACCCTCCAATCTCCAGACACTGAGGCTGTAGTCCTTCTGAAAGGACGACCTAATCTCATGACTCCTCTATTCAGAAACCCTCCTCTAAGGTCAGGAGTAGGATAGTGCTTTCCATGTGTGAGTAGAAGGCCTTAACTCCATGCACAGGTGTGTGTGCATATGTGTGCACACAGGGGTGTGAGTGGAAGTTGGAGGACAGCCTATTGGAGTTGGTTCTTTCTTTCTACCCTGAAGATCTCAGGGATGACTCTCAGGTTGTCAAGTTTGGCGTCAGGTACCTTTACCTGCTGAACCATCTAACTGCCCTTCGCCTACTGAACTTTTCGAGGGAAGTCAACGGCTGTCTCTGAGACTGGAGCCCAGATGTCTCTGCCTCTCCCCGGCTTTCTCCGAGTGAAGCATCCAGCCTTCTGTGGAACCCCAGCAGCTCTAAGCCAGTGCCAGTCTCCTGTGACCCAATTTGTCCAGTTACACCTGGCTCCCATGTTACACTGTCCACACATCTGGGTGTGAAGACCCCTTCCTCAAGTCTGCACCTTTCCACAAATACCAGACCAACAGCACGCTCAGTGACAGAGAATTCACGGTGTTCTAGTCCACCCAGTGAGATCAGTGTCCAGGAAAGCTATGCTGTGGGAAAAGGCTGTACTGTGGAGATGCGTACCGGAACTGGAGAGCCTTGGTGCACTCGGTTTGAAAGGCTCTTCTTTAGCCTAGCATGGAAGTCTCTCGGTGAAATGGGAGTCACATTTACTGATGTATTTTGGAACTGTGGCCAGCCTCTTTTTTTTTTTCTTTTGTATCTCTGTGGAATCTCTAGAATATCCCCATTTTCCAAACAAGGGAACAGGAGCTTGGGACGTTTAAGGATACACAGGCAGAGAGAGGTAGAGGAGGGATTTGTTTCTTGGGCTGCTCCACTCTGTCTCAAGGGCAAGGACAGCAACAGGCTCCTATCTGAGGTCTAGGACCACACTTGGGGCAATGCACAGGGAACACGGAGCTCTTTGATTCATATGCTCGACCCTTAAGCCTGTCCAACCCAACTCCTACTAGCCATCAAACCTAAACCCTAATCTCTCTCCTCTGTGCCTTTCCTCAAAACACGAACCACTTGATACCGCTCTGACCCGCCCCGGCCCAGCATGCCTTCTTCCAGTGTCTCCAGTACTGAAATCACAGGAAACACTACCTATTCCACCACAGAAGGGGTAATCCCGTCACCCCTAATGAGCAAATTCTATCAGGCTGGGCCCAAAGACAAGTCTGCGTGTTCTAATGAGTCCGGAAGCCTGTCCCAGGCCTTTCCCAAACTCCTTGGGACAGAAGCCTTGCAGAGAGCCCTATGGTGGCAGGACCTTGAGGGCAGCACTGCTTAATTAAACAGACTCGAGTCACTAGCATCTGGCTCAGGCTGGGCCTCTGGGACCCAAACAGGCAACATTTCATCATTAGGAGGGAAGGAGATGACAAACTTTTCTGAGAAAGCCCAGCAGGCAGTCGGAATTACTGGATGTGGATAAATAAAACCATTATTTCCAAATACATATCGCGGGCAGCTCTAAATTTAGAACTGGCAGTTTGACTCATATACTGATTCCTAAAGAGAAAAACTAAATTCAATGGGGTAGGGGAGAATGGAGTGAAATATGCAAATGTAAATGCAATCTCACTCCACTCCGGGAGAGCAATCTGTCAGGAGCGGCGAGGGAAGTTTCACCGCACAGACTCACGGTCTAAAGGAACACCACACGGGGAGAGACGGGGACCTGCTGAACCATGAGACCTTCGGAGCACCTCCTTGGGTGGCTCTGGGGACGCAGGAGAAGAACATGCATTCGAGGTGATAGAAGGCTCAATGGGGAAGGTATCAGAAGATACCCAGGGGCCAAAGCGCCAGTACCTACCACGCGGGGATGCTGAAGTTTGCCCTCTTCCCTGAAATGAAGGCATGACGTAGCATTCACCAGACAGTGGAGGGACACAGCCCACATCATACCTCCAGGGAATAGGGCAGTCAGGTTTACCTTAACTTCTATTATGTATTCACAGAAAAGTTGAAAAGCTAGTTCTGAGTTTCCCCAAAGCCCAACACCGCTCCCCAGTTTTCCCACAGTTCTCACAAGGTACTCATAGAGGGTCACAGCTAAGAGACTAGCCATGATGTGTCACTGTCACCTGAATGCCTGGTTCCGTGACTATCTCTCCCTCTCCCACCTTACAGTAAACCATCATGTGCCCTTAATCTGCTCCGGGCCATGAATGTTTCTCCAACATGCCTCAGTTTTGATGATCTTGACAGTTTGGGCCACTTGAAGTGTTCCACAGTTAAGCTGGGGTTACGGTTTAGGAGGAATTCTACAGAGGCCGATGGCTGTCTTCCTCACTGGCACATCCAAGGCAGGCACACACCGAGACACATTTTACCACAAGGTGTTCACCCTGATCACCCGGCCAAGACAGAACTTCTCTGTGAATTTCACCCCCCCCCCCTGCCCAGCCCAGCACAGCGCAGCCCAGCCCCCTCTCAGGCTCAACTCTTTGAAAGAACAGAAGCACTTCCTGGAGGGACATTCTGACTGGGCCTGGAGGAATGGGTAGGACCTAAGGCATCAAGGACAGCCCAGGACAAGGGTGCAGGTAAGGGAGAGCAGTTTCTGCGAATGGAACGTGGGCAAGCTACGAGAAACGGGATAACTAAGCCCCAGCAAGCAGAGCATACGAGAGTGCTAGCTATGCCTCCTCCTGAATGCACGGGTGCCATTCCCTTGCTGTGGGATGGACAAGGTTCTCTGTGGGGTGCCGACCTCCTGGCTCCTTAGTTGCTCAGACATCCAGAAGCACAGGCTGATGCAGATCCAGTCCCGCTTCCTTGGCTACCAGCACACTCTACATTTTACTCAGGCCAGCCGCATGCCCAATTAAAAGGTTAATTTCCAGTTTTCATTGCTCTGTGGCTAGCTTTATGTCAACTTGACACAAGCTAGCATTATCCCAGAAGATGGATCTACAGTTGGTAAAACGCCTCCATAAAACTGGCCTGTAGGCCAGTCTGCAGGGTGCTGTCTCTCGATTAAGAGTTGATGTCAGAGGGCCCATCCCAAAGGAGGGGTGCCATCCCTGCATATGTGGTCTTGGGGTGCACAGGAAAACAGGCTGAGTGAACCACACAGGGAGCAAGTCAGCAGACAGCGCTCCTCTGCCTGCCTCCAGGTCCCTGTCATGGTTCCCCTCAGTCTTGGAGTCATAGGCTGTCAGGTGAAAGAGACCCTTTGTTCCCCAAGCTGCTTTTGGTTATATTGTCTTATCACAGGATGGAAACTATACCTAAGGAAATGATGGTTATGTATGGCTCTGGAGCAGGCTTTACTCACGGGGTGGAAAATGGACATTGCTGGTAGCCATTTAGGCAAGGGTCTCTTTTCCTTTCTTCCTGCCTGCTTCCCACCATCGTGGACTGTGAGAATGCCTCGTAGATGATAAAGATAACAAAAGAGAAGGTGGAATTAGATTAGGGTAAGTGGCAGACCCACTGAGTTTAATCAGGAGAGGAGAGGGAGAGAGGAGAGAGGAGGGAGGAAAGAGGACGAGAAAGAAGAAGACAACAGAGAGGAGAGGGCAGAGACGAAAGGAGAGGAGGGACGAACAGAAGAGACAGCCCAGGGAGGTGAGACAGCCACTGCACTAACCTGCCACACAGCCCCAGGTCCCTCCCATGGGATGATTTCCCTGCAGCTGCCACAACAAAGTGTCATGAGCTAGGTGGCTGAAACCACAAAAATTAAAAATACACACACACACACACACACACACACACACACACACACACACACACACACATTTTACAGTTCTAGAAGCTGGAGGCTAAAGACCAAGATGCCATTTGAGTGGGGTTCTGGGAAGGCTCACAGATGGCTGTTTCTTGCTGTGCCCCCTCATGGCATTTTCTGTCACAAACACACACAGAGGGGGGTGGCTGTCTGGTGTCTCTTCCTCTACTTACAAGGACACGAGTCCTCTCTGATTAAGGCCCAACACTTCTGATGTCATTTAACCTTCATTACCTCATTCTAGGCCTCATCGTCCAATAGTCAGCATCTGTCACTGGCCCTCTTACCTGCTAACTGGGAGGAGCACAGTAAGAGGAAATGGGCTACTGTCTTGTTTAAGCCAAGGGACATCGTCTGATACTTCTATTTTGATGGCCTTTCGACCAGACAGTCAAGGCTCAAACATCCTCTTTTAGGTCACTGCAATTCTGGTCTATTGGTAGCATCCATTCTTCTGAGAAACATTCACTGCATATTTATCACACTCTTGAGACTGGGCTCTGAGATGAGGCACGGCAGTAGATGAACACGGTCTTCAGTGTCTAGACACTCGTGGTCCATGCTGGTTTACCTACATGAACTATATCTCATCCCGAGGGCACCTGGTCATGTGAAAGCAAACTAAGATCAGACAGGGCAGGAGCGTGGGAGTTTATCTTTGTCACTGAGCTTTTTGACTGACCTGACATTCCTACCATCATGAGGAAGAGCATGAGAGAGTGACCTAGTTCTTCATTTCTGAAGAGAATCCAAATCATGCTCAGAAGTCCAATGCATGTATATCAATCTATGCATCTATCTATGTAACGATGTATCTATGTATGTATCTATCTATGTAACTATGTATCTATGTATGTATCTATCTATGTAACTACGTATCTATGTATGTATGTATCTATGTAACGATGTATCTACATATCTATGTATCGATCTATATAACTATGTATTGATGTATAGATATGTATGTATCTATGTATTTATCTATGTATGTATCTATCTATGTATTGATCTATATAACTATGTATCTATGTATATCTATGTATGTATCTATGTATTAATCTATGTATGTATGTATCTATTTATCAATCTATATAACTATGTATATATATATGTATGTATGTATCTACATATATATCTATGTATTTATCTATGTATGTATGTATCTACCTATGTATCGATCTATATAACTATGTATCTATGTATATCTATGTATTAATCTATGTATTAATCTATGTATGTATGTATGTATCTATCTATGTATTGATCTATATAACTATGTATCTATGTATATCTATGTATTAATCTATGTATGTATGTATGTATGTATCTATTTATTGATCTATATAACTATGTATATATATGTATGTATCTACATATATATCTATGTATTTATATATGTAAATATGTATTATGTGTATGTATGTATCTACCTACCTATCTAGCTAGCTATCTAAACATATTCTACCCAGTGCTTCTTGATGTCTCAAGTATTCTAGAAAGCACCATTTTTGATGAAGTCCTGACCAATGATTGACATCATTCATCAGCTTCCATGAACTAATCAGCCCATGATCCCTGGTTCTGGTTTCAGAACACCCTACTGAACACAGAGTGACTATTTCAAACTGGCATAGAGTATAGGAGTGTGCAAAGCCAGAAAGCTCTTGAGTTTGGCTGTCAGGCAGAAGGAACAGTGAAAAGACAGGACCCCAGAGGAACCAGGGCTTTAGGGTGCACCCTGAAGAGCAGGATCTGCATGAGCAGCCGGGGGAGTCTTAGGAAAGTTGATTTCAATCTCAGACTGACGGTGCTGCTCCCCAGCCCTGTAATGTTGGGTTGATGGCTTCAATAGAATGAAGACAGAATCTACATAAGCCTTACATTGAAGCTTGTATCAGTGACCCACAGACAAGATCTTCTGAAGCAGCCACCACACTGCACCTCTGTCCCGACTTTTAACATTTCATTTTCGCCATAAAGTACATGCTATTGAAGAATTCAGGAAACGCTGGTTTCTCCTCAGCACAATGGCAAGCCACATCTCTTGATATTTTGGGGAGGGATATAGATACCAGTCTTTAGGAAGTTCTCAGCCAGATCCAACCCATGCAGATGAGCTGTACTGATATCATTCTGTGGCCATCCACAGTTCTTGGGCTCCCAACGGGAGTCAGGAAAACTCAAAGAAAACCCCTTTAAGATCCTTTATGGTGAGAGAAAACAGTTAAGAAAGAGGCATCTGGTCCCAAATACAGCGACCAGGCCCCTGGAGAAGAAGGGAGGATAGAGAGAGCAGGATGGATACGGAGTTTTGTACTAGAAGAGGAAGAAGGTCTGGAGATAGGGGTGTAAGTCCTTAGTAGAGTGTCCGGTTAGCATGTGCGTTGTATAAAACAAACACAAACCAACAAGAAACACACAATCCTGTAGATGCATGAGTGACCACTGCACATTAAGGACACCATATGTCACACTAAACCACGCCCTTCAAATGGCTACATTGACAAGCGTGTGGCTGTCTGAATGAGAAATGTGTCGCAGGCTTGGTTCTCAGTTGGTGGCGATGTCTTGTTGGAAGAAGCATGTTGCATCACGTGGGTGGGCTTGGGGGTAGGAGGGAGCACTCCCGGGTCCATAGCTGGCTCCACCTCTGGTTCTCTCTGCTCCATGTTTGCTGTTGCAGATGTGATTTTCAGTTTCCTGTGCCCGCTGCCCTGCTCATGCGCTGTGGTCAGCTCTGTCCCCCAGGAAACACAAGCTGCTCTCCTCACGGTATGTCATTTACAGCCACAGAACAGTAATGGATACAGTGTGCTACGTTGGACCACCATAAAAGTCACAATGATAAAAGAAAGGGAGTAAAGGTCATGTACAACAAAGATGAACAGGCCCCCAAGAGTTCTTCAAAAGCTTGAAAGCCATTGGGAAGCCAGGGCATTACCTTCTACTCATTAAACACATGGCGCCCAGGTCCCCGTCTACGTCAGCCTTTCTCTTCGGCAGACCCCTGCAAACCTTCCCTTTCTTCGTTAGATGGTCGGCCCAGGGTTGCGTAGTTTCAGAGCAGTGGAACTGAGATCTGGATTGAGCTCGTGCACTTCCTTCTGGGCCTTGCTGTCTCATATCCAAATGCAAAGTCGATGTTGGCCAGGAAGATGGCTGCTCTTCCAGAGGACCTGAATTCAAATCCCAGCACCCACATGGCAGCTCGTAACTGTTAGTAACTTCGGTCCCAGGAAATTCGATGCTGTCTTCTGGCCTCTGTGGGCCCTGTTCATGCATGGTGTGAGGCATACAGGCAGGCCAAACGCCCATATGCATAAAATAATAAAACAATATTTTAAAGAATTTTAAAACTGCTGGGGGGTTTCTTTCAAGCTTAAGGTTCCATCACCATGAATCAGGGCAGAGAAAGTAAGAAGTCCATCTTCTTAGACATCTTTTTTATGCCCAGGGCACAAAGGCAAACCTGAGCCCACTGAAAAGGCACCCTGTTCCCCGGGACAGCCATTCTGTTAAGAGGGAACTGACCCTTGAGGGCAGAGTAGAGGCAGCAACAGGACTGTGCAAAGAGGAACTGACTACGTTAGACCCACATACACGAGTGGTCGTGGGGGCTTCGGTAGCCAGCAGTGGACGGTCAGCAAGCCCCCAGCACAGTGAGAGCTACTCAAAGCATTTCTCCCCAGAGTGTAGCCTCTTCCCGGGAGAGGAGTTTTAAAAGGAAGAGGAAGGAAGAGGCTGGAGCAAAGTAGGTATTAGAGATTGTTGAGGCGACTCCGAAGTCTGTAGCTTCTACTCTGCTCCTGGCCTGCTGTGCTGTTGGGAAACACAGACCTGCGCAGGCCTCGTGACTGCCACCCTCAGAAGGCCCCCCGCTGCCATTCTCTGCTCTTCAGTGGCCTCTCCCATGCCTGAATCTGGCCTTCACTGTAAAAGGAATTTGGGAGCTGCCCCCCCCCCAGGTCTGACAAGCAGCCAGATCACAAAGGTATCAGACTGGAGTCTGGGGGGGGTGGGCATCTGGAGACTGCTGGCTAGTTACCAGAGCATCCTCCATACGTCATCCATACATCATCTCCACTGGGCAAACATGGAGATGTGCTGAGCATAAATCTGCTTGAAAAAGCAAAACCGCCCCCTCCCCCTCTCTTCCTTCCTCTTTCCCTGTAGAGACAGGAGATACGTTTGTAAATAGGTAAGAATAAATTACAGTACATTCTTTAAGGTTGACAGATGGGCTTTTTGTAAGCAGTAAGATGTGGCTGACCCTGGACTTGCTCCCCACGGTCAGCAGTAGTCCTCCCATGGATAGGCAGGAGGGCGGCAAAGAAGAGCTGAACTGTCCTTACTGAGTCCAGGCCCCTGGCTCCAGGTAAGCCCAGGATCCCCAAGACCACAGAAGTCTAGAGTGTATCGTGGTCTTGTTCACCAATCCACAGAAGCTCACCACCCTTCTCCCATTTTTGCTCAAGAATCCCCTCTTCCGGGTTGGAAGCTGGGACTCATCCGTCTGAGCTCAAAGCTGTCTTATATGGAGCCACTTCTTTCGACGAGCCCCTGGGGCTCTGCAGAGACCCCGGCTGGTGGAGCTGCCGTATAAATCCAGGGCATCCAACTATCCCACTCCACGCTGAGCTTGGCTGTGGCTTACAAGAGTGGAGGGCCCAGCACTTATTTTTGGCCCTTATAAATAACACATTTTGCTATCTTGATTCTTCAGGCGTCCCTTTTAGCTACTTTTCCCCAGCTTTGGGAAAAACACTCTTACTGTACAAGACGGAATCATTCATAAATCAAGAGGAGATCAAGTGTCCAAAGCCCAAGTTCTCTGCCTTGGCTGGCCACCAAATCCTTTTAGTCAAATCAGAAGCTGTCCTCATGCAGGGAGAGGAATCAGAAACAACCCTCAGGTTTCTTGACCTTTCACTCAGGAAGTCCTACTGTATGACTCTCATACACTACATCCAACTCCTTATATGCTTGTTACACTCTGTAAAATGCTGAGAACGACCCCCCACCACCAGTAAATGCAGAGGTAACCCAAGCCCAGCTTCCCCTGGGCATAAAGTCAAGGCTCACTATACATCTCCTGGCTGTTCTTGACTCACATCATTCCCCAAAGAAGATATGTTTGGACCTTGGAAAGGTCTCCCATCTTTCCCTCTTCGTGACTATGAAGGAATTTTTAATTAAACCCAGCACAAGGGATACAGTGCTGGGCTTGGGATCAAACAGGCCAGCCTTGAAACTTGGCTACTTGGGAAATTTCTTTGCATTTTCTGATCTCCAATGCCCCCCATCAACCAACAGGAATGAAGTACTATCTTCACCATCTCTTTAATAATAGGATGTCCATATAAACCGTCAGGGAGCAAGTTAGAACCCAGATTCCGACCCCGCAGTTTCCAGGCAGCTGGGGTTCTGCTAACTGGCACCTGCCAAGGACGCTGTCTATCCAGCATCAGGGAATGAAGGAGGGCGCTTCTGAGTTGGGAGGGGCTGTGTCCGCCTCAGGTCTGGGCACTCATACTGCTGCTCTACCTTAAAACACGAGGAGACACAATTCCCTCAGACTGATATTAATTTAGATTCCTTGTAAAGAAGCGAAATAAAAGAGGGTGGGGAAAACGACGGCCAATAACTCTCCCCGTCACCAAATGCAACACCCGATGTGAAAAAGCAAACATTCAAGCCAACAGTAGCAACAATAACAAAAACCCCAAATGCAGTTTAAAGCACGTGAACGGGTGCCCTTCCTCGAATGGGCACCGTTTCAAAGTGTTCACGACCGAACCGGAGTGCTGACTTCGAGTGTGAAGTTGGGGTTTGAAAGGGTGAAGGAAATCTGGAATGCAGAGTTGCTGGGATTGGCTCAGCGAGAAGAGAAGGAGGCACAAAGTTCCATGGGACAAGCAAGGAAGCCAGTGACAAGAAGTGAAAAGGCGCTTTTCTTTCGGGGACGATCCTAGGCTTGGGCACATCCTTGGGTGACAATTTTCCTGACAGTCCCAAGAAAATCACTTCCTGCTCTTGTCACCAGAGCACTCATGCCCCTCCCCCTGCCTGCTGAGCAACAAATGCTCTGACACCATGCGCACACTCACATTGATCTCTGAGCCCTAGAGGACAGAGCCCGATCTCATTACTTCTTGTCTTCCCGGCTTGGCACAGGGCCCTGGCCTGTAATGGGCACCCGGAGAGGACAGTGATTGAATGCAGGAGGGGAGGCTATGAAAGGGAGTGTGCCAACCTCTCCTCAGGGCTTCTCCCTCTTAGAGGGAGCCATTCATTCACTTAGCGGACACACGGTTTTCAAGGGTGAGCTCTTAGCCCCTTTATCAGTTGTTGTTTTTAAAGTGTATTTTAGTCTGAAAAACACTTCAAATTTCCTTGATGTCAGGGGGCCAACTTTAATGACATATTATATGCATCAACTTTTAGCATTTTCCAGTGTGCTTTTGTATTTCCACAGTAAGCCGGTGTGATGGTTACTCTTGGCTGTCAACTCGACTACGTCCAAAATCAACAAAAGCCCAGGTGGCTAGCTATACCTGTGAGAGGTTTGTTTTTTCTTGAAGTGGGAAGGCCCTACTTCTAATCTGGATCTTTGCGATGGGAAGATAAACCTTTATAAACCAGCACGTCTCCTGTGGCTGCCTTTGTAATGGGAACAGAAGGGAGGCCTCAATCTTTCTGCAGGATCCTGTTCTCACCGGCATGCCCACTCCTTCCCTGGCTTGGAACCTCTTCCCTCAGGATTCCAGCGTATGCTGCAGACCAGCTGAGGCCTGCTTCATGGACTCAACGGTTTCTGAACTCTTGGACTTGCCCTTGGTAGACAGCCATTGTTGGATTAGCTGGACCGCAGCCTGTATGCACATCACTTTAATAAGTTCCCACAGCCCCTGCCTCAGTCAAGAATACTGATTTGTGGGCTGGAGAGATGGCTGGCTGTTAAGAGTGAGTATCACGCTTAAAGAGGACCTGGGTTCGATTCACAGCATCGGCACTGCGCAGCTCACAATGATCTACAACTCCAGTTCCAGAGGATTTAACACAGTTTTCTGGCCTGTTGCAGGCATCTGCACACATATGGTGCACATAAACCCATGAAAGCAATACGTATACACCTGAATGAATGAACGAACGAACGAACGAATGAATGAATGAATGAATGTAAAAGCCCAATTCCTGACCTTTGCCTTCAGAGGTTCTGACTAAGCAGGTACCGGAAACAGGAACTGCGGTGCTGGTCAGTGATTCCATGGCAACTGGGCAACAGTCCCAGGAGAGGTCTGCACTGACTAAAGCCCAGCCCAGTGCTCCCTCGGACTCAGCATGCCACGGGGGTCTCTGGATCCAGGGTCATGGGATAGGAAGCAAGTCACACCCACAGCACCTTTATAGGGCCTGGCAGGAAACCCCAAACCAGAGACGGTTGGGTAGTGACAGCCATCCCCGGCTCCTGTGTGTAAAATTACGACGGCAGAATAGTAGCTGGTAAGAGGTCGCCTTTTGAGGCCTAAGACCTGGAATTTCAAGCTCTAGAGAGTGATTAAATACTCTACTCAAAAGGAACGTCAGAAGAAGCAGTGAAGCACTCCAGTGCGGGTGCTACCGGAAGTGTCCACCATGTTTGTTTTGGATCCTAGCCCTTCTTTTCCACATGGAGAAAGCTCAACAGATGGAGTACAGAGGGAGAATCCAGTAAGGGACAGTCGCAGAAACAGTAGATCTCACTTTCCATCTTTCTCCCCCATCCAAGCCCTGCTGTCTGAACCTCTGTGCTCTTATCTGCCAGGCCTTGCCTTCCACCCTACTGCTTACAGTCTCCCTTCACTTGTAAAAGCCAGTCCACTCTGACTCTTCCCTCAGTTTACCTCCCCACTCAGTCATCCTCATAGCCTGCGATATCATTGTCATGGTGGTTTGAAAAGGAATAGCCCCCATATAGGCTCACATATTTGGAAGCTTAGTCATTAAGGAATGGCACTACTTGATAGGGTTTAGGGGGTGTGGCATTGTTGGAGGGGGTGTGGCCTTGGAGGAGGTGTGGTCTGATTGGAGGAGGTGTGGTCTGATTGGAGGAGGTGTGGCCTTGGAGGAGGTGTGGTCTGATTGGAGGGGGTGTGGCCTTGCTGGAGGGGGTGTGGTCTGATCGAAGGAAGTATTCAATGGGAATGGGCTTTGGGAATTCAAATGCTCAACCCAGGCTTACTGTCTCTCTCTTCCTGCTGCCTTCAGATCTGGATGTAGAACTCTCAGCTGCCATGTCTGCCTGTGAGCTGCAATGCTCCCCTCTGCCCTGTAACCGAGCCCCAGTGAAAGGCCTTTTTTGTATACGAATTGCTGTGGTCATGTGACTCTACCTGCCCGTAGAACATTGAGACAAATCACAATCACGGATGTGTAGACAGAGAGCTCTGGCCCCAGCCCCGGCCCTAGCACCGGCTGTTTGATCCGGAGTTGGCAGTTTCTCCTCTGGAACTCAGTATTAGAGGCGGATCAATCACAGCTGAAGCCTTTACTATCCCTGGGGCTTTATACTGCAGCTGGTTTTAGAACTATTAGTGATGTTTTACTGCCGGCAGTCTCTGTGGGCGCTTGCACAGATCTGAGCGGGAAACCCTGTGTGATAACCTGGCCCTTGTGCTGGAGCATTGGTCGGCCTAGTGAGACGGCAGCTGCCCAACACACGTGTTCCAGGAGGCTTCTGCTTTTCTAATCACTTTTGACAGGCTCCTCCTACCGGGAGGTGTGTCATCAGTGCATTATGCAAAGGCCCAATCACAGAGTCTTTGTGTTTTCCTTGCCTGGTCATCAACTAAAAGCATTTCCCTTCTTCCCAGAATCCATAAGACTTCCTCCCAGGTGCAACTACAGCACCTCTGGGCCTGCATCACATTAACCCCTGAGAGCAGGGCTGGCTTGTCTCCCTGCTCAGCACACAGTCCCACCCACCCACCAGTAGTGCTCAAACAACGTCAGAAAGAGGATGACCCTGTTTCAGTTAGGTCCCGAGTTTCAGTGGCAGCCGCAATCAAAAGGGTCACCTGCTGAACCAATGATCCCCAGGCTTGCACAGGGTAGAACAGCTTTGTCTCGAAATCAGTCACAAGGACGATAGCCAGGGACAGTGCCACAGGTCACGGAGGAGCACATTCTCGAAGGCCTGACATGGTTCTTACTGCTGATGAGAGGTAGGTGACCAGCTTGGTGGCTGGAAGGGGACTGAGAGCGTCCGAGTTGCAGAGCACACACCTCCTGGCTCTGACTTCTGAGTCCTGTAGAGTTGTGGATGGAGGCAGACTTCCTGTTTGGGTGAAGTTGGAAGAGATCTCTTCCTCCGATCACTCCTGGCTGGGGCCGGGACCTCTGCAAACTCTGTCCACTGGGGTCACGATCAAGAGCATATATGCTTTATCCCAGGCTAGACCATCAGATCTGTCCAAGAGGATGTACCTTGTCATCTTCCTCTCTTCCCCCATGCGTCACAGAGCCCTGCTCATAGCAGATGCCAAGGAATGTTCTCCACATAGAGGCTCGAGTTTAGATCAAACTGACTCAATTTCCAATTAAAATCCCTAGTCAGAGCAATAAGATTTAATTCACTTTTCCCCCTCAAAAAGGACAGCCTTGCTGTTTAATACAACCTAATACATTTTCTTCACAACTCTGAGGCAGACACGGGTTCTGTTTTTAGAAGGCAGATCTGAGATGCAGAGCCGAGCTTGTTTTTGCTATTTCGTGTTGATGAAATTGAGGCATTTCAGAAGTGGGTGATAATGTGCTTTGCCGGGAAAGGTTCTCTGTTCTGCCCTGGAACATTCAGAGCAGCGGAAACAGCCGGGTTGTTGCAGAGCTGAGAACTGGACAGCTGGCCTTGGGACCCAGGTTGTAGGGTTGGCTGGTTGGATAGCTAAGTTCTTCCCTCTGTTCATTTATTTAACTAACCACTGGGCACGCCAGCCTGTGTGGGCTCTGAGGGTCCAGAGCTGCCAAAATGATCATGGCTGTGATTAGTTCAAAGACTAATGGCTACCTCCTGACTCCTTTATCTTCTTCACAGGTGTCAGACTGTCTCTTTCGTTTACTCAGACATTTCCACTTCCCTAGAATCCAAGGACTGTTGGGCTCCCCAGGAGCCATGGACTTTGTGTCTCAGTAGTGACCCCTTCAAATGTAAACACGGCCAGATTCAGACTTCCCCCTTTGCACTGTGGTCCGCCCTCCCCTTGTGGCAGGGCTCCTGGGCCTTCCCATCACCCCTGTGTCCCACTGTCTTATAAGACGCAGGCAATGTAGAGTTGGAGCTAATGAAGCAATTCAAGGAGGAATGTGGTCTTGGATCTCTTTAAGCAGATTCACAGACTCATGTTCTTTTGGGAATGCCAAATGGGCCTCATCTCCTGCCAACTCCACTTCTGACTGGAAGTGGCTACCTGGAGTGCTGTGTGGGGAATGTTTCTGTGGCTGCATCCAGATTCAGTGGGTGGGGGTGGGGAGGAGGGAGACGGCTTAGTGTTCTGCAGCAGTTACTGGCTTCCTATCAATTAGACGCTGACTCTAAGGTGCTGCTTAGTTTCTGGATCAAGCCCAGCACCTCCGACGTGCGTACCAAGTCCCTCACCGGGCAGTCAGCACTTGCACACACCAGTCTAAATCTGCTCTGCTACAATCCAGACTGCAGTGTTTCCCAAGAGGCATGTATTAAAGGTCTGAGCCTCAGCAGTAGTGCTAGAAGTAGGGGACTCAGAACCTTTACAATGTGGACCCTAAGAGAGGGAAGATAGGTCCCTGGTGTGGTGGGTCCTTGAAGGGAAACAGTGGGACCCTGCCATGCCTCTCTTTCTGCTTCCCTGCTGTAATGTGCTAATTTGCAATAGGCTCAAACCAACGGGGCCAGCTGATAAGGCACTGAAGCCAAAGCAAAGCCTTCCTGTTGTACACTGCTGTGTCAGGCATTTTGTCACAGTGACAGAAAGCTGGCTGGTGACGTGCCAGCACACAGTCTCTTTGCAAGCTGCATGGTCTTTAAAAAATCCCTTCTCTCCCTTTCAGAAAGGCTCTCACTGTATGGGTCTTATACTGGCCTCGAACCTGCTATGTATCCAAGGTTGGCTTCCAACTCACTATCTCCTGAGGTCCTGAGATTCTAGACATTTGCCACCAGGACCTGGTTCTATTTCTTGGACATGTTATGGTGCCGGAATAGGATTGGCCCTATTAGGAGGGGTGGCCTTATGGGGGGAAGTGTGGCCTTGTTGGAGAAGGTGTGTCCTATGTGGGTATGTCCTATGACCTTCCTCCTGGATGCTTCAAAGTTGATCTCTCCTTCCCCTTTGTTTCCAGATTCACCTGTCTATATATCTGTCCCCTTGTGAGAGACAAGAAGCCCTAAAGAGTGAGACCTGGCTGCCTCTACCCACTGCCCCTAGGAGACCAGGCCCAGATGAGGCACTTGCCAAATGATTGTTGAATGAAGAATTCTTTACAATCCCTTCCCCCTTTACTTCCCTAAAATGTCTCTTAGGGGTGCAAGAAGTAGCCTCTAGTCTTCTGCCTGGCAGTTGGTCAGGTCTGCCACCTCACAAGTCTACCCACTGTGAGGAGAAGCCTTTGCAGTCCTTTTCATCCCCAGTTCAGACACAAAACCAGGGGTCCCTTGGCTCTGAATTCACTTAGTACTGACTGAACTGAACAGAGTAGATGCTTAAGCAGTTTCAACAATCACCAGATGTTGATTTCTCTCTCCATGCTGGGCCTCAGTCTAAGCCATTGTCTAGTTTCCTGATACTTACAACTAGCCATCAGCTGGTCCTCAGGCCTGTGCCACAAGCACCTTACCGGCTCAGCCATCTCTCCTGCCCAATTCAGGGCCAACAACAGGGCTCCCATTTTCTTGTTACACATTCTCCTTAATCACGACACAGAAATCAGCAAGCTTGAGAGATTGACACAGAACCCAGACCAGGGCCTGTGTCCAACCCCTCACAAAACACAGTGTAACAACATGAAAGCTCCGAACCAAGTATGGCAGAAAGTGGAGTCCCAGAAAGGCAAAGCTCCAGGGCCAAGAGGGGGGGTAAGACTCCAGCTCCAGAGCCCAGCCTTGGTGCAAATGTCAGACTTGTAATGCTCATGCCAGAGAAGGATGGTGTCTCCAGGACTCATAAGACGAAGCAGGCGGGCGGCACAGACAGAGCTCAGATAAGGGATTTAGTGACCTCTGGGAGGGAGGGGCTAGTACGGTAGAGAAGCTACGGAGAGGTCTCGGCCTGAGCTCAGTTCCTTAATGCATGCCATGGTGTAGCAGAATGACAGAGGGGGACAAGGGGAAGGAAGCAGGCCCGGGCCAAGCCCCGCCCATGCCAGGCTGTGTGCTGAACACTGTGCACTTAAGGCCGGGCTCAGTTCCTAAGCAGCGCCCTCCCAGGGAGGCGGTGCTAGGAGCCACATTCACATGATGGAAGGCTGGGCTTGGACGGGAAAAGTCACCTTAGCATAGGTGTCTGCCTGTAACAAGGATCCCCTTGGAGATGTGACAGGGTGAGTCATAGTGCAGACCACCTACTGCTGCACCACACCCTTCACCTCGTCAGCTTGTGCAGGGTCGCACGGCTACTCAACGCTGTTTTCACTGTCAGGCTAGGGTGTGAGAAACTGTCTTGTCAATGATCAGACACAACCGCACACTGCGCAGCCATGATCTTAATGTGAACAGAGGGGTGGGAAAACCCCACCATATGCAGCTTGCAGGGAATGCTGGGTGGAAAAAAATAGCTAGCAAATGAGAATCTGAAGTCATGGAGAGATGTGCCCTGGAAAGCTGTCATGGACAAGCTGAACAGGGACAAATGACTCCAGCTCAGCTTGATGCAGGGTGCTAGGTGGTGACATAGGGACTTGGATCCTTGCTTGGGGCGTCAATGGTTTTGCTTGCAGCAAGCAGCCTCCAGCTTTCAAGGACTGAGCCAGCATGGCCTTCCTAAGATAGAGAGCTGGGCTTCAGATCAGCTTTGGGGAGACTGGTACAGAGAGGGGTAGGGACTGAGTTATTCCAGGGATCAGACTGCACACAGTTGCCATCAGCACCTGAAAGGATTCCTTCTTTGGAAGCCAAGCCAGGTGGGCTCTGTGCTAAGAGTGTCAGCCCACAGTAAGAGACAGGACAGAGTGTCCTAGTCACCCTGACTGCCGGGGAGTTGACACACGCCTTGCATTTGTGGTTTTGGGAGCCACAAATGTTCTTCCTCAGAGCATGTGACCCCAGCCACGTACACGCTCCACAGAGCTGCCAGATGCTCAAGGCCCCATGGGCTTCTCCCCTTCTTGGACTCTGGCTGATGCCTGCAGAGCTGAACTCAACTGGCCTCCATAAACACACGTGCGCACACACAGAGAAAGAGAGATGGAGACAAACACAGACCTACGGACAGAGAGACAGACAGACAGACAGACAGAGACAAACAGACACACACACACACAGAGACAGAGAGAGAGACACAGAAACAAACACAGACCTATAGACACACACACCTGCGCACTCAAACTCACACACACACACTCACACAAACACACACACACACACACACACACACACATATCTCTGCAAGGTTGGATAAACTATGTTTAACAGTTAGAAAAGGAGGCTCAGAAACTGATTTGCTGGTCACAGAGCAGGAAGGGTAGAGCAAAGATTCAGTCTTGTTCTTCTGATGTCAAGGATACACTAATTCTTGTTGAAAGGCAACTCACTTTTCAAGATTGAAAGCAAAGCCACAGGGCTGGAGAGGTGGCTCAGTTAGTAAAGTGTTTAGCATGTAAGCAAGAATACCAGATATCCAGGCAAAGAATAAGAAAGGAGGAGGAAAAAGAGGAGGAGGGGGGAAGGAAGAGGAGGAAAAGGAGACAAAGAAGAAAGGAAGGAAGGGAGGGAGGAAGGAAGGAAGGAAGGAAAAGAGAGAAAGAGAGAGTTGGATGTTACCGTGTGAAGGAAGATTTCTGGAGCTTACTGGATAGTCAGCTTAGCTGAATCAGGAACAAGGAGAAACCCTGACTCAAAAATTCAGCTGGAGAGTGATAGAAGACAGTCAATCTCTGGCCTTCACATTCAGGTGCATGCACACACACACACAACTGCAGGTTGTGTACCTGCACATGTACTCACAGAAACACGAGCACACAAACATGTATACGTATGCCATGCGCACACGCACATATACACACATGCCCACACAAATAAATACAAGAACCAAAGACAAAAATGAAAGAATCATAGGGGTGTGATCTCTAGCCTACCATTTTACCCAACAGAATCCGGGAGTCTCTCTGCCCCACTTAACACCTGTCCCCACCATGTGCTCAGGCTGTAAGGAAGTCTGGGCTCCACAGAGTCTGGAATGCCGGCTTCCTGAGAACCAATATCCTGTGTCAACATCTTTTCCCTTCCCAGTACTGTGCAGGGCCGTGTGATGGCAATCACCGCTGTGGATTCATTAGATCTTGAGCCTGGGTTTTCATTAGGCAAACGTTCGTCACAGATCTCACGGATCCTGCCACAGGGTGCCAGGATGACTGACTCCACTGCCCACCCATCCCTGCTCTCGTGGCTACTCTGTCGGACACAGACTCACTCTGAACATTTCTCTCCATCACCGACGTACCTGGGCCTAGAGAAATGCATTCATCCAACAAACCAGAGTGTACTGCCTGGGAGAGGGGATGTAGCCAGGGGGACTGTGCAGAAGAGAGGCCTCCAGGAACAGGCTAAGGAGTGGCAACTGTTGAGGGAGCCCCAACAAAGCAGTCCTCTGATAAAAAGCCAACAACAGAGTATTCCGCATACTTAGAATTCAGAGACTGCCCCCTACACACACACTCGGTTTCTCTAGGACCACAACTATAGCCAGGTTACATGGCTAGGGTGATTGCTCCCAAGAGCCAGGGGTCTTTTCTGGCTTGACAATGTGCCTTCATATTTAATAACACGTGTTTTAATAAAGCCATGGACAAAGTGCACATATTAATCAGAACTATCTCGTCTATAAATGTGAATATAACATTCGAACACACTGCTTCCTAGGAGGGAGACTCTCACCCAGGCTGTCCACACATCTCCTTAGGCTCTTCTCCCATGGCATCCTGTTTCAAATGTTCAGGTAAAGAAAGAACCACAAAGAATGGGAAGCAAACCATTGTCCGCAGACCGACAGAGGTGGGCAAGACTAGTGTCCAAAGAGGTTGGATGTGGGTTAGACTAGCCAAGGGCATTCTAAAGCCACCACCATCTATATTTGAATATTTAAAAGTCACTTGCACTGAAATGTGATCAATTTCCAATCAAAATTTTTCTACTCAAACTTAGTCACTTTCTATATTAAAAGGATTATTTTCCCTACTCCCATGCATATATGAACAGCAAAACTAGTCTCAATGGGTTATTTAAAAGAAGGAGGGTGCTTCTATGTTTCCATATGTGTTCTGTGCTGACCCTGTGCCACAGCTCTCTGTTCCCAGAGGCTGCTGGGAGAGAGCTGGTCCCTCAGTAGTGCTGACACACAGGCTTAGAGGAGGGTCAAGCCACTGTCAGAATCAGCAAGACCAGCTAACACCAGAAATAAATAAATGGCAAGAGGCAAGTCCAAGAACCTAAGCAACAGAAACCAAGGCTACTTGGCACCATGAGAACCCAATTCCCCCATGACAGAAAGTCCTAGATACCCCAACACACTGGAAAGGCAAGATTCTGATTTAAAAATCACAACTCATGATGATGTTAGAGGACTTTAAGAAGGTCATAAATAACTCCCTTGAAGAAATACAGGACACAAAGATAAACAGGTAGAAGAAGCCTTTAAAGAGGAAACACAAAAAACCTTTAGAGAATTACAGGAAAACATGAGCAAAAAGGTGAAGAAATTGAACAAAACCATCCAGGATCTAAAAATGAAAATAGAAACAAAAAAAAAAAAAAAAAAAATCACAAAGGAAGACAACTCTGGAAATAGAAAACCTAGAAAAGAAATCAGGAGTCATAAAGACAAGTATCACCAACAGAATACAAGAGATAGAAGAGAGAATTTCAGGGGCATAAAAAACACTGGTACAACAGTCAAAGAAAAATGCAAAACGCAAAAAGCTCCTAACCCAAAACATCCAGAAGTTCAGAACAAAATGAGAAGATCAAACTTGAGGATAATAGGTATAGAAAAAAGTGAAGAATTCCAACTTAAAGGAAAAGGAAATATCTTCAACAAAATTATAGAAGAAAACTTCCCTAACCTAAAGAAAGATATCCTCATAAACATACAAGAAGCATACAGAACTCTGAATAGTTTGGACCAGAAAAAAAAAATCCTCACATTACATAATAGTCAAAACACCAAATGCATAAAACAAAGAAAGAATATTAAAACCAATAAGGGAAAAAGGCCAAGTAACCTATAAAGGCAGACCTATCAGACTTCTATCACATCAGACTTCTCAACAGAGACTATGAAAGCTAGAAGATCCTGGGCAAATATCATACAGATCCTAAGAGAACACAAATGCCAGCCCAGGCTGCTATATCCAGTAAAACAATCAATTAATATAGATGGAGAAACCAAGATGTTCCAGGACAAAACCAAATTTACACAACATCTTTCCACCAATCCAGCCCTACAAAAAATAATAGATGGAAAACGCCAACACAAGGAGGGAAACTACACCCTAGAAAAAGCAAGAAAGTAATCTTCTTTCAACTAACCCAAAAGAAGACAGTCACAGAAACATAATTTCACCTCTAACAATAAAAACACCAGAAAACAACAATCACTGGTTCCTAATATCTCTAAACATCAATGGATTCAATTCCCCAATGAAAAGACATAGAATAAAAGACTGGATACATAAAGAGGACCCAACATTTTGCTGCATACAGGAAACACACCTCAGTGACAAAGACAGACATTACCTCAGAGCAAAAGGCTGGAAAATAATTTTCCAAGCAAATGGTCCCAAGAAACAAGCTGAAGTAGCCACTCTAATATCAAATAAATTCAACTTTCAACCAAAAGTTCTCAAAAAAGATAAGGAAGGACACTTCATACTCCTCAAAGGAAAAATCCACCAAGATGAAATCTCAATTCTGAATATCTATGCTCCAAATGCAAGGGCACCTACATTTGTAAAAGAAACCTTACTAAAGCTCAAAGCACACATTGCACCTCACACAATAATAGTGGAAGACTTCAACACCACACTCTCATCAATGGACAGATAATGGAAACAGAAACTAAACAGAGACACAGAGAAACTAACAGAAGTTATGAACCAAATGGATGTAACAGACATCTACAGAACATTTCATCCTAAAACAACAACAAAAATACCTTCTTCTCAGCACCTCATGGTACCTTCTCCAAAACTGACCATATAATTGGCCACAAAACAGGCCTTAACAGATCCAAGAAGATTGAAATAACCCCATGCATCCTATCAGATCACTGTGGACTAAGACTGATCTTCAATAACAAAAAAAAAAAAAAAAAAAAAAAAAAAAACCGACAGAAAGCCCACTTACACATGGAAGCTGAAAAATGCTCTACTTGATGACAATTTGTTCAAGGAAGAAATAAAGAAAGAAATTAGATGTTTTAGAATTTAATGAAAATGAAGGCACAACACACTCAGACTTATGGGATACAATGAAAGCAATGTTAGGAGGAAAACCCACAGCTCTGAGTGGCTCCAAAAAGAAACTGGAGAAAGAGTACACTAGCAGCTTGACTGCTTACCTAAAAGCTCTAGAACAAAAAGAAGTAAATGCACCCACGAGAAGTAGACAGCAGGAAATAATCAAACTCAGGGCTGAAATCAACCAAATAGAAACAAAAAGAACTATACAAAGAATCAACAAAACCAGGCAATCTTGCCAAAAGTAATCTACAGGTTCAATGCAATCCCCATCAAAATTCCAACTCAATTCCACATAGGGTTAAAAAGAGCACTTTGCAAATTCATTTGGAATAACAAAAAGTTCTGGATAGGGAAAACTATTCTCAACACTGAAAGAACTTCTGGGGGAATCACCATCCCTGACCTCAAGCTGTATTGCAGAGCAATAGTGATAAAAATTGGACATAGTACTACCTGAGGACCCAGATATACCACTTCTGGGCATATACCCAAAAGACACTCAAGCATATAACAAGGACACATGCTCCACCATGTTCATAGAAGCCTTATTTATAATAGCCAGAAGCTGGAAAGAACCCAGATGTCCTTCAACAGAGGAATGGATACAGAAAATGTGGTGCACTTACACAATGGGATACCATTCAGCTATTAAAAAGGATGACTTCATGAAATTCTTAGGCAAATTCACGGAACTAGAAAATATCATCCTGAGTGAGGTAACCCAATCACAACAATCAAACAAACAGCAACCCTCCCCCCAAAAAAATCCCACAAATGATATGCACTCACTGATAAGTGGATGTTAGCCCAAAAGCTGAGAATACCCAAGATACAATTCACAGACCACATGAAGCTCAAGATGAAGGAAGACCAAAATGCAGATACTTCAGTTCTTCTTAGAAGGGGGAATAAAAATATCCACAGGAGGAAATACAGAGACAAAGTTTGAAGCAGAGATGGAAGCAAAGGACATCCAGATACTGCACCAGCTGGGGATCCAGCCCATATACAGCCACCAAACCCAAAAAATATTGCTGATGCCAAAAAATACATAATGACAGGAGCCTGATATAGCTGTCCCCTAAGAGGCTCTGCCAGAGCCTAAAATATACAGAGATGGATGCTCACAGCCAACCCCTGATCTGAGAACGGGGTCCCCAATAGAGGAGCTAGAGAAAGGATTGAAGGAGTTGAAGGGGTTTGCAACCCAATAAGAACAACATAACCAACCAACCAACCAGAGCTCCCAGAGACTAAACCACTATCCAAAGAGAACACATGTAGGAACCCATGGCTCCAGCTGCATGTGTAGCAGAGGATGGACTTGTTGGGCATCAATGGGAGAAGCTCTTAGTCCTGCCAAGACTCAATGCCCCAGTGTAGGGAATGTCAGGGTGGAAAGGCAGGAGGGTGGGGGAGGGTGGGGGACACTCTCATAGAAGCAGGTGGAGGGGGCATGGGATGGGGGGTTATGGAGGGAAACCAGGAAAGGGGGTAACATTTGAAATGTAAATAAAATATATCCAATAAAATTCTGTATTGACTTCTTAAATGCTAATGCTAAATGCTTTTTAAAAAAGAAAAAGAAAAAAGAAAAAGAGAGGGCGTGAAGTTGGGAGAGGGTGGATCCTGGAGTGTGGAGGGAGCTGAGAGTGAATATAAACAAAATACATTGTATACGTGTATAAAACTCTCAAAGAACCCATAAAACATTATATTAAGGAATGGCCCAGTGGGGCTTGTCAATTCCCTGTCTGGGAGTCCACCCCACAGGAAGGCTGACTTACTAAGACATGCTAAGGAGTTAGAGAGACAATTATCCCCTTAATGAAACAATGCACTTTCCTTCCCAGAAGCCCATTGGGTAGCTGCTCATGGGATGACCTCACAGCATCGCTGCCAAGACTGCCTACCTGGGTTAGACCTGGGAAAAGTAACTGCTTCCTTCTCCTAGCTTTTTATTTGTCTTACTTTCTTCGATACTGGCCATATACCTAATTACTCTTGTCCTGCTGTTTTGGGCTTTCCAGCCCCGTTTCCAAAGCCCCTCCCCCTCCTACCTTATAGCCACTTCCAGCTTCCTCCAGCTCCTCCCTCCAGACAGCTGCTGGGATTTCCAGCTTGCCTGCTGCTAGTTTTCTTTCTAGCGGTAATAAAACTGCCCCTAAGCTACAAAAATGTCATTTTAACTTAGAGCATGGCAATGCACAAGCCATCCTCATCTGGAACGGAAAGAAGGGGGGAGTACCCCTCAGGTTCTCCATTTCCTCACGGCTGTATACAGACCGAAAGTAAGGTGCCCAGTTATTTGTCTTCAGATCACTTGTCCTCTCTCACCTGGCTGCTCCCCCTCTAGCTCAACTCAGCACCAAATTCATACCCAGAAGGCCGAAATCCGAAAAACGTTCCTTTCCTTCCCGCGCCACTCTTGCATCCATGTCCAGGATCGGTGCTGGGAATCTCCGGCAAACGCTACATTGAGCATGGTCCTCCCCACACGTGCCACGTACATGTCCGCCTCTGTTCCAAACCTCCCAACTGTCCCCATGAACTCAGGGCAAGGAGGGAATTCCCTAGCAAGGCCTGCAGGGGCCTGGCATATTCTCCACACTCTAGACCCACTGACCTCCCATCCTAATGGCACTGGGCTGACATGAGTTCAAAGCGTAGAAAGCTGTTCTTCACCTCCCCGACCCCACAACCTCGCCCCCCCCCCCCCACCCCGCCTGGCCATCCCTCAGCTCAGATGGCCCGCACACTTCCCTTCCTTAGCATCAGCACTCGGCTTGGTGGTACTTGGAAAAGAGTAGCCCTTTAAGAGGCGGAGCTTAGTGAGAGGAAGTTAGGTCAGGGGGTGCAGGCCCTTGAAGGAA